>NC_084513.1:7650759-8253259 GCF_024500385.1 Phyllopteryx taeniolatus | reverse complement strand
TGACTGGTCATATGATTGTCAGAATAGTTTCTGGTGTTTCAGAGATTTCTGTTTTGTTGTGTGCTATACCCTTGCGTCTCTTACCTTGAGTTTCTAGCACAGATGAAGGTGGATACATTTAAGTGGAGGAAAGGCAATCATTCCTGACAGGTGACAGAAAATAAAGCACATATTTCAGCATATGAAAATTAAGGCACTGTGACAGGTGGCCACACATGTAGATGTTCCAAACTTGTGATTGACGACAGGCCTGAAGGGCTTTCTATTAGGCATACAGAGTTTGCCATCCACCTCACTTCTACTGTCAAGCTATTGTTCTTTATTACTTCGTGAAAGGAACACGCCTCAAGTTTGCTTCTACCTATATTTTCCAGTTTGATATTTACAGTTTAAAGCACGTCGTGTGAAATTCAATGCCGTTTCTGGAGACGTGTTAAGTTTTGATCACCAATCTCGAAAAAAAAATTACTCTCAGACTATTAAAAGCTTATTTTGTCTCATTAGATTCATTGGATGGAATGTTTTGTACTTGAATTAAAGTTGGTGAATAAGCATGGTAGACCTAATTGCTGTAAAGTCAAAGGCACAAACCCAACCAGAAAATGGAAATTGACAAACAATGGCATGAACAGAAGCCTGAATACGTCAGATACAGCTAAATCGTTTATGTCTTTAATGTCGGCTGTCTGTGTTGTCATCGAAAGCAGGTGTTTTTAAACTTTTTGGGTTTAGTGATCCTTTACAAGGGATAATATTTTTATTTTTGAAAAAAATATGCCTATATTTCTTGATTTTTTTAAACTTTATTATCATCATAAGATGCCTTTTGTTCTTTAAAAAAAAAAAAGACTTTATTCATGCAAGTATGTCAGATTCATGTGGTTATCCATCCATCTTCTATACTACATGTCCCCATTAGAGTCACTGGTGAGCTGGAGCCTATTGCAACTGACTATGGCCAAGAAGTGGGGTACACCCTGAACTGGTTGCCAGCCAATCACAGAGCACATACTGTATAGAGAAAAAACTGTTCACACTTATAGACAATTGGAGTCTTGAATAAACCTAACATGTTTTTGGAATGTGGGAGGAAACTGGAGTACCTGGAGAAAACCCACACAACCACGAGGAAAGGCCCAAAGGTGTAGTAGGGTGGACCATTTGGTTTATTATATTTCTTGTATTGGTGTGATGGTCCCCCCCTTTTTAAAATGATTCAACATAATAATTTATTGCAAATTATTGTGTGGACCTCAACGCTCAGGAACGCGGACCCCCGGAAGTCCGGCGACCCTAGTTTGAGAAAGCTTAATCCAGCCCACACTGCTGTCAGCAGTCAAATTAAACGGACTTCTTGGTAAATGAAGAATACGGAAGAAGCTTGCAGGAAAAAAATTTAGCTTGTTGCTGTTACTTCGTGATGTCGCTATTCAGTTGGGGGCATGTCCATTCAGGATGAATGAGCAATTGTAATACAGCAAAAAAACAAAACAAAACAAAAACAAAAAAAAGCTCGTAGCACCAGAACTGATTTCTCTATTCTTGACCTAATATTGGTGACATGACAGTTTCATCAGGTACTAAATATATTTATGGATGAGTGCACTTTGTGATTACCAGGGGAGGAGTGAGCGACTAGGTTGGGTAGTTATTTTCAGGCCCATAAAGTCTGTGGCATAATCCAGCACCCTGTGGGCCTCACGACCTCCAGCGCAAAAACAGACACCAGCCTAAATGACAAGTGTATGAAGTGTAACCTATGAAAGGCAGGCTTCCACGAAGGAAAATTATTTTGTCTTTTGGCTTCACTTCTACAAGTACAAGCCATTCTCCTCATTTAAACTCCTACTCCAGCCGGGGTCGTCATGGTAATGAAAGCCATACTCAGCATTTGTTCAGCATTATTTTTCATGAAACATGACCGACCCCTCAAAACAGGCTAACTTCCGGGAGTATAATTCTTGCTCCTTGGGGTATTTTATCCATCCATCCATTTTCTTTACCGCTTATCCTCACTAAGGACGCTGCTGGAGCCTATCCCAGCTATCTTCGGGCGGGAGGCGGGGTACACCCTGAACCGGTCGCCAGCCAATCGCAGGGCACACAGAAACAAACAACCATTCACACACATTCACACCTATTGGCAATTTAGAGTCTTCAATCAACCTACCACGCATGTTTTGGGAATGTGGGAGGAAACAGGAGTGCCCGGGGAGAACATGCAAACTCCACAGAGGCGGGGCCAGGAGTTGAACCCCGGTTCCCAGAACTGTGAGGCAGATGTGCTCACCAGTCGCTCACCGTGCCGGCGGGGTATTTTATAATAATTATAATATTGCATTACACTTACAGTATATAGTGTTTTTCATGACACTCGAAGATGCTTTACAATTGCACACATTATTCATTCACTCCACAGTCGCACCCTAGTGGTGGTAAGCTACTTGGGTAGCCACAGCTGCCCTAGGGCAGTCGCTCGGAAGCGTGGCTGCCATTCTGCCCCTACGGCCCCTCCGATCACCACCAAACATCCTCTCACATTCATATTTTGATAAAAGTATGGCACAGACATGTTATAGACGGACAGACGGGAGGACAAAGACAAAAAGATATGCATGCTTCTGGGACTTCTTGTTGTCCAGCTGAGAAATGGTAGTATTAAAAGTTGTTGTTGTTTGCTGTTGTGTTGATTTAGGGCTCGATGACAGTTTTTTTAATAGTCCTGAAAAGGGAGATGCACTCAGTTGCAGTTGTTGGGAGCAGAAAGCGCCTCTATGTGCAGCCTTCTGGGTGGGATAACGAGTCTAATAATTAAACAGATCTGCTCGCATGTTTAATGGATTTCAAAAAATGCTAAGAACAAACACCCATAAGCCTATTTCTGTTTCCAAAACACGCTTTGAAGATTAAACAAAATACATGTTCACACCCATGCAGCATTCTACATATAACACAAGTGTAAAGTCTTGGCTATTTAAAACGTGTGCTCCTTGCAGTTTACAAAAACAAAAACAAAACAAAAAAAACCTTGAGGGGGTTCCAGAAAAGCTGAAAGCATATACAGTTTGCTTGGCTTAGAGAAGTATCACGGGCGTTAAAGGAATTGCTCATGACGTTGATACGGGTGTGCTCGGTGACTGGCCTTTTGCCACCCACAGTGGGAAACTGCTGAAATCACAAAGACAAATCTCGGGTTAATTCAGTCATAGGACGGGAGCAGGAAGTGACAGTGTGGACGGGATGTTGACATTACTAAACATTTGTTTCAATAATCTTGTGCATTTATTCACAGATGTCTCTCATCCCTCACTGTATTTACTGTAATGACGTCTTTAGCCAGTGATCTAATGGTGTCTTTCAGCATAAATATACAGCATTCTTCACATCACAAGAAAGATGCCTATGCAATCACTTCTAGTTGTATTTCTCCATGTCTTGCATTTTCCCCCCCAATCATGACCTCAAGCCTTTTGGAGATGTTACATGTAATTATTGAAATCAGAGATTTGTTTTGAAATACATTATACATGTTTGAAGATAATTGCAGAAAATGTGCAAAAACTGAGAGCTATGTAATACTGAACAGACACACAGACACGCCCACAGGATTTGAGAGTGGCGATAATAGCTTGATTTGTCATGATTTCCAAGGCTCATTTTATATATATATATATATATAAATAATAAAAACTTTTTTTCATCATTACACTGGGGAAGGGTTCTTATGTCATTCAATGCATTTGGACATTTATATAGGTCAGGTGCAATCCAACCTTTTACTGTCACGACATACAGTATATCCATTAAGTACTGTACATTTTTCAATGGGTAGGCATGGATGAGTATCCCGCCCAGGTTGTCTGTTAAATTCAGGTTTGTAAACCACTGTAATGACTAACTGATCCCTGTAGATGCCGGCATGGCATCACTTTGGATTTTGGATCGGCACAGCCTTTGAGCAGAAGATAAATATTAGGGTGTACATCTCGGCTTGTCATGTCGATTATAATAGAGAAAAATGGCAACTCGTTAGAAGTCAAATAAATTTAGGCACTTCACAATCGAACAGAGTATGTATATGTATGTTATAAACAGAGTATGTGTCACGGAAGGCACTATATGCAGTTCATGGAGTGAATGATGAATACCACTGAATCAACTTGACCCATGTATATATCTGTAAATAATTTATTTTTCCCATCAAAGGCCTTTTCTTAGTTTTGTTTTTGCTGTCATACTTTTTTTTTTAATGTCACAAAAGCAAAAAGTATTAGCATAAAGTCAACTGTTTTTTTCGGCCATGTTTCTTTTCACAAAAAGCTTGTTTTCTCGACTTTATTGTCAGAAACCAGTGCTTTTGGTGAAATAAACCCATGTTTTACTGCTGATTCCTAAAGAACAGATAAAGGTAGAAACAAACTTTTATTTGTGGCGAAAGAAGAAAGTCTACTCTTTCTTTTGGGAAGTTTGGTGCTTATAATGTCACAGAGCATCATCCTGTGGTGGAGGTAGCACTTCATCAGCATGCCACTGAAACACACTTATGACGGCATGGGTTTCCACAATAAAGGAAAATACTGTACATGCCAGTCTTTCTATTGTTCAAAGGTATACCCACTTCTACCTAAAGAACTGCAAATTACTTTTATATCACCATTCTGTCCATATATGAATTGTGGCATTTGGTGATGAATCCAATGTTACCCTCGCTAAAGAAGATAATCTGATTCAATGATATCTTCTGTAGAAAACACAACGACATAGTCAGTGCAGCGTCTTAACGAAGAACAGGTTGGGTTACTTAGTTGTTGTTACATTTCCCGTGCTTTAATTCAAAATAGCTGGGACATGGGCGTGTTTACCACTGTGTTACATCATCGTTCCTTTTAACAACACCCAAGAAGCAAGAAGCGTCTGATTGATGAAATTATATTGTAAAATAGTTATTGTAATTGGCTCGCAATGGCTACGCCGCAGTCATGCCTTCTGTCGTCTGATTGGTGAATTGGATTCATATGACATTAGCGATCCCGTTTGATTGGCGCAACAGGTGCCCTATGCGGAATTCGACGATGGAGTCTAAAAATAGACGCACACAGAATGAATAAATAAAAGTAGCAAGCAGCACGTTACTACCCACCTCTGGTCCGGTGTCGTATTTTGCGCTTCATAATGCGTCATACATTTTCACTGGGAGACAGGTTTGGACTGCTGGCAGGCCTGTCTAGTACTTACACTATTCTATAACAAAGCCACGCTGTTCTAACACATTGGCATTGTCTTGCTGAAATAAGCATTGACTTCCGTGAAAAGATGTTGCTTGAATGGCAGCATATGTTGCTCAAAGACTTGTATGTCCCTTTCAGCATTAATGGTGCTTTCACAGTTACCCATGCCATGGGTACTAACATACCCCATACAATCACAAATGCTAGCTTTTGAAATTTGCACTAATAACAATCCGGATGGTCCTTTTCCTCTTTGGCCCGTAGTACTTGATGTCCGTGATTTCCAACAACTATTTGAAATGTGGACACCTCAGACCACAGCACACTGTTCCACTTTGCGTCAGTCCATCTCAGTTGAGCTTGGGCGTTTCTGTGTATTGTTGATATATGGCTTTCACTTTGTATGGTAGCGTTTTAACTTGCATTTGTAGATGCAGTGAAAAACTGTGTTAACTGACAATGGTTTTATGAAGTGTTGCTGAGCCCACATGGCAATCTGCTTACAATGATACTAGTTTTTAATGTAGTGCATCCTGAAGCATCGAAGGTCATGGGCATTCAGTGTTGGTTCTTGGCTTAGCAGCGTACCTCCAGAGATTTCTCCAGTTTGTCTTAATCTTTCGATGATATTATGGACCGTAGATAACACAAAACTCGCAGATTCCTTGCAATTGTGCATTGAGAAACGTTCTTAAACTGTTGGACTATTTGCTCACGCAGTTGTTTACAAAGTGCTGAACCCCAATCCTTTTCGTGGATGCGCCTTTTTACCTAATCATGACTATTTCCAATTAACCTGTTCAACCATGAAATGTTCCAAACAGCTGCTTTTTTTTTTTCGCGTTCCTCAACTTTCCCTATCTTTGTTAGCCCTGCCCTAACTTTTTTTGGGAACATGTTTCAGGCATCAAATTCAAAATGAGAGAATATCTGCAGAAAAACAGCATTCATCAATTAGAACATTAAGTAGCTTGTCTTTGTAGTGTATTCAATTGAATATAGGTCAAAAAGGATTTCCACATCATTGTATTCTGTGTTTATTTATGTTTTACGCAATGTCTGAACTTCATTGGAACTGGGGTTTGTAAATAAATAAGCGTCTGACGCAACACTTGTGAACAAAATATTTTGCAAAATTTGCAATGTATTATCAGTTTGGCAAAAATATTTGTTCCAACTTTCTTCAGATGTTTAGCAATCTAAAAAGAAATACTCCACACTATATTCTGTGTGTTCAGTGACAGAGGGTAAGTAAAGGTTGTGCACCACTGTGTCAGATGGAAACAAAATATTGTACCTCTGACTATTAGGTTACTCCTAATTAAATCATAGGATTACTGTTGTTACAAAGAGCAACCAAAGCTTGGATTGGCTGTAGATAGTGCCCCAGCTTCAATTGCACACTGTGTCAGTCTTGATGCAACTCATATACTGAGTATGAGAGGTGGGTGGAAAGCCCACTGAATGCTACTAAACTGTACAATTGAGCAAAAATTGCACTCGGTGACTTACACCCTTGCACACATAAAAAAATACAAACCCTTTTGAAGTGCCACGTTATCATTTTATTTAACCACCAAACACCAGGGTGCAATTGTCAAGGAAGAAGCGGCAAAGACACTGTCGTCAGACATGTCAATATGCTTTGCATTAAACAGTGCCAGTGCTGTACTGCCTTTGCTTCCGATATATGCGCTTCCTATTAGGCAGCGGCAGCACAGAGGCGGAGTGGACACTCAATGTTATTCTGTTATTCACACTGAATATTTGGGTTGGATTTTATTGCCAAGCCTTCAATATATATAATTTTTAATTACATGTTTTTTTTTGTTGTTGTTTACATTTTCAAAAATCACTGCAATTACTTATACAACAGCTGTGTTGTGAGTCCAGCTTGTTTCGAAGGGCGGAGGAGTTTGATAACAAAAACAGTTTCAGGGTGATTCATGGGATGTGATACTGGTTTTCCATTGTTTTTGCTGTTTTTGATACTGGTATTTTCTTTTTCGCAAAAAATAATAGTAATAAGGTCATCCCTGTATAATGTGTTGGGTGGAGGATCCATGTCCAAGCCAAAACTTTCATCCCATCACTCTTGTGGTTTTAGTCAGAAACCCATTTTTTTAAATTACAGCTCAGATATGAGATAATTTAACCACAACAAAGGAGCAATCAACTGGGGATGTCTTGCATTTCGTAAACAGTATGATTGTGGATACATAATTGCATAAAGATGGTCATACAACCGCAATTAAACCAATAAGTCATATTTAGGCTTTTGACATGTGCTTTGTCAAGTGACAAGAGTCACTTATTCAAACACGTTATCAAACACGTTGAAGGAGATTAAATAGTTCATGCTTAGGAATTTTGAGTAGAATATAAGACTACAAAATTGTGCTAATACAAATTATGGTACAAAATGCACCAAAAACATGTACATCAGTTCCTCAGTCCCTCCATTTGGACTTCCCATTGGGTTTTAATTTGACCTAAATTATTGTGAAAAATAGGCAATAAGACTAAAAAAAAAATTCTCTAAGGGGGTCATTCTCTAAGTGACAGACGCAACCCTTGTGATCATCAGCATTGCATTAAAAAATACTGGCGGTTTATGGTAATCTGTTTAGGCAGCAAATTTCAAAATTAGCCCTCAGTAGTGTTTTAATATTAAAAAAATAAAGAAATGGTGCTGCACCAGCTACTATGTTAGGCCTCTTACGAGAAAAACTACAGTACTGTTGGTCTGGACGCTGTGGCTTCCCCCCCCATTGTCCCAAAACATCATCTTGACTTAATTTTACACCTCTAACTTGTGTTCATTCGGAATGAAACATCGTCATCTATATACTTATTGAACATATAAAGAACATTATTGCTGTTTGCTGGGGATGTTATAAACTGCTACTATAGTTGAAACAAACCGGTTCTATTTACCATTTCCAGCTAAAAATCCCAAATTATCTAAAATAGTAAAATTATGACCTGCCATGCTAACTGTGTAAGAGAAAATAATGAGCAAGAATAGACTACGATGTATACTCAGTATGGACTAGTCACTAAATCCAAACCAAACACTCTTGCTGTTGACATGTAGATCACGACTGTCAACACTAAAGCCCACCACGCCATTGCCCTAGTAGGCCACTGTATATCATAACGCTTGAAAGTTTGTTTTTGAATCTGTTAGTACCTTGGAATTTTTGACTCAATTGAAATAAAATAAGAAGGTAGACTATAGAGATCACAAAGACAACATCTACATTTTGGGGGGTTCAGGCAAGTCCATGAGCATGAGAACAAGGCACTAGCATTCCAGATCTCCAACTGAACACTGTCCTCGCAGTGCTTAGCCCCACAGGAGATTTGCGGGCCGGTGTAACACCCGTGCATTCGTGCAAGTCTTCAGCTCGCCTCTGGCGCTTCATTACCGTGTTCGGTGTCAATGACATGACAAAGATGATACGTCAAAATGAACTGAAATGAATGTGTGCTGCTAACATGGATTTGCTCTTACACCAGACAGGTAGGGGCATGCATTTTTCATCTGTTGCAGCCTCCAAGACTCCGTTGTCAGTTCCAAAATAATAATCCAGAACAAACACGCCTGCAGCTTAATAGACCAAGGTGTCAGTATGCAGACACTTCAAAACCAACTTAACTCTTTCTCCCCATCAAAAGATTAGCTCAAGGTGAGTGTTTGTTTCTGCCACACATTTTCCTCTCTCAAACTCACCTCTTCAGTCTTTCCTCAGCAGAAACTTGACTGTTGGGATAGTAGATCATGTTCCCAGAGTCGAAACCAAAACAAAACTAGCAACACAATCAGAGGGAAATAGCCTGATGACCAAAACCCTCAGTGATTGTGAATCATCTCACTCATGTTTACATCACCACAACTGTAACTGGTGTCTGTCTTTTTCCCGCATTCCAAAAACGTGCATTCATCATTGAGGACTCTGCACTCGTCATCATAGCCGGAACAAAACATTTGGCACAGCATCTTGAATATACACATTTTCAAATGTAAGCAGATTTGTCAAGTCATGTCATTCAAGTCTCAGTCAAGTCTCATGAATATGAAGTTAAAGTTGAGTCGAATCTTGTAAGATTAAGTTACACAAGTCCCAACTCCAAAAATTGGCAATTTCAGACTCTCCTGACTCGATTCCCTACTTATTGTGTCATATAAAATAGCAGTGGCCAGTATCTCTCCAGTGCTTGCTCCTTCTCTTTTACGTGAGTAATAACACGCATCTGGTCCTTCCTGAATCTTATTCACTAATCATACATGACATTTCTACTGACATCAAAGTTATGATGATGCAGAAAGACAGCGCTGTGAGGCGGCTTCGAGTGAGAATCTCCACTGCACTAGTCCATTTTGAACATTTGCTGACTGGTCGCTGGAGTTCTTGCATTCTTTGCCTCGCACTGGCCTCTCTTCCTAGCTGAGTTTCACTCCCATTTAGACCGACAGTGTACACTTCCCCCTAAAACATTATTATGGGCTCAGACCGCCTGAGCTCAGGTTCTCTCTCAAGGCAACTGTGCTCATCCCCATCATCTCTCTCTCCTCCACCCCCATCGTTACTTTTGTTCAAGCTGATGAGGTCATGTTTGAACCATCCTTCTTTGGGACTTTGTGTGATACAAGCCCCAACAGAAGGGAGCCAAACCTCTGCTGATGAGGTCAAGATAGTCTGGGGCATGTTCCCACAGATTGCCCTATGGGAATACAATACGTCTTGATGGGTGTGTCTGTGTGTGTGTGAGGAGACACACTCATACGACCTGATCATTAGCAGATTATAATGATGATAATGACAGTCGAAATGTAATGACTCCTAAAGTACATACACTTTTGGAAAACTATTCCTGTGTTATGACAAAGGAATCCAAATCCAATGCCGCGGGGGACTCATTTAAGGTATATTGTTGATTGGGATTCCATTTTGGGGTCATGTAGCTGTCAAATTAAAGAAGATTGTTTTAATTTAATCAAAGATAATCCAAAAATTGCATTTTAATGTCAGGCCAAGGTATGTTTAAGCATGTTTAATGACAACAAGCATGAGACAGAAGGTATATTCTTAATATTAGTAACATCCATCCATCCATCCATTTTCTGAGCCGCTTCTCCTCACTAGGGTCGCGGGCGTGCTGGAGCCTATCCCAGCTATCATCGGGCAGGAGGCGGGGTACACCCTGAACTGGTTGCCAGCCAATCGCAGGGCACATACGAACAAACAACCATTCGCACTCACATTCACACCTACGGGCAATTTAGAGTCTCCAATGCATGCATGTTTTTGGGATGTGGGAGGAAACCGGAGTGCCCGGAGAAAACCCACGCAGGCACGGGGAGAACATGCAAACTCCACACAGGCGGGGCCGGGGATTGAACCCCGCACCTCAGAACAGTGAGGCTGACGCTCTAACCAGTCGGCCACCGTGCCGCATATTACTAACAATTAAAAAAAAACATTCTGGAACATGAACTGAAGTAGCTACATTTTAAAGTTTCTGAATGTATTATTGTAAGGAAAATAAGGTTTACTAAATTAGAATATGCGTGTTAACTACAGATTTCTTTATTGATAGGTAACTGGATGTGCAGCCAAAACATGCCTGACAACTCATTATTTTTTGCAAGCGCCTGTATCGTGGTGACGCTATAGCTTGTATTTTAGGATTCTTGAACATCCATCCATCCATCCATTTTCTGTACCGCTTATCCTCACTAGGGTCGCGGGCGTGCTGGAGCCTATCCCAGCTATCTTCGGGCGAGAGGCGGGGTACACAGTGAACTGGTTGCCAGCCAATCGCAGGGCACATACAAACAAACAACCATTCACACTCACATACACACCTACAGGCAAGTTGGAGTTTTCAATCAACCTACCATGCATGTCTTTGGGATGTGGGAGGAAACCAGAGTACCTAGAGAAAAATAGGGCTAATGTGGGCTAATAATCAACAACAAAAACATCTCAAACTTACCGCAAGCTGTTTTCTCAACTTAGAAGTGGCCTGGAATGCCCCACTTCGACATAATTGGCTCCTGCATCACACTATGCTGAGACAACAAGATGACCATCCCAAATATGTATCGCATTTGTCAAAATAAAAATGTTTGTATGTTTTGTTATGGTTAGGTTAGGTTTAGGACTAGGGTTGGGGTTAAGGCAGTTAAGGTTAGGATTATGTTGGGTTAAGGTTAAGGCTGCCACAGACCAAGCGACGCGGTCAAACCCGGCTGAACTATGGCGCAGTGTGGTTTTAGCAACCTTTGATTGGTCGACCACCGGTTTTGCCGCGATTCAAAATTTGTATCGCCGTTGCACGGCGTCTTTTTAATGTCGCAGTTTACATTCAAGCAAAATGCACATTCCATAAGCTTTTTCTCAAGGTGAAAATACATTTCCACCTGGCCTCGGTTCAAGCCATATAAATACTATATAAAGCATCCAATGTTGTTTTACATCAATACTGAACTATATTAATAGTTTATAATGTGCCTCTGGATGAAAAAGTGACGTTTGTGACCAGAATGTACGTTCAAATGAATGAAGCCAGCAAGCTTCCTTTCAAATATCCACACTTTCGCCGTAATTCTCACCAACATGCTCTCTCTTTACCAACCTGCTTCTTCCTTAAGTATTACTTTTTATGGTTTAAAAAACTTGATAATGCACAATATACTGTATATACAGGATGAAAGGCCTAAACAGACTCGCTGTTCAGGGCTTCCATTTACAGGATATCATTTTATGCGATGGTCCGGTCTAGTCGGGTTTGACCACGTGGCGCAGTGTGCGGCAGGCTTTAGGGTTAATGGCATTCATACTAACGCCACCACACTTAGTAAGTCACATACTTCTTTTGCCGTCTGGAAACAACCGGGCGTGGTTTACAGCAGCCAATTACAGTGCGCCGGCACGTGTCCTGGAGCCAGTAATATTGGAGCAGGACGTGTCCCACCAGGAAAATGCATGGGATTCCTAGTAATGCGTTTTTGGATTCCCACATAGTTTCTAGGCAGGACACACCCTGCTCCAATATTACTTGCTCCAGGACACGTGCCGGCGCACTATGATTGGCTCTTGTGTCCCTGTAAGTGTGGCGGCATTACTATGTTTCCCTCTAACCCTAATCCACCCTGATCCTAACCTTAACCCAGCCTAAACCGCCTTAAACCCCAACCCTAGCCCTAAACCTACTCATAACAACATATCTTTGTTTTTATTTCAAATGTGATCCATGTTTAGGATGGTCATCTCGCTACATCTGCGTATCCTGCCCTTCCTGCAACGCAGGAGCCAATCATGTTGCAGTGGGTCGTGTCCTACCTAGAAACTAAGTGCGAATCCTAATAACGCGTAAATCTTTGAAATGGTACATTCCCTTTCCAGTTTGTGTCACTTGTGATATGTTTCGGCATATTTTATTTTGTTTCGTGTTTTGTTAATTTGTTTTCTGTAATGTAAAAGTGTTTGGGTTTTTGTTCATTTGTTTTCTGAAGTATAAAAATGTTTCACAATCAGTTTTTTTGTTTTGCACTTGCCAGCCATCGTACGTTTGGATTCACGGATTAAGTTCTTGATTAGATTGGCAAAAACAGAATGAAAACATGTGTGGTTTGTAACTTCGACATTCAACTTCATTCATCAATGTAAAATATGGAAAGACAGGTAAACTACCTTAACTTTACAATTGAGCTCACCAATAGCATGTTTAACATGAACTAACCCTCATGTTGGTTATGCATTTAACTGAGTAAACAGTAAAGTACTAATAATACAGAGTCTGGTTATGGAACCATTAAAAAACTGTAATTCTACAGCTAACTAATGCAAGTACAGATACTGAGCTCAAAGTGGCTCGTGCGCGAATGTATGTTTTAACTGAGCAAGATTGTATGAATTGACTAATGACTTGTTCAACCCAAATAATGACTTGACTCGACTTGACTTGCATGATTTTTGCCACAGTACCTTGAGACTTGCTTGAAACATTAAAGCTTAGACGTAAAATGTACTTATGATTTCCACGCATGTGACTTGCTCTCACTTCTGCACAGTACGTTAGATGGCATAGTATAAACTGTACTTTTAAATAATTGATCAGTTAATATTTAATTTGTGGAGGTCAACTACTATTAGACCACCGACAAGAAAAATTATAATAATAAGTGTAATAATGGTCCTAATACTATTTCAGAGCATTTGAGCTTGCTTACACTGATGCATTTAATAAGACATCGGAAGGAATGAGAAAGTGACACCAAGGAAAACATTCCGTGACAGGGAACTGCTCATGCTCAGCCCAATGTCCATGGCGTTCCCAGCATGTCAGATGGGGGCCATACGAGCGCATTAGCGTTCTACTGACATGGGAAGGGAACCCGACACACGGAAATGTCTGTGGAACTGTAACCAGAGATGGCAAACATTTATGGTTAGCATGCTGCTGCCAGAGATGAGTCAATGTCATGTTCTTCCTGTAGATTATTAGAGAACAAGATGAACATTCACAGTTTCATGAGGAGAACAGTGAGATCATCTACACTTTAACATGTTTCAAGAAATTTTGGAAACAAACGCTATGGTCCAACACAAATTTGTAGGGGTAGTTGAACTTTGATGTGTTCTGATTTTGAAACAATTTACCCATAGGAAATATAAAGTGAATTAAAATCATTGGTTCCATCAACAGCCGCCGCAAACATTGCAACACCCTGCCCACCAGCCAGTCAGGGACTTCAAGTTATCTGGTACCCCTTCTTCCATTCACCCTTTAGACATGAGTGGAACTTCAGCATCCCCATCTCGTCTTGGGTGTTCACTTGAGGTAGAGTCGCGGCTCTTTCACCACTGTAGGCACAAGGCATGTAGTCTCAACCATCTGCTAGATGTGCACTGTCCCACCTACATGGTACCAGTCAATGTCCATTGAATGTTGGAAATGGCAGCAAAGTATTTTGTGCTTTTTTTTGGCAGTTTTAAAGGCTTTGTTGCCTCATTTGCCAGCCTGTTGCCACATATTACGCAGAGTGGGCTTGGTGCGTGAAAACCTCCTGTAGTGATAAACCAGTATTTTAAATAGGACTGCTCATATTGTCTCTTAAATATTACCACTTTTTCTTTTGTCTCATCATTTGGTCTTTCCCCCTTTCCAAAGAAGTTTGCATTTTACTCATTTTTGCTAGCTTGTGGGCTTACTTTATTACTAATGTATGACATGACCGCGACGAGCGGTTTGATTTGTGCAGAGGCACAGGGTGACGCAAATGATATTTAAAATGCAACTTTCTTTCAGACTCTGGTAATCGATTAAGTATTATTTTATTGAGTCTTTTTGTGTGGCCCAGTAGCAAATGGTACACGTACTGGTAACGGCTGGGGAGCACCATCTCCCTTAGAGCACGATGGCAAATTGTTTGCACCATTTACAGAAGCGCAGTATGAGAACAAGTGGCACCTTCTACCCATGAACAGCAATTATCAATGCCGTATAACTCCCTCTCCATAGTTTAGCTGTTTCATTCGAATGATGATTCACACCACCTTGTTGTTGTATTTAGTTGCCCTTTGTTGTTTTTGTTAGTGTAAGAAACATACAGGTACCTGTGTACCACCATTATGTCATGAAATCCAATATTGAGAAACACACTCAAATTTATTGACGTGAACAATATCTGGAAGACAGTTTTGACCCAACAACAACAACTATTATATTTGATATTTTCACTTCACTGAAGTCTTAAAACCACAGAGATGGGTGGCATTAATATGGGAGCACCCTCATTTTGACAGAAGAATCCCTACAGGTTTATGATCAGGACTTGCCAGGTTTCGATTTGGATGTTCCATCCCCACCCAGGTCTCCATAGAGATTGAGCTGACAAATAAAAATAGCTTTACTGCTGTGTTTGCAAAGAGGTGGGTTCGCCTGAGTCTCGTGTCAGTCTCTCCATCACATTATAAGAGGCGGATTTGTTGTATTGTTGTGTTGTACAGTGGGTACGGAAAGTATTGAGACACCCTAAAAATTTCCACTCTTTGTTATATTGGAGCCATTTGCTAAAATCATTGAAGTTATTTTCTTTATTCCTCATTAATGTACACACAGCACACTATATTGACAAAAACAAAAACAGAATTGTTGAAATTTTTGCAGATTTATTAAAGAAGAAAAACTGAAATATCATACAGCCATAAGTATTAAGACCCTTTGCTCAGTATTTACTAGAAGCACGCTTTTGAGCTAATACAGCCATGAGTCTTTTTGGGAATGATGCAACAAGTTTTTCACACCTGGATTTGGGGAAGCAGAACGCTGGACGACTGGTTAGAGCGTCTGCCTCACAGTTCTGAGGACTGAGATTCAATCCACGGCCCCACCTGTGTGGCGTTTGTATGTTCTCCCCATGCCTGCGTGGGTTTTCTCCGGGCGCTTCGGTTTCCTCCCACTTCCCAAAAACATGCATGGTAGGTTAATTGACAACTCTAAATTGCCCGTAGGTGTGAATGTGAGTGTGAATGGTTGTTTGTTTGTATGTGCCCTGCGATTGGCTGGCAACCAGTTCAGGGTGTACCCCGCCTCCTGCCCGATGATAGCTGGGATTGGCTCCGGCACGCCCGCGACCCTAGTGAGGAGAAGCGGCTCAGAAAATGGATGGATGGATAGATTTGGGAATCCTTTGCCATTCCTTCCTGCAGATTTAAGGGCCAGTTCTCCAGTTCTGTCAGGATGGATGGTGAACATTGGTGGACAGCCATTTTCAGGTCTCTCCAGAGATGCTCAATTGGGTTTAAGTCAGGGCTCTGGCTGGGCCATTCAAGAACAGTCACGGAGTTGTTCTGAAGCCACTCCGTTGTTATTTTAGCTGTGTGCTTAGGGTCATTGTCTTGTTAGAAGGTGAACCTTCGGCCCAGTCTGAGGTTCTGAGCACTTTGGAGAAGGTTTTCATCCAGGATATCACTGTAAAATGCCAAGATGTTCTGTCTTGGTCTCATCAGACCAGAGAATCTTATTTCTCACCATCTTGGAGTGCTTCAGTTTTTTTTTTGTTTTTTTTTGTTTTTTTAGCAAACTCCATGCGGGGTTTCATGTGTTTTGCACTGAGGAGAGGCTTCCGTCGGGCCACTCTGCCATAAAGTCCCGACTTGTGGAGGGCTGCAGTTGACTTTCTAGAACTTTCTTCCATCTACCGACTGCATCTCTGAAGCTCAGCCACAGTGATCCTTGGGTTCTTCTTTCCCTCTCTCACCAAGGCTCTTCTCCCCCGTTTGCTCAGTTTGGAGTTTGGCCGTACTGCCAGCTATAGGAAGGGTTCTGGTCGTCCCAAACGTCTTCCATTTAAGGATTGTGGGGGCCAGTGTGCTCTTAGAAACCTAAAGTGAAGCAGGATTTTTTTGTAACCTTGGCCAGATCTGTGCCTTGCCACAATTCTGTCTCTGAGTTCTTCAGGCAGTTCCTTTGACCTCATGATTATCATTTGCTCTGACATGCACTGTGAGTAAGGTCTTATATAGACAGGTGTGTGGCTTTCCTAATCAAGTCCAATCAATATAATCAAACACAGCTGGACTCCAATGAAGGTGTGAAACCATCTCAAGGATGATCAGAAGAAATGGACAGGACCCGAGTTAAATATGAGTGTCACAGAAAAGTGTCCGAATACTTATGGCTGTGTGATATTGCAGTTTTTCTTTTTCAATAAATCTGTAAACATTTCAACAATTATTATTTTTTCTGTCAATATGGGGTGCTGTGAGTACATTAATGAGGGGGGGGGGGGGGAATGAACTTAAATGATTGTTGCAAATCACTGCAATATAACAAAGAGTGAAACATTTAAGGGGGGCTGAATACTTTCCGTACCCACTGTATGTGGAATTTTGATATTTAATGCAGCAGGATCCAATTGCTGATTCCCCCTGATGTTTATCAAGAAAAAAAGCTTCGCTCATAAGTAATGGTTGGATTTTACAGCTGGCATATTACCAGCCTTAACAGGAGCCGTGTCTCTTAAATCGTAGATTACCATGTGCATAATAGTGAAATTTTACATAACGGGAAAAACATAGAACATGTAAAACAAGTGTAGACAATTACACTTGATCAATGGCACAGTTAATCATTTGAAATTGAAATGAGCATTCAGACTTGCTGTTTGAAACACTCTTCATTTTGTCAAACATTTGACATTACATTCATAATGCAAGATTTTCAACACTTTGTCCACGTCATTGTACAACATTTGTCTGAGAAGCGCCAAAATATACAGAATACAACACGCTTCAAGAAACTCCTTCAAGAGCACAAATGAAGAGTTTGATGATCAGAAGTATTGTTGATTTTTGTTGGCTTTAAAGGCCACAACTTTCACCAGAATCAACACAGTCCCATGACGGATGTTTCATCCACATCAACACATCCATGGCGAAATACTTTGCAGAGAGCTAACAGCTGCCAGTGATGTTTAAGTTGAGCCTACTGGCTCAGATGTCAAAAATGCCATGGGAGAATGTAGGGACTTGGCAATCTGATGGTTAGTCCTAAATAACTAATACAGCTTGTTTGGAATGTTTTGGGTAATACGATATGTGACGATCATTACAGCAGGAATATCAAGAATGGTGGTACTCGAAGACCTTCGGGCCGTCCACTCGTACAAACCTCAATAGGGATTGTTGTAATGAAGTACTGAGGTTGAGAAGCAGTTATGGGTAAATGCTCTCGAATAAACCACTTGCTTTGAGAGGTACAAAATGGAGTTTGGTCAAGCTCCATATAGTTTAATTAGATCCTCTATTTATTATTGTGTGTAAGCTTAAAATGCTGTGCCTGACCAGTTTGAGTGCACAGAAGAATAAAATGGCAAGAATTTAACCTCGAACTACAATCTACAACAGTCCATAACAGCGTTCACTGTTTGAGGCCTGACCACGAAAGCGGTGGAAATATTTTGTGGCCTTTTTAAAAAAAAAATTATTAAATGGATTCATATACTTCATAAAATATAACACTGATTTTTAAAAAAATTATATATTTATAAACCAATCCTGACCAGTCCAGGGTGCAGTCAGTTGTGATAAGTTCCTCGCAACCAGGAGAGCTCCCTCGATATGGAAATACTCTTACCAGTATTTGCGTATGGAAATGCTTGGGAAAGTTTGCATTCAAGCCTTGCATCTTTGCCATAGCCATAAGAATCAATGGATACCCTAAAGTATCATGATATAATACACGTTTGTCTGAAAAAATTATGCTCCCTAAAGCTTCATATAGTTTGATATACAGCAGGAAACCAGTTACTTACAAACTGTAGATTGAAGGGAGAAAAGAAAAATAAAGGATTTTGTAAATAGTAAAGAGGTTTTGCAGGTTTTAAAGATCGTTATAGCTTCCTAGTAGCATACAGTATAAGATTTGTGTTTCTGCAATAATTTTCTTTTTCTTTTAAAACAGAAAAAAAGCAAGTACCAAGAGTATTTACAATTAGCGCCTACTTGTCAGGGAGGACATGCTGAGTCATTGTCAGTTCCAACTTCCCACTGATGTCAATTAGTTCTGCTGTGTCATTGTCACCAGATGATGGCCCACAAGGTTTCTGTTTTATGCCTAAAATTCCCAATCTGCCCCCTCCCGGATTCCAATTCCTGGCCCTGGTGCAGAACCCCTATGGGTGTGTCAGTCCGCTGCAGAGGTTCACATTTCGGGGCAGCAAGAGTGAGGACATTGCACAACCATCGGGAACACCTGCAGTTCCCGGCCGAGTTGGTACCCCTTGCTACCAGGGGCCATTTGAGGGCAGTTTGAAGGAGTTGGGTGCAGTGCCCAACAAAGGTTTAGAAAAAGAACTGGCACAATATCAAGGCTGTTGCAATAAAAGTAAGAATATAATGGAGCAGCCCTTTTGTAGAGTATCGGTCTCTCTTTTTTGGGGTTGGTAACCAATTATAACAGTTGAGGGTTGTCCCAGGTCAAGCAATGATAAAATGAGCGACGAGCCTTTAACACTTGTGGCCAACAGACACAAACAGTCACCCCCAGGGGTTCAGGAAGTGCTTTTAACTCAGTAGACCATGAAATCGTATTCCAGACTGAGCAGGGGGGAAAAAAAGAGCACAGACAGACATCTTTGCGCATGTTTGAGAGCCGGTGAAGATGGTCCTATGCATTCTTTATCATTTGAATAATGCACAAATGGAAACACTATTTGTGGTTAACAGAAATACTGCCATCATTGATTTAATGAGGGAGGCACTCTGAGAAAAAGTTTCTCAGTATTTCTTTTTCATATGATTCCTTACATTCTTTTATTTACATACTTTAATGTAAAAAGCTGGTCTTTACCAATGTTATACTGCTTCTTCATCTTACCTACTGTATATTTTATTTATCAGCAGTGACGTTATGTCTATAAAAAGATATGATAACAGTCAGAGAGACTCGGGCTTCTTGAAGAGTTTCCATTACAGTATATTTCTGAACATTTGTACATTATAAATGAGTATTGCATATTCACAAAATATGTCTTCTTCATTTAACCCATCACCACAGTGATGCACACATTGGCGCAAATGACAGTTGACAAACCATAAACTACTACAGGAAACCCAGTTTAAGTTCAGTCCTCCTGTTGCATTCATTTTCTCAGGAACAACGATAATGTTCCTGGGTGAATTTGACGCGGGGGATTTTTAATCATCCAAAGTGTCGGAAATGAAAACTAAACCCAGTAACATTGTTCGTAACTTATTAAATTGCAAATATGTGAAATTAACCATTTTTATTGCACGAGATGTTGTTTGCAATTCACCATAAGCTTCATACCGAAAAACTGGTCTTGAGTTTTTAGATGGTCCAATTTGACCTGCAGCATAACAGTAGGGATAAGAACTTGTCATAAATCCAGAACCCTTCTAAGAACAAATGTAAGAAACCTCCAACAAACATTAATGATTCAGGCCCATTGTTTGTTCACCTGCCATCCTCTGTGTACGTAACTGTGGGTGGATAAGTGTTCATGAATTGTCCAACAGAAAATAAATATTTTTATAGGTGACACGCATTATCTAGCCTTTCGTCTGCCAACTACATGAGTCAGTGTTCCTTGCAGCCATAAACAGCAATCTGTTTTCTCACACGAACTAAGGACTACTTTGAATTTGCACTCCTTGAAAATGGACAGAGCAGAGGAAGAGCACCATAGCGTGAGTGCATAAATATAGGCTGGGCTACCTTACATTTGGGATTACATTTAAAAACAGGACAGGCCTCTCCCTCATATTTGTATTGGATCGTGATGATTAGTGTGGTAGTCAAGGGTGTAATTAATTTTAGTATGCTATTTTATACATAGTGTGTAGCATCTTGGACTACAGATGGAAATTAGCTTCCTGCTAAATATGGTGCAAGTATCTCTTCATGTCTCTTGGTATTGGTTAATGTATGTGTACATTGTCCATCCATCCATCCATCCATTTTCTGAGCCCCTTCTCCTCACTAGGGTCGCGGGCGTGGTGGAGCCTATCCCAGCTGTCATCGGGCAGGAGGCAGGGTACACCCTGAACTGGTCGCCAGCCAATCGCAGGGCACATACAAACAAACAACCATTCGCACTCACAGTCACGGGCAAGTTAGAGTCTCCAATTAATGCATGTTTTTGGGATGTGGGAGGAAACCGGAGTGCCCTGAGAAAACCCACGCAGGCACGGGGAGAACATGCAAACTCCACACAGACGGGGCCGGGGATTGAACCCGGGTCTGTGAGGCTGACGCCCTAACCAGTCGGCCACCATGCCGCCGTACATTGTCCAATAAACTAAAAAATATATACAATACAGCAAAATGACAGAGCCTGAATTTGTGCTTTGAGGGGGCATATGATAGAGAATTGTCTTTTAAATTTCTTTGTATACAAATAGTTGGCTCTCTGGAGTGGCTTCTCAGGTCCCACACTTGAAATTAAACAAACAAATAAGTGCTCTACTACTCCGACTATGACTACTACTACTACTACACTAGTCTTTTGTTAGCTCCCTATTTTTCATAATGTGTCTGTGAGTAATCCGTTTTGAATTGCACCCCACTGTGATATAACAGTGGTGGCTAATTTACACAATAGCCACCCCACTTTGAGTTTCTCCACCCATGACTTGGGAGCTTGGCTGGGCAAAGATCCGCCACTTTCAAGTCACAGCTGGACGACACTGTCTAAAACACTATCATGTTAAACCCAAAAGGTAAGCAGTTAGCTGCTAGCATTAGCTTTTGACAAGTGGCACGAACTTGATTACTCTGTGAAGTTTGTGTTTGGTGATGTGCCCACACACAAATTGACAAGTGTAATGCTCTGGCTTGGTGTTGAAGTGCTGACTCCACAAGGGAAAATCCAATCCCATCGATTGATCTTTGATTCGGATCATCTGCTACTGGTTTCGTACGTTTAAGTCCCAAATTGTGTTGTTTAACAAGAAAGACCAGAGTTAAGATAAACTTCTGTGTAAGCTGCTAACTAGCATCACAGAAGAGATAACAATATCCATCCATCTATTCATTTTCTATACTTCTTGCCCTCATTAGAGACGAAAGTGAGATTGAATCTTTCTCAACTGAATTCAGGTGAGAGGAGTGGTACACCATGAACTGGTCGCCACATTACTCACATTCTCACCATGGGCAATTTAATCTTCAAAGAACCTAACATGCATGTTTTTGCAATGTGAGAGGATGCCAGAGTAGTCAGACAAAACTCATCGAAGCACAGAGAGAACATGCAAACTCCAGTGGTCAGCGCTGAAATTCGAACCACACACCACAGAACTGTGAGACACAGATGCTAACCACAAGTACAGTACATTGTGCTGCTAGGTACCACTGTATACCCCCAAAAATCTGCTTTCATTATGTTAGAATTTTTTACGTTAGTCATTAAACATGCTACCAAAATGAGCCTTCGCGTTTGGACATCCCAATAGAAGAATCTTGTAGTCTAATGTGAAGTATTCATTTTAAACAAGTCAGGCAGTGTGGGGCCATAATTTGAGTTCTCACTTTCTGCATTCTGTTGCTGTGGTGTTTTTTGTTTTAGAGCTGTGTTTAAGTCAATCCTTGAACCCAGGTCACAGCCAGCGTGAACATTTTCTGTTGGTCTCCTGACGAATACAGAACAAGATGAAAGATTTTCACTTAGCAGCCATAGTAAACAGGGCCAATATCAGAAGAGTGTAACTGCCAAAGGTCACTTTGAGAGTTACCAATTATGCGAACACAATTTCCATTTAGCAACTTGGTCTGCGATGTTTCAGCCTTTTCATCGTTGGCTCCGCAGACAAGATCCCCTGATGGTCACACCATCAGATTGTTGAAGGATTAATATAAACGGAATCCAAGTCAAACATAACACAAACTGGGAATGTCTTCCTTTAAAGATTTTTCCAATGCGTCACAGTGATTTCTGTCTAGGGACTTTAAAAGCAGAGAAAAAAAAATGGCTGGCGATTTCATTTTGAATTATTTCAACTCTTGAGTTGTACCAAATTTCCACATCCTTGTCAGCATTTTTAACAGATGTAATCGATAGAGTACGGCATGTATGTGATGTAGTGACTAGGGAGTAATGTTGGAAACCTCCTGACTATCACTCACCCCCGAGGATGTCATCATATCATCAACTTAACCCTAAGATATCACTCTCAAGGATTTTCACTGAAATGACATTTAGATGAAAAATTATACGAACGTAGTATGATGTTATCACCATTATGTCACTCTGAGACATTGTGGTCATGTTATTTCTTTGAGAATTTTATTTTGAAATTGAACTATACATCTCTGTCTCGTAACTGTAATTAAAAAATACATTTATTTGATCTGAGGTCTGTTAATATTTCAACTTTCAGAAGAATTTGCCCTTTTGGACTCATGCATTATTTTTTACCCTCCAATGAGGCAGCCATTCCCAACTTTCAACATGTGATTTTATGTTCCATCTTGTTCAGTATGCAATTTTATTGGAGGATTTGTTCTTGTTAACGTGGGTGGGAAGGTGTGCCGCCAAAAGCTAAATATAGAACTTGGTGGTTATTGGTTGGCATGAGAGTGTATTATGAGAAAAGTCCTACACAGTGCTGCCAAAAAGAGAATGCCTCTGGCCTGTGGCAGTGAGTCAATGAGCAATTCCACCTAGGCCAAAGAGGTTATGTGATTGTTTCTGATGTTAGATTTTCCATCTGTCTGTCAAGCAGGATCATATGTGTCATCCAGTATGTCTTGCACTCAATGTTTAATTGGGATGTGATGGAATGAAGGAATTACAAGTACAGTACACATATATATATCTTTGGTTTTATTGGTTAGTTTGAAGGATTTGTTATTTTGGCAAAATTGTGTCAAAATAAAAAATAAAAAAATAATAATGTCAGTCTCCAAATAAGAATTTAGTGTACTGTAGGTATTGAAATTCAAAGTACTCATCAGATTTGATTGACACGTCTCACAAACAAGTGTTTAATTAGGTTCATCAAACGTATAGCTTACTAATTTAATACTACACAGCAAACAA
Source organism: Phyllopteryx taeniolatus (assembly GCF_024500385.1). Lineage (NCBI taxonomy): Eukaryota > Metazoa > Chordata > Actinopteri > Syngnathiformes > Syngnathidae > Phyllopteryx > Phyllopteryx taeniolatus. Next base: position 8,229,451 of record NC_084513.1, on the reverse strand, counting down.
CATCACCAAAATCACGGACAATTGACCAAAGTCACGTCAGTTTCTGACTTTGACCTCCGTTAAAGTATGGGTGTGTGGTAGCAGGGTTGCATAAAGACAAAAACTGTTAATTGTGAAGGATTTCATCATGCAGACGAAAGAGAGCTATCGGGCTTGGCTAGAGCAAGGCGTTATGAAAGGCATCAGTGGTTGCTAAAACAAAAACCTGGGTGTGGGACAAGTTCAAGAGGCCATAGAAAATACTGTAACTGTCAGGCAGCTACAAACAGGTAAGGACACACTGTCAGGTATCCCCAGAAAGGGAAGTAACGTTTGCACCTAGAACTATACAGTAACTCAAGAAGACTTATCATACTGTGTATCGCCAGGTTTTTTTTTACATAGTCCAATCCTTCTAGTCGGTCCCGCTTTTAATCTATAACAGCTTTCACTCTTCTGAAAAGATTTGTGATGATTGTGTCTATTCGTCTGGAAGAACACTTGTGAGGACAGACAATTATGTTGGACTAGATGGCCTGGTTTGTTGGGGTTGAGGTAAGGGCACTGGGGCAGTGAAGAGATACAGTACACCAACCTCAACTGAGCTAAATGCCCCAGATTGATGAATTACTTAATGAGAGGTTTATCCCAGTCACTGGTAGTGTGGTGGTTGACTTTTATGCAGCCAGCATGGGATGGATACCCACTCAGATACTGTCTGTATCAGTGTGCTGACTGGTCACCAATCTCGGGTGTAGTCTGCCTTTCGTCAACAGTCAGCAGGGATAGGCTCCAGCTTCACCACATCACTGAACAGGATAAGCAACATAGCAAATGGCTGGATGGAGGTTGGAACCAAGGAATTTGTCCATATAGCTCATTAAACAAAGTCAAGTTTATCAAGTATTTTGTTTATAGTACTGAAGTAAACAGTATCGTACTGTACTGTTTCTTGGTTCTGATTGCATTTTGCTAGGTGATTGGTAATTTTGTGCTGGGATTTTAGAACAAACTTGAGCGACACACATTAGTTCCAGATTTTGTGTCGGTGCAATATCACATTTTTAATATTTACAGTGCATACTGTAGTGCCGGGAGAAGTAGACGCAGACTTCCCAGCATGCCTCATGTCATATTGTACATGCGGTAATTATGTCAATCATATGTTTTTTTTTGGTTCCCTATAATCATAGTTGTCTGTTTTAGTCACCTGTTGGTTTTCATTTTTGTTCTGTTGCTGTACCATAAGTGTAGGTTTTGCTCTGTGTAGTGACTGTTTGCTTGTTTTTATTCTGAGGCAACTAGTTAGTGCGCAAGAGCTGCTGATGCTGTTGTTTTACTACAGTACTGCGTAGTAACTATATGGAGTTGAGGTCACAGGGGGGTCCAAGAAGAAGAAGAATTGCACAGTTTTGAGAAGGGACTGGCCCTCCTTAGCCCCTCCCAGACCCACCACTGCTCTAAACCCCCATTCTGGGTAAGTACAAACTCCCCCCCAAAAAAACGTTTGGGAAAAGTGAAGAAACCTTGAGAAGGAATCACAGATTGAGGTATCCCCCTTACAGGATGATCAGGCTGCAATGGATGCTGAGTGGGCAACATTACTCACAAGATATGATAAATAAATACTATACAACATTACACTGAACAGCATGAGAGTTAATTTTATGAAATTAAGCGCCGTAGGTAGACACCTGCGGGGAAGCATTTCTTCTCAGGTTCTGTCCCGATCAGTCGATGCAGAATACTCCACAGCAATGGCCTCACTTAGCTCATCACCACCTAGCCTCCTCTCCGAGCAGGAGGGGGAGGGGAGCAAAAAGAGCAGCAGTTACACAGAACAAAATGCAGATATCATGGGGTGAGGCAGGGCGAGAGACTGGTTGCAGACCAGATGTGGTTTAACCAAATGCGAGAGTGTAGGAAAGAGTATTAAATTGAGACTTAAACATTTTAGCGGCTCTAATTTCCGCAGGTAGGGCATTCCATAGTAGGGGAGCCAGAAAAGAGAATGCTCTAGAACCCATCCATCCATTGTCTTCTGCTAATCCGAGGTCGGGTAGCGGGGGCAGCAGCCTCAGCAGGGAAGCCCAGACCTCCCTCTCCCCAGCCACTTCCCAGGGAAGCAGAGAGACGTAGTCTCGCCAGCGTATCCTGGGTCGTCCCCTGGGTCTCCTCCGGTGGGACGTGCCCGGAACACCTCACCAGGGAGGTGTTCAGGAAGCATCAGATGCCCGAGCCACCTCATCTGGCTCCTCTGGGGAGGAGCAGCGGCTCTACTCTGAGCCCTTCCCGGATGACTGAGCTTGACCGGGATCTTGTTCTTTCGGTCACGACCCACAGCTTGTGACCATAGGTGAGGGTAGGAACGTAGATCGACCGATAAATCGAGAGCTTCGCCTTTTGGCTTAGCTCCTTCTTCACCACAACGGACCGATACAAAGTCCACATCACTGCAAACGCTGCACTGATCCGCCTGTCGGTCTCCCGTTCCATTCTTCCCTCACTGGTGAACAAGACCCCAAGATATTTGAAGTCCTCCACTTGGGGAAGGTTCTCATCCCCGACCTGGTGAGGACACTCCACCCTTTTCTGACTAAGGACCATGGTCTCAGATTTAGAGACCCTGCTTCCTCATGGGAAGGCGTGTCGGTGGAATTGAGGAGGTCTTCGAAGTATTCTCCCCACCGATTCACAACGTCCCGAGTCGAGGTCAGCAGTGCCCCATCCCCACTATACACAGTGTTGATGGTGCACTGCTTCCCCCACCAGAATTTCCTCGAAGCTGTCCGGAAGTCGTTCTCCATGGCCTCACCGAACTCCTCCCACGCCCGGGTTTTTGCCTCAGCGACCACCAAAGCCGCATTCCGCTTGGCCAGCCGGTACCCACCAGGTGCCTCAGGAGTACCACAGTCCAAAAAGGCCTGATAGGACTCCTTCAGCTTGGCGGCATCCCTCACCGCTGGTGTCCACCAACGGGTTCGGATTGCCGTCACGACAAGCACCGACTACCTTACGGTCACAGTCTAACTTCTCAACCTCACACACCAGCTCGGGCTCCTTCCCTGCCAGGCGCACACCTTCGAGCCCCACCTCCAGGCCTGGATCCAGAGGGGGGGCTCTAGAACATGCTATATATATATATATATATATATATATATATATATATATATATATATATATATATATATATATACATGTATATATATATATATATATATATATATGTATATATATATGTATATATATATATATATATATATATATATATATATATATATATATATATAAGATAGGAAGGTATTAAGCCATGTAATATTTTATAAGTAGCAAAACCTTAAAATCACATTTCAGGTGGACCGTGAGCCAGCAGTACAAGTTGGCCAGTATCAAAGTGACATGATCAAACTTTAGTAGTATTTACCTGCACCTGTACCATTGCTCGTTGTTGACTCTACAGAGTTGTTGGTTATGATAACTTAACCATTCAAGCCAGACACAGACCCATGTCCCTCCAGCAAAATGTGAAAAAGTGGAATTCATTTTTGAAATTCCCTGACAGTCATTTAAGATGTGGGTAGGTCATGTGTTCAGATTGCACATAAAATGAAGAGTAAAGGAAATTCAAGTCTCATGAATGATGACAAGCATGATAAGACGGTTCAACAATGAAAGGAGGAAGGCAAAAGTGGATAGCCAAGACAAACTCAATATTTACTAATGTCTCCTTTGTGTCTCTCTATCTGGTATGTGCCTATAGAAGACAGTTGAATACATGCATGACATAGAATAATAAGCAGGGATGCACTGAACATCATTCATCAACCACAAGTATTTCTATTAGTATCCTCTAGTGGTGGTGCACTCAGCCGAAAGCAGTGGAACAGTGGAGACATGCCACTTATTGTTTGGTCTGCCTTGCAGTGGGCTTCGAGGAATGCAATGTGCCTGGGGGCATAGCAGGGATTTGTCTGATGCTTTTTAAGTGAAACAATCTCAGGTTAACCGTTTGGGTGCTGGCTAAGAGCCACAACTGCCAAGACAACTCATGTCTGCACCATCAACCAAGACCACTGATCTTAAACCCTTCTGCTATGTCATTTATCAGAAACAACAATAATGTCCGTGGGTCACAATGACCCGAGGGAATGATCAATTGTCACAATCTGTCAGAAGTGTGGGGGCGAAAAAAAAATCACAATAAAACATCGTTTACACCTCGTTTTTAACTCAACTCGCAAACATGTAGCCATTAACTATTATACCTATGAGGACAAGCAGAAGTTGTATACCTTTAAACTACTTTTACATCTTTATAATGGTTCAGTTTCATTTCATTGTAAAATAAAAAGAAAATTACAAAAATAAAACAATCAGAACAATTTTTATCCTCACATTTTTTTGTACATATAGTCTTCACGGGTCACTTTGACCTGCAAAATAAAAGAAGGTTAATAACAAAAATGCAATTTAGAAAATATTTGGTAAAATACAAAAAAATTAAAGAAGTTAAACAGGACAAGTTTCATCATGGGCAGTATCTACTCATGATAACTATGACAAACAGTACAATGTCACAAAATGAACAATTGAGAAACACTATAATAACATTTCTTTATCTCCTTCACCTTCAAAGTGCATATTGTTTTTAATTTTTGCTGCACAGCAGATTGACAGTCATTTGAGACACATGCCTCAGTCACCCTGTCACATAAAAAATAAATTAGAAATGTACGATCATTTGAATTCCACCTGTAGACATATGGCTGTGTCAAACAGATGATGGGTAATGAAAGACTACAGAATGGTGTGACAGCTTTTGCCTTAGGTGGTTGGCCTTATTCATGGTTGGCTATTCACGTTTACCTATTTGTAACATATATTCAGCTATTCACTGAAAAAGCTTGTTTTTTCTGTACGTATGTTTATTTGACATGTTTTCCTCATTGTCAGGAGATCCAAGTTCAGATCTCACTTGACTTAGTACGTTTTCCCCATACTTGTGCGAATTTCCTCTGGGTACTCTGGCTTCCTCCTGCATCCCCAAAACATCCACGTTAGGTTAAAGACTCAATTTCCCATACGTGTGTTTGTATGTCAATATGTGCCCTGTGATTTACTGGCTCACGGTTTAGTGTGTGACCCACTTCCCTCACCAAAAGTCAACTGGGATAGGCTGTATTTACCTGGATGGATACATGGATGTACAGTATTTATAATTCAAGCGGCTATTTAAAAAAAAAAAATTACAGCATGTTATAATACTGAAACGATAGGTACACATTTTACTTGCTTATAGCGGCTTACAATGTTTATGTTTATGGCAGATTCATAAGTGTGAAAGCGAAATTTAAAAAAATACAGTAAAAAGGAGACCCAAATAACTGCATGGCTAAGGTTACAATGTGCCTTGGGCTGTTACTTACATTGTTAAAGTTGTCAGTCACCAACAAAAACAGACATGCCAAGAGGCAGATGCTAGGCCTCCTGTAAAGATGGATGTGTTCTTGGCATCTGTCCCAAGAGCAGCTTAAAACTCTGTATTCTCGCGCAAAGACACACACAGGTTTATGCCGGTGCCATGTAACCTCCACACAATGTGTTTGCATTATTCTCTACGATATTTTCACTGATCAAAATCTTAGAATCAGTGCATTGCTGGAAAAAAAAATCGTAATCATTTGACCATTTGGTTTAAAAAGTAACATTTCTCTTGTAGATATCCCTTACGTAGGCGGCACGGAGGGCGACTGGTTAGAGCGTCTGCCTCACAGTTCTGAGGTCCGGGGTTCAATCCCCGGCCCCGCCTGTGTGGAGTTTGCATGTTCTCCCCGTGCCTGCATGGGTTTTCTCCGGGCACTCCTGTTTCCTCCCCCATCCCAAAAACATGCATGGTAGGTTAATTGACAACTCTAAATTGCCCGTAGGTGTGAATGTGAGTGCGAATGGTTGTTTGTTTGTATGTGCCCTGTGATTGGCTGGCAACCAGTTCAGGGTGTACCCCGCCTCCTGCCCGATGATAGCTGGGATTGGCTCCAGCACTCCCGCAGCCCTTGTGAGGATAAGCGGCTCAAAAAATGGATGGATGGATATCCCTTAGCCTAATCAACTGGTAAGACGTTATCAGACAGGTGCATCACTTTATTTGCACCTTGATACCATCAAACATTTTGAAAACTGAGTACAAATGAACACAATATCAGTTCCAAGATCAAAACAAATTACAGTGAAGGATTTGACCTTGTTCTGCTTTCTGAGGACGCTAATCTAAGATTCAGGATATTACCTTTGTTTCTTCTTTGTGTAGCTAACATTCAAATGCGGGAGGCGGGATACACCCTGAACCGGTCGCCAGCCAATTGCAGGGCACATAGAAACAAACAACCATTCACACACATTCACACCTATTGGCAATTTAGAGTCTTCAATCAACCTACCACGCATGTTTTAGGGATGTGGGAGGAAACCGGACTGGCCTGGAGAAAACCCACAGATTTGAACCCCGGTCACCAGAACTGTGAGGCAGATGTGCTAACCAGTCGTCTACTGTGCCGGCTAAAGACATGATTTCAGGTAAAATGTTAAATACTGGCGGCACGGTGGCCGACTGGTTAGAGCGTCAGCCTCACAGTTCTGAGGTGCGGGGTTCAATCCCCGTCCCCGCCTGTGTGGAGTTTGCATGTTCTCCCCGTGCCTGCGTGGGTTTTCTCCGGGCACTCCGGTTTCCTCCCACATCCCAAAAACATGCATTAATTGGAGACTCTAAATTGCCCCTAGGCATGACTGTGAGTGCGAATGGTTGTTTGTTTCTATGTGCCCTGCGATTGGCTGGCAACCAGTTCAGGGTGTACCCCGCCTCCTGCCCGATGACAGCTGGGATAGGCTCCAGCACGCCCGCGACCCTAGTGAGGAGAAGCGGCTCAGAAAATGGACGGATGGATGTTAAATACTGAATAAATTATAAAATTCAGGTAATTTATTTGGATTAAAAATGCATTGAGAAGGAGGGTAAATTATTTTTGGTCCCACGTGTATGCATAGTTTTTAGGATACAGTTAATTGAAACACTTAAGTCACAATATCGGAGACAAGTTAGGAGTTTGCTCAGAGGACAAGACATGTTTTTTGCTAAGATTTGTGGACCTTTATTCCTTTTGATTGAATGTGGCCAATGAGGTAAATATTTTGCGATTTGCTTTCCTAAAAGTTTCATTTATATCCTTCATATTTGTGTGCTCATTGAGTTTTATGCCGTTTTTTTCTTAGTTCTGACGGCATTGATGGGTCACATGGGTTACATGGGACATGTAAAGACATGTTGGCAACATTAAATGTCTGTTAAACTATAAGAACGATTTTGAGCTATGATTGAACTCAGAAGGAGTAACATAAATTGTCTTGAGCTTTAGAGAGGACCATTACATATATTCTGTGACTCATCTTAAGAGGCTTGTTCCTGAAGCTTTATGACTTGGACATGAGTGTAAGATGAGTCCTAGGAGTATACTGTATATGTCATCTCTACCTTAATTCTTAGGTGAAATCATCTAAAATAAGTTTGCTGATTAATGTTTATGACCTGGAGACAATATTTAAAAATATAATGTGCGTTCTTTTCTCTTCTATGAGTTGGCTCAGGTCACCCCTCAGATTTTTAGATGTATTCAAGTGGAACCAGGGAATATTTTTTCCCCCCCTGGTAAAGCCATTTCTTCAGATGATTTGGACATTTGACTTTGGTAATACTCAGTCAGAAAAGGGTGGCGTGCCCTCTCCAGGTCGGGGATGAAATCCTGCCCCAAGTGGAGGAGGTCAAGTATCTTGGGGTCTTGTTCACGAGTGAGGGAAGAATGGAATGGGAGATCGACAGGCGGATCGGTGCAGCGTCGGCAGCGATGCGGACTTTGTATCGATCTCTTGTGGTAAAGAAGGAGCTAAACCGAAAGGCGAAGCTCTTGATTTACCGGTCGATCTACGTTCCTACCCTCACCTATGGTCACGAGTTTGGCTCATGACCGAAAGAACAAGATCCCGGATACAAGCGGCCGAAATGAGTTTCCTCCGCAGGGTGTCCGGGCTATCCCTTAGAGATAGGGTGAGAAGCTCGGTCATCCGGGAGGATCTCAGCATAGAGCCACTGCTCCTCCACATCGAGAGGAGCCAGATGAGGAGGCTGGGGCATCTGATTTGGATGCCTCCCGGACGCCTACCTGGTGAGGTGTTCCGGGCACGTCCCACCAGGAGGAGACCACGGGGACGACCCAGGACACGCTGGAGAGACTACATCCTTCGGCTGGCCTGGGAACGACTCGGGATCCCCCGGAAGAGCTGGATGAAGTGGCTGGGGAGAGGTTAGTCTGGGCATCCCTGCTAAAGTTACTGCCCCCGCGACCCGATCTCGGATAAGCGGTAGAAAATGGATGGATGGATGGACTTCGGTAATAGCATAGTGGTTAGTACATCTGGCTCACAGGTCTGAGGTTCGGGGTTCGAATATCAGCTCCAGCCTTGTTTTCTCTGGCTTCCTCCCACATTCCAAAAACATGCATGATGGGTTAACTGAGGACTAAATTGTCCATAGCTGTGAATGGTTGTTTGTCTACAGTAAATGTGCCCTGCAATCAGAAGTGGCTAGGGTAGCCAAAGATTGTACTTGAGTAAGAGTACTATTACTTTACAATAATATGACTCAAGTAAAAGTAAAAAGTAGCCCTCCAAATAATTCGCTAAGAGTAAGACAGTACTCACTGAAAAAAATACTCAAGTGCTGAGTAACTAGTGAGTAACTTCTGATTTATTTTTTTTAAATCAGAGCATGAATGTCAAATAAAATATCATAACTAAATAGAATAATGTGCAAATTTCTGAACGCTCTATTCCTGAACAATCTCACTTAATCTAAAAAAATAAATAACTAATAAATAATAAAATATTTGTAAAATAAGAAATGAAGGCAAATTGACCTCCAATAAATGGTCTTATACTATATTATTTCTACTTGTTAAACAGAACAATACTGTAGACTCATCAGGCAGGTTACAAAAACAGGAACAAGGCTGCTGTGGATATAAGAAGTATATACACACCTGTTCAAATGCCAGGTTTTTGTGTTGTAAAATAATTTTGACCAAGATAAATCATTTTAAAACCTTTTCCACCGTTAATATGACCTCAAATTTGTACAACTCGACTGATTTATTTTTGTACCTTTTTGAAAGGGGAGGTGAAAAATAAACAACTGAAATAAACTTAAATGTGACTTGTACTTGACATTTAGCTTGCTGCCCTCTTGGCCATGCCACCATTGCTGAGATCTTCTGTTTTAACTGGTCTTTTGGTTAAATAAAGTTTAAAATAAATAAATAAAAATAAATCTGGTTGCACAAGGATGTTCAGCAGTAACAGATCACTTTCAAGCACACAGTCCACACACAGCTGCCACCATTTCAATTTTTAAGTGGAAACACATGCATAGGGCCTTACAGAAACATTATTTACTTTATCCACTAAAATGACTGAATGAAGAAGCTGTTTGCTGACCAGACTTATTGATCAAATGTGTGTGTGTGTGTTTGTGAGAGTGTGTGTGTATGAGAGAGAGAGAGAGAGAGAGAGAGAGACAGAGAAAGAGAGAGAGAAAGAGAATCGAACTTACCCCAGGAGATGCATGTTTTGTGATCATAAAATAGTGCTAATGCTGCCATATGAACTGCCAAAACAACAGCAAAAATATCTGCAACTTACCGCGAGGTGTTTTCTGAGGTTAGAAGTGGGCTGAAATTCCCACATTTGACCAGTGACAAAACTATGCTGCATATTAAAGTTGTGTTTTTTTGTAGTCTGTAATGTAAACACGCGTGTTATGACTCATTTTGACTGGCCAGCAAAAGCCCAATTTCTTGGGTTGCTTGATTGGTGAATTTAAGTCAAACATCACTGTGGTAATCAAGGTGGATTGGAGCAACGGCGCCTGACACGGAAGTCGAAAACGAAAGTCGAAAAATAGATCGCTCACGCAATTATTGATAAATGAAAGTAGCGAGCGGCATGTTGATTATTGTAACTGGATAAAACTACTATTTCCTCTTAACATAAATACTCAAGGAAAAGTAAAAAGTATGCTTCATTAAAACTACTATGACAAGTACAGTTCATCCAAAATGTTACATGAAGAAATGTAACTGAGTAAATGTAACGCGTTCCTACCCACCTCTGGCTGTAATTGACTGGTGACCATTCAAGAATGTACACCACCTCTTGCCCAAAGTCAGCTGGGATAGGCTGCAACTCACCAGCGATTCTAATGAGGACAAGCACTATAGAAAATGGATGAATTCCGGTAATAGTGTGGGTTTCCCCCTCTAAATCTGAGGTCCAATATTCCAATGACACCTTAACCTTCTAGTCCCAAGTTGAAGAGGCAATATGATGTAAAGAAAATTACAAAATCAGACGAAAGGTCCCCACAAAATCAGACGAAAGTCCCACCCGTGGGAAGTTTTATGACATTTGCATTAACACAGGTAAAATGATAATGAAAATTATATACAAAATTTAGCCAAGCAAGTCCTAAAATTGGTAACTTCAGTCCGACTTGAGTCAATTCATGAGACTTGAATCCCCCACCTTGGCTGTATACTGTATAACCACTATGAACATTTCTTTATATACAGTACTTTAAATCTACTATAAATGCTATACTGTAAATACACTACGTTTCTCACAAATGTTTTGACGAGCACCATCTCGACCCAAGAACTTTTCAATACTCACCCCTTTGCTATGAAAGCAACCTGTCAATGCCTGTCTAATATTGACAACACTTCTCTTTCTGCCTCTCTCTTTCTGTCTTGCTTGTAAAACAAAAGAATGCTGCAGGTGCTATTTGACAAGTGCAACAAATGCACTATTTCTGTCGCTGTGTTTTTACAAGCTACAAATCTCCCCTTTACTCATTTTATTTGAGTACGCATGTTCGTGTCTGCCTGTCTGTGTATGCATGGCACAGTAAAACGTTCTCACTGACATGCACAAATTATTGGGGTCACTGATATAGTTGGGTCGCTCCACTTTTTCACACCTCTGTGAAATCCCACTTTGCGAGGACTCGGTATTACAATGAGTAGTCCTCACATTATTATCATATAAATAAAGTATAACATAAAATATATAAATAATGTTGATCAAACATATACACTCATTTACTTCTTGTAGATAGTCTTCACTCTTACTATTTTTCATTAAGGTAACAAGAAACTGACTGTTAACCTGTTATGTCATGGAGGTGTACAGGCATTTCGTATGACTTCATAGTTGGTTGGTTTGTGCACTGAAATGCACATTGGAACCTTATATTGACAGGTGTGTGCCTTTCCAAATATCCTTATCCTCACAAGGGTCGCGGGAGCGCTGGAGCCTATCCCTATCCCAGCTATCATTGGGCAGGAGGCGGGGTACACCCTGAACTGGTTGCCAGCCAATCGCACAAACAACCATTTGCACTCACATGCACACCTATGGGCAATTTAGAGTCTTCAATTAACCTACCAAATCATCTCCAATCAAATAAATTTACAACAGGCCGATCAGTGGAAACAGGATGCACCTGAGCTCATATTAGAGTTTCATGATAAAAGCTTTAAATACATATGTACATGTGATTTTATTTTTTTTATTTTTTTACATAATTTTTAATAAATTTTTAAAAATTCAAGAGTGAATGAATAAATAAACATATACATAAATACCTAAATAAATAATTGTTTCATGATAAAGGCTTTTAATACATATGTGCATGATTTTCTTTTTTTACATAATTTCTAACAAATGATATATATGAGGTGTTGAATTTTGTAGAATTTAAGAGAAAAAAACTGTATAATCCATTTTGGAATAAGGTTGTAATAAAACAAAATGTGGAAAAAGTGAAGCACTTTCCGGATCTCAACCCCATAGATCATGCTTTTTACTTGCTTCACTTACTCCCCTAATATGTATTGTAGTTCTTAGAAAGCGCTTCTATTGTACTTTTTGGTGTGGTAGGAATAATCTTGCAAGACTGGCACCAAATAATTATATTTTCCTAGTCTAATTTAGCTGGATGGAACATTGACATCATTTTTTTGGGCAACTGTTCACTTCAATCTGTAATAAGAGATAAGATCTTGATGGGTTTGTAGTGGTTCGTTAAAAGAGATTAAGTTACATTGGTTTTGATAATGACTGACTGACCTCTTCATGTGAAATGTGGTATCACATTGCACTGTTGCAGCTCGCCTTAACTTGTCATGTGTTTAATTGTGTTAAACAGCTATGTCAAGCTTATGGCAATCCAGGTTTCACATTACACTGACTGCAGCACGTAAAACAATACTGGCATTGACTTGAAGATTAGAAGGTGGTTTCGCAGTTTATTTGTGGATCACTTTAGTCGAATAACACAATGTATTCCTTGTAAGCAATGCCGCAAAAAGACATTCAGTACATGGAAAGACAGAAAGCCTTTAGTCCGACTGACAATTTTTTTTCCCACAATGTAAAACCGTTCCTAGGTGTCGTTATGTGCTTTCATATTACAGCACAGGGGGGGGTTCTGAAGGCAATATCCCAGCAACTACATACCAAATGTGACTGATAAAGATGAGAAGTATTTGTAATATTTGTAGTAAAACCAATTGAAGGGAGTGAAAAAAAGTACTGCTGAGAAATCATAGATATCGTATTCAGCTGAGCCCTGACAGAGACTCCACTCTACGTTGAATAGGCCTATTGTTTAGAGACGGCCTACACGACACAGGTCGTTTCATTACAGAATGAGCAAGGGCATGGGGGAGTAGACAGTGGCTGCAATGTAACTCCGCCGTGTCCCCCTTCTCTCTCCTGTCAAAGAGCTCCATTCTCTCTCTCACAGGCCTACCTGTATGGGTAGGAAGACAGCGATATGGGCAATGTACTCTGTCAAACACACAGGCACCTCCACCACAGTAGTAGGAAGACAGATAAGTGAAAAGCTGTGGATAACTATATAGGCTCTGGTGTAATATGCCACATCTCTCCAGTGACTTGGAAACCATCAACAGTTAAATCATGTCTCACTATCGCCATATATATCTTTCTTTTAAAAATAAGCACACAAGCTTGTGTTTATCTTACATTTACAACCCCCCCCCCCTTTTTTTTTAAATATATTTTGGTCCAAGCCAAAATACTGAACTACAAGCAAGGATATGCACTACATGGTTTAAGTGATCCAATTCCAATTTTATTCTTCCAAGTTGCCCAGTTTGGATGTGTATCATAGCTGTGTAAGCCGAATAAAACATGCAATTACATTAGCCTCAGATCCATATCCAACCTCAGTCCTAATGGGAAATCTACCAGTGTGACTTCAGTTTAAGCTGATGTGACCAGACATCCAAATTTGTCTGGACAAGTCCACTTTTTGAGACATAAAAATAGTGTACAAGTGGGAATTTTACAAAAATCATCTGGGCTCTCATTCTGCAAATGTTTTTATTCAAGTAAATCCACTAAAAAAGAAGTACACAACCACATGCTCCATTTCAATCATGTACAGTAGACGGTAGATGCATAGAAGTCAGTTTTCTGTTGTACTAACCCAATGATTTGTTTTTCTCTATCACCTTGGAAACAGACAGTCTGACAATGAATAAGGATAGCTACCAGCTTCTTTTATTTTTCCACACTGCCACATTAAAAGCAGTCACTGTAAGTACCTCTAATGAGTTCCATGCTAGCAAAAATGAATAGGTAATAATTCCCTTTATGGAATCGTTACTTCAGCAGTGTTGTACAAAAGTGCAAAAAACAACTACTGCCTCGCTGAGATGAAATCAAACACTAGGAAAGTATAAATCTGCCTCTGAATCCTCAAGTACCCACATTCTCAATCAATCTATTGGACCACCCAGTGTTGCTACTCAGAGCTGGTTTCTGTTATTTAGCACCCTTCCAATATTCTAATGTAAAGAACATCAGTTTTGTGATGTTCCGATCCAGACTGGCAAGAGCAGCCCGAGATGAAGTGTTTTCTGTGTGATATTGCCAAAAAAAGAAGTGGCTGAATTAAATGAGCAAAAACAGACCAGGAACTGTAAAGTATACACTAGCCAATTTTAATCTTTTAAGGACACTTGAGTAAATGGACTTCACTTACAGATAATTTTTTCCAGAAAATGATGCAGAAATCTGCGGCACGGTGGCCGACTGGTTAGAGCGTCAGCCTCACAGTTCTGAGGTGCGGGGTTCAATCCCCGTCCCCGCCTGTGTGGAGTTTGCATGTTCTCCCCGTGCCTGCGTGGGTTTTCTCCGGGCACTCCGGTTTCCTCCCACATCCCAAAAACATGCATTAATTGGAGACTCTAAATTGCCCATAGGCATGACTGTGAGTGCGAATGGGTGTTTGTTTCTATGTGCCCTGCGATTGGCTGGCAACCAGTTCAGGGTGTACCCCGCCTCCTGCCCGATGACAGCTGGGATAGGCTCCAGCACGCCCGCGACCCTAGTGAGGAGAAGCGGCTCAGAAAATGGATGGATGGATGGATGATGCAGAAATCTGTGCTTCATCAATGTGTTCGCACTTGATTTTGTTCGTACTCTGCAAACAAATTTAGAACCTTCTCAGACCATGCATAGGCAAAAATAATAAAATAATAAAAAATGTCAAACACAGTCTTTTACCCAAGATGCACAACGCAAAGGAACTGCAGTGATTTATAAAAACAACTTTAACAATAATAAATCACACCAGGAATTTGCTAATGAGTTGATTAATGTCCTAAATAACCGTGAAAAGGATGTGAACCAAGGAGCACTTCACCTTCGTTCGGTTCAAGTGCTTGTACAGTATGTGCATATGTGTCCAATCGACCGTGCTGCAGCTGTCTGGGTGCAGCCCGACGTTGACACTGAACGAGCAGAAAATACGAACGGACCGCTCGCATTTCCTTGTTTTTTCAAGAATTCATTATTCTTTCTGATCTCTACGATAATCTGATTTATATTTTTCTGTGATTCTGCATGTGCAAATGTGATGAAAATTGATCAATTCGCGGATACATCGCCACTGGTGTGGGTGAATTGTGACGCCCTGCGATCGGTATATGGCTCATATTTTCTGTCGCTTCCAAGGCTAATTTCATGACGTTTATCAACTATAAATGTGCTATATTGGTTCCTTACCACTGTGTACTTGAAGAACATATACAGTCTTTGTTCATTCTCAGCTTATAAATTGTTTATTGTCTAATATTTGTTGCCACATTCTTCATTCATCCATCCATCTGTTGTCCGTACCACTTTTCTTCACTAGGGTCGCAGGCATGCTGTAGCCTATCCCAGCTGACTCTGGGCGAGAGGCGGGTTAAACCCTGAACTGGTCGCCAGCCTGTCAAGAGAATACATACAGCCAAACAACCACTGGCAGTCACGTTCACACCTACAGACAATTTAGAGTCTTCAGTCAACCTACCACACATGTTTTTGGGATGTGGGAGGAAACAGGAGCACCCGGAGAAAACCCACGCAGACATGAGAAGAACGTGCAAACTCCACACAGGCGAGGCCAGATTTGAACCCATGTTGTCGGCTACTGTGTTAAGCAAATTTTGATACCAACTTTTTGAAAATAGGATGGATTACAAAAGTTATAAGAGTTATGGAGCGATCTCTTGTGACTTTCAACCTGCATTGGTTGAGATACATCAGAAGGACGTACTTTTATTCGAAATGGGGGCGTGGTTTATGCAGATTGCATCACGAGCTGAATATTTAGAATGAATTCTGTTTCACTAAAATCTGCACAGTGTTGCGAAGAAAATTGGCCGGTACGCACGTATCATGAATCTGACGGTTACTTTGTGTATACACTCCACTTGTGCACAGAATCAGAACATTTCTATGCATTTATTAAGAAATGAGGCCCAAGGCTTTTTCACACTGCACTTAGTTTTCTTTGTGTTCGCCATGGGGCAACGTCTAAGGACAACAGTGCCCCGGTGCACGTTTGCCCATATTTGGAAATGCTAGCAGCCTACCAGGAAGTAACAGGGAGGCTTTTCCCTCTGGTTGGGCTATTTCTGCTAACACTGTGAAATCACACCGCCAACCCCTCTCCTATTGGATGCGCCATCCATGACGTTCCGTCCTCGCGCCCTCGCAGCACATACACAACAAATAGGTTCGTTAACAGCACACTGCGCATTGCTCAGTTCATTGTGGAAAGGCCTGGGTCCCATATTTCCGTCAAGATTGTGGGGGGCGTGGCGCTGAGGATAAGAGTACGCCTGGTTCGTATCCCTACCCGAGCACATCTTGTCGTTGTGTCCCTGGGCAAAACACTTAACCCACATTGTCCATGAATGAATGTGTTTGGATGTTTGGTGGTGGTCGGAGGGGCCGTAGGCGCAGAATGGCAGCCACGCTTCCGTCAGACTGCCCCAGGGCAGCTGTGGCAAGTAGCTTACCACCACCATTTTGTGACTGAGGGGTGAATGAATAATGCATGAAACTCTAAAGCGTCTTTGAGCAGCATATAAGTGTAATGCATTATTATTATTAAGATTCTTCAACTTGGCCGCAAAGGCGCAAACTCAGAACATTCAGGTTGAGCTAACCACTCTACCAGTTGAAACAAGCTGCTCCCAGAAATCTTGCTCCAAAGTGTGTCTATACAAATGTCAAACTGTACAAGAACACAGTTTGAATGGAAGATTAATGTTGCCCATTGTTCCGTGAATTGCAGTGTTCCTTTACATCTGTCACTCTTCACCATTACGTCATAGTGAAGCGAATAGACTAAATACATTACTGCTTTGCATATTTGAAGGTTCTGTTGCTGTTATAGAACAATGCCAGATAAAGAGCTCATGCTAGGAAATTATTACTTGTACTCTTGGAATTATATCTGCGCTTTGACTTTGATCCAACACCTTTGCATACCTCAAGATGTCCCAACAATAACTTTTAATATGCCTCCTGTCCCATTGCCAAGAATGTATCTGAGGAAGTGTCCAACAGGATTTCACCCGAAATGAGGGTAGAAACTAAATTACGGCATTACACATCCCAAGGCCTGAGTCCCCACGGAGAGCCTGGCGGTAAGACAGGCGGGGGAGCGTTTTCGGATTCTCTCCAGGCAATTCCGCATGTACAATTTGTCTTTGTAGCAGGAGAGTTGGCACGGCCCACGGCTTCAAGATGTCATGACCAGAGCAACTTAGCACGCAGCAGAAGTGCTTATTACGCATTGTATACTCATTCCTGACACAGGGGAGCCTGGCGTGACTCACATCCCGGTGATCAGGCCCAAGCTTTTTCTCACCCCGGCAGTTTGTAAGAGATCTGGTGAATTTCCATGAACCTCGGCATGAACTCTACCACTTAACCATGAGAGACTCCTCATTTTGGGAGAATGAGAGTTGGATAAACACTGGGGAAGAAAGAGAGGGGAAAAAGATGGGAAAATGGAAAACAGGGTTGGCATCTCGAGCAGGTTTATTTCAGGCCGTGACAGTGAGCTCTTGAAAACGGGAAGGCGTCTGAGGCCCTTGTCCACAGATGGGCGGAGGGTAGACAAAAGGGGTCGTGACAAGTAGACATGGCATTTCTAAGCCCCTTCGCTTCGTCTTTGCAGTCTGAGAGAAAAAGGAAGGAAAAATCGGATTATTGTACTCCCCGCATCCTGAAAACTCAGTGGGGCACAGTGAAGACAGTGCCTGGGAACAATTTGGCCAGCCATTATCTCTGTTTATTAAGGATGAGAAATGCGTGCCACGCTTCAGGTCCAATGTTCCATCATCAGGATTAAAATAGTATTCCACAAGTGCTTACCTGCTCACCTACAATTCGCATTATCACAAACTGATTGAAAATCTAAAGATAAAAGAGAGGCTTTTTTCACGCTCCTATTAACTTTTGTTAGATGTCATATAAATGTACCATTTACAGTGGGTACGGAAAGTTTTCAGACCCCCTTAAATTTTTCACTCTGTTATATTGCAGCCATTTGTTAAAATAATTTAAGTAAATTTTTTTCCTCATTAATGTACACACAGCACCCCATATTGACAGAAAAAAAACGTAATTGTCGAATTTTTTTCTGATTTATTAAAGAAAAACTGAAATATCACACAGCCATAGGTATTCAGACCCTTTGCTCAGTATTTAGTAGAAGCACCCTTTTGAGCTAATACAGCCATGAGTCTTTTGGGGAATGATGCAACAAGTTGAGAGATGAGGAGATGAAACATCTAGTGTAGAGAAGGCACACTTCAAACCTGAGACAGCTGGAGCTGTTTTCTCGTACTCAGAGGAGTTGGCCAAAATACCAGTCGACGGTTCCACACGTCTAATTGAATGTTACAGATATTGTTGGATTGCGGTGAACAAAATATCAAGGGTACCATAATTTTGTTGCAAGCCAGTTTCAATCTTTTGTTTCTTAATAAGATTATGTTGGATCAGCAAGATGTAATGTAGGTTTTTCATCAGTTAATTTTCATGACATTTAACATATTTTGGCAATTTCAAGGTAATTGATTGACCGTTGCAGGGTACCAATAATATAGCCTACGTTTACTCGTTGTATGAAGTCAACTGAGCGCAAATTGAACTGCAGCAAAGTCGAGAAGTTTTACACACAGTATAGCATGCGGTTGGTGTTGGTCGTGTGTTTCAGTTTAAGTCAACTTGAAAGCTGGAAGTCCTTTGTTCATTATTTTAGTACACAGGTACAATCTGGCCACATATCAACCAATTTATCCTCTAATATGAAGCCGCTGACAACTTTACTCAAGGCAGCCATGTTGAAATTATGTGACCTCTAACTTGACAGGAGTTTGTTGCTTCATTTTGTCAAAGTGATGGCAGGTAGGTGTGTATTCAAATACTGTGACCAACTCTAGTTTTAGTTCTTGGGATTATCCCAGATATCCAATTTTTTTCCTTCTTTTTTTTTTTAATACTAGCTTGTAAAATCTCTTACTTATATTTATCAGTCACACTTGGGTGGTCATGTCGTAAGCTACATGGGTTGATTAAAGAGTCTGATGTCAAGTCAGAGTCTATTTTATGAATGTTAAATAATGTTGATGGACTAATCCCAAGGCATACACAGAAAACATACTGGAAACAGGCATACATGAAACACAGTATGAACACACAAAGATTTTACAACTTTGACTCACTATTCTTAAACTACAGCGAGCTTGGGAGGTCCCAAAAGTTCCATTTTGGTAAAAATGACGAATGGAATTCTCATCCTGAGCACACGCCATGCCAAACTATCCCATAGAGAGTCACTACACGCAATGGCATTTATAGTCAAATTTGACTTCCTTTCTCAGGACAGGGGTAGTTGCCTCTGTTGCCCTTGGATGACCGGTCTTCAAGGCCAACTTTGCTCCATAAATCCAAAATGGAAAGCTATGAAAATGGGGCAAACTTCCAATAGGTAGGTACTGTGCACATGTTGTCCTGCAAGACAAGCAGTGCATGAGTGGGGTATCAAATGAAAAGTAAAGTAACACAAAAATGTATATGAAAAGAGCAAACTTTAGAATGTTTTTGCCACCATAAACAGTTTAGATATTTGTGGGTCCTGTATGGAAGAACCAACTGGCATGTATTATTGATTGGAATGTGGCCACTAGCCAATTAAAGTTCCAGCCATGTGGTAAGACAGAAGTTACAATCAACCATTGATCATTCCATGGACAGCAGTGTCAAACTCTGAGCTGGGCAGTGGCCGAAGGCAGGGAACTTGGCGATCCGATCACTGGCTACAGAAGCTGGCTCTCGGGAAGTGAAACGTCACCTCTCTGGCAGGGCAGGGGCCCAAGCTGTTGTGTGAGGTGGAGTAGTTCGAACTAGATAAATGTCGAGCTCGCCTCCACACACAGCTTGGGTTCTGGTACCAGTCCTCTTGAGAGGGGTTGGACTCTCTCTCAACTGATCCCCACCTGGTGGTGAGGTGTGTGTCATCTGCATAGCTATGATAGTCAAAATTACATTTCTGAAGAATTTGAACAAGGGCAGCATATACAGGCTGAACAGAAGGGGTCCAAGAACTGACCCTTGAGGGACGCCGCTGGTCAACCACAGCACACAGAGTGTGAGTATTGTTGAAGTTCTTACTTATTTCAGAAGTGTTGCTCTCTAGCCCTGACTTTGCTTGGTTAAAATTACAAAGACCTTGTCTGTAGAGGTCATAGTCAGTTTGGAGTTTAGTTTTCCTCCACTTACGTTCTGATATCCTACACTTTGATTTAGAGGTCTTTACCATCAGTGTGCTCCTCCACGGTGTTCTAGGTGGCCTCAAGATTATCTTCGGTTTAATAGGAGCGACAGCATTCATGACATTTGAGATTTTCCAGGTGAAATTATCCAAAAGTTCATCAACTGTCTCAACATTCACAGTTTGTGGCACAGCTATGGTCTCCATAAACTTAGTGGCAGTACTCTCATTTATGTACCTTTTCTTAATAGGCATAGAGGTTGTCTGAACTTTTGGAAGAGTCTGTAATTCAAAGAATACACAAAAATGGTCAGAAATAGCCATATCCTTAATGTCAATTGATAGAATGTCAACATCCTTAGAGATGACCAGGTCTAAGATGTGACCTTGAGTGTGGGTTGGACTCTTAATATGTTGAGAAAGGTCAAATGTGTCTAGTATAGCAGAGAGTTCTTTAGATTTTTGTTCACATGTCATTGTCAACATGAATGTTAAAGTCTCTCGTGGTGACAAAATAGTTGTAGTCAGTACAAATAACTGACAGCAGTTCTGAAAAATCCTCCATAAATGTTCTATTGTATCTTGTAGGCCTATAAATTATTAAAACAATAACCTTTGAGTCACATTTAACTAAAAAAACAGAGATATTCAAATGAGCTAAAATCACCCAGTATAATTTCTTTATACTGAAATAATGACTTAAAAATAAAAGCAATACCACCCCCTTTTTTCCGTATTCGACACTTGTTCATAAAATAAAAATTTGCGGGTGTTGCCTCATTTAAAAAGGTACTACAGCTACTTTCTGTTAACTACGTTTCATTTAGTAACAAAAAGTCCAGATCATAGGTTGTAATTTAGTCATTAATCAACATTGATTTATTACCCAGTAACCTGATATTGAAAAGAGCAAGTCTCGCAGAGATAACTGGAGACAATGGTTTGATAGATTCACATTTTATCCTCACTAAGTTTGTAGTTCTACTTTTTTTGTCCCATATTTCTTTGACCAACTTTCTGTCCCCTGTAATTACAGGGATGAAAAATGCCTGATCTCCATAGGGGTCTGACTTATTCTGGAAAAGACCCCACAGATATCAGTTGCAGGTAAGATTCTTCATGGGGGAGGAGAGGCCCTTCGTATCTTAGTGGATGGTGGTTTCAGGCGAGAGGGGAAGGGAGGAAGATTTTGGCGTGGTGTGTGTTGGATTCTAATATTGACAATGGTCTTCATCCTGTCCATCACACCTGACAGAGAATTTAAGCTGGTAGAGAGTGAGTTTTGGGTTGAGCTTCGCTCCAGTGGGGCAGGGAGAGGTGTGGGAGATTCAATGTGCTGGCTCATCTCCTTTGTCATTCGCTCCTCTGATTGTTTGGATGACGCTGATGAATCCGGCTGCACCCCATGTCGCCTTATCTCATGTTCCTCCGATTGTTTGGGAACAACTGCATCTTTTTGTCCTTCAGCCGTGTCAACAAGGCCAGTTGTTTTCTTTTCGGGCCACTGAATGATGTACAGAGTAAAAAATGTTGTCAGCCAATAACTTAACCCCTTGTCTAGTTAGACGGAAACTGTCTGCCTTGTAAAGATGTCTGCACTCCCAAAAAACGCAGAAATTGTCAATTAAACTCACGGATAGTGTAGTACACACTGATTTGAGCCACTTATTTAATTGACTGAGCCTAGAGAAACGTTCATCTCCAAATCATACAAGTGGGAGAGGTCCACTTATGAAAACCTCAGCATCCAAACATTGCACTTTTGTTAGGAGATCAATGAAATCTCACTTAAGTACCTCTGATTACTGCTTGAGATCATCCAGGGTCCCGGTGTGTATAATGTCAGATTTCACAGTTGGGTGCTGATGAATGATCTCCAGGATTTTTTTTTGAGAGATATCAGACACCATGTCATTGGTAAAACACAGTACTTTGGTGTTCTTCTCACTGCAAAAACTTTTCACATCCTTGACAGATCCATCACCAACTATTAACGTTTGGGGTGCAATTTTTTTTCCTTGCATGATTTAGCTTCATACCTTTCACTGGTGGTGGGGATGAGCATTCTTGGCCAGGGTCTTGTAAAAAGTGGCTCAAATCTATTTGTAAGTCTGATGTCAATGTTTTGCCTTGACTCGGGTCCTTTTCTCTTGCCCTTCGCTGTAGCGAGCGTCCATGGCCGATCACTAGGGGTTGAAGCAGCCCGCAACGCAGGCCAGCCGGATTCCTCGGTAATCTCCTGGTGTTGTGTCCTCCCTTTTAGATGTTGTGCGATATCTTTGGACTTTGCTCCCAGTAAATTCCAGGGAGAACGGCTGGATAGTTGAGAGGGTATCAGAAAATATTGGAATATGGCAACAACTGACTGTATCTACAAAAAAGTACAGTCCCACAATTTAAAAAATATCCAGGAGTCGCTGCTTAAATTTTTTTTGGAAGAAAAACAAGCTTATCAGCAAGAAATAATGTAAACAGAGGCGAAGCAAGCAGAGCGAGAGAGGTGGACTATGATCTCTGCATCACTAGTGGACCCAAGACTTACAGTAGTGTGGGGCAGCTGTCTGCCTTGACCAGTTAGGTTAGAGAGTAGAAAAGGAGAGAGACAGAGACAGAAGAAAGGCATTTCCACAAACCACACTTGAAGTTGACTTGATCCTCAAGGGTTGGTTGAAGGATTTTGCAGGGGAGGACAGAGTAGAAGTGACAGTAAAACATGCCTGCATGTATTTTAACTAAATGCCAAAGTGTAAGTCTTAAATCAAAACTTAAACATTTCTACTGAGATAACAGCTCTAATATCCACAGTTAGGACATTCCAAAGTACTGAAGCTCAAAATGCTCTAGAGCCTGCGGACTTCTTCCAAAAGACTAGAATTTTGCAAGCGTAGATTTCAGGACCGAACGTATGGTACCACTAATTCGATGAGATAGGAGCGTGGTAAGCTGTAATATTTTATGAATAACTAACAAAACTTCAAAATCGCATCTCAAATGGACCGGGAACCAATGCAAGTTGGCCATTATCGGAGTAATAGTGTATGTTCAAACTTTCTTGTCTTCGTCAAAAGTCTTACTGCAGCATTTTGTACCAACTTTAGGCTTTTAATACTAGACATGGAAAGATCAGATTGCAGCATGTTATAATAGTCGAGGCGGGATGAAACAAATGCATGGACTATGAGCTTTGCATCGCTAGTGGATTGCCCATATCATAGCAATATTGCAGAGATAATAAAATGCAGTTTTGGTAATATTCTTAATGTACATTTGAAAGGAGAGTGTTCAGTCAAATATAACACTGAGATTTTTTGTTAAGTCACTTTGGGTAATGGTACTTTTATCAAAACTCAGTCTTGTCCTTAACAAGGGCCAAACTTTGCCAATAATCAACAGCTTTTTTCCCGGGTTTAAGAAGCAAAAAGTTACAGGACATCCATTGTTTAATCTCAACAAGACAGGCTTCCAGAGTACAGCAATTGCGTGGGTTAGTTAGTTTTAATTGCATGTATAGTTGGGTATCATCGGCATTAAAGTGAAAGCTAATCTTATGTTTGCATATATCGCCATGTGGCAGCATATAAATACTGAACAAAAGAGGACCAAGTACCAATCCCTGCAGGGCTCCGCAAGTGACATGATAATACTCAGATGTCACATTGCAATGGATTACATGGTATATCTTCTCCAAGAGATATGGTTAGTAAGGGTTTCAAATAATGAGATACAGTATGAATTGGAATTTTTTGTTTTGGTTTCTGACAGTTTTGGATGATTAAACATGCACTAGGTCAAAATGACCTAGGAACATTATTGCTGTTGGAGTTTCTGAGAATTACCCAAGGAGGATAAAGACCAAACATGAACAGTTTTTTTTCGTACCACAAAAAAAAAAAACCTGCAATATAGTGTTTTCAATATTTTGCGATCGAAAGAAAGAATAAAGGAAGCTGTTTCCCTCGACTCCGGGCTGCCTATCCAATGCTCCAAGCCTCAAATGGCTGAGCTTCACCACGTTGAGTTTTACTCAACATGTCTGACAGTTGTTTAGAAAACATTGAAAACAATATTGAGTGGTGCCTCATGCCGGTTTCCCTGAGCCTTTCCCCTTTTATTCGACTCCCATCCGTCATCCAGTACTTTAACTTTGCATTTTTGGAAGAGGTACCGTGAGAGCTCTGTGCTGGATGTAAGAAACAACCTCATGGGGAACATTTGGCACAATCAATCTCATCATTAATTAATCATAATATTTTCTCTGGTCACCCCAGATTGAAGCCCCAATTGGATCTGGAAGCTCCATTATCAAATGGCGATTGCCATATTGACCTGTATTAGAGTGCGTACTGTGCACATGTTCACCTTTTGCTTGCAGGAAATTGAAACATTTCTGAGGAGCTGACTCATGGAAAAAAAAAAAATCATCATGGCTGATGTTCTAGTCATGTTTATTGTTTGATATTTAGTTTCTCCAAGCTCAAAACAAAGTCCAAGACACGAGAGACCACTTAGGGTGAAGCCATGTAAGTATTTGGCTGGGGTTTTTGGGGGCATTACAGAGCTGTAATCAAATGATTTTATTGAGTTTATTTAATCATTTTCAATTTCTGAAATTCATAAGACATAAACTTAAGGCTGACAAGTTGCTCTTGGCCTAAGACATTGCCCAGGGGAAAAAGAAAATGCCAAACAAGAGCTCTTCATTTTCCTCTCAGCGACGTGACTGACCTCAATTTAACACCAGCAAGCCATTTTCACCCTTTTTATTTGAAAGGCCTAAAATATCAATCCCCATCTCTCAGCTTGGAACTGATAACAGCTATTTCATGCCAGACCTCAGAAATTGTTTGTGTATATGTCTGCATCTGTACTTGTGATCACTTTCTCTTCTTGGAGTGCCCTCTTATTTGCACTCATATACTTTGAGATACTTTGGCTTATTGCTCATGTCTTGTCCTGTCCTCCTTGCTACTTGTCACATCCCTTCTTCACAGGGCATAGCACCCAGTCCACATAGAGATAAAATCCATCTCCTATGAAATGTGTTATCTTTTTCGTAAGCTTCTGTAGTTTTGTTTGTTTTTGCTCTGCTGTAGAACAGGACAGGTAAAAAAAATAAAATTAAAAATCGAGCCAGAGAGGGTAGATTTTTTTACAAAGATCAAATTTATCATGTTCTTTTTTATTTATTTCTTTTAAACAACCAATCAACCAACCAACCAACCAACCAACCAACCAAACAAACAAACAAAAACATGCTCCTCCTCCAACAATCAGCTCCAGTTCAACAATTATCACAACAACAACAAAAATTACAGGTCACAGCCTGGTCAAGTATCCTACCATCCTCTTATAGTTCCCACGTTATTGATATAATCAAGAAAGTATTTTGTTTGTCCTTTAAAATTTATGTTATTTGTTCTCAAGATAGTGTTGACATCATTTGATTCATCCATTGTTTGACATTAGGTCTGTGACTAGACTTCCATACCAATGCAATTTTGTTGTTTAATCCACAATTAATGAAAGTTTGCTCATTCTAACTGTAGTTGTGTATTTCTGGAAATTGTCCCAACAGAAAAAGCTTGGGATTTTTTTTTTTTAAAAACACTCTTTCCACGATCGTTCCTACCTCATCCCAAAGCATTATTCTCTCTTTCAGCCGCTGTGCATTTATACATTTTCTTAGAGCATTTTCACAAATCTTCCCCCATTAAATTCCTCTATTCCAAATTTTGAATCCAGGCCCACCTCTTATCGCTCAAATTCGCAGAAGACTTAATTACTAACATGTTATAACACCTTGATATATCTCCTTTTTTCAAGGAATCTTTGAGCGAGAGCAATATTCAAATTTGTTTTAAAAAAAAAATTGAGTTGTAAATATTTAAAGAAATGTTTTCTATCAATGTTCAATTTTTACACTCAGGTGTTCAAAGGACCTCATGATGTCAGGGTCCGGAAAGTACAAAATCCATAACCGTTCTGAGCCCCCGAGAGTGCCATAATTTGAATGTTGTATCTGCTCTTCCACAATGACTCTTTTAACAACTATGACAAAAAATAATTTTTTAAAACTGAAAACTCACCCTGTGCTGGTAAATTGGACTTGATAATACATCCAACTGGTCTTACTTCTCAAGCCACTAGTGATAAACTCTTCTTACATTTGTTTTAGTTTTCTATGCTACAGTTTGTCGACTGGACAAAGTGTATGGCCGCGGTGACAGGACTCCGAGAAGCAAGAGTTTCGACTGTATGTTTACTTAACCACAGAATCAAAGGGGAATGCTGTAAAAAGACACTGTAGAAGATTATGGCACTTATTTCTCAAACAAAGGGTTTGATTAAAACCAGATAATTCGGTTTCACTGACTACATAAATTCTTTTGATGAAGTGAGAAAAGCAGCCACGAAAATTGGTGGAATGTTCTGTCTAGTTAACTTGATCATCACGCACAATGGACAGTGACATTAATTTAAAACAGTTCCTGATTTCGGCAGAGACTAAACAAGGGTACCAAGCAAAGCCCATATCCATGCTGAAAGGGAGGTTTTATGAACATCTGAAGTTCTGTCATGACCCATCAAATGAAGGAGCCTGTTACCATAACACCATGTTTGTTCAAGCTCAACTCTTAAGTACTGTTTTTTCTTTTCTTTTTCTTTTTACAGAAAGTGCCAGCATTAAACTTACCTACATGGCAAATAGTGCAAGAAGCATTTGAGTCTACAGTGTATCATTCCTTTAGGTCTTAAAGGAGACATTATTTTTTTCCCCACAATACAAGAGAGTTTCCAGGAATCTTAAAAAATGTCTTCCTCCATCAAAATAAACAAAGGATAAAGAATTACACATCCACTTGTTTACAATCACTCTGTTTTGGAGAGGCGGTTTTCATGTACAGTGAACTACCATGACAACTAGGACTGGAGTTAAAATGTTGCAACGAAGTGAGGGTTACTTAGTTTTGCCAAATAAGTGGCTTTGAAACTAAACTTACTGTAAGTCTGCCACACACTGGCGCTATCTACTGAGCAAAATGTCAATCAAGAGTGTTTGCTCAGCAGATAGCTCAATGCGCGCGCATCATTTTTGGTGAGTTTTCTGCCTCATGAGCCATTGGGACGACAATCTTACAAATTTGATACTCATCGTGTGTGCACGACTTGAGCTACATGCTGAGGGCATAAATTCAGGTGACCAATGAAAACGAATCCTCTGTTCACAAGCTTTCAAGATGGCGGCCCTCAGTGAAGTTGTCAGCGGCTTCATATCAGAGGATAAATTTGTTGCCAAATAATGCCTGCTTAAATAACGAAACATCTTTCGATTTCAATAACAGAGATAAGTGTCACCAGACATTCCAAAAGTCGGCTAAAATACACATCAATAAAATGAGGAGTAACATCATTCGTCAGTGTCTTCACTTTAATACATATAATCAGACAAGCTGACATCTGGCGACATATCAACCAATTTGTCCTCCAATATGAAGCTGCTGGCAAATTCAAATCAATTGAATGGAGGATGCGTTTTGATTGGCCACCTGAATTTATGCTCCGAGCATTGACTGGCAGCAAACTTTTTTGGGTGTTACTGGAGACTTTTGGAGACTAAGATTCCGTCCACAGCAGGACATATTCACCCTTCTGCATTCAGACTGCAAATGTATTATACTTGCGCAATGCCACCACTTGTCAAATTTAACCATATCTCTTTCCAATAAATCAAGTGCTCATATAGATTTGACTGGATTTTCACTCGTGGCAGCAGCACTTCAAGCTGACAAATGACACCTTGTCAAATACAGTATTATACAGAAATTCTCCATGTGGAGGATGTGCCATTTACTGTATCTGTTAGCTAATGCTAATCTTTGCTAACACTGCAGCTCTGCTTGCCTTTTAGATGTGGCATTGTCGTGCTTCTGTGTAGTCCATCTTGGAAGTGACAAAATTTTGGCCAGGCGGTCTGCCAAGTCACGGTCAGACCAACTCTGTGTGGGGGCGGTTGTAAATTATGTAAATTTGTCAAATCATGACATCACATTCCACTTATTCAGTACAGCCTGCCCAGAGACACGTTTTTGGAAATTGATAAAAGATTTACTTGTTTTTTTGTTTTACACTTGATGGGTGACTATTTGTAAATAATACATTTAAAAGTACCTTTTCCACAAAAATGTCCCCCTTAAGATTTTTGCTTTGTTTGTTTAAAACCATTTCAATGGAGAATAAAACCACATTCTGAATGACCTCAGCTGGAAGAAAGATTGAGGTGACAGCACTAACCACTGAGCAGTTACGCTTTCTTTACATACCAAAAATAAATACAGTTCAAATTTACAACCCTGTGGATTCTTGTTGAGGTTATAGTGAACTCTGAATCCAATGATACTCCATCAAAATACATTTACGCAAACAATGCAAAAGTTGCATGTGGAACATATATCAGCGGATAGTTATACAGTAAATAGTTTTGTAAATAGTGCATTATTCCCAAAAACACCCAGCACAGAATGTGTTCATTTGCATTCCTGTCACTATTTTTCACTTCCTATGATCTCCACTCAGTCCCTTAAAATAGCCTCTGAATCATTCTATGGCAGCCACATTATGTTTACACTTTGCCTTCTTCCTGACTGGAATATTGTACCTTACTTTCACACCAGGCGCTCAAAAATGTTCCGATAAATTCAACAAGAGAAACCAGAATACTGGCTTTTAGTAGATTTGAGAGGAACGTGGTGAAGTGTGTGTCGTTTTCTGTTTTCATAAGGCTAAATATAAACCTACGATGTTCAAACCTACTGGAGAGTCGTGGAACATCATAGCTTGCGGTTTCAATTCTGAATGTGAGTGTTTCTGAAATAAAACAAGACATACAGTATGTCATTGCGTAATAAGTACCGGTATGATATTGCTTTTAAACATCGGCTTTTAATTATAAATTGAAGAATAACATTATTCGACACAGGAGGAATTAAGATACCGTCTCACCCTTTGATCGACTAAGAGCCATTACAGAAAAATTCTTTGGCATCCTAATACATTTCATTGTCTATAGTGTTGCACTGATTCTCTCATATCTGCTATCTACTTAAATGTGTTGTTTGGCAAATGCTTCTGTTTTGCTTTTGGAACTTTAGCCAAAAAGATCAACCTTGGTTTCATTAGATTATAACATATTTATTCACATGCTTTTGGGAGAGCTGATTATTTTTGTTATTTTTAATAACGTTAACTGTGCCTGGATTTTTATTTGTTTTATTTTAATTTATTTTATTTTTTTGGAAAGGGCTGGCAGGTCTTTTTACCCATGTCAAATTCGGCATCTCAGCATCACCCTACTGCTGAACCACACTAAAGACACCTGTTTGGGAACCACCGTTCCCTCACCTCATTGACTGCCCTGGTATGTGTATAGTCATCAACTGAAACCCAACCGTTTAATGGCACAGATGAATATATCTACCAAGTAAATTTTTTAATAGGTAGTTGTGTAAGAGGGTCTCGCCCAGCTTGTCGGAGAAATTCAGTTTTGTAAACCACTGTAGATGGCTGCGTTGCATCGCTTTGGTTTCAAGATCAGTACTGCTTTTGAGTCGAAGATAAAGATTAGGGGTTGAAGCTCAGCTTTTCAGATCCAATATGAAGGCGAGAAATGCGAACATGTTGGAAGTAAGAGAAGTTCAGGCACCTCACACTCATGTATTGTATATGTAAGGTATAAACAGTATGTGTCGCGGTAGGTTGTATAAAATGTGTGTTGTGGTCGTGAAAAAAGAAGACAGGTCATGGAGTGAATGACGAACGTCATGTAAACAAAGCCACTGACATTCAGCTTGAGCCATGCGGCACGTTTATTAGTTCTACATTTGTAAATACATTATTTTTCCTTCAAAGCGCTTTCTAAGTTGTTTTTGTTGTTGTATGTTTGAGGTGTCACAATAGAAAAAAAATTAGCCTAAAGTCACTGTATTGCTTAACATGTTTCTTTTAACAAGAAGCTTTTTGGTAAGAAAACTGTTTTTGGTGAAACATTCAGCGTTGCTCACAACCTCAGAAGGTCGTATGCCGGGACTGTGAAAAAGCGAGGATCTGCTGTATATACAATAGATTCACCTGATTTCATCAGACCTCTCCCTCATTTAGTCAACTAGTGGATTCCTCCCCCCTGCACTCGGGTCTCTAAGTGCAGCCTTGTGGCCAAAACTTGAGAGACAAGGCCTCTAATTGAACCAGGCAACCAATGTGTCAGGCTGTGCTCGCGTGGCATCTTTCACATTCATGCAGTGCCTTTATGTTGTGCAACACAACTTTTCTTTTATTTATTTATTTTTTTTTTTTACTGTAAGCAAACTCAGTGCTGACAGTGTTGATTGGAAAACAGCTTTGAAAAGAAGAAAAGAGAAATAAAATATGGAGGCCTGCTTGCCTCTGCTTGAAAAGGCCATAAAAGTTGATTCATTTGTATGGGTTTTTGCGGTGGCAGCCAATACTTTTTACGAGCCGACAACTACAAGGAACTGTATATACCAAAATACTCTCACATTTTATATTTAGAAACTGCAGAATGAATAACTCCAAAAGTTACGTGCCGAATTGTTGTTATGCATGTACTGACTAGTTTTTTAATTTGACAATTTGGACAATTTAGCACACGGCCCTACCAAAAGAAACAGCATACTCTCTTCTTTCACCGGAAAAAGTACATTTCTACCTCTTTCCGTTCCTTAGTAATCAGCAGTAGAGCACGGTTGGTTTCACCAAAAACACCTGTTTCTGACCCGAAAAAGTGGAAAAAAAACAAGCTTTTTGTGGAAAGAAAACTGTCCAGCAGAACAGTGACTGTGACTTTGCCGCTAAAATGTTTTGCTTGTTACACCTCAAACTGTAAAAAAAAAAAAAAAAAAGAGAAACAACCCCGAGAAAGGATTTTTGGTTGCAAAATAATAATTTATTTACAGATATATAAAGTGCGAGGGCGGCACGGTGGCCGACTGGTTAGAGCGTCAGCCTCACAGTTCTGAGGTGCGGGGTTCAATCCCCGTCCCCGCCTGTGTGGAGTTTGCATGTTCTCCCCGTGCCTGCGTGGGTTTTCTCCGGGTGCTCCGGTTTCCTCCCACATCCCAAAAACATGCATTAATTGGAGACTCTAAATTGCCCGTAGGCATGACTGTGAGTGCAAATGGTTGTTAGTTTCTATGTGCCCTGCGATTGGCTGGCAACCAGTTCAGGGTGTACCCCGCCTCCTGCCCGATGACAGCTGGGATAGGCTCCAGGACGCCCGCGACCCTAGTGAGGAGAAGCGGCTCAGAAAATGGATGGATGGATAAAGTGCGAGCGATGGTGACTCACTGCATGGTTCTGGTCTAACATCAGTGAGTTTTTTACATGCCGTTTGTTATTCACTCCATGAATTGCATCTGCTTTTCTCACAATCGCAACAAATGTTCGACTATCGCGATACAGACTCTGTTTATACCATATTCATACTCTGTTGGAGTGTCAGGAGCCAAAATTTGTCCAACCTCCAACGTATTGGCATTTCTCTCCCTCAAGAGTTTATGTGACAAGTCAAGATTCCCCACTAATCTTTATCTTTTACTCAAAAGCTACACTGATCTCAAATCCAAAGTGATGCAACGTCACCATCTACAGGGAGCTGAGATGCTCTCCCAGACCTACCCGTTGAAAAACCTATGAATATTTTCGGCAGTGCTGGTAAACGGCTGGATTCCAGTGGACAAATATGATCATCCATAGCAGTGAATGAGTTAAAGACTCTGTAGGTGTGAATGTGAGTGTGAATAGTTGTTTGCCTCTTAGTGCTCTCCAATGAGTTGGAGATTAGTCCAGGACGTGTCCACCACCCGCTTGGGGAGAAGCACTGTAGAAAATGGATGGATGGTTGTGTGCTTGTTACAGTATTTGTCTAAATAACCTCACAGAGGTACCAAACTCACATGTCCAAAAGCCATCTTCTCATCCTCCAATCAGCATGCTAGCCTCAGCCAGCAATTGTGCATTAGCCCTACCCTCATGTCCCGGCTCGGTGCCAGGCGGTGAGCTGCGTCTCGTCCTCGGTGACCCAGCCACACTAGGAGTGCTCCAGATGATCTCCTCGGGGACTGGCGTAATGCCTGTTTCCTCACAATGGCCTTAGCGACCCTGTGCTGCCTGCTATTCTGCCCATCCTCCAGGCCATTCCCAATGACTCAGTTGGGCCGGCGGGTAGCCCAGACATATACCCCGGCTGTCCCCCAGAGCTGTCTTGTCAACCCATTTGGATCTGGCATCCCAACCATGCCCTGGAGAGTTCTTTCCTGTCTGCCCTGTAGTCTGGTTGCCCACGTATACCGGTTTTGTTGGACCTTTTTGTATCTCAGCCAATCGACTTTTTCCCTAGCCCCCTGCGACTGGTTCAGCAGTGAATTGCTTTGTCATTCCTTTGAGCCTCTTTAGTTTCTCTCTGTATGTTTAGCCTTTGACCGATTTGTCTTGTCTTTTGCGATGTCTTTTATGTTGTTATTTCAGTGCCTGTTCTTGTTTGTTCATTCGACCAGAGCCTTTTTAGTTGAAAATTGTGTACTATGTACGATACACTTGAGTACTATAAAAGTACTATGTAAAATTTAGCTGGCATACAATGAAAATGTACATTTGTCGGTGCCTTATCAATCACATACTTCAATATATTTATCCCTCACAGGATAATCAATCCATCTATCTATCTAGTCTCTCAGAGCACTGGTCTCATCCACAAACCATTTTGTACAAATGTATTGGTGAATCAGGCCCAGTGTTGAACCTACATCCAGGTAATTACAATTTTACTCAGTTTGACACTTTGGCAGTAAATTTGAATAGGGGTTTTAGAAAGTTCTCCTTCACACGATCACCACTGAAAAGCTAACCCTGGGCTGATCAGTTTTTGTAGCCTTTTTTTTTTGGGGGTGTCATTTGTCAATTGGAATTGGAATGGATCCTTTAGTTCAGCGTGTTTTGACCTGAGCTATATAAATTATAAATAGGGCTGTTCAGAAGCCATACGGAAGATGGTAATGGTAAACATTTGCCAGAAAAAAAAAGCCTTAAGCATCTTGTTTTTTAATGCAACAGCTGTAGATTGATGCAAAATTTATTGCTGGTACCTCTAACTATAAGTTGTGCAATTACACAGTATGAGACAGGTTTTCAGATTTACAGTGATGTTGCATGTAGTCGGGTTTTCATGTGTGCGCCCTTGTTCGCTAATATGCATACCCAAATTCCATTCAAACCATGAACTATATAGACGGGGGTGTAACTTTGTACCACAACTCTAAAGTTCAAAGACTGTTTCCTCTAAACGACAGTTTTTCCTCCACCCTTAATGCCTGTTTTCTTTTTTTTCACATCCCCTTCCTTTTGAAATCACCCAGCCTCCACACCAGCTCTCCAAGTCAAACAAATCTGCACAGATAGTTGGCTCTTGCCCTGTAACCGGAGCACAGAACACTGGTTAAAATGCGAGAGAAAAACACTTTATTGCCTTGTGGCTTCTTGATGTCATACCTTTAAGCATGCATGTTTTAGGGGGGGGGTCCCCAAAAAGAGTATAAATTAAAGGCAACTCATAAAGCAAGTACATATCTCATTTTTTAAGTATTTGAACATGGGATGTTGTCATACAATAAAATGATACTTAAGAGTTGTTATGAAGCCTAAAGCCATAGCAACAGGTGTAGGCTCCTTGTGACACTGGGTGGTGGTGTGAAAACTGTTCTGGGCTACCACAGGGCCAGACGTGTGGACACCTCTGGCAAACCAGATCTGGTCTTTGCGGCATGTCGTGTAGTTAATTTTTCTTCTTCTTCACGTACAACTCAATATTATTTGATGTGTCTAGTCCAGGGTGTAGTCTGCCTTGCGCCCAAAGTCAGTTTGAATTAGGCACCAGTTTACCTGTCAACCTGAACAGGATATGCAGTTTTGCGAGAACTGTGTATTATTTTCCTTGACTTCTGATTCAAAACTAGTAATTGTGACTATGAAATTTAGGAGCAAGATTGTGATGAGATTATTTTATTACATTTATCTGGCTTCACGGTCCCAACCGACCCTCTGATGTAACTGTAACTAACAAGTTTGACACCCCTGGTCTGCAGCGATTCGACTCAAGGTCGATATTGGTTAATTTAGTATGATACGATCCGAAATGTATCAGTGGCTTGAAATCAGTTCACTAACTTTTTCGCCAGAAAATCAACCAGTGTGACTGTAAAATAAATACCTGGATACTGGACACTGCAGGGGAAATTTCCTAGATTTCCATTTTTTTTTTTTATAACGGAATCAAGTAAAATTTATTATTGTAATTAAATGTAAAGAGGTTCCTAATGTACCTTTATTGCTTTGCAATATAAAAAAAGGGAAAACAGCCACTTATTGTTATTTCTATTATTTCAGCTATGATTTTACTGGTTTGGCGCTGCATAAATCCAATGCGTTATTTCCTGGTATCGATACAATCAATTGATTACCTTTTAAAACAATTTAAATCGATACATTTTTGTCTAACTTGCGGAGCACAGGTCGATGCAGTTGGATCGTAGGACTATAAATTGATACATCGATGTAATAATGAATCATTACACCCATAGTTTTAAGCATTACAGTACACTCTAATATTAAATGATGAAGTCACCAATGATTGATAAATGCCAATTCCTTCACATAAAGTAATTATGCGTAATCTGACTAGATGAGAATAGAAATGACACTGAGTTGGCTCAGGTGATTTTCTCCAAAAACCGAAGGCCCCGTCACAAAGCCAAAGTATTATTAAGCAAGACACCAAACCCCGAGTTGCTACTGATTCTGTCTAATAGGTAGGTGAATGAGGTGACAGTGATAAGGTGCTTTGAGTATGTACAGCTCCTTGAAGGTACTATTTTGTGGCTGGCTGAAAATATATATACTGTACAGGGCTTCAGACTGCGACCATATTAGTGGCATATGCAACCTTTTTTTTCAGCTTGTGCGATTCCAAATTTCATCTTGTCGCATTTTTGCGAGTGCATGTTTTAATGGTTGAAAGTCCCCTCTTTTTCCATTGCAATCTCCTCCTCATGCGTGTGTGTGAGAGAGAGAGTGCTGTGATGCCATGTCAATCATTGTAATGAGTTCCATCCATCCATTTTCTGTACCGCTTATCCTTTTGGTTAAAAGCAACCCGCTGCAATATGATTGGCTGCCTGCTGCAGCATGTGTGTGCGTGCGTGTGTGTGTGTGTGTAGGTGTCTGTGTGTGTGTGTGTGGTGGAGCTAACTGCAAAGATTGCCTGCTTAATTTGTCCTTCATTTTCATTTCACTCATTATTACAAACACAGTCATGGGCAAAGATATTAATAACTTTGTTATCTATCTATCTCTGTCTAAACCCTGTTTATAGCTTAGACATGTGCGAAGTTAAACAGTCTAGACTCCTTTAAAGAGGATTGTATAGGAAAACAAAACAGTTATTAAAATAAAACGCAATAATTGCAGTAGTAGTGATTTATCCATGTTCTGTTTGCGGCTATGATTTTAAATACGTAAAGTGGTTTGTTTTGCTCGTAAATAATTTGCAAAATAGTGTGAATAATCGTAAACGATACTTTTATATGGTGATGCTGCACTTATGCAATCACTTTTAAATGTATGTCAATCATATGGTTGTGGTAATGCTCAAAATGAAGTGGTTCTCCCAGGGGAAGAGGGTTAGAAGCCCTCACTATAAAAAAATGGCCCCTCTGAGTCGAAGAAGTTGTCAAATAAAAGTAAAGCCTTTGTTTTTGTTTCTTTATATTTAATTGACCTGTTTTGTCTGCTACTGCTTGTTGCGGACAAACGTCTTGTTCACAGGAACATATTTTGCAAATATCTTCTCGGGTCACTGTCAATGGAAACTATGGTATGCCATGGTCGTGCTGTACGTCCTCAAAAAATGGTGCGACCAAATCATGTCCTGGTGAGACCAACTGAAAAGGTTTGTTGTACTAGTGCTCCTCGTCCAAATGTTAGTGGAGAGTCCTGCTGTATGTTGTATGTCAAAAGTTACTTTAATTGAAGCTCATCTGAACAAAGAGGGAACAACGATAGAGATAAACGATAAGTATGATTGTAGTTTCTTGGGAGGCAAGGGGTGGTTGGGTGGCTTTTAACAATAACAATAATAATAAACTAACAATTTTGGAAGAATTTTGGTCTTATAACTGGCAGCTAGATGACTTGGATATGCAAATCAGCCAAGCGAGTTCAACAACATAGGAGAAAAGTAACGAAACACGATGGACTACAAGAGGACTTGATAGATATTTGCTGGTGAATGCTGTCAATTTCTGGATCATAGCGACTCGGGTTATGTTTTTTCCCCATTTAAAAATGTGTTTATAGGTTCATAGAACATTGGCACAGGAACATGTTGATCAATCACACTTGCTTCCAAAAAAGCTATTGTTAAGTATGCAGCGCTTTCCCTGCAACCATTGCTCTTGACCTTGTTGTTTAGCTGTTAAGTTTGAATATCAACTTTTCTTCTGGAGTGCCCACAACGCCTTTAGTCCAAACATTACTTTGAGTGAATGCAGAACAATTTTGCGTGACACAGGGACAGGGTGGCGAACAAAGAAAATGGGCACACCCATGTAGGGATTTCGGACATGCCGGTGAAAAAAGGGGAGTAATATTTAACATTGGAAAAATCCAGAGTGTAATTTGTCAAAGCTGACACCACATGTAGTCCTCATTTAATACTGTGAAACCATTAATCCCCTGAAAAAACAGAGGAACTCCCTTTAAAAATCAAATTCTTTCCTGAAAGCAGTGTTGCCCCAAATCAGTTTGAATAACTTGTGTGGGAAGAGAGTCATGTTCTCCTCTTCAGGGAAAACCTTGCTCAATGCAAAACAGATCAAACTGTTTGTACTCCTGATCCACCAATAGCATTATCCACCGCAAGTGGATCTCAGTAGACCTATATCTCAGACTCTATTGGCCTGGCTGATACTTTGTGTTATTGTGCCACCTGATGAACCACCCTCAGACTTTGTCAAGTAAAATTCTGAAAAAGTCAAATATAAGGTGACCTCTTTGACTGTCTGCCAAATTTTGATTGCTGCATTTGGGGCGAGTAATGGGATTTCATTCATCAGGACAAACAAACAAACCAAGAAGTGTATCTCCGTCTTCCCTGTAATACAGATTTTAATTGCCAGGACCATTCCAGCGGAGAGCATGTTCTCACACACCGAACGTGTTCATGACGCACAGCTGTAAGAAGTCTTTCAAAGCTATGCCAAAATCAATTTCCATTAAAGGTCCGTGTGGAAACATATCCGACCATCCCATGAAGCTGAGTTCAGTGTATTTTGGAGTGGAAATCACTAAACATACATTTTTATATCCACAACAGTACACATCACACAGCCCTCAGGTCATGCAGGTTGAAGGTCGGGAGGCTGGTAACAGGACTAAAAGGATAAAGATACACAGGAAACTAAGCTAAGGATTGATAAACTGAGACACAGGGCAATTCCCACCAAATAGGTGGGAAATGATAAAACCATGAGTAACTACAAAATAAACAGGATACAACAAGTACAAAGCAGTCCACTCAAACTGAACAGCCAAACCTTCCTTTGTAACATGAATTTCAATCCCTGTGCTACCAAGCTCACTATGAGATTTCAAGAGGTACAGAATGTGCTCAGAACTTGACCTTTGAACATTGCAAAGTAAACAGCTAACACTTGTTCTGAAGTTCAGTGGAAAAGTTGGACATTCGACAACAGCTCTGGGAACTCAGTGGAAGACGCCTGAGAGTGGGCGATGGCTTTGTTTCCCTTTTACTTTGCTCATCTACATTTTCTCCCCACAGTGATCTTGGAAGCATGTCAGCTTGTCTCAAACGGTTTCTGAGGAGGTCACTTGGCAATTTAGCTAAATAAAACAGAAAAGGCATTTGTAAACTCTGAGTATGAACAACTTCAAATCATGAAATAACTTCTCAATGTTTTTGCTACATTTCTTAAAAGTAATCATAATAACTAAAGCTGAAAGCAGCAATGAATGGGCCTTCGCACCTTATTTTTCATGGCCAATCCTCGAAATGATGATCAAACTTTAAAGCCATCCTCCACCCACATTGGATGACGTAGGCAATAAGCTTCACAATCTAGCCTGTCAAGCTGTGGTTCATTGGGGTGGAGATCCTGTCCCAAGTGGAGGAGTTCAAGTATCTCGGGGTCTTGTTCACGGGTGAGGGAAGAATGGAGCGGGAGATCGACAGGCGGATCTGTACAGCGTCTGCAGTGATGCAGACTCTGTATTGGTCTGTCGTGGTGAAGAAGAAGCTGAGTCGGAAGGCGAAGCTCTCAATTTACCGGCCGATTTACATTCCTACCCTCAGTTTTGGTCACGAGCTGTGGGTCGTGACCGAAAGAACAAGATGGCAGAGACAAGCGGCCGAAATGACTTTCCTCCTTAGGGTGTCTGGGCTCTCCCTTAGAGATAGGGTGAGAAGCTCGGTGATCCGGGAGGGGCTAAGAGAAGAGCCGCTGCTTCTCCGCATCGAGAGATGCCAGGTGAGGTGGCTCGGGCATCTGGTTAGGATGCTTCCCAGATGCCTCCCAGAAGCCTCCCTGGTGGAACCTCCCACAGGGAGGAGGCTCCGGGGACGACCCAGGACAGCCTGGAGAGACTATGTCTCTCGGATTGCCTGGGAACGCCTCAGGATCCCTCCGAAAGAGCTGAACGAAGTGGCTGTGGAGAGGGACGTTTGGGCTTTCCTGCTTAAGCCACTGCTTCCGCGACCCGACCTTAAATAAGCGGAGGAAAATGGATGAATAGATGGATGGATAGTTGGGGTTCTCAAACCTTTCTCCATCCTTACAGGGGAGACATTTTTCAAAGGACCCTCTTATGACCCTAACACCAATTAAACATAACTACCTTGTGTGCCCATAAATGCCATAGAAATGTAAAAAGTTGC
The DNA here is from genome assembly GCF_024500385.1 of Phyllopteryx taeniolatus. Taxonomy (NCBI): domain Eukaryota; kingdom Metazoa; phylum Chordata; class Actinopteri; order Syngnathiformes; family Syngnathidae; genus Phyllopteryx; species Phyllopteryx taeniolatus. The sequence continues at coordinate 8,190,200 of NC_084513.1, read as the reverse complement.
CTATTTTCATGGGGGAAAAAATTCAGAAATTCCCATTTTTTTTCTTCGTTCTTTTATGATATACATCCACGGAATTGCATATCAATCAGTGAAACTGGTAATGGGAGGTGAAGTTTTTCAAACATTCCTGGGGGTTTTACAAATTTAGTTTTGTGCGGTCAGGTTTGGGACCCCTAAGATTAATGTTCACCAGCATACACACACTTGCAACAATTATTGGGTTTTCGGGCATGCCAACCCCCCCCATAAAAAGGTTAATTCGTTGAGAGAATAAAGATGAACACGATTACAAAAGGGCCTTTGCACATTGCCTGGTGCTCCAGTCCTAATAATGCTCCATGGCTTATGTCATAATGGAATCGCCCTGATAGTCCAGCTGCGTTGTGTTCCAGCTGCATCATGTTTTTTGTTGTGTTTGCAGTTCTGCTTTGTATCCTATAGGGATGTTAAAAAACAAATTGTCCAGCAGGCGTCAAATTGTGTCCTCAAGATGAACGCAAAGACTTGTGGTTACACCGGGCAGAACTGTGAAGCAACTCCATGTTTTGTATCTGACTAGACCACATTACACTGGGAAATTGCCAGTGTTATCAGCTGCCATAACTGTTGTCAAAACCATGAAGGGAAACAGTTCATTTTCCAGCGTGGAAAAATAACGGCACAAGCCATGTCTCAGAAGTTACAAAGAGGGCAATATGGCATGGATATCAATGCTAGAATGTAATAATTTTCGGAACATGCATTCACAAGAGGACACAGTCAACTGGATGCAGAAGATGTGGAGGAGACTATGAAGTACACGTTTTCAACATCAACCTCTCCCCAGGTTAACATTGTTTTGTTGAAAAAAAAAGTGTGAATAAATTTAGAACTCTAGCATAAAACCATCGTTACACAATTACAAAGCACGGGAAACGTCATTCGTCCTTTTGATCTTGCTGATCGTGATCTGTCATAGTAATAAACACGACATAAAAAAAACGCTTGACTGAATCTTTGCTCAGAAGAAATCTGCAGTGATGGTGTGGATTACCTCAAGTTAGTGTTATGTTCCAGAGAATTTAATTTCAAAGACCTAACTCGCCTTCTCTTTTAAGCCTCAACTCCAACTGTGAGGTAAATTTTATTTTATTTTTTTCTTCAGAATACCAATGAATGCACAAGCAGAGCCAATTCGGGCCAGCTCTCTGACAAGATAGACATGGAGTTCCCATGTAATATAATTTTCTTTTCCAACATCTGTCTTTCAGGAATAGATCACGTTTCAGAACAAAGAAATATGGCAAGTAGCCAGGGCCACAATTAACCCTAACCATAACCCCTAGCACCAACCATAGCACCCTAACCCAATGCAAATCAGGCCAGCTTTCTAAGAAGGTAGACATGGAGTTCCAATGTTATTTAATTTCCTTTCAAACATCTGGTTATCAAGAGAAGCATGTGAGTTTCAGAACAAACAATTTGAATAGGGAAAAATAGGAGTGTTCTGAAATACAGTTAACCCCAACCCCAGACTCATGAACCCTAACCCAAATCAGGCCAGCTTTCTGAGAAGGTAGACATAGATGTTTGAAAGAAAATCCTTGAATATAGGAGAGAAATTTGAACAGTGGAGGGAAGGAGTAGCTAGATACACAATTAACCCTTAACCCCAAAACCTAATCCCCAATACTATACATAACCTTAACTGTAAACAGAAACCCTTGAAACCCAACTGTTTGTATTTGCGGTTTTAAATAGCAGATGAACTGATGATTACAGAAATTTCTTCAGATACTGCAGAAGGGATTTCCGTTGGATTTGTTCTGGCTGTTATGCTATCCTTGCTGTGTTTTGATACACTGGCTCAAGCTGTGCACTGCCACAATGTTTCTTGAACTTCACACAGTTATCTTCGTTGGGTTTTCCCACGATACCTTTACCTCTAGAAACCCACTGCCCATGCTTTCCTATTGCTGTACTCTCCTGTTTTACTGTTACGTTTTAGAGGCACGGCCACCCTTCCTTTTCCAGCCTTGTTCGAGACGTCATCTGTTTTCATTTTAGCTTTGCTTCTTTCTCTATCTTTTTTTTCTGAATCACTTCTTTATCTCTCTTCCTAGGACATCTTCATCACATGCCGCCTGGGGTGAGTACAAAAACACAGGTTATGCCATGATTCTTCTGGGAGTGGGAGGATGGGGGATGAGTCATTCTTTTTTCTGTATAGGATGATGTCATCCTCTATTGTTGAAAAGTTACCTGATTCGCGGCATTCATCCGTGGCAAACTGCGATTAAAAAACAATGTGTGAGGGAGGTCGTCTTAAAAATTGCATAGCCCTACTCTTGCTTCTTTTCCATCTTCTCTGCCATCTCTTGCTCATCCTTTTTTTGCTTGACATAAATGGTCTTAATTTTGTTCACTCAGCAGTATACCTATATGATCTGAGGCCATATGGTCTGACCTAGGTGGTAGAAAGACTGAATATTTCACTTCATAGCAAGTGTGTGAGAGAGGAAAAAACACACCAAAAAACAGACTATATAGACATGGTTGGCTCGCTTAATCCATGTAGTTTTATGTGTGGTTTGAAAAAGAAGGACAACAGACTGAAAAAGCCTGTCCCATTGGGTTGTCACATTCTATCCAAGTGGGAGAATTTCAAGAGCCTGGCAATGGATTTATCTACACGAGTAGCCCCATTCCAGGGTCAAAGTTCACCTCACATACCTGGCTTATATATGGGCCACGCATGAGTTCCTCAACGGCAGCTGTGTTTACGCTCAGATAGGACCGATGCAGGAAAAACAGGACAAAGTATTGCCACCGTGCCCACCTCATCACTTTGGCTTTCATCTCACCCCCATGCTGACTGTTCCAGAACAACGCTGGTTTAAAAGGTTTAACCCTGCATGCACCTTCAAGGGTTAAACATTGAAGGTGATGAAAGGGTGCATCACCTCTCTGGTCTCCAGAGTCTTTGCCTCCTTTTCTTTGAAACACCTGCAGTCAGAAGGTGCATCGCTCACTCAGTTCTTTTGATTATAAATTTCACAAGATTGAAGTGGTGCGAAGATGAAACGATAGGTTGGTAGATAAATAAACATGGAGACTGTTTCAGGTAGCAAACAATGTCTCAAACAAGGGCTTTCGTGGGATATGTCATCGCTTATGCTGTCATACTTCCGGCACCTTCTATAAACGAACATTTTTGAGCAATGAGATGCTGGTTTCATTGGAGTTGTTATGCATGCTCTCCCTATCACTTGTGCGGGTTCGCTCTGGGTACCTTGGCCGCCTCCACGAGTTCATGAATGAGTTTTTTCAGGGTTTTTTTGACATTATTAAGGCATGTGGTGTAAGAAGGGAGACTGGGCACATAAAACAGTTTTTAAAATAAAGTGTCAATGTCTATTGAGCTGTGTATTTCTAAGAAATATTGAGCCAGGTGGCAGATTAAGTTATGAAAAGCTCTTTTATATTTCACTTAAATATGTTTCACTCAATATATGTGTCTGGTTTATGTAAGAAGATTGACTGTGATAAAGTACGTGTCCTATACCGGTGTTATGTCTTATTCACACAAAACACCACTGTGAAAAACAGGTCATTGAATAAACTACTGAATCGCTTTGTTGGTTTAACAAGGCTATATGGTTAATCAACTAATCTATTTGGTTTGGAGGTATGAAAGAAAACACTGCTGACTGAATCAGTATGTTCAAGTTTTTTGCATTGAAATGTATGACATGATCAGGGAATCATAAACCTCCCGAAATTAAAAAAATAAAAAGGTAAAACCTATGAAGTGTGCCACCAGTTTTTGTGGTTGAAAGACCACAAAACCAGACATCAAATAGGACAACAGTACTCCAGTACTCCACACAACAGCAAAAGAAACATTTGAGAAAGGCAACAGAAGGAAAGGTCGCTCTTCCTGGATGGACAGATGTGTGTACAGATGGTAATGCTCTTTGACTTTGCTTTACTAGCAGGAGAACAATTTCTCCCTTGGAAAACCTTAAAGCACAGCCATTGAGGTAAGAGTGATGAATATCCTCATAACCGCGACGCATTTCAGAGCCGAGCAAAAGGAAGTGCAATCAAACCAAAATGGCTGAAAAACCCGATGTGAGGTGAGAGCGCGGCCATTACTTGGAGAGCCAAAAAAAGTATCATTAAAAACACTCACTATGTTACGTCAAGAACTTGAAAGCAAAGGCCTGTGGAGTTTATTATGCACTGTGAGGAAAGAGTTTGTGAGAGGTCACGAGGAAAACACAGAGCCTTAAAATCAGTTCCAAACAAGAGTTGGGAAGGAAAAAAATTGAGGATGGCAGAAGCAATTAGCTTCTATGGAGTTTCGTATTTCCAGTTTACCCACGAATCAAGTTTTCACTTGGTTTCACTGGCAGGATGTTATGGGACGGCAGCCGGTGGATTAGTGGTTAGCACGTCTGTCTCACAGTTCGGAGGTTCAGGATGTGAAGCTTGTCTTCCTCTGTGGAGTTTGCTTGTTCTGTTCTCCAGGTAATCTTGCTTCCTCCCACATTCCAAAAACATGCATATTAGGTTAAGTTGTGAACGGTAGTGTGAATGCTTGTTTGTCTATACGTGCTCTGTGATTGGCTCGCGATCAGTCCAGGCCAGGGTGTAGCCTCCGACCAAAGTCACCTTAGATCAGTGATTTCCAACCTTTATGGAGCCAAGGCACATATTTTCCAATTGAAAAATCTCACAGCACACCAACAAACAAAAATGTCACAAAAAGTGGATTGTTAATTACTGTATGTACGTCCTGCCATCTAATAGGAGAGCATTTATTTGTTCTGTCGTCACTATGCCTCACTGGCATAAATAGATGAATAAAGATTTCTTGTAAATACATTTTTTTTTGAGCAATTAATAAAATTGTAACATTTTCCATAGCACCCCTGAAGCGTGCTAACGGCACACGAATGTGCCCCGGCACACTGGTTGAGAATCACTGCCTTAGATTGACTCAAGGGCCCCTTTGGATGGTGGTTTTGCTGAGGAACTTTCCTTTTCTATCTGAACACGATGACCCGGAAGTTTGTTTGAATTCTAAAAATGAACAGTAAAGGTACCTCGATGCAACATTTACCCCACCTTTAGCTCAGGTTTCTCCTGAACAACCTTTAGAAAGAATTTTACCCATAATCCTTTATGGCAGCAATATTAAAGGCAACAGGCCACCAATGAAGTTTACCAACTCTCGAGACGCTCGAGAACACAGAAACGAAAGTATGGTGAAGTGACGAATACGTTTCCATTATGATCCAAATGTAACAATTTACAATATTAATATTACACAACGTAGTTATTTTCTTAGCCCATAATTTACGCTTTAAGAAAATAAAATTCCAACTCCATATTTAAGAAAGAATTCCCGGGGCAGATTCCAAGTTTAGCCTCTTTAGTGATTCTCACTTTAGGCAACAACCTGAATGAATAGTTAAAAGTTACTCCAAATGCTGGAATAAGGACTTGTCAGAATGACATTTAATGAATAATAATTAATTAATAATTATGAATGAGTTAATCATTATTTCAATAATTAACATGAGATAAAGTGACCGAATGAATTCTCTTCCCTAGCTTATCTTGACATCACAGCAGCCTACATATTTATCCAACCCTCCCACCCTACCGTCCTACTTCTGTTTCCTCCTATCCCTTTCCCGCACAACCACCCGAGGGCTAAGCAGCCCGTCCCCAGACCTCCTCCGCCAAAACGCATTTTACTTTTGCAGCTGTGGCTAATCATGCAGGTGTCATGTTGGGTTACAAGTCCAGCTGTTGGGAAGGCTTACAGTATGCGTGTCCTGCTGTGGAAAGGAAGATGGACTCGTCAAAGGGAAAATGTGATAATCACAGTTTTTTCCCCAAGCACCGCTGAATGCACGTACAGCCAGTACTTCCCTCAGTGGAGTTTTCATTTTTTCCCCCCACTAGTTGCACACTCATCAAAATCCTTATATTATTTATCTAAATGATTGTAAAATACAAGCCTGGCAATGTCTTAACATGCACAACATCACTGGATACTTAATGCATGTAGTAATAACCCAGTCAGTACCCTTCTGCCATCTCATAATTGGACTAGGTATGTACAACATTACTGTCTTGCTTTTTTTAAAGGGCAACCTGTATTCATAGTTTTAAATGAGTACACTATGATTAAAATTATGATTTGTTTTCTGGCATTGGCCAGCACATTTCGCTCCAGAATGCTGTGTTAGTCTTGAGATTTCATTGTACTCTGCACAGATTCAAGATACACTGTGCCAGATGTAGCAAATCTGGCAACATATTTTGTATATCGTAATTTTTCAATACAGAATGGTCAATAATTCTTTTTGTTTTGTGTTTTGGCTGTGATGCTTTTAAGAAATGTGTCTCTGACAGCTTACCAACAATTTATTCATTATTTATCATATATTTATTCTGACATGACCATGAGCAGTCATTCACTGTGACAGAACTGCTGTAGTCTGAAGTACAAAGCTGATTTTTCAAAGAAATTCGACATTTGCCCTGTCGAAAAAACATGAATGCACTGGCACCATCCTCACAGTTTTCAGCTCTTATTACTCAAATATTTATTTTGTGAGTCTATTAAGTTATTGAAATACCATAGTCACAACTAATATCTTGAAGTGTGGGTGGACCTGCGAAGAATTACGCGCACTGCTTTACAGAATTCCAGGTATTTAATATTGAAGGTAAACCTTGAACTTGGCGGGAAAAGCTTGCCAATTATCGCAGACTCGTATAAGGACATCTGACGTTTTGAATTAAAAAAAAAAATCATTTAAGATTTTATGCAGCTGACAGAGCAAGAGCAAAAAGGGGCAAAAAAGACCAGCTACCACACCCTTTTAGCTGATGTTGACAGAGTGTATGGCCTGTGTGCACTATGGGTGTGTCTTTCTTATTCTAGTCTATTGATCAGTTGTGTTTTCCCAGACCCATTCATGGTTGAATTAGAAGCAGCTGCTCTAGCTAACTCCTCTGTCGGATGTTCTTACAGGATATATTCCGGGAGGTGTCCGTGTTTAGTTACCCCGCAAGTCCAAAAGCCTATCATCTTGTCCAATGGCAGTGAATTTTCTTGACTTGATGATTCATTTTATGGCCCAGGTCATCTTCAGGTTCATAAATCACTATTTTCCGAGAAAATAAGAACAACTCGGTCCTTCTGCTGCTGGGTTGTTGCCCTCCTGGCGTAATGGCCTGTCTCCTATATCTCCTCCACGCTCTTGACACCGCCTCATTGCTCCATCGATGGGCATTGGAAATATCAGGATATAACCAGGAAGGATAATGGCAGAAAAATCGTCTGTGGCTACCACCTGAAAGATCATTCCTTAGTAGAATTTTCCCTGATTGCACAAGTTTGTACTAACCTATGCTCATACACAATCAACAACTGCCAGCAAAATACACAACTGAGCTTGCGCTCTTCGTCCGTTGCAAAGCTTGGCATCAAACCAGCTTCTCTTGGTAGTTTGCTGGTGTCTGAGCAGAAATAGTGTGTTGCCATCATGTGACAACAGCGGGATATCGTTGGGCTGCGGCGCTATTGTCCAACTTTAGCAGGCTTAAGAAAACACACGGCCCCCCTCCTGCTGTTAGGGCACCACAATATACAAAGTTGGAACCCAACATATTCTTAAAGCTGTGGCATTCTCCAGCTCACTCCCATAAAAAAAAATAATAATAATCCTAATTTTTTTCAGATCAGTCTATAGTATGTGCCCCATTGAGGGTTGTATTTGGATGATTCCAGAATTAATTGTTCAAGGATAAATATCACGCATTTTTTCAAGGTGCTCTCTAAACATATCTGTGACATGCTTTTTCTAGTTATCCCAAAATCCCCTAAAAAACAAGGAAGATTATATTTTACCTTGTGGAGGCAACACTTTATCACCAAACTGCCAAATTACACGTCATATTAGTTTAGTCTGGTCTTGGCTTGAAAATTGCTGCTCTTAAACCAGCCTAACTGCCTGCCTGAATGGCTGTCATAGGTGGAGAAAAATGGTGTGGAGGTGGTTATGATATCAAATTTGAAAATTTGAGTCAACATTTGGTATTTGGGCAGCTAAAAGTACTGTACATTTTGTTCAATTTCACACTTGATTGGCTGGCAGGCACTCAATTGGCCGGTTTGTACTCTACATATACAACCAATTAAAAAGTCTGTTTTCCAATGTGTCTGCCCTATATTACTTAAACTTCAATCATTTTAAGATCTTATACCTCAGTGCCCAGATAGCGAGGGGTTTCCTTACTCGGGATGTACTGAACTTTTATTGTAGAGGAAACAAGGGATGATCATTAGCGTATGTATGGAGGAGCATCACTCTATCATAATAGAACACGGAATGATAATCTTTTTTGTGTTACAGACTTTGATGGTTCACTGCTTTATATCACATGTCCATTCTTTTTGTGATTATTTTGTGATTGCCTTACATTGCTGTAATCCCTATTACTCACTTCACTAAAACGTTTCGCATCGTTGATTGTTTTCAAGGATTACTTTCAAAGACTGATATTTGTTTGTTGCCATGCAACTCAAGATCATCAACATGCTGGCTTCATAAAAAGAAAAAACTGGCACAACCATCAACCTTGTCCAGATGTGAAGAGAAATTTATAGTTAAAAATGTGAGTAAAAATGTCTCTCTGCCAGCACACAGCACGATGGTTGCATTTTTCTGTAGGGATAATAACATATTGTTTTTATTTCATGAGGTGGTATTGGACACACAGTAAACCACACATTTAAGGATTGGAAAGGTCAAGTTCTATGGAGTCACAAGGTTTCTTTGGTCAACAACACCACCCTGAGAATTTCACACACTGAATTACATTGGGGACAGTATATTGACAATAAAAATAAACAATGTTGAAATGAATTAAACCCTGCTCCAGGGTTGAGGCCGACTAGTAGTCAACAACACCAGACAACCGTGTCCCACCACCTCAGGCACTTAGCTCATGTAGAGCAGAGACTAAAATTACTGTTCATGTCACAATTCACAACAACCAAACAAATCGGCAACAAATTGAACATTAGTAAGCTCAAAAGGCAACAGACGAACTACAGCTCAGCAAAAACAGAACCAAATAAAATGCCAGTTCAGATAAAAATAAGAATCCAGCACCGATGGCACAGGAATTCTCAGCGCGTTGCCCATGGTACATGCATAGTCAAAAGAATAAATTATGTCAAATGGAAGAAGAAGAAGAGTAATAGAATGATAGTTGAAATGCAGACCTTCCACCACCACTGGAGAGCAACATTTTGAAGAAAAGAAAAAATTCCAATGCAGCGTGTCAGTCTCCGCTGATGCTGATGAGTTTGTATGATTTTCAACCACTAATAGCCACCGTTGGACTCCCAGGGATTTGTAAAATGATTTGTGAGACATTAATAAATGAGCATATTGAGCATTACAAGTGCAAAGGGTTTAAGTACTGTATGTACGCAAACTACAGCACGCAACATAACACTTAAATTAAGTTTGGGTAAATGGGCTCACCACCTGTGGGAGGTGCCATAGGGCTCGGGTGCAGTGTGAGCTGGGCAGTGGCCGAAGGCAGGGACCTTGGGGTTCCGATCCCCGGCTACAGAAACTGGCTCTAGGGACCTGGGAATGTCACCTCTCTGGCAGGGAAGGAGCCCGAGCTGGTGTGCGAGGTCGAGAAGTTCCGACTAGATATAGCCGGGCTCGCCTCCACACACAGCCTGGGCTCTGGTACCAGTCCTCTTGAGAGGGGTTGGACTCTCTTCCTCTCTGGAGTTGCCCACGGTGAGAGGCGCCGAGCAGGTGTGGGTATACTTATTGCCCCCTGGCTCGGCGCCTGTACGTTAGGGTTCACCCCGGTGGACGAGAGGGTAGCCTGGCTATTTATTTATTCATTTATTCTAATTCCTATATTGCATGTATACATTCATGTACATTTCAGAAAATTAAAGACCCACCTTTCTACTCTTGCATTTTAATTTATATATGATGTCTTGTTTTAAAGCTGTTTTTTTTTTCTTCTTTGTTCCTGTTTTTATTTACAAAATTGTTGCTTTGTTTGTCTTAAATATTTTGTAGTTGTTGATACTGTACTTGCATTTTACTCATCTATTATTATATCTCTTTTTATTACAGTTGAATGTCATTTCATTCATTTTTTAGATTTATTTACAAATAATGTACAGTATCTGTAAGCTATTATAATCATAGAACTGTCTCATTACAAACACTGTTCAGTTTATTTGTTATATAATGTTAATTTTCCCGCGACCCTTGTGAGGATAAGGGGCTCAGAAAATGGATGGATGGCTGGATGGATGGATGTTCATTTTAATTAATTTCACTACAAAGCATTAGATCATTCAACAAGAACAACAAATATGACATTAAAGTCTATTCGTTATTAGTTATTAGTCTATATTAAGTTTGAATATGCATTGAATATTTTTAATATACATTTTTTAATATTAATTATGGTTAACTTCTTTTCTGCAAATAAAAGTAGAAGCCAAGGGAAAATGCCTTTTCCAATGACTTTCAGCTTTCTTATCATAAAGAATCTGCTGATTCAGGGAAAATACAATCCATGTTTTTCTTTCCTGGTGTCTTAGGGAGTGACCGATTGAATATTTGAGTTTTGGATGTTCTGCGGGTTTCTGAGAGGCGGACTGTGGTGAAACAGATGCCAAGGTTAAATCACTGAGAGGAAAGCCATAAACTACTGTTCATGCAGCGTTGAAGCGTTTCTTGTCACTTTCCATTGTGAAACATTGTGGTTTTATAGCTTAACTATTCTTTGCCTGTAACTAACATTTTCCAATGATATGATTTACTGAGTCTTTTTCCCAAGTCCTGTTTGTATATGTTTGGATTAAGGGTGACACCGAAGATGAAGGAGAGGTCATTTTCCAGTACAGTAAACACCCTACGTTGTTTTTTAATAATTGCCTACATTAATAGTTAAAACTGTACATATGAAAAAACCATTATGATCCAAAACACTTTAATTTAATTTCAAACTCATTTTACAACATGATCTTATTCACTGCCATGGACGTTGATGTTCGTCATTTGAAATCTAACCGTTTACTGCCACTGACATATAAACAATGAGTACGGAAAGTATTCAGACCTCCTTAAAGTTTTAACTCTTTATGTGGCAGCCATTTGCTAAATTAATTTCAGTAAATTTTTTCCTCATTAATGTACACATAGCACCCCATATTGACAGAAAAATACAGAATTGTTGAAGTTTTTGCAGATTTATTAAAAAAGAAAAGCTGAAATATCACACAGCCATAAGTATTCAGACCCTTCGCTGTGACACTCAGATATTTAACTCGGATGCTGTCCATTTTTTCTGATCATCCTTGAGATGGTTCTACACGTTCATTGGAGTTCACCTGTGTGTGATTATAATGATTGGACTTGATTAGGCAAGCCACACACCTGTCTGTATAAGACCTTACAGCTCACAGTGCATGTCAGAGCCAATGATAATCATGAGGTCAAAGGAACTGCCTGAAGAGCTCAGAGACAGAATTGTGGCAATGCACAGATCTGGACAAGGTTACAAAAACATTTCTCCTGCACTTAAGGTTCCTAAGAGCACAGTGGCCTCCATAATCCTTAAATGGAAGACGTTTGGGACGAGCAGAACCCTTTCTGGAGCTGGCCGTCTGGCCAAACTGAGCAATCGGGGAGAAGAGACTTGGTGAGAGAGGTAAAAAAGAACCCAAAGATCAATCTGGCTGAGCTCCAGACATGCAGTCGGGAGATGGGAGAAAGTTCGAGAAAGTAAACCATCACTGCAGCCCTCCACCAGTCGGGGCTTTATGGCAGAGTAGCTAGACTGATGCCTATCCTCAGCGCAAGACACATGAAAGCCCGCATTGGAGTTTCCTAAAAAACACCTGAAGAACTCCAAGATGGTGAGAAATAAGATTATCTGGTCTGATGAGAACAAGATAGAACTTTTTGGGCTAAAATCTAGGTGGTATGTGTGGAGAAAAGCAGGCACTGCTCATCACCTGTCCAATACAGTCCCAACAGTGAAGCATGTTGATGGCAGCATCATGCTGTGGGTGTGTTTTTCAGCTGCAGGGACAGGACGACTGGTTGTAATTGAAGCAAAGATGAATGCGGCCAAGTAAAGGTATATCCTGGACTGAAACCTTCTCTGCTTTTAGTGAAACCACCCCGTGTTCTACCGTTGACGAAAAAAGAACAAAAAAAGCTAGGAATACACTAGTTTTTCTGGTGAAAGACAATACTCTACTCTTTCTTTTCTTGTTTCGTGCTTCAGTATATTGTCACAGAACACAATATTCTGTGGGTCTTGAACGATCAAAATGTAATGCTGTAAAATGGCTGGCAATATTGGGGACTTCTTTACAAATGGCTGGCAGTGAATGAGTTAAAATGGCTTGCAGATGATTTAGAAAAAAATGCAGCAGGAGGGTGATTTCCACATGCAGCAAAGACTCTGTAACTTCTGCTAACAACCCAGGCTAAACTTAGCTCTCCTAACTTCAACATACAGGGCTTTAGTGCCATCTTGTAGCATTTTAGGATGTTACAGAAAAAAAGCCCCAAAACATGCTAAGATTCCGGAAAAAGGGTAGTTCCTGCAGTGAATAGCTGAAGATAGGTCCACAGGAAAAAAGTGTAAATAGGTGAATTTGCGGATAGCAAACCAGGACTAGGCAGGGGCTTATTGTTCTGATGTTTCGACATATGTTCTCCTATTGATGGGCGAAACACGAAACCTCCTATCTGCAGAATTATAAGATATAGGAAAGGATAAACAGAATTTCTGCAAATAGCATTCTGCAAGAAAACAACTTTTATAATTTTCTAAAAGAAAAAGTAAATGATTTTTTTTAGAAGGGTTTGCGTTTTGGCCAACAATTTCACTCCTGTACATTATCAGGCCACGACATCGATTGATGGCAGAAGATGGACAGCTGCACAACTGACTTGAGAATCTCATCCCCAATTAAGCATGTATCAGATGTCTGGGTAATTGATTTACATGGGACCGTTTTAACGAAGAAGCAAGAAAAACATTTGTTTTCCTTGTTCGTTTGTATTACAATAGAGGTTTGGTGAAAAAAATAATGATAAAGTATCTGTTCTGTAACTAGCGTAGAGATATTACTCCCATAACTCAAATTCTCAAGGTAAATATACACCAAGTATTCAAATATGCTTTTGACTAGAGGAATAAGAAATTGCTGCAAAATAGGCTGACCAATAGTATTTGCAGTCCTTTTCTGGAGTTGCAAGTTAACGGGGATCATTTTGTCCAATGTTGTCATTTGTACGAGAAAGAAAAAAAACTCACATTTTTACTGGCTGGCTCTCACATGCATATGCCCTTAAGCTTGGTATTGTGTCAGTCAAAATGATGATCACAGGTGGTAATTTTCACTGTACATCATGTGTCATTATCCAGTGAAGGTTCTTCAGAAATTACATGTTAAAAAGTTATTTTGATGAATTATTTATTCAAGCAATTTTCCTTTCGTGGGAGGACAGGTTCTTTAATGTCTCAATTAGGCACTGTATTTTGATAAGGTGAGGCTCAAGTAATGTCCATCTTTCAAAATGATAATATTCTTTCAGCATATTAAGCTTAGAGTTCCCAAAATGGACAATCTCGCCTTCAGGAGTGTAACCATTTTCCGTCTTTCTGTGCTATACCTCGCATGGCAGATCAAGCTTTTAAGACTCCCGTTGCAATAGCAGGGAACGCCTTCGCTAAATGGTAGAAAGGTTTTTAACTTGGCTTCATTCCCAAACAAAATAGGTGCATGATATGGCAGAGTGGATGGACATATGCAATAAATTCTTTCATGAACGGTGTACACACGTCCTCACCACCAACAAAAGGTAGTGAGTGGAGCTGACTGTTGGATGGAGGTAACATGATCTGGAGGCTCTTTTAAAAGATTGGCCAAATAAGCCCTTCTGATTGACTGTATGCTAACCTCAGGAGAAAGGTTCAGAATTTACACAGTCAAAACATCTCTCTGTGATTATAGACAAAAGGAGAAAGAGAGACGCGAGCGCATATACTGTGCAGTATAGCATGAGTAATGGATGGCTTGCCCTAGAAAGAAAACCACTTAAACACAAAAGTGATGCCTTGAGGGACTTGTATTCCATTATAGGCCTTTGCTTTTAGTTATCTCAAACCATGCTAGCTTAACCACAGGCCATACCCCAAAGCAGGTTAATGTGATTTGTTCTGTGTGGTATTTTTGTGCATAACAAGGAAACAGTGAGCATTTGAGGTATCGGTTTATATGCTGTATATATTAAGGTGAAAAGCCTCACCAATACTACGGAATCTCAATTCAAATGATCTGAAGATACAGTGGGGCCTTGAGATATGAGTTTAGTTCATTCAATGACCAAGCTCGTAACTCACAACTCTCATATCTCAAATCTTTTCACATTGAAAGGTGTTTTGAAATAGGAAAATAGCACTCTATAATTTTGTAAAGAATTAATCAGTTTTTGCCACGTTTTGCTCCAATTTAAATGGAAAATGTGCTGCTCCTTTTGATGTGCACTCTTTGGCCACCTGGGGCAGTATAACACTGGCATATAGACAGAAACACATGAAGAAGTGGTTCACAACTGATGCAGTAAACTGCTGTGATATTAGTCATTTTTCAAGTAAGAATATATGCATGTGAGTTTTGTTATTTGATCTGTCTACAGTTGTTGTTCCATTTGCATTCAAATATATGTTGCTTGGGTGTTATAACGCCACAACACAATGCTATTCCTTACCCCATCTATGGTGTTTTGCACAGTTTGTTAGCATTAAGCTAAACAGACTTTATTAAGGCAAAGCATTGCAGTTGTATTGTGTACACAATGTGTAATTCTTTGGTTTATGTTTAGTTTGACAACAAACTTCAACTGGGAGTGCCAATAAACAGCTTGAAGCCTTTTTTTTTGGAACAATCGTTTACTATCTGCCAAATTGCCGCTTGTTGTCAAGTGAGTTGAGATGAGGTAAGCCGTGATAAAGTGCTTATATCTCCAATTTCTGCTTGCAATTCTTTTTTCTCAGCAATTCGGCCGAACAACTGCTCTTATCTCGAAAACCTCACTAGTTTAGTCTCTTGTCTCTCATGTTACCACTGTAATACGAGTCTTAATACAACATCCCTCTAAAGTCTCACAAAAGTTCAAAGCATTGGTGGGATCCCAGTCCCAATACTTATGTCCATGTTCTCCGTAAGTTTGAGGATGTAGTGACCTAACTTGGTTGAGAAAAACTTCCAATGGGAGTTCCGTGGCTGTATCTGTCCCAACATATCAGTCACAAGAGTTTTGAGATGGTGGAGTGGAATTATTGAGTTGAAAAAGCTGCGAGACGGGAGTCCTTCAGTGCTCTGCCAGTCAGGGATGATACAACATTGAGCCAGGAGTTGACCACATGGTCGGTAGCCATGAGGATGGGAGTGAACGGGCTTGCTTAAGTTGACACAGTTTCCTCTGAATCTCTTGATTTCTCATTGTAGTGGGCATGTGGAAACATTCTTACTTTTACTATTAAAGGGGATATGTTTCGGACATTTGCCTTTTACATTTTTTTTCAGTCGCTCAGTGTCTGGCTAGCTTGAAAGGACTTGCTAGCTGAAGCGTAAGAGGTCACTGAGTAGAGCCCAAACCTCCAGCAAGGTCGAACACCTGTGCCATGTCGAGTTGTCATTTCCACCACATGCTTTTTCTTCCATACTCGTGCACAGAACCCCTACCTGCCACCTCTTTCTCCTCCTCCACTAAAACTAGCCTTTTGTTTTCCATTTAGTCAGTGTAAGCAATGCAAAGGGCGGAGCAGGTGTCATTTCCCACCAGTTCTCATGTTGCAATACATTTCCACTTGCGGGCATGTTGATCTTTAAAAGTCGAGGTGTGGTCAGGTGCATTGTCTCGCTGCACTGCCAAACATTTGAGATTAGAGAGTTCATCAATCAAGTGTGAAATTACCGAGTTAATCTTATGCTACCTACCTGGTTCCCAAAATGTGTCTGTAACCAAACCATTCTGAAGTTGGTCCAAGTGCTGTGTTTGCGTGGATCGCACATTAATTGACAAGTGTACGTTGGTGTCTTGGTGATGAAGCGCTCCTTCCACCCGCTCTGCCCCCGTTACCTGGTACTCCCTGCAGTTACAGTCCCTCTAATAGATGCTGCGCCCCCAACTATTCACTCTTACTTCAACACATAAAAAGCAACATCTCAAATAGCCACATAGGAAAATAAACACACCTGTTGCCACTGTGGTGACTGTAAAATAAATGCCTTACCCCTAATACAGTAGATACCCAAATAAATACATAAATAAACTACAGTATAAAAATGTCACCCTCATTTGAGTGAATATAAGGCTCAAATAGATGGCCTCCTTGTCTCACAATAATAAATGTCTGACTCCTAATAGCTGCCTGATTGCCCTACAGTTAAGTACCCCATATCCTCATATACACTGTACTGTTCATCCCTCAAAAAGATGCCGTGCCCCAAATAAATCACCTTCATTAAAATAAATAGCACTGCACCTCAAATAGAAGCCTTATTGACTCCCCTAAGGTTATGCTGAATCACTTAGAGGCTGTAATTACTGCTCTTAATAAATGCCACACCCCCAATAGATGCCTGATACTCCCTGCTGTTGAGTACATAAACTACTACGTTTTTCAAACAGTAGCCTCTGCTCTAATAATAATAATACTAATAATAATAAAAAACGGCTTCACTTGAATAAATAAGTTCCACGTCTCAACTAGATTAGGTTGTAATTACTACTGTACTACTAATAAATGCCTTACCTTGGCATGATTGGGGGAGTGAGCAATGGCTCAGTCTAATTTCACCAAGACTTAGAAGTAACGGTGAAAAGTACATCATTCTTGGTCCTTGGTGTATTTTGACAAAATCTTGTCATGACAGATGTTATCAAGACAACTGGGAACTGTTTTAAATAGTGAAAAGAAATAATATACTGTATGTCTCCTGTTCTAACGCTCCAGCATATAAAAAGAAAGGCAATGAAATGGTTGACCAAACAACATACATCATTCATACATTATGTTGAGTGAGCCAACTGTTTTCCTCGCATCTGTTTTAACAAGAAGAAAGATTTAGGAACGCATACTGATCTCTGTAACATAAAGTTGGATGAACGTATGTTTGTCTGTAGTATGTCTCTGCCGAGTGCAAGACCTTGACTAGACAAATGTTGCCAATTACATTCTTTCACATCACACACACACACGTCGTCACACAAAAATCACAAAAAAAAGCCTACAGTTTTTCTGCAAGGCAAATAAGCCATGTCAGCCTATCGTAGCAGCATGAGTTCAATTAGTATTTAAAATGTATTTTCTAGGTTCTGTTCTTCCGTCCTTTTTGTTTGATCACCAGAAAGACCATCTTTTGTCCTTCATTTGTTTTAACTCCCCCCCCCCCCCCCCCCCCCCCCCACCCTCAGCATTCCCACCTCTTTCCTTTTTGCCGTTCCAATTCATTAAACATTTTTGGAACGATCAGAACTCACTTTTCCATTACTGTACCATTAATCACAGCAGTCATTCTTTCTCCCCACCATCAGCATGTGGACAAGCATCTGGACAACCCCCACTGCCTCCACTCCCAATATAATTAGACTGGCTTGACATTTGTTATCTTGGGGGGGGGAGGGAAATGGCAGTAATGGCAAGTGCCACACATACAGCAGTAACACATGAAAGGGAGCGGGTGCACTGAATGACTACCATTTGAAAGCACACGCAGAATTTTATGGAACCGTCACTCATCAGTCATCAAATGGACGGATGGAAAGCCTTTAGGTCTTTGTAAAAACATACCCGAGCATATGAGGGTGCAGCTAAATTGGATTTTACTCAGGTTTGCATTCACAGCTGGAAATGACAATTGGAACCAAATAAATATATCGCTGGCGTCGAGCTGAATCCCTCTATTTTCAAAATCATCACATTTCAGGAAACAACAAAAACATTAACACTGCATTGTACCCCCCGGGCTGAATGACTGCTTGGTGATGGGGCTGACCTCTCATGGCCCGCGGCTGCTCCTTTCAGTAACAAGGAACGAAGCAACAACAATGGCGACCGCGACAGAACAAATGGACCTAGATGACCAGATGATACTTTTAATTATGCTGCAAAATCGATCGAGAAGGCGGAGACGTAGATGGTATGTAGAACCAATGGGCACGCTGGTACGTCATCACAGCATGTGACTAAAACGGACCAATCACGAGAGATGATCTCTGCGGCATTCGAAGCGCAGCAACTATTTTTGTCGGGTGCGCGGCAACCTACGCAGACGTGCTGTTCAGGGCAATTTGACGGTCACGTGATGCAATGCGGGCGTTGTCGGCCGGGCGACCGCAGGATTATAAAGAGGCCTTTATGTGAATTGCAGGAAACATCATCGTCAATTCGAATGGACCTCGCCTGTCTGAACATTGCTTTGCAAACGATCGGGAGAGAGGTTCCCCTTGCGTTGCTTCCCCTCCCCAAGTATAACAAGGCCCGGCAGATCTCCGGCAGCCGCAGTAGACCTCCGCATCGCGCAGCCCACGTCCCGTCTATTTTGCGCAACCGACATCCTGGCTGCAACCTCGTTGCCGATGAGACAAGTTGGCTTGGCATTTATAAATGCAGGCAGGATGAACGCATAGTTTTCTTTCCACTCTTCTTTGTACTTCCTACAAAGGTCAAAATGTTCCTCGATTTTGGCTTCACAAATCGCACGTCCACGTTCATTTCGACACGATTGACAGGTATAGCAACGTGAGGAACTATTATTATTCTTGTTTTCTGTGACATTTAATGTAAATCTGATAATAAGTGTGTTCTCGGTGTGGTCAGGAATGAGATGGCTCGAGTGGACGCCGCCATTGAAAAAGCTGGAGATGTCCTGTTTCACATTTTCGTCTCAACTAATAAGAAACATATAGGCTTTATTCTACCAAAGGTACCGGTATATCTATAATAGAATATCTACAATAAAAAGAAAGCCTGGAGACGAGATTCAAACCCCGAACCCCAGAACTGTGAAGCTCACATGCTAACCAGTCGACCACCATGATTTCCATCCCTGATTTAGAGAGTCGTAGGCACGGAAAATAATTTAAAGTGAGATCAGATGCAGGGAAGCAAGTGCTAAAGAAAGTTCATCTCTTTTACTATTTCCTGTCAGCACTTCGGCAACAGAATTTTGGACCAGCTGGAGAGTCCTGAGAGACTTGTTGTAGCAAAGACAAAGGAAAATTCCAATAATCCAGTCTAAAAGTCTCAATGGAATTAATTTATTTATCTGCAAGTTATGTCAGATGGAAAAAGCATTTAATATGAGGGATTAAAAGACAAATTATTTATTTGTTGGGCTCCATTAATTTTAAAAAGATGGGTGACCTCTATAGCAATAAAAGTAGGAGTCTGTTCTAGTATTTGTCTATTTAGCTTTGATCTGAGCACAGATATGAAGCTCCGTTACTGCATTTTTCCACACTGTTAATGGTTCATATTTGTCTTATCAGTAGATTTATGAGGCTCGTCTCTGTACTTTTCAGCAAATTCTAGCCTGGCCGTCCTATTGTTCTTACTCATGAGTGGTTAGTATCTTCTTGTATCTGTACTTTTGTTCATGAAGGCTTCTGCGAACGGTTGATTGTATACCTTCACGCTTGCCATCTGGAGGTCGTTGCTGACGTTACTAATAGTTTTAGGCTGTATCTTCACGGCTCTGGAAAGCAACTGCTTCTGCTTTCCTTGATCTAGCCATTTGATGTCTTGAAGTTACTTAGTACACCACTGGTTTCGCTATTCTCAAGGAAATTCCAAATGGTTGTACAGTTTATGGCAGGTGTGACAAACATAAGGCCCGTGGGCCAAAACTGGTCCATGAGCGGCTTCAATCTGGCCCGCACGATGAATTTCCATCCATCCATCAATTTTCTTTACCGCTTATCCTCACAAGGGTCGCGGGCTGCTGGAGCCTATCCCAGCTAACTCCGGGCAGGAGGCGGGGTACACCCTGAACCGGTCGGCAGGCAATCGCAGGGCACATAGAAACAAACAACCATTCGCACTCACATTCACATCTACGGGCAATTTAGAGTCTTCAAACCTACCAAGTCTACCACGTATGCTTTTTGGGATGTGGGAAGAAACCTAAGTGCCTGGAGAAAACCCGCCTAGGCCCATTGTCTTTGTCTTTGTGTATAGTGCCTTAGGGTCAACAGTCCAGAGTAATGAGAGTGCTAAGTGAAGAAATGGATCCAAGCAGGTTGGAACAGGTGGAGGCAAGCGTCGGGTGCGTTAAGTTATAGAAATGTATCTGCTCGGGTGAAGGAAAAGGTTTAAAGACAGTGGTGAGGCCAGACACAATGTACAGCTTCGAGACAGTGGTACTGATGAGACGAAACAAGCAAAACTGGAGGTGGCAGAGATGAAGATATTGAGGTTCTCTTTAGAATTGACTTGGTTGGATATGATTATAGATTAACTCATCAGAGGCACAGCCAACATTAGATGTTTTTAAGTCAAAGTCAGAGACACCAGACACGTTCGGACACATTCAGAGGAGAGATAGTGAGTGTATTGGCAGAATGATGGTGAGGATGAAGCTGCTAGGAAAGAGAGCTAGAGAAAGAGCTAAAAGAAGGTTAATAGATGTAGTGAGGGAAAGGGAAGGATGCAAAAGATGGGTGGCTTAGTAAATGTTGGGAAACACTGCCCTAACCAGTAGAAGTGGTATTGAAAATGGATGGACATGTTTCTGAATGTCATTCCAGACATTGCCATTAAAAGCCTGAACTGCAGAGAAACTGCACAGTTCGTGCAAAGGATAAATACGTGGCTCGAGATGAGTTGGGTAAAGGCATACAGGTGCACCATTTCCTTGATACTGGCAAATGTCCACTCACCCTGAAAACCGTTCCATAAAAGGACCACCCATGTTGTTCCGTGCAGAGGCTTATGCACTACGGTAAACATGGCTGGGGCCTTTTGGACAGGATTTACCAGTCGCTGGCCCAACTTTCTATTGTGGATGCCAACCAGATTTGTCTGAGAATGGGACAGTGTGTCAGGTTGTGATGTAGAGCAATAAACGCATCCAATTGGAGAATCTGAGGCTGTTCAGAAAATAGTTGTGCAACAATTTAAAGGTATTTCCTGGACAGTAGCTAAGTCTGAGGAAGAATAACAAAGAGAAAAAATTCAATCCAAACCTGTCACACCACAACTCAAATAAAAAGTCTCATAAAGGAAGTCAGATAAAAAGAATAGCACACATTAATTGGACTTGAACAGCTCAGAAAAGAAACTGAGTTGAAAAGCCTGGACTGCAATCAAATAATTTTGTATGCCAATAACAAGGAGACACAACAGAAAGGTAATAAACAGCTTTAATGCTCTTTGGGTTTTGCCTTCGTATAGTACTGTATTATTTGAAATTTTTGCTTATTATTTTGCTTATTATCGCTAGCACCAAATGGGAAATGAACCAGGATTTACAGGCTTTGACTCATCCATCCATCCATCCATTTTCTGAGCCGCTTCTGCCTCTCTTCGGGCAGGAGGCGGGGTACACCCTGAGCTGGTTGCCAGCCAATCGCAGGGCACATACAAACAAACAACCATTCACACTCGCATTCACACCTACGGGCAATTTAGAGTCTTCAATCAACCTACCATGCAAGTTTTTGGGATGTGGGAGGAAACCAGAGTGCCCGGAGAAAACCCACGCAGGCACGGGGAGAACATGCAAACTCCACACAGGCGGGGCCGGGGATTGAACCCCTGTCCTCAGAACTGTGAGGCAGACGCTCTAACCATTCATACACCGTACCGGGCTTTGACTCAGATGCATCAAAATTCCCCCCCCCTTGAAAATCAAATAGTAACCACCATAACCCGTTTGCTAACCCCCACTTGGCAGTTCTCGCGAAGGCCTTCTCTAGGAGTCTGTCGTTTTTAGTGGTAGTAGTAGCAACATGATTTGTCAAGAAGAGATCTTGTTTCGAAAAACTAGCTATAGACTGCTTAAATTGTACTATGGATCAAACTGGCTGAACTGCAAGTCAGAGACCGTAAAACTTGGGAAAGTAAAACATGGGAGGCAATTTTGCACTACCACGACAATGTCAATTGGTGAGTCAAAGGCAAGGAAGAGAATGCTTTCAAAAACCTCAAAGCCTATCAAATGCTGATGGCCTCACATCTACCTGAAATGACAGAAAAAAAGGAAGTGTATAGTGACTTTTGGGACCCCCGGTTTTATTCCCAAATAACTGAATGAACATATTTAGATATTTAACAGGAATCCGACAAAGACGGTCACCACCCGCACACCTGACTAAAAATAATCACCTAAATCTGTAGTACAGTATATTCCAAACATTAAAATCTGCAAATTCATATTTTTCTATTTTTCTCTCTTCTCATTACTTTCTTCCATGGTGGCAAAACTACAGGCCAGGGAGAGAGATTGTGATCAATCAAAAACATGTTTTTGAATCAAGACTGAATGTCTCACATTTACTGAAATGGAGCAAAAACGGGAAGTAGGCAGGGTTCTGTGGATTGGCAGCTGGATCGCTGTGAATTTTTATTCATTTACTTTTTAACAAGAGAACAGGCAATTGGATACCATTATGCAGTTGACAAGGTATTACAGAGAATCCCATGCAGCACAGGTTGTTAGTTCCGTTTGTGGTTTGGTGTAAATGCGTACGTTAATTACTGTCAGTACCTATAATGACGTTGATTTCATGTACGTAAAATGTTCTGTTAACTAAAGCTGTTGTTTTGCCTTATTTTCAAGTTTTTTTTAAGTAGCATATCTGTGTCCAGAGGCCTTCTTGACTGCTGCATTCATGGCCCTTTCCCAGTTGGCTTGGGTGTCTGTGTTTTGGTTGGTTTTATTCTGGGCATGCTGCTCATGAGACAAGATTGCCAGTGGCTGTGGACAACACCTGACTTGTACCAACCTATAAATAGATTTTCTCCAAATCCAAACCCCCTGAAACCAGTGCTACAGACAGGTTAGTCAAGTCAAATCAATTGTGTTTGTGTGGGTTTTATTTTCCCGTATTTCTGCTACTACTTTGTGCTCAGTATTTGGTGGGTCGGTGGTGCCCTGGTCTATCCATGAAAGCTAAGTTTTTTTGTTTTGTTTTGTTTTGTTCCATGTAATGGGTTTTGTATTACTTGGTCACAGGTGTTAGGCTTACAATTTTGTGAAATGTCTGGCCGGGTCAAGACAGCATGTTTCAAACCATACCAAGAATAGTGCAAGCTTTAAATAGCCACTGGGTGTTACCAATTTCCTCTGCTGTCTCAAACGATGCAACCACACATGAACTAATGAATTACAAGTTTACTGGAAATCATGAAGACTTCCAGAAAATAAGAGCAATTTTGCAATAATTGCCATCGGCCTGTGAGGTCTTCCAGTACAAATTCTCTTAAACGTATGTTGAGAGCACAGGTGTGACGGATGGTTATTTTCCTCTTGAATCAAACTTCCTCTTCCATTGGAATAACATTAAAAGCACACACTAAATGCTGTGATGTGCTTTCCCACGTAGTCATATTTTGGGGAGTGGGTGGTGAGGTTGCTGTTGGATAGGCTGCCAATGTTTTTGGTGCACAAAGGTTCATTGAGCAGGGCATCTTTTTGCATTTTGCCATTAAAACATATTTAGGAAAAGATTTGTATTACTTTTCTACTATTTTGTCATGTATTTTATTTGGTAAAGATAAACAATATTATTACAGACTTTCAAACCGTGTAATTTTAACCTGTGAAAAGGTCAAAATGCCTACTAAAACCTAAATGCAATAGTGTGACACGCTGGACTAGTTATACAGTATATTACTGCGGTAATACTTTTAAATATTTGTTATTTGATATAATACTTACATTCAGAATTTTATTATACAGTAGTGGCTTGAAATACGAGTGACTCGATGCATGATTTTTTTTAGACACGAGCTGTTTTTCGACTGATTTTTGCGGGATTTGACTTGTGAGCACACACTTGAGATACGATTGCTGCATGGTGGGGGTGACTAAACTCACTTCACAACAAGTAGCAGTTTGGCAGACACACTTAGTGAACACTTATTCAAATAAGCTGTCAAACTAAACCTAAAACAAATAGAATTACACATTGTGTATTTAAAACAACCACATAACTTAGCCTTTCAGTCTGCTACCTTAATGCTAATGTTAAATAGCATTTATGTTGTAGTGCTTTCCCCTGTTAATAGATTGAACACAAATAGTGCTGTAACAAATGTAGACAGACAATATAGCAGTCGTCAGAGTCATATATACTTTATCGTGTGCGTACGGGTGACTAATATTAGTCTCGTAATGATGACCTGATTGTTGAGATGTCTCAATGAACAGTAAACCCATCCGTCCTATGCTACCCCCATGGGGCCAAGGTGAGCACACCAAAAAGAGCAGCAAATGACCATTTTATTGATGCAGTGTGACAGAAACTAAATTATTTTTAAATTGTATTTAATGATGTAATTACTGTATTTTCAAGTATAATGTTATAGAATGCTATTTTTTCCTCATTAAAATACACGTTACAATTTTTTTTATTTTATTTTTTTTTTAGAGTGGAAGGCAGGAACGGATAAATGGCGTTTCCGTTCCTTTCCATTAGAAAAGAATATTTGAGAAGTGTTTTGCGTTACGGGCATGGTCACGGAACTGATTAAACTCATATCTCTAGGCACCACTGTATAATACTGACCACATCTGGTAAAGTGACACCGAGAACACAGCAGATTGTATAAATATATACAGTGGAACCTCAATAAAATGGACCCGATAAAACAGACATTTGCTAAAACGGACCGTCGGGACTGAACAATGTGTCCGAAAATAGTTTCCAGTTGTCACTTAAATACCGTTGACAAAGTCTGTTAGTTCCAGAATTGGCCACTGTTGTTTACTGACGCTGTGGCGCAATACAAGCAGAGAATGGGACTGACCTATTTCCGGGTCACAGACATTACTCGATCAAATTCCAAAAGACGTGCCTACGTGATGGCCATGTTGAATGTGGCGCATTGATGTTGAGGACATATGATGATGGTTCTATCTATTGTCTATTATACATAGAGCACTGGCAAAGAGAGAGCGGTATGACTGCGTTGTTAACTCTGAGGAATACAAAACACAAGTCTTTGATGTCTGGAACATGCGATTTTTGTTACAGTAACACTTTTCTTTTTTTTATCAAGCTATTCGCTTTTCACAACGGATTTGAAACTAAGAAGCAGACTAAATCCTCGTGGCTCATGAAGGGGACTCGCCTATGATGAGTACATACGTCAACAATGTCACCATGACCAAGCTTACCAGTGTGGTAAGTTTGGATAAAATGTGAACCTAACAAACATTTTCAAGCTCTTTTTTAATTCATTTACAATAACTTTGTACTGTATTGGGCGATTTCGGCCCCCCCATAATAAAAAATTTGAAACAATAATTTTGTACTGTACACTAATATGGGTGCAGATGGCCTCAAAAAAAAAAAAAAAAAAAAGGGGTTCAATGTAACAGACAATCGGCTAGATCGGATGACCCACCCCCCAGCCCACCCACGCACCCCACCATCCATCCCCCTACAGTCTGTTCAATCAAGGTTCCACTGTATATTAAAAAAATTAATAAAATTGATACATTCTAAAAAAGTTGTACACAACTTTTTAAATGTAAGAGAAAGTATTATTTTATGTACATGCCACCCTAATCTTGTTTAAAAAAAACGGAAACAACATTAAAGTGTTGGATGCAACAGTTTTTATTCAGATTTATTTATTTTGTTTATTTTCTGAAACATCTGCTGTGTGCTGTTTCACCCCGTTCTGCTGTACTTGAATTTTCCTTCTGGGGATCATTAAAGGATTACCTTATTTTATTTCTCTCACTCTTTGTGGTCACAGTTAAAGAATGAGTGGTCTTAAATTTGCTCAAATTGGCCTTTGAAATCTTTTCAAAATTTTTTTATTTGGCTTCCTTAAACCAGCAGATCCTCTGGAAAGAATAATAATTAAAAAAAAAGGTTCTCAAAGTGGAGTTTTTTTAAAAACTCCCATAGCTACAACCTTTCTCAAAAGGAGGCTTTTGGTATGTTTGTACATTATACAAATGACAGTGGCTTCAGGCGTGAATATCGTTTTGATAACATTGTTGTCTGTACGCTGCCCCTTTCAAAAACACCAACGAAACCCAAACTGCTGTTTCAAGTGAATCGTTCTTGTATACGCGTGGCCCAAGACAGAGGGCAGGTGGTTGGAGTGCAAAAGAAGCTGCGTATGTGAAACTTGAGGATCCCTCCCTCAACAGGGAAGGTCAGCAATGACACCTGCTTCCGATCAACAACAACACTGTCTTAATTCAACATTCGCAGACTCCGGGATCAATGACTCTTCACACCGGTCTCTTGTGACTCCAGCATCAATGGTCATTCACACTTGGCCCCCAGGTGACTTTAGCAATGTTTAAAAAGACCGTTGTCATGGCAAACTGTGACATCCTCTCAGCATGTGGCACAACTCAAACCTGTGAGAGGTGACTTTAAAATAACTAAAGAATTTGACATCGCTTCATTTTCTATAGCGCTTGCTGGGGCCTATCCCAGCTGACTCTGAGGTACACCCCGGACTGCTCACCAGTCAATCGCTTGGCGCATACAGACGATGATTCACACTCACATTCACACCTATGGACAATTTAGAGTCGCGATTCAAACCCCAAACCTTAAAACTGTGAGGCAGATGTGCTGCTAACTTCTCTATTATCCAAAACTGTTTTATTAATTTCTTACTATATACAGTAACATTTGCTTGAGAATTGCAGTTAAGGCTGTACACTAAATTTTAGGTCTCAAATTAATAGGTCTCAAAATAGGATGCAAATACACAATAATATCATTTCACACTCGTCTTAATACATTACCCTTTGAAATCAATGGCTAACATTTTATTTAACTTAGAAAATGCACAGAAAGTGCATGTGTAGTTTATGTTGTGTTTGTTAACCCATAAAAATAGAAATTGTCAAGCAATAATGAGACGTCCGTCGATTAAGATTAAGTTCCACTAACAACCGCAGCTCCTCCCCAACATGCATAGATATTGAAGCAGTTAAAAGGTGTCACTTCAACATACTTTCTTGACACCGATGACTACTTTTCTATTAACTAAGGCTTTGGTGCCAACTTGTGGTATTTAAGGGCACTACACAAATCCAGGAATAGTTGGGTTTTTTTAGCCAATGGCTGAGGATAATCCACAGAAATAAATGTATAGAGGTGTATTGGTGAATGGAAAATAAGGAATAGGTGTTGTTAATGTGTTCAGCTGGTCACAGTCATTGCACATTTCACTTGTTCACAAGTTAACAAGCACACACAGAACAATAACCATTCTGCCATTCATGAATGGATGTGATATACTGTACTACATCATGAAGTTGTGGCTTTCAGCTTTTAGACAAGCAACTATAACGACTGGGGCTTAGACACTTCATCTAAGCACGGGGCCAAAACAATACAATTGGTATTCGTTTAAAAAAAATAAAATAAAAAATTCTGAAATTGAAATGACATCTAGTTTTCTGCAAACTGGTTCGACAATCATTAATTAAACAGGTAATTTACCCTTCTGTGATGCTGTGGGTCAAATAGTATTTGGTTTGACTATTTTTGGTTTATTTATGTATGTATTTTATTTTTATGGTAAATCATGCAATGGCTTGGATTGATTCATATAAATTTTTGTTCCAGGAGGGTTTAAAAATATATATATATATTTTTTTGTAATTTCTTCTGCATTTGTCAATGACATTCAACATACCATATGCCAGTCTATCATTATTTCACCAGTGAGGGATTTTAGAAGGTACAATTTTAACTGCCTTCCTTTCGTGTTATTTTGAAAACAATCTGGACTACATATTTTAGTGACAATTATTTTCAACACCTTAAACCCACAAAAGGCTTAAACATGTTTTTTATGTTGAGACATGACAATATCTCTACATTCCCCCAGAGGCATTAAGGGAATTGTTTTCCTGTACAACCCTTTTTAGTAGAGTACCTCACTGACATTATGGAAGTTAATTTGGTTGTAAGGTTTAGATATTATCATCTTGATCCCCAAAAGTCGCAGTGAGACCTTCTCTTGTTAAAAGCCAGAGATGGACTCCTTCCTGGCGTGTTGCTTTAAATTGTCCTGGGATGTGCACCGTATATCTCCTGCCGAGGGCTAATCACCCAGCCAGGCCAATTTTATGTCATCAGCCTGTATAGTTACACTAGCTGTGGTTGGCCTCGTATTAAGACATGCCTGTGGGAATCTGAATCAACATTCAACATTGCACAAAACATTCATTTTTTCAACCATGTGTACCTCGGTGAAAATGTACACGTTCAAAGGTTTTCTGTCACTTGGAAATGTCTTTATTTCTTTTAAGTGGTTTTTTTTTTGTTTTAAATGAAGATAGTATTAAATTAATCAGAAACACAATCTAAAGCAGGGGTCACATACCTTTTTAAATTGAGAGCTACTTCTTGGGTACTGATGAATGCAAAGAGCTCCCACATTCTTTGTGTGCGAGTGTGTGTGTGTGTGTGTGTGTGTCTCGCTCACTTGCTCTCCCTCTCTCTCCCTCTCTCTATCTCTCTCTCTCTCTCTCTCTCTCGCTCGCTCACTATCTCTAGAGAGAGTTTGATATGGTCAAAATTATTATTATTATTTATATACAGTATATATAAAATCAAGGTGCATTTATATATATGTCTCTCTCTCTCTCACTCTCTGTAGAGATAATAATTTTGGCTATATCATCACTTTTAGGCATATTTCCTAGCTCCCAACGAGATAAACCTGAATGCTTAATGGATTTAAGTATAGCAGGTACTGATGAAACGAGAGTGACTCTTGACGGACAAGATGGATGGGCTGGATCACTAACGGGCACAGTGCTTCACTTCACTTCAGACGCCAGAAAAGTAGAGGTGGGATACTGGTATTCACCGGTACGATTAAAGATGGTCTGGTTGGACCTTGTCATGTTGAAGATGGGCTCAAAATGAACTCCCAGATATACTATCAGTTTTTAGAAGGCACTTCCTTCAGGCAGTGGTACAGGAAGAAGTTTCAGTTTCTATCAATTTCTATTGGAAAGTTTTGAGTTTTTTGTTTATAATTCTCACTGAAACAAATGAAAATAAAAAAGTGAGATGGGGAAAATGTATTTTTCATTCAGTTGTGTAATATTTCTGCACATCAACAGTTGCCTAATAATTATCCACATATTCATAATCTCCTAAGAAAGCCTAAACCTCACTTTTACTTTCGTAAACATTCTTGTTTGAGGCTTATTAATATTTTGGATTAACCTATAGCACTGGTGATTATATATATCCATCCATCCATTTTCTGAGCCGCTTCTCCTCACTAGGGTCACGGGCGTGCTGGAGCCTATCCCAGCTGTCATCAGCCAGGAGGCGGGGTACACCCTGAACTGGTTGCCAGCCAATCGCAGGGCACATACAAACAAACAACCATTCGCACTCACAGTCACACCTACGGGTAATATAGAGTCTCCAATTAATGTATGTTTTTGGGATGGGGGAGGAAAACGGAGTGCCCGGAGATAACCCACGCAGGCACGGGGAGAACATGCAAACTCCACACAGGCGGGGCCGGGGATTGAACCCCGCTCCTCAGAACTGTGAGGCTGACGCTCTAACCAGTCGTCCACCATGCCGCGTGATTATATATATGTACGGTATAATCAAATTGTATCTATAAGGCACTCTTAATACATTAGAAAATACAACCCAAAGTGCTTCACAGAGATAAAAACAGACAATTTCAGTTTCTTTGCAGGTATGGATACATGTTCCTCCAGAACACGTGAAATTGAGTGTGGGGTAACCTAAGGATCAAATTTAGGTTCAATTCTTTTTAATCAATACATGCTTGGGGATGTCATCAGAAGACACGGCATTAGCTTGTGTGAGTGTGCGTGTGTACTGAATGTGTCTATCTGCATGTGCGTGTGTGTATACTTTTTCATGTGATATACAGTACAACATGGCCTTTAAAATGACCGTTACATGTGCTAGTTGCAAAACCACTCTTCTCTTACTTGAGGTCTGTGTCCGCTCAAAGTTGAGAGGGTGTCTGCCTTTCAGATTCAACGTGAAAAATCACTCCACAGCAGTCACATTGTATAGGTCCTTTGCACTGAATTAAAGACGAGCCTCAGGTTAGAGCGTTCTGCATATTCTCATGGAGGATTCTTGTCATTAATTTGAAGTGTCACCACAGTCAATTACAGTGCCGATTCAAAGAAAATGCTTTTAACTCGCAGTAGGGACCCACCAAAGTCCTTGAGCATTGAATCTTAGACCTGGATTTACACAATAGGACCAAAGTATTTGATTTTACATGTACAAGTATGAACATGGAAGTTCAACCCCAACTGATTTAAATGAGTTCCACTGGCATTATTTTGCTTTTTTAATGATGGACACACCTCTAATGTAACATATTTTAAACAGTATTTCAAGTCAAGTTCATATACGTAGGCCTTGATCACAAGAGTCTCAAAGGGCTTCACAGGCCCACAGTTCACAAAAATCAGCGACAACCAGATGTCCGATACGTATCAGATTATTTTATCTGCATTTGGAAGAGGCCTGATTCTGAGCTGAAGATATTTGATTCTGTCCATTTACGCTGTCATGATGCATATCCACATTGTACCAATTGAGCGCAAAACAAATGGATTTGTCACTTGAACTGCAGTGTAAGTCCAGCCTGCACCCCAAAATAACTGACTTTATAATTTCTTAAGCACTCTATGCCTTTTGATTCTCGTAATATTACACCTTTTATTCAAGAAAATGCAGGAATGTCAGATTTATGTGATGATAACTCACAATCTTATCAGAGCTTTTATTTGGCCTGAAGCTAAGGTAGGATTGATTGCTTAATTATGTTTGTTATTATTATTATAATGGCATGCCCATGTGTAGGTATGCAATTAAAAAAAAATGATACGGCATAATTTATGGCTAAATATTGTGCGGATCCATAAACTACAGCCCGCGGGCCACTTTGACAACCACTGCTAGCGCTCCCCAGCCAGTAGTATAAAAACAGGGTACTCACTCGCACACAGAGAAGACAATGACAGTCCAAAATAATTGAAAACCAAAAGAAATTCATCCAAGCAGCATCTCTGTGTGGTTTCTGACATTTCTTAAACATTGCCATTGAGATAACTGCTGACTTAGACTTAACATTGTTTTTATGCCTGTCTTTTTTCTGACCATCTGTCTAAAAGTTTTAAAAGTCAAACAAACGATGAACAGGTTTCAATACGTCTGTCTGAGATTTAACTATGACACAAAACCGGGATGATCTGAATTCATCTCTCCCCGCGTTGAGACTGGTGGTCCCGCATGTATCGCAACACCACTCAATCACATTTCCTTCCCGTTGCCTTTTGCCAGTGCTTCGGCTCTGAAACGACGATCCCAGATGCCGCTTTAATAACTACTCTGTGGCCCCCGAGATTGAACCTGAACTTCACTTAGGCAAGTTTGTCGGTTTAAAGTGAAATAAATGAGAGCTTTTTTTTTTTTTTTCAAGATAGGCTTGTGCGACTGGGAGCAAAGGGTACTCTCAGCACACTCGCCCAATGTGGTTTGCATTAGGGACACTTCATATTTCATGTCTTTTTATCAAGAGGATGGTGAGAAGTCAGGGATGACGTTGAGCTAGTGTGACCACAATCTAAAAATACAGTAATGTGCCATGGTAGAAGCTACAGTAATACGCCCATTGCATGCATTGGAATGATTTAGTGTGGATCAACGGATCGGCAGCATCAGCATGCCTAAAAGCACCCCTGTCTATTTACATGGTCATGCATTATATAAGCCTGATGGATCCCCTTTACTGCTTGCCATGAGTGGCAGATTTTGAACCATGTACAAAGGAGTAGCTCCGAGAGAGACATCTATTTAAAAAAGAAAAGAAAATAATAAATACATTTACAAAATAAAAATAAAAACTTCGAGCATTTTGGTGGTTGATGTTTCACTGTAATATCTCCTCTTGGTATAGTCTTCATGAGAAGGCCTGGATCCCGTGTGCCTTGGTGATTGCATCACGAATAATAAATGTGGTAATTTGCAGAGGTGGGAGTAAGTCATAGGATGTGCAAGTCATGAGTAAGTCCTATGTCCCATGTTACTGTGGCAAAAACCTAGCAAGTCCCCACTAAATTTCAAGCGATTTCATTACATGGGTTAAGCAAGTGATAAGTCAGGTCATACTATCTTCCTCAGTCATATATTCATACATTAGCCACTTTGTTTTCAGTATCTGTAGTTGTGTTAGTTAGCTGTACTTACACATTCACTATCTCATATAATGTGTAATAGTCCAAAACCAGTCTCTGTATTGTCTGTTACTTTACATGATTGTCTTTTCAAATAGATGCATAACGGACATGAAGCTTAGTTCGTTTCACCAGCTACCGGTTAGCTAAACTGTGACGTGCCATAATGAATGGCCATGTTTGAGAATTGCGCTTGTTCACATTAGTGAGGGGCGTGGCTTCGAGCAAAGATGCGTTATTAGGATTCCCACTCCTGCATCGCGGGAAGGGCAGGCTTCATAAAGTAACGAGATGACCATTTCAAACATGTACCGCATTTGTACATAATAATAACAATCATGTTTGCTATGGTTAGGGTAAGGGTAGGCTAGCATGGGATAGGGTTGGGGTTAGGGCGGGTTAGTGGGAATCATAACGACACCACAGTAAAGCCGCCTACTTCTTTTTCTCGTCTGAAAGCATTTGGGCGTGTCCTACCAAGCTATAATATTGCAACGGCGCGTTTTGTAGCCAATCATCTTGCAGCAGGGCATGTCCTGCCTAGAACATGAGTAGGATTCCTAATAACGTGTCAGAGACTCGAGTGGGAAGGGATTAGTGAAGTAAGGTGAGGCTATATTCAAATCTTGCTAGCAGGTCTAACACCGCAAACGTCCCCTTTAAGTTTGACTTATGATTTGCTTGACCCAAGTAATGACTCAGGTTGCTTGACAAAAAAAAAATAAACTCTCTTACATAATACTGTTTATTGTAAAAGACTTGAATTTTTGGGGGGTATAAATTTCTGTGTGACAGACTTGAGGAAAAGGCAGTTTAGCAAAAGGTGTGCCTGTTCTGTATTTGTTTCCCAACCGCTCTAAAAGCGCATGTGGACTTCTTCAAGCGTGCCAAGATTGTGTTGACTTGTGAGCACAAAGCAAAGAATGCACGATTCCTAGAACAGCACGAAGGGATCGCAATTCACAGAGAAGGCTCGGCGGAGTGTTGCTTGTCATAAATCACAGTTGTTTGGTATCCCCCCAGTCGTTATGTATGCGTTGGAGCATGGCGTCATTATAAGCTTTCATCTTCCACAAGTTCATTTTTCATTGACGTCGCCAAGCAGACCTAATGTGGTATTCAAAATGAAAAAAAATCTTGGCGAGCAATCACAGTTCATTTAAGAGAGTTTTCAGTGTTTTTATAAATCTGTCAGTGGTGGCAACCATGCATGCAAGAACAATCCTTAGCATTCAACCTGGATACAAAAAGGCTTTTTTGCTGACAGGTCCATTTTGTTTAGAGACCTGGCCTTCGTTTACAGTAGAAACATGCATGTGGTTTGATGGGAGGTGGGAAAAATATAGCCGATCTTTAATCCGGCCTAACCCTAACCATAGAGAGTTCTATAATATTTGTTGCATTTAATTTGTTTACGTTATTTCATTAATTGGTCAATTGATTTATTGTAAGTAATAATATCCAAATTATTTGTAAAATGAACTCTTTTTCATAAAAAGTATATTTAATGTTTTATTTATTGTATTTTATAATTAATTATAATTCAATACATTATAAATGATCAAATAAACATTTAAGAATGCATTATTATTTTATTAAAATAAACTATTTTACTTACCCATTGTAACTTTTAGTGTGACCTCATTTACAAATAAGCTGGTCTATCTGTTCCATTTTAAAAATTAGATGATACATTAACGAGTTTCCTATATTTGTTGCATTGTTCCACAAATAATTAATTAATTATTTATTGTATATATCAAATATAATTACACAAATCTAGTTTACATACACATTTATTATTTTAATTTTATTAAATTATTGGTGATGATAACTCAAGAATGATATTCATATTAGAAGTTGAGAATGGATTATTATTAAAACAAACTGTTCTACATACACATTTTTAAAAATTTGAACTGTCCCACCTGTCCTGTTTTACAGATCAAATTAATACATTGAGTCCTGTAAAATTTGCTGCATTAATTAAGCATTTAAAAAAAATATTTTTAGTCATTTATCTTCAGTAATTGGTTAATCTATTTATTGTAAATAATAAAATTTAAACATTTTCATAAAAAAACATTTCCATACACATTTACCCATGTATTATTTAATTCAATAATTGCTTAATTATAACTACATTATTTATAAATAGTACAGTTCTCATTATTAAATTGTATTATGCATGTAAATGTATTATTTACATGAATTTATTAAAGAAAAACATTTTACATTGTTGTATTTCCTTTTATTTATTTATTTTTAACAAATTTGCTATTCCACTTGTCCCATTTTAAAAATCAAACATGTCCCTCGTGCAGAAACATTTGGCCACCCCTGGGTTGTAGGAACATTTCTGGTTGTCCATCTGTTTGTTCAAACACAAATCCAGACACTTCTTAAGTGTTTACGTGTGGATGCGTTTGTGTACAAAATGTCAATAAAATCCCTCAGGGGGAGGTTTTCTTTTTTTAATGTCCCATTTTCCCATGAAAGTGCCGTGATGCTTCTCAATTTGTTTTGTCACTCCTGTCAAGCTAATGAGGTGAGCAAGCGAGGGCGGTTTTGGTGGAATCAGAGGTCAGCCAAGAGCCAGAGTGCTCTGGGCTGGACTGTTGTACTTGGGAGACTGGAACCGAGTGCATGACTGCAACTGTGGTCACGCCACAGGCCCCAGGAAGTGCTTGGCACACACTCTGTCCATCTGCCACACAAACACACACACACACACACACGCACACAAACACACACACGCACACACATACGTACACACAGCCTGGCAAGAATTACACTCATGTGTCCGGGCGGCCTATTCACGTAGAAATCACTGGAACAAATTGAAGGGCTTAAAAAGCATACACACATCACTATTTAGAGAACTTCCCCATCCCAAAAGGCAGCGATGAGGGTGGACTGCCCCCACCACCTGTCAAAAGACTACTCAGTACGTGTTTAAGAACGTGCATCAGTATGACCAATTCTTTTAATAACGGGTGTGGTGTGGCTAATGTGACTGTGATTCGTGCACACGCACACACAAGCGCACGCACACACACGCACACACACACACACACAGCTCCACGTGCTTGGGTCATACTCATGAATTGAAATCCAAAGGTTTTAGGAGGTTTAATTCCAGCAGGATAATATTTTGTACATGTGTTTATCTGGTTTGTTTTGTCATGGTATTCAGTGGTCAAACGCATATTTAATTAATTTAGCATATCCAATACTGAATTCCAAACCTTGGCTAGAGAACCCGACCTATTCACGGTTTGCTAAACTTGCGTATTTGTTTTCTCTCGCTGAAAAACTCTAGCCTCCAAATGCCGCCAAAGCCCATGAGGAAATGAGTAATTGGTACCAATGAAGTATGTTTAGGCGATTAAACATCATCTATTAGATTTAAACCTTTGTATGTTGGTGAGGAGCTAAATTTAGCTTGGATTGTGAGTGGAAATTATGGAGCGTTTTAGTCACATGGGTAATTCTTGTGCATTTTTTTCAAAGTAAAATCCTCTGTAAGCCATTTATTTTAGGGGTAATGTAAGAATATTTTGAAATGTTAGTAAAGTGTTTTGAAATCATAGTTTGTGGTATGGTTATACTTTAAACTATTAATAATAAGCAATTATAAACATTTTGGGGGATTCAATTACTTGTAGCTTTTCACTATTTGAGGCAGAGCTCGGTTGCTATACCCCATGAATAGCGAGGATTTACTGTACACAATATACTGTATACATTTCTTCACATATTTAAAATGTTTCCAGAGTCAAAATACACAATGGATTAAAAAAAAAAAAAACATAGCGGACTTAACATCCACTTGTCACACTCTGGTTGAAATAACTTGTCTTTGGGACAAAATGCCAAAGATGGCTTTCATTCCCGTGACGAGTGGGGGTGGTGCGAGGGCATTGCGATGAAGCGAGGGCTACTCAGTTTTGCCAACTAAGCGACTTTTCCAACCGCTGGAGTGACTATTATTCCCCCCAAAAAGTGATTAGCAACAAATTTAGGGATTGTTTTTGTTATTGGAGACATTCAGAATTTTGGGGGTGGTTTTGTCTCGTTCCACGACAATTGGGGGCTGCGCTCAGGCATTGCAAAGGTGTGGTCTACTCAACGTTGCCAACTTTGTGACCTTTTTCGACCCATCTAGCAATGATTTTTCCAAAAACTGACTAACAACAAATTGAGTGACTTTTTTTTTAAATGTTATTAGAGACTCAGAGAAGCAGTTCTGTTTCCCTTCCATTAGGACTGGAGCTAGGGCAATGAAGCAAGAGCTACTCAGTGTTGCCAACCAAGTGACTTTTCCAACCCCTGGAGTGACTATTTTTTCAAAAACAGTGACAAGCAACGAATCTAACCATTTTGTTTTTTTTCTGATGTTATTGGAGACTTCTGGAGACTCTGTTACTCTTGGGGTGTGGCTTTTGTCTTGTTAGCAGTACAACCGATGTGGCACTCTTGCATTGCACTTTTCCGAACTATAACGCAACTATATTTCCCAGAGTGACTCGAAACAAATCGAGAGACTTTTTTTGTTATAAGAGACTCCTAGACTCTGTTTCGTTACCATGAGGAGTGGAGCTAGGGCATTGCGATGAAGCTAGTGTTGCCAATGTAGCTGCATTTAGCTGCATTCATTTGGCATTTTTGGACAAACGCTGCACGTCAAATTCCACCTGCCCTGACAATCAACGCCTCTGTTCGCCCCACAGATTTGCAGGCACGAGCTGAAAACGAGTCGCCACACCTGCTACTGGAGGCTACAGCTGTGGCCCGTGACACACAAAGTCCACAGAAATGGCGAAGGTTAATAGGTCGTCACCTCTCCACCTCTCTGTCTTCTCAGCAGCACCGCCGCACACTCTCTCCCCCCCCCCCCCCCCCCCCCCCCCACCTCGGTTTTAAACACCCACAGGGTAGTGTAACAGCGCCCCGTGTCACAAGTATGTTCATCAACCCGCTCATGTCCACACAGCTGGGGGTGATTTAACGCAGGGGTCAAGGTCAGGGAGCAGATGTATTTTTCGGTGACCATTTCGTGCGGACACCAGGAGCTTGATTAGCCTTTTTTTCCCCGCTGGCTCAGACCTCTGGAACTTTGACTTAACAAATTACAGCTCAGTCACACGTATGCAAGCTCTGGGATTTTCCATTTAGAGAGAAAGTCTCAAAGTCAGTAGTATTCTGAGTAACATTTTCGTGTTTTACTTCTGTGACTTCCTGTTTTGGGTGTCTCACGTTTGTTGTCTAATTTGAAGAAAAAATAAACCACTTTGAACAGGGCATGTACGCTAGTGAGGTCGCTTAAGGCGCCTCGTTCTTGGTTATAATTCGGTTCATGTCACGGCGAGAATGACGGTGTCGAAGAAAAAACTAATTTTTGCTCCGATGCTCCTACCGCTCAAATCTGCTTCTGGGGAGACTCCCGCGACTCTCTCTGGAGGAGGCAGTTTCTAAAAAGGGGATTTCTATAATCCTGCAGGTATTTTGTAAAACCAGGTCAATATGTTCTTTTTCACAGAATAAGTCTTTGTTTAATGTTTGAATTAGTTTTGGATTGAGTTGAATGCAGAAGAAGCACTGCAAATATTTCCAAAGGTTCCAAACTGTCACATATTTGGAAATGTATCCAGTGAATAAAATCTATACCTGGTGGATTAGAAGACAGCTGATATATACTGGCAAGAGTGATGAAAGTTTGAAGCCCTCCTTTGATTGGTCTCTGTGTCAGTGTTTAGAGTTGTTGCATCAGGTGGGCTTGAAAACACAAATATTATATATATATATATATATATATATATAATATGGACACTTAATAATAATAATAATGATGGAATG
Organism: Phyllopteryx taeniolatus; assembly: GCF_024500385.1. Classification (NCBI taxonomy): domain Eukaryota; kingdom Metazoa; phylum Chordata; class Actinopteri; order Syngnathiformes; family Syngnathidae; genus Phyllopteryx; species Phyllopteryx taeniolatus. The sequence goes on along the minus strand of NC_084513.1, from coordinate 8,151,784 downwards.
AATGAATAATAATAATAATTTTCAGTACCACTTATTCTCACATCAGGCTCGCCTATCCCAGCCGACTCTGGGCGAAAGGCAGGGTACACCCTGGACTGATCACCAGCCAATCACAGGGCACATTCGCACTCACATTCACACCTACGGACAATTTAGAGTCTTCAATTAATATACCATGCATGTGTTTGGGATGTGAGGAAACTGGAGTAACCCAGAGAAAACCCACGCAGGCACAGGGAGAACAGGCAAACGCCACACAGGTGAGGCCAGATTTGAACCCGAGCCTCAGAACTGTTTGGCAGATGTGCTAACCAGTCGTACACCGTGGCGCCATCTTAATAATAATAATTAATATTGGATTCATATAGCGCCTTTCATGACACCCAAGGATGTTTACTAATAAACAAAAAACAAAAAGGTGTTGAGTGTTTATTGCGGGAGGTGATGTCCGTGCAACGGTCAACCACAGAAATGGGATGCTGTCCATCGCCGCAGAACTGCGGATATGCCCCAGTGGGAGCCTCGTTAGCCGTAGTGGGGACGGCGATGAAGTCCATAGGCCTTCACCAAGACCAAGCTCTCCGCGGCAGGCGGCGTCCGACAGCCGAGTGCGAGGAGCTGAGCGGATCTTCATGTGCTACAACTGGAGGGGTCTGCGACCGCAGCAGATAGAATGGGAGAAAGTTGAGCACGATCCAAGACAGCAGGGCAGATGATGAATGCTGCACTAGCCAGACAGCCTACTAGCTAGCTAGAAAGGAGGCAGCCGGAACCTGCCAGGATCCACGGCATCACAGACAGGTGTAAACCAACCCGAGCGCCACCTTTGGCCACCGTACGGCAATGGATCCTGGTTAAAAGTAAGACATTTTAAAACCAAAAAGAAAAACCTCCGGCGGGAGAAGCGCCCGCCAAATGCGCCAGCATGGGGAGTTTGCACTTCTAATGAACTATGGTGAATAAACTGAGTTCTGAAATGTTTTCCTTTTACTCTGTGACTTCCTCTTTGGGGTGTCGGATGTTTGTTGTCTTTTTTATGTGGATGTTCCTGGTGTCAGAGGTTGGATGGGCAGTTATGACTTTTTCTTGTTTTACTTCTTTTACTTACTGTTCTGCGTGCCGGACGCTTGTTGTCTAATTTCTGTGATGTTCAGGATGTCTGACATTGGATGGACAGTTATGACATTTTTTCGTTTCGTTCTGTGACTTACTCTGTTGGGTGCTGGAAATTGGATGGACAGTTATGACATAGTACTAGTAGTAGTACTATTACCACTTCTTCCAGTATGACTTCTCCTATCACTACGGCACAACCCCTACTGAAAAAGAAACAGATTAATCATGGTGGACTGCACTGACAAGGGTTATCAGTCCTTCACTATGCCCTCTGTTTACTCTGCCTTCCCCCCTCCCCACCCCTGAGATGACAACCACCCCCCTTGTGGCTTAACGCTGCACTTTTCCAAAGCAGGTGCGAGGGGGGTGCTGAGTAAGCCAAACCTGATTTTTGGGGGCCTGCTCTAGAATGTCAATGGAATCCCTCCAACCGGGGCTTCTTGACCTGCAATCAAAGCGCCATGACTTTCAGAGAGAAGGGGGCGGGATGGTGGGACGGGGCCTGGGGTCCGAATAAGCACATGTTACCCATCCACCTGCGCACTGACAGGGAGACGGGCCGTGTCATAACAATCCCAAACACCCCTGTGCCCTTGCATAACCTTTGGCAACCCCCATCCCACTCCAGATGACCCTTGGAGACCCCCGCGGCCATCTGTTACAGGGCTTTGGGGATGTGTTGATTGGCTTGGAGGGTGGAGAGGGGTGATGGGTGGGGTTGGGGGCACGTGTATTGCTAATAGGTACTGAAGAGCTTTTGACAGAACTTGGTTCAGAGACGCAAATCATTGATCATTTGTGAAGCCTTGTGCTTCGTAATGTACACTTGGAACACCTGGTGTTCACGACACTATGTTTGGTGTATTGCTATTTGTACCCCCTTATCACCCGGATCCACTTGTGCAGTATTGTATCAAACAAATCTCAGGCAACAAGTCTGTTTTCTTTGTAGCTGTATGTAGACGTCTGTATGGGAGGGGGAAAAAAGTATTATGGTACGGACAGACAAGGGAGTTGGGGAGGGGGCACTCTGTAATTGCAGTTCAGATTTTTTTTTTTAATCAGACCACTATTTCTTCTTCTTCTACCACTACTATTACCATTATTGTTACCACTACTACAACTCTCATCTGCCATCTCTCAACAGAGGGAAAAGAAACATAATAGAAATAACGTGCATATACTGTATGTACTGTATATTACGAGGTTTTGTATGCACATATGCTGACTGACTACCCTTTTTCCTTGACTCTTGGGAAAACACTTTGGTGGTTGCAAATGAATGAATGGCATCTCTGTTAGAGCATTTAAGCCACTTGAGTGTTGTTGATTTTAGCCAGAACCAGAAGCAAGAAACTTGCTTGACATTTATTGGCAAAAATCAGACCACTGAACATTTGTAGCCGTTTTAATTGTACATTCCTTCACATCTTAGTAGAAGTGGTGCATGGGGCCATATACACATTAGACATTTTATCTTCTGATTTGCACTCCATCTGGCTAAGTGTGTATGTATTCAGTTGGCTGCAGGACGCCTGACACCCTGCTCTCGCTGCAAATGGTGACATGTTTCCATGTGAGAAATGTCAACAGGCTTCATCAAAGAAAAAAAGATGCCTTTAATGCAGCGCTGACAATCACACTTTTGCCAACCAGTCTTACATCTAATTTTCACTTTTTATGGTATACCGGGCAGAAAAAAAAAAAAAAAAAGTTGCTAGGAATCAGATGGAAATATCACTCAACTGACATTATCTGAAACAGTGTCTCCTAAACTTATATACAGTACACACATATTTACAATTAGAAAAAGCTCACGCCACACAACCAAACATAAATGTCACAATAAATGTATACAATGAATTAATTATGGATTTAAACAGGTCAAGTGGAAGAGCATTTAATTGTTCAGCCTTTCACCTATACAAAGGTGCAGACCCATGGAAAATGTTATTTATTTCCATAATTCCATTCAAAAAGTTAAAGTTTCATCGATAATAGATTCAGGGCCCACAATTTAAACAATTTCAAGTATTTATTTGTTTATTTTTACATAATTTGGGCTCATAAAACCCAGCTCATAAAACCCACAAAATCAGGAATTCAAAAATGTTTTAATACTGTGAAGGAATCAGTGGTCCAAGGTGCTCATTTCCGATGAAAGTAATGTGTGCCTTTCATTCGGGAATCAAGGTCCAAGGATTTGGAGGAAGACGGCCCAAGCTGCTTGAGGTCCAGTGTGAAATATCCACAGTCAGTCATGATTTGGGGTGCAATGTCCAGTGCAGGTGTTTGTAAACTCTGCTTTCTTAAATCCAAGGGCACCGCAACAATCTGCCAGAATGTTTTAGAGGACTTCATGATTCCTTCTGCTGAGGATCTGTATGGTGATGCAGATTTCACCTTCCAGCAGGACCTGGCCCCTGCCCATACCGCCAGAAGCACCAAAACCTGCTTTGATGCCCATGCCATCACAGTGCTTGACTGGCCAGCCAACTTGCCGGATCTAAACCCCATTGAGAATCTATGGGGTATTATCAAGAGGAAAATGAGGCGCACCAGACCTGACAGCAAGCATCAAGGAAATCTGGGCTTCCATAACTCCCAGGCAATGCCACAGGCTGATTGCTTCAATGTCATTGCGCATCAAGGCAGTAATTAAAGCAAAGGGATTCCCAACCAATTATTGAAGATTAACATATCGTTTTGAAAGTACCATATTTGGATTGAGTTCATGTGACCCTAATTTCTTTCTTTTTTTTCCTACAAAAACTGAGAAGTAAATGGTGATTTCGTCACAGTATTCTAATTTTTTGAATTCCTGATTTTGTGGCTATTATAAGATGGAAGCCCAAATTATGTAAAAATAAACAAATAAATAATTTAAACTGTTTAAATTGTGGTCCTTGGATCTATAATCTATGAAAGTTTAACTTTTCAAATGGAATTATGGAAATAAAAATTTTTTTCCATGATATTCTCCATTTTGGAAAGGGTCTGTATGTTGAAGTGAGGGGAACAGCTTCATTCCGACAGGCAAACCCTTGTCTAATAGAAAAAAGTGCATTTGCCGTTTTGTAGCATCTGTAGACATTTACAAACCTTTTTGGTTGGTGGTCAATTGCTAGCAGATTTTGGCTATTCCTGATGGGTCTCAGTCCCTGTCCCCAACAAATAGGGGCAGGTTCACTGTACATTATTTGTAATGAATTAATAATAATTCTTGGACCATTTAAGTGAAACCGGATCATTTCCAATTTAAAATCCAGGTATCTCAATAAAACCTCTCTGAATGGCGCTTGCTCAAAGTCAATGGGTGGGCTCGGTGATTATACAATCGCAATTAATGATCACGGGAAATTTCACGTGGATCACAGTTTTCAGCTGCATGTGTAATTACTTCATCAAACATGGTGCAAATGAGCATGACAAAAGTCGAAGTCCTTTTACTGCTCCGCTTTCGTTTGCAAGTTGTAAAAGTAAATGCCATAACCGAACATGGAGCTAAACTATTTTATTTTATTTGTATTATATATATATATTTTATTAACTATTTTAACCAGAGAACACACTCAATGTATAGCCAAAGCGACGTGGGGCAATGCTATTAAATAGTGCAAGGTATGTTAATGGCCTCAAAAAGGGGTAACACAATGAACCTGTTTCTTTATTTGAAGACGTACCACCCAACTGTGGAAAAGCAATATGTGGAAATCATGAAAAATGTAAGCGGAGTCGTCACAGCCTGTCACTGTGTGCTACCAACACACGTACTGTACGTGCTGCAACGTATGTGCTATCGTGCTGTCATTGTTCAAGTGGTTTCTAACATGACAGAACTTGCTCATCTGTATTGTTATTAAAGACGATGCACATTTCAAAGTAGCATTAATGTTAACAGGGTATGTAGTATCATAACTGGAGAATGATAGTGTTTACAATCCAAGGTGTCTTCATTATCTCCAAGGGGACAGTTTGTTCATTTTATATCTTGTATACCTTTATCTTGCATGCCTTTGTATAAAAAAATTATTCAGGACTGTAAACTACTGCAATGTTTTTTTTGTATTTTTCTGCATTTGTTTTCACTGTTGATTGAAAATTGTTCTTATATTTTGCTATACGTATACATATTTTATTTGCCTTATTTGCTTAGTATGCTAATATAATGTTGGAGTTACTGTTTTAAATTTTGACCATAAGGAGTCTTGTTAGCAAAACATGTTTATAAAATGTTGAACTGATCTTTAGGTTCTTTAGTTTTCAGTAGACATGCTTTAAATAATCGAGATCGGGCGATATTAAAAAATAAATTGGGATTTTTATTTTTGTATTTTATTTAAAAAAAAAAAATTGCCATATGCCCCAGCCCTACCAGTGGCTACTTTAATTACAGTGACTTACAACAAATCTTTTCGTGGTGTTTGTGGAGACTGTGAAACTGTACAGATTAGCGTTAGCTAAGAGAACCATTTGGCTGCCCGCCATGTGCTTTGTTGAGCACAGTGAGTGACGCCATCAAGTGATGCAGGACAAATGATGTCACAATCATGTCTTTTGTTTTTCTTGGCCCACAGTGGGAGCTATAGCTCTGATAACTTGCTTTAGCAGTGCAGAGATTCCCATACGTAGTTAAGCACTTTTTTAATGATTAGAAAAGTAGTTCCAAACCACTGTGCCGCAATTTCACTTAAGTGTTCCAAAAAATAGAGGCAATTTGCTACAGATCAAGAACTCACCAAGACATTTGGGAGTTGAGACTCATTCAAGACCAAGACCAAGACCGAGACAAGCCGAGACCGTGACAAGACCAAGTCCGTAAAAATCCATTTTAAAAACCATGCCAAGGTTGAACATACCAGGATCTTAGAACAGCCAAGATGTATTTGACTCAACTCAACTGTTATTTATATAGCACTTTAAGAATAACTGCAGCTGCAACAAAGTACTGTACATAAGACTTTAACATACTTCCTTGACCGTTTACTACTTTCCTGTTAGTCAGGGCTTTGGCACCACCTTTTGGCATTTAAAGCATTACAGAAAGAGTTTAAAAAAAAACGTGAATAGGTGGGGGTTTACTTTAAAAATCAGTATGTCACGTGCACATATTCTCTCAGCAGGAGACAAGGTTTCTGCACACATTACATCATCATGTAATAATGATGTTTAGACAAAGAGGTAATGCAGTAAACATGCCTGTCGCGACTGCCCTGCCCTCCAAACCCCTCCACCACCACCATGTCCCCCCTGCTTAGGTCATCCACTTACTGTCCAAGAGGGCAAGGTCAGATGTCTATGTTATGAAAAAAAAGGTGTCAAAATCACAGCCATAAAGAAGGCGAAACACTAGGAGGCAAAACAGAAACCAGAAGCACACGCAGATTAAAAGGATTACACCCTTGTCACGCACCCTCTCCACCCCAAAATAGACCATCTAATCCCCCCACCCCACAACACATTTTAGTCATCAGGACCCCTGTGGAGAACCGTTTTAAGTCACAACCCTATTCAGTGGTGTGAGGGGCCTGGAAACCACTGGAAACTTCCACGCAGGAAGAATTACAAAGGACTCATGTGTTATTTGTCCCCCTAAACTAAAGGATATGTTTTAAGCTATAAGTATTACAATGTAAATTCAATATTATAAGCATTTTAATAACTTACACTGTCAAGCGAATGTGTCTTTGCAAGAGTATTAGGGGAAAGCAATAAAAACATAATGACTTAATCTTGCAAGACTTAATTCCTGACCATTCAGTAAAGGTAGAAAATTATTGGTTAGGTCAAATCAAGAGTTAAGACATGTTTGGCAATGATGCGTCTGTGGCGTGTATTAAAGGGAAACAGTGACATCATGAGGAGGAAATGTGTTATTACAGTAACATGCAGTTAAACCTGTCGCATTCCGGGTCAAATTGACCTATTTTAATGTTAATAATAATAATAATAAATTCAAATGTACTTTTGGGGATTAATAAAGCCCCATGATGAAATGGACACAGAAAATAGATGTTGTTCTGACAAACAACCTAAAAGAAGGATTTAATAATCAGCATTTACTTTCATTGACACCCCCCCCCCCCCCCTCAAAAAAAGAAAGAAAACTAAACTGTTTTACAGTAAAAAAGAGGGCAGAATAACAATACAAATATTTTTAGGTGCAGAATAAATATTGAAAAATATGTCAAAAAAGGATTTTCTTTGAGAGCGGGTCAAGGGTTAAGCACTTGTAGTAAATTCGCCAACTATACATGAGATGTTTTTTTTTTGTAAAGGAGGCAAACACTTTTTTTTTTTTTTTTTTTTTGGAACTGCTTTTTATTTGTATTTTTCCATCAGAAATAGTGAAAGCCATACATACAATGTAGCAAACCAAATATGACAATGCTCTCTATACAAACATTGGAGCTCAGTGATTCTCTGCAGTCCAACATGGACTGATGGGGTGGGTGGGCGTCTTCATCTGGCCAAAGGGACGGCATACATTCTTGTCCAGTCCACTCCTCTTTTCTCAACATGCACTTGCAAGCATTTACTGAATACTGTTTTCTTTGTTATGATTGAAATGTAACAAATGTCTCATAAGACCATGATGTTGTTTATGCCGTTATAACACCTTTCATGCAGTAATCTGTTAATAAATACCGCTTCCATTGTATTTGAAAAAATGCATTTTTAAGTGCTCAAGCTTTTTTTTTTTTTTTTGTAGAATTTCAATGGCTGAATTACTATTATTCCGGATTCAGTGCAGGCCTTAAAACTAACATGCATTGAATATGTACTGTATATGTCAATCTTACTGCCAAATCCAAAAGCAGAAACAAAATGTTTTTTTTTTAGGTTCTCTGGGTTCAGATAGATACAGTTAAAACACTGTATTAGATTTTAAATTACATACGCCTTGTTCTTTTTGTAATGATCCCTGTCTGCCACAAGAGAACAACCACTGACTTGACGAGTGTTTCCCAACCTTTATTGAGCCAAGGCACATTATGACATGAGAAAAAAAATCTCATGGCACGCCACCAAATGAACCAAAATGTCACCAAAAGTATATATGCTGAAATAATCGCAAATTTACTGATTAATGGTGAAATGTGAGCCCGTTAAATTGAATACAAACCTATTACTCTGTTGTATGAATGGCAACAGGTGTATTCACAGGTTACTTTTACCTTCTGTCATCTCGGGGAAGAGCATTTCATTCTTCTGCCTGTCACTATACGTCACTGGCGTAGAACATAGATACATTATTGGTAGTAAATAAAACAAATAATTTTCAGACCAATGAAATGACATTTCACACTAATGTGCCGTGGCAACGAGGTTGGGAATCACTAGACCAAACTGTTTTGATGGTAATATTCTCCTTATTTCTATAAAGTGGAAACATAATTCCGACTAAGCGCTCGAGTTGGACAATGGATTATGTTGGCTTTTCTTTACAATAATTCAAATTTTGGACTCACACAAAACATGGCGGAAAAAACAGTTTTACTATACTATGAAAATAAATCAGTGATACACTCACTTTAAACCCTATAATATTTGAATTAACTATATTTTTTTTTAAAAAGCATTCTGTTCTTGTTTCTGTGTTCTTTTTGCATACCTTTTTACATAATACATGTATACAAGAGAGCATCACGCAACAAAGCAAAAATAAATATCTTCACTGGAAGTTTTCTTTATATATTTATATCTGTATGTATCTATATATAGCTTAGTTTTGCGTAAGGTGTGAATGTATAGTTTGACCAGCTGGTGCAGCACTATAGACAGATTTTAAACAAAATAAAAGATAAAATAAAGAACAGTGTAATGGCACAGTGCTTTTCTATAAAGCCACTTACACACATAGAAAACACTTTTTTACCCTTGTGTATTGTGAAAATAATAGATGGTGAGGAATGAATTGCATTTTTGTGTGATTTTGAGTTTTCAGTTCTATGGGCAGTACTGATGTGCCTTGAGCTGTATTACTATATTAAACAGGTCACAACGTGTGTAATCAGAATTTTGCACATTCGTTTAGGGATAATTAAGAAAGCCTAGCTGAATGATCTGTTTTTTTAATTTGTTTTTTTGTTTTGGTTTTATTTTTTAATAAAAAAAAGCTGTTTTATAAAAGAAAGTCAGGCACCATACTGTATGTCTTCTAACAACAGTCCAAGTATTTACACACAGCACATAGTAGGCTGTAAAAAGCAAAAACAAAAAAACACCCCTGTAACATTGTTTTCGCGAGCAGTCAATGGTGCGTCATTGACCTACAGTATCATCAGTACATACAGAATGTAACAATCCAGCAGCCATATTTGTTTTTACAAAAGAACACTTCCCAACTTGACCCGCTGTGCAAGCCCTGACTACTTTTTTGTTTGTTTGCTTGTTTTTTTGTTGTTGTTTTTTTTTTTTACAAAAACTCTTTGGTTGACCTCAAAAAGTTAAGATTTACAATCCACCAAGGTCACACAACTTGACTTTTTTCTTCTTGCGAATACACAAAACTATAGAACCCCAGGAATGACATGAGAGGGAAAATAATTGTGGCCACAAAAGAGTACTGTTTACTGTTCATACTATGTATTTTGTGCATTTTGCTATTTATAAACAGATCTGCAGGCTTACTCTGCCAAAATTACATTGTACCTGTACAATGACAACAAAGATATCTATCCCTGTATATTGTTTTGAGCTCGGCCTCTACATAGCAACTGCGTGGCCACAAATTTGTAATGTGCATGTTATGTCTTTTTCATGTCCCCAAATTACCAATTTGTGTGCACACTATACAGTAATTCTCTACATATTCGCTATTGGCAATATAAGAATTCACCTTTTGCCAGCTATTCGCTGAAAAATCTTTGAGGGGACATTGGTGAATTTCCATTTTTTGTGCTCTTTCTGAAACGGCTGAATGTTAGGGAGGAGCAAAGTTTAGCCTGGGTTGTTACGGAGAGTCTTCAGGGTATGTAGATGTACACGCACTTCCGGTGCATTTCTTCCGAAATCAAATCTTCTATACTATAGCCCTATATGTTTAAAGGGGATATATTTTGCCAGACCAACATTTTCTAATATTTGGGGTGTAATATTGTCTCTATAGTCCCTCAGTAAATGTGAAATATGAATTAAAATTGTTCACACATTCCTGAGTTCCAGATGTTTTTCTGCCAAGAGGCCTGAAATCAGGTCATTTGAATTTGTCAAGCTTATCTATGTCACTAGCGAAGGTCTCTGCCTACCTCTCCGCTCTAGCGCTGTCAACATAACAAACGTGTGCTCTCACAAGTGGGTCTTTTACGCAGAGGCAACCAATCAGAGGAAAGAGGGTGGTCTTAGCCAAACATGGACAAAGCGGATACAAAACTGGGTCAAACAGAAGTAGCTGTCAGAAGAGCCTTTTCTGGACACTCGTATGACAAAACCAAGATAATTTTTTAAAAATGAAATTGGCACTTTTATACTAAGTCCATGTTAGAGAGTCACTCTATGGAGGTCTAAATAGCCAAAATACGGGACCTTTAAGTGTAATGTTGTACAGTGGGTTTAAAATTATATTAAATGTCATAATTTGTGGTATCTTTAATGTTTGATTTTTTTTTTGGTGTAGGTTACTCATGCTTTTTCACCCTGACACTGATGGGGGTTTACTCTATCTACAGTACAGTGGCCACAATTACATTCCCCCCATGTTATGGCTGGGTTTTTGTTCTAAACAAACTACATATGAACATTTTGCACTCACGCCGTCCAAACGTTTCCCTTCCAGGGAGACCCAAAGTGCCTCCCATCCCATTGTCCTGCCCAGCTACGCCCCCTTTCTGCACTTCCTCAGGTTCACTCTGGAGTCCGTCCCAAAAGAAAGGCACAAGCAAGAAGCACGCACACACGCACAGCCACAAAAATGCGCTTACACGCCAAGAAACAACACTAAGTATCCACAGAGAAAGGGAGTGTCCGTCATTCAAAGGAGGGGAAAAGTCACCAAAGGCATTTGGGGGGGAGGGGGAAAAAGTGCCAGGGTTTGCTTGAACGTGCTCATCGCTTTTGCAAAGTAACCATCCTGGTGACAAAGTTGACAATCGCGCTGGCCGGCTGCTCGGGGTCCATCTCAGCGAAGAGGTGGCTCACGTTGTCCGTTGTGCTTCCCTGTTTGCGTGCCACGAAACCAAACAACCTGGAAAGACAGATTGTTAGGATCGACTGTTAATGAAAGATAATGCATTTGTTGGAATAGAAATAATATCTGTGTTTATCACTTACATGGCTGTACCCCCCTCTGGCTTGTTCCACCTGTAAAGATTTTAATCAAATGCTTTTATACAACAATACAAATTAATAAACATTTGTGCATTTGTTTTTCGGGGAAGCTTTTGCATTATGTTCTCTGTTTAGTACTTAGTAGTAGTCTGTTAGTGTTTTAAGTTTCAGCTGCCATGGGTATGAATGGAGAAAAACTGATAGTGAAGCCACCATCATCCCGTGACCTCAACCCTATTGAGAACTGGGAATTGTATTTTAATTTGATTTGAAAAAAATGCCTTTGTCATTGTGGTGATTTTGTTCCATAAATCTAGATAGATGCTCTTATGTTCGTTGACTATTTAGGAAAATGAACTTTTGTTCCTCTGTGCATATGCCTAATAATTTGGAACACTCTGTGGATATAACGTGATTCATTACACTTGTTGACTATAAAATGTATCAATCACTATAATAGAATTAGAATCTGTACTCACTTTCTGTCCTGAGGGTCAATATCACAGAATGTGACAGTGTTGCAAGGATAGTGGCGCCGGAAGAAAAGCCTGAAAACAAAAAGTGCAATGTTACTGAATGAAAACAGATGAGCCACTGCATTGATTCGACAGTTTTGACCGTCCTGCTATGTTCGTTTCTTTGGTACACATTACGATACTCATTTTGGTTCAATGTTAATGGGTCCATGGGACCCGCTGATTGTTTAGTAATCCCCACAAATGATTTAAAATAAAAATACAGTATATAGATAATTGAAAAGAAAGAAAAAAGTAAAATAAGCCTAGAGGTGGTTGATCCTGCTTTGTTGTCTTCAATTTATAAACTTTAAAAGGGTCCACTGGCCCTGTGTTTTGGTCCCAAAGACCGCTTAATTGGAGCTTGCTTCACGCACCTGATCAGGAGCTATTGAGCACAACTGGGTTCGTCTCCCACACTTAGTGACAATCGGACGAGCTGAAGGTACAGTAAATAAGGAAAGGACGGTGGAAGGGTATTTGGTTTTCGTCTCAATTGCTTGGATGTCTTCAGGGAACATCAGTTGGCGTTTTGAATTTGTGTGTACAAGGAGGTTGATTATTTTTCCTACTTAACTACCATTTTGATAGAATAAGTGAATTGCTGGGGTGAATTTTATTCTCCCTTATTTCTTCCAGAAAACAGTCAGAACCCATTTGTTAAGAACTTTTACTTGTTTTTATTTTTCAGTTTCCCAACCTGCGACCCTGTATAATAATTTGTTCTCAGGGGAAACGTAACACCTGCAACTTAACAGGACGTCTAAATAAACTGTCAACAATATAGCACAGTTGGGAATTGTCCTCATAAATTATCTTTTTGATACAATACACATTACGTACTGTATATACAGGTATATTTAGTGTATTTAAAATCCATGTTTTGAAAGCAGTACAACATTCTTGATCCATGTTAAGAGGTAGGCGCAATTCCCATTCACAATCGCCACATGACTAACTGCATGGCAACCAGGCCAGGGTGTAGTGCACCCTTTGCTGAGAGAGGCCTTGAACTAGACAACCGGTACAGTAAACCACCACTATTTGCCGGAGATAGGGAATTTAATATGATTTCTAACTCATTTTACAATGTTACCCTTTAAAGTCAATGACTTAAAGACTATTTGATTTGGAAAAAAATGCAGTTTTTAATAGCTACTCATCGGCACAAAAATATACACATACAGCAAAGACTCTATGGACCTGCCACTAACAACCCAGGTCAAACTTCACTCCTCCCCAACATACAAAGATCAGCCAGGGCTTGGGCCTCCTTATGGCAATTTAGGGCATTACAGAAAGCACCAAACCGCAAATAAGTGCTATTCAGCAAATAGCTAAGAATGGGTTCTGCATTGGGCAGCACAGTGGCCGACTGATTGGCACATCTGCCTCACAGTTCTGGGACCGGGGTTCAGGTCCTGACCTGCCTGTGTGGACTTTGCATGTTCTCCCCGTGCCTGCGTGGGTTTTCTCCGGGCACTCTGGTTTCCTCCCACATCCCAAAAACATGTGTGGTAGGTTAAGTGAAGACTCTAAATTCCTCGTAGGTGTGAATGTGAGTGCGAATGGTTGTTTGTTTCTATGTGCCCTGCGATTGGCTGGGGACCAGAAAATGGATGGATGGATGGGTTCTGCTTAAACAAAAACAAAAAAATGCAAATGGGTGGATTCATGAGTAGTGAACTGCAACTAGGCGAGAATTTACTGAATAGTAAATGGATGGATGGACAAGTCAAATGAAAGTTTCTACAGTGGCGAAGGTCTGGTAAGAATGAAAGAAACAGAAGTTAAACATACTTCCTCTGGTTGTCAGTCAGTGTGATGCCTTGCGAAGACACTTTGAAGTGCACAACGGTGGCAGTAGATGGAGAAGCAGCGGCGGCCAGTGTCTCAGATATGGCCTTCGCAATGGCCTGGGGGCCCGTCAGTGACTCCATATCCACAGAGTTAATGTAGAGCACGTTGCATGCTAGGATTTAAAGGAGATTTTCCAAACCGTTAGTAAATACACATTGAGGACTTCAGGTAAGAACAATAATCCCATGCAACTTTTGGTTTTCATTAGTGTGCATGCTTTCTGGGACAAGGCTGAGGTCAGACATTTTTGAAGAAGGAAATTCATTCAAATCATTCCACAAAAGAGAATTTGGCCTGTTATACAACAGTGGTTCTCAAACTGGGGTCCCCATGAGTCCGCAAGATAAGCTAAACCATGTTGCATCATTTTAAAAAAAATGTGCATACAAACATATTGGAATTGAAAAAAAACCATTGAAACCAATTACTCCTCCACACCTTGGCTTTGGGCCAATAAGCAAATAAGGGACATATACCTGTAATCACATAAATCTGATATCTCAGCATGAATATGGTCTGTTTTCAAGTACAAATGGTATGTATTTTTTCGACAGTATGGTCCTATTTTCAAAAATAAAAATCATGATGATGATAATAATTGTATTTTTTAAATTCACTTATTAAAATGTGACTTTCTTTCTTCAAACTTTGGTTTCAATATCATAATACTCCAACTGGAAAACAGTGTTTATTCTCTTGAGATTACGACTTTTCATCGTAACAAAATATTTATTCATCATTATTCCTGCAAAGTTTTCAACTTTTTTTTCTTGAAAAAATTGTAAATTTATTCTCATATTCCTTTGTTCTCCCAAAAAAAAAAAAAAAGTACATTTGCCCTAACATTACAACTTTTCTCTTTGGGGTACACATTGTAGTTATGTTTAATCGACGATAAGATTTTGAGGGGTTCCTTGGAAAAAAAACTCCCCTGTAAGCAGTCTTCAGACCCCAAAGGTTTGAGAACCCCTGTTATACAAGCCTCGGAACACTAATGTTATGAGACAACATCGAAAGTTATTTTAACAGAACCATGAACTATTTGATGTCATTTCCACACATAAAGTGTACAAACTGCAAACATAGGATGCACATTCCAGATGAAGGTTTCCAAATGCACTAAAAGTGCACAGCGTTTTACCATGGGACTCGGCTGGGACCCTCTGCACTGGGATAACAAGGACGTCGGCTTGTCAGAGTGAGTCAGAATGAACAATTACTGCCTTTTAACGTGATATGACAAAAGTGTAAAAGTGGATTTCTGTCATGTACCTGCTCCTTGTTTCAGTCGATCAGCCAGCGGATTTGTTTTCACAACTTCTGGCTCTTCCTCAAGAAGATCTAATATAAGAGAAGAGTTAGGTTAAATCCACTTGACCTCCATTTTTTTTCTTGGTCAACAGTACAAAAGCAAAACAAAAGCTGCAAGCAGCGATTAGCACCCAAATTTTGATACCATGGTATAGCAAACATGCCATTGTCTATGAAAAAATGTTTCGCGATTCTGTGTCGCCCATTTGCCGAGGATAGCTACTTCCGACTGTGGTTGATTTGGGCGAATTTCCTCTCAGGATTTTCCCCCAAGTACGAGCCCTGGAGTTCGCCGGAAATGGCTGATTCTTACCAGTATTGGCGACTTCCTGTTAATTTCTTGGTATGGGTCTTTGAGGCTTTTTTTGTGCATTCTGTTATAATACTGTAGACATCCATTCATTTTCCATACCGCTTATCCTCACTAGGGTCGTGTGCATGGTGGAGTTTATCCCAGCAAACTTCGGGCAAGAGGCGGGGTACACCCTGAACTGGTCGCCAGCCAATCACAGGGCACATATTGACAAACAACCATTCGCACTCACATTCACACCTACAGGGAATTTAGAGTCTTCACTTAACCTACCTTGCATGTTTTTGGGATGTGGGAGAAAAACAGAGTACCCAGAGAAAACCCGCCCAGGCAAAGGGAGAACATGCAAACTCCACACAGGCGAGGCCGGATTTGAACCCCGGAAGCAGATGTGCTAACCATTCTTCCACCATGCCGCCTACTGAAGACATGTCCACCCAATTTCGTGTCGATCGGGGATTTTTTTTCTAATTTTCCAGAGTGCGCTACTGAGGAAATTTTTCCTAAATGGTGGATTCAAACCAAAATGGGCTAATGGCTGTCCATTTCCAGGCATGATTCTTTTGTTATGATGTCAATCGGTGGAACTGGTGTGGGGTGCCTAATTTGGCACTCCTCAATGAGGTTTGTGTGAGGTCAAGTTCAGGACCTCATAAAATAACCATTTTCATTAGAATACAGACGCCTGCAAAATAAGGTGTGTTTTGGGTCATGTTGAAGCCCCCAAATTGGTGATTGAGTGGTTATAAGAAAAAACCTAAAAAAGTGATTCAAAGAAGGCCTGAAAATATTATGAATGTACCCTTTAACATCTCTCGCCAATGGAATGCACAAACCTGTGGTAGGGATGAGCAGTTTGCAGGGCAGCGCCAGTGGCGTGATGGCATGTTGGTAGACCAAAGCAGACAGACAGCCTGAAAGAAGACAAACACTAGTTTGACTACTAGACATGTTGTAAAGGAAATAGGCTAGCTGGTTCTCACTAACCAAAGTATGGCTCATTGGGACAACCCTTCAGTTTCACTCCTTTAGGGCTGCTCTCAATCAGGAAATGCCTCACCAGCTCATTGGTGATGTCACCTATGAGACCAAAAACCAAAGAGAGAGAGAAAAACAGATTTGTCTTAATAAAAATTGACTGTCTACATCAGAGTAGCTCACATACCAGCTTTGTTTGCAACCCAGCTCACCTTTCTTGTTTTGATGTACTGAAGGTGGAGGCGAGGCTACCTTCATAGCCAAGCCATAAGCCCCCTTGAATGAGTGGCTATCCCGGATAACAAAGGCTCCAGGTTCTCTTTCTCTCAGCACATTAATTGCTAGAATATAGTGGAAGGTTTTACAGTTGTTTGGGTTACACTTTGGGTATATATAACCTGGATTGACGCTTACCTTGCTCTCTGGATATGTCAGGCTTGTACCAGAACTTTGAAGTATCTTGGACAAACTTTACATTCAGCCTGCTCTCAGGACCTCCATCTGCAATTAAAGATGATTTCAGCGAAACACAAATAGTTTGACTTTCGAAGTGCTGTTATAAAAAAACAAACGTCAATAGCTCTGACAAAAAATTATTTACATATGCATCACCATGCAAATCAATAATTTTCTGCATTTCTAGTTAATTTGACAAATCTCTCCATTACTTTTTACTTACGCAAGGTACTTAAGTACATTTCATAGTCTGTACTTTTTTACTTTCATTTCAGTTTAGGATTTGAACCAGTACTACTACTTTTACCAGATTTTTTTTTTCATAAACACACAAGTATCTTTAGTTCTACTTAAGTACAGATTGTGAGTACTATTACCACCTCTGAGGAGAACACATCATGGCTATGGGTATAAGTTACCTGACTGTCACGAGAAAGTAGTGTGCTCAGAGAACATACAGTACATACTGTAGGTCCTTACCAGGCATATTGAAGCGTGAGAAGTCTGAAAGGGTGTGGAAGTAGCTGGGATTGCTTCCTCCACTCATTGGTGACATGATCTTTCCATTCAATGAGCTATATGACAGTGATCCGTTTGGTCTGTCGCCACTCGACATGCGCCTCTTTTCTGGAAGCTGAGGTTGAAAACCAGGCGTTGCACTCCCCTGTCGGAACCCAACTCCCATCCCCATCATTCCTGCATCCTGGTAAACTGCAGGGGAAACAGGGAAGGAGGGTGTAGGTGGTCCTTGGTAGCCTGAGGAACTGCTCTGTCTGGACAGGTTTCCATGCCGCTCATCTGGCGTGGTATAGCCGCTGTGCGTAGGGTGTCCGTCTAAACTCGGGCTCCTTTGAGACACCTGCGACACTGATGGGTGACGGCCCAATACTGGACTTCCATGGGATTGGGAAATAGATGGATGTCTGCTGAGCACTGGACTGCTTGGAATAGGTTGTCCCAGGGACGGCTGTCTGCTGAGGATCGGACTTTGATGAGCCTGTTGCCCAATAGAGGCCTGGCGGAAGAGTACTTGGCTACTCTGACTTGCCTGAGGCTGATTGCGTCCAAGGATGGGACTGTCACTGAACCCCAGTATACCTGTCTCAAAGCCATTAACTGGTGATACTTTCTGACCCATAATGGAACCTTCCCGAAAAGCAATTGGGTGCTTCTCAAACACAGGACTGTCAGTAGAGGTTAGGATACATGTCCGGTGCTGCAACTGGGGACTTCCAGGGCTGTGTTCAGTCTTGGAGGGTTCAGTGCAGGCAGGTTGGCCAGAATCTGAGGCTATATAGCTCCTTGTTTGGGTGTTGGGGTCAAGACTGGAGAGTATTGGAGTCGTGATGCCGAGGTAGGAGGATGTTGCAGAAATTGAATCGAGATGAGAGGAATTGGGAGAAGTGGATGCTTGGTATGAGGGCGTTGGAGTGGAGTATGCGCTCACTGCTGCCTGAGTGTGCAAACTGGAATCAGTAGTGGGTTGGGACGGAATGCTCAAGGCCGGATCGCTGGAAGAGAATTGAGAAATTGTGTTCATACAACAAATGGACATGTCTCCATTTAATTTCTCTGATAGTTACGTACGTTGAAACAAAAGATGTACATATTTTCATTAGGTCGCCTGGACTGAAAGTGTATGTGCATGTCTATTACTCACCCCAGTGAGCTCTGGATGGGGCTACTACTGGACAATGGGAAGTCCAGGGCATGGGAAACGGGACTTGGACTTCTCTGTTGCTCTCTAGTGTTTCCTTGAGGAATAACGCTTTGGGGTACTGTGGGTTGCTCTCCGCCTGTAACAGCTGACCTTGCAACGGACTCCACATAACTTCTGGGTGCTGAATGTAAGAGAAAGGGTTTCATAATACGTAAACCACAGGTTCATGACAGATTTGTTGTCTCTCGATGGTCTCTGTAGAATGGAATGAGATGTAAAAATGAGTAATCGTGGCTTTTAGTCAAAAGATGGCTTTGGACACAGTGAATGATATACAGAGCCTTACCAAAACATTTGAATATCATGGAAAAGTTTATTTATTTCCATAATTCCATTCATAGATTATAGATTCAGGGCCCAAGTTCAAGTATTTATTTGTTTATTTTTCCAGCTCATAAAACCCACAAAATCAGGAATTCAAAAATGTTTAATACTGTAATCACCATTTACTTCTCAGTTTTTGAAGTTAAAAAAAGAAAGAAATTAGGGTCACATTAAAACAATCAAAATATGGTACTTTCAAAACTTAATCTTCGATACTTGGTTGGGAATCCCTTTGCTTTAATCGCTGCCTTGATGCGCCTGTGGCATTGTCTGGGAGTTATGGAAGCCCAGATTTCCTTGATGCTTGCTGTCAGTTCTTCTTTGTTTGTGGGTCTGGTGCCCCTCATTTTCCTCTTGATAATACCCCATAGATTCTGAATGGGGTTTAGATCTGGTGAGTTGGCTAGCCAGTCAAGCACTGTGATGGCATGTGTATCAAAGCAGATTTTGGTGCTTCTGGCGGTATGGGCAGGGGCCAGGTCCTGCTGGAAGATGAAATCTGCATCTCCATACAGATCCTCACCAGAAGGAATCATGAAGTCCTCTAAAACATTCTGGTAGGCTGTTGCGGTGACCTTGGATTTAAGAAAGCAGAGTTTACCAACACCTGCACTGGACATTGCACCCCAAATCATGATTGACCGTGGATATTTCACACTGGACCTCAAGCAGCTTGGGTTATGTTCTTCAACCGTCTTCCTCCAAACCCTTGTACCTTGTTTGATAATCCGCGGTCATCTCTTTTGCTGGTGCAACTTCTCCTGACACTTTCCATTGATATGCTTGAACAGCCAGCCTCCTTAGCGATGAACCTTTGTGCCTTACCCATCCTATGCAGGGTATCAATGATGGTTTTCTGGCAGTTGCAGTCTTCCCCATATTGAAACCAACTATTGAGACAATTGAACCAAACTGAAGCAATTTAATGACACCGGGGGAAACCTGTGCAGGTGCTTTTGAGTTTAGTAGATGATTAGTGTGTGAACATTTAAAACATTTATGGCCAGCAAAATTTGGGCTGATTTCTTCATAGTATTCTATTTTTTTGAATTCCTGATTTTGTGGGTTTTATGAGCTGGAAGCCCAAATTATGTAAAAATAAACAAATAAATACTTGAAATTGTTTAAATTGTGGGCCCTGAATCTATAATCTATGAAAGTTTAACTTTTTGAATTGAATTATGGAAATAAATCAACTTTTCCATGATATAATTTTTTTTTGGAAAGGGTCTGTATGGTTGGAGTGGGATAATCACTTTAGTATCTCATCTTAGATGCTTACCTTCCTCGTCCTGAATGGGCTCATCCTCTGAGGAGCATCATTGGAGATAATCCAGAGAAAAAATTGTGAAGGTGCATCACATAAAACCAAATGTTTATAGTTTTGGTGTCTTGTGGTTTGATTGTGTATATATATATATATATATACGTTCGTCCCAGTTGTGATGGGTTTTCGATTCTCAATGCCAAACCCAAATTGTAATACACTAAAATATACAATTAAAATTCAAATTTGGCATGTTAGGGGCTGCTCTGGGCGAAATGTCTCACATATGACAAACTGTAGTGACCAGTACCTCTTCATAAGTCGTCAACATTACTGCCTATTTTGAATCATTAAATTGGAATAAAATCGTATAGGACAAAAAATGAATAGTAACACTCCATTCATCCACGCTGGATTGGTTCCCAGTCAATCAAAGACACAATTCATACATGTGTGCTATTTAAAGTCTCCAGTCACTCTCGCATGCATGTTTTTGAGAAAGTCACACATGAAGGCCATGAGTTGAGCTGAGACTCAAACCAACAACCTAATACCTTGGGGCAGATGTACTGCTTCACAGTTCTACAGCTAACAGTAGTCAAACAATCAAAACTTAAAGAACTTCAACTTCAAGCTTAAGCAGGGTAGTGATTAACATGTAATTATACAGAGAAGAGTAAAAATTTGAATTATTTTAAAGATTTAAGAATAATAACAATATGGACACTCTGGTAAGTAATGTTTTGTTATTAATGCTTAAATTTTAACACCGATCAGAATCAAGTGTTCACAGTTATGTTTACAGAGAAAAAGTTTTTTTTTTTTTTTTTTTTTTTTTAACTTAAAAAATGTTGCAACCAACCTGAACCAGTTTGATTGAGAAGGAGGTCCGCTGGGTTGTGGGGTTTTAACCCGAGAGCTGACAGTGGAGTCTTGGCAAGACCCGGAGGTGAGCGACCTAAAATGAATAAAAATAGATCAACTGTTACCATCAGACATGATATGATGTGACCATCCCAACAGTTAATTCCTGCTCTGCTGTGGCAGCATACATTGTCTAGTTACAGTCGCAAATAGAAATGGTCTTTCCCAAAATGTCGATATGAAGTTAACGTTGTCTATGTAATGTTGATTTAATAATCGTAAGAGGTAAAGACCTGTTGAGACTAGACACATTGGCACATCGTATTACTGAATTTGAGACAATTACAAAGGGTTGTGGTCATGCTACATGCTCTGATGGAGGGAGCAAAACATGCGCTAGCTTTGACACCACATCAAACTCAACACAACATGACCCCCACCTGCCTCAGCACAGTCATTTAAGTTTAGTTTGCATTTACAGTGGAGTCTGTCATACTTATACTTCCCACCTGTTATGTTATGGGTGTCAAATTGACCCATTTGAATTTAGTAATTTTTTGGTCCAAAAACTTTCATCTTTTGTAACATACGCAACGCACCTCGGTTGGTTCACTTCACATATTTGCAAGTTAAGTAATGACAATTTAGTAATACTTTTATTTTTCATTATTAAAGAGTGAAGACTAAATTGTCCATTGGTGTGAATGTGAGTGTGAATGGTTGTTTATGTGCCATGCGATCGGCCGGCAGTCAATCCTAGGTGTACCCCACCTCTCTCAATACACATACACGATACAACCCAAATGAGTATTAGCGGTATTGAAAATGGATAGATGACATTAAACATGAAAATTGGCCTGTTCCTGAGAAACAACATAACAAGAGGGTTAGATCTCTAATACAGCTCAATAAGGTCCTTTTACACTGTGTTTCATCAAATGTCACTGGTATGATTTTTCAAAATGATCAGACAAGGGTAGTCGGTTGTTTATCAGGTGCTGGCTGTAGTACAACATGGCAGCAACAAGAAATCCAAGCGCAGATGGCAACAGCACACAGAGCAGCAGAAACAGAGAGAATGTTAACCACATTTTAACACTGTCGTTTGACTTCTAGAAGTTGTAAGTCGATGTTTGTGGTGTGGTGTTATCCCTTTCCACTATTATGTTATGTTTACCAGTGCTGCTCTTGTGTTGCTCTCATGCCAAAGCAGCGCAAGGCTGGGATACGGTGCATATAGAGCTGGGTACACACATACCGACAATCGGGCCAAATATGAGCATTTTCCCTTTTTTTGTGATCAAAATCAGCATAAGCTTGCTTAACGTATGTCACAACCGATTATCCTAACCAATTCTCCTGTGGTGTGAGATGAGTCAGGAGTGATTTTTTCTCTTCCTGACCTGCTCGGAAAATGGTGGGATCACTGACAATTGTAAATGTTAAACCTGTTCAATATTTACAATCGCAAATCTTAATGTGTTTGGTCAACACCGAGGCAGGTCAAGCCACAGATTATGTGATTGTGACGAGAAACTAAACAATGGCCAATGATGAAGAGATCTGCATCTCGCTCACGCACAGAAATAGAAGAGCAATTGGTTAAGTGAAAGTCAAGTCATTCTCCGCAATGTTGTTGCCAGATAAGCAGTTACCATATCGTCTATCTTCTTCTTCTACTACTACTCTTTCTTATTTGTGTTTTCCAGCAGTCTGGATGCCCGGTTGCTGCGTCTGACACTTCGATATTGGTACTACAAGAGGTGTGTGACACTAAAAGAGCAATAAGCTCACATAGCCTGTGGCGATTTCCCCTCACCTCCTTGTGTGGTGTGTCTCATATATTTTAAAAATAAGATGTTAAAGAATCGGTTTGTGTGTACCCCGCTTCAAGGATCACTCAGGCAGGAAGAGGGGACCGGGAAGGGGAGTTGAAGTAACTGTACGTGGCTGACATGGGACAGTGGAACTCTGGAAGAGAGACTTGCATTACCCACTTACCAAAGCAAGACATCGCCTTCTTAACTGCGGCCTGTGTGCACACCAGTCTAAGTGGACACTCGGCAATGTGATTTGTGAACTCTGCTTAAATGAATTTCCAAAACATCTGGTGTCACATGCACTACTTAATGAACTCACAGTCCAACTTTGAGTTTTGCTATATACAGCAAAACTGTTTATAGATAACTCACAACACAAGTTAACTGCATTTGGGGTTGCCAAGGAAAATCAAGACGAGTGGCCCCAAACAGTGACAGAACATCACATGAGACAATCAGTGTTTTTCACCTAGTACATTTCCATTATCCAATCAAAATCTTGCCATGAAAATTTTATGACTATTTCACAAAAGAATATTTAATTCAATATGCTGTTGATTGCTAAAACTAAACCATGGAGACGGAAATCGTAAAATATTAAAATTCTGAGGAAAACTGTTTTTTTAGTGAAATATTGTACTGTAGATATTTGACAATACAACCTACATTGACTGAACTATCCCTGAGCTCCACAGTGCCAGCCAGAGGGAAAACTTACACAGGTTGAAGTAAGGGGTTTGTGGCGAGGTAGGGAAGGCAGGGGTTTGGGGAAGCACCTCACCACCAACTGAGGGGGTCAGGCTGGTGGGCCCACCCTCGATCTCCTCAAAGGCTTCCCGGTAACTGTGCATGTGTCTCTGAGGAGTAAAAAAATGATATGGAGGGAGAAATACATACACGTAAATACAGACGATAGAAATACTGCAATGATGAACGGCCCCTCGCACCTACGTTTTCATGGCAACTCCTCAATGATCCTCAAACTTTGACACATACCCACCACATAGGCAAAGAGTATTTTCAATTTAGCATCACCCGTCTGTCTACAGAACATCTGTTTGGGGTTCATTTGGGAAAATTGGGGCATATTTGGGCAAATTCAAAATGCCTTTAAAGACAACCATTTTGTGTCATTTGGTACGACTGGTGTCCAGGGATTCTGTTTTTTCAAATTGTCCAAGAATCCTGGAAATTATGGCCAAACTCACCGGCACAGGCAAAACTTCTTGGTTCTTTAGCTTCTCTTATCTTTCTAGAATAGTGATACGCAACTTCTGTGTGCCTTGACATACTGTATCATCAAGTGCGCCACAGGAAATTGTTTAATTACACTAAATTACAAAACGTATTTATTTACTACAAATATATCACCGTTCATCTATCAATCTATGCCAGCAAAGTATAGTGACAGGCAGAACAATTAAATGCTCTTCCAGTAGATGGCAGAAGCGACAACTGACCTGTACAGCCACTTGCTGCAACAGGTAGCGCTGTCTTCAAATTAAAACAGGCCCTGATTTCCTGACTTCACTACTGATTATATATATATATGTTTTGTAGTGTGCTGAGAGAGTTTTCCAAGGTAAAATATGTGCCTTGTCAATAAGGTTTAGGGTTCCTGCTTCCGATTCTGGCTCATTTGAGCAAATTCCCAAATTGATCGCCCCAAATTAATTTGTTCTCATTTTGTTTGGGGTACTACTGAGTGAATTACTTCATATACATACATTATCACCCGGATACACATGCTTGCAAAAATTAGGGAGGTTTCATGGATTTTGAGGCCCCCAAAAAGGCGAATCATTTATTAGAATAATAATGATTTAAAAAATGCTTCAAACGAGCCTCGGTGCTTCGGCCCTAAAAATCCAAATAGTTAAAACTATAACTCATTGATGTTACCATACTAAAGACTTTCTACCTCTTTGGGTCGTCCGCCGGGGTTCATGGCGATGGCGTTGACGAACTCTGGAGAAACACAACGAACAGGGGAACGAACTGGGACTTCGGGGGAGGAAGCATCTTCTGGAGCGTCACTCGTGATCCTACGCCGGGCCAGAACTGCTGGCTCATCCAGAGACATTGCACGGGTATGGACACCTGTGATGGTATGCAATTAAGTAAGCTGAAATGCAGCAATGGCCAGTTGGAGCCTCATAAATACAGTGAGGATTGTTAGTTCTTGGGAATCCACACTACATTCTTAAGGCTGCTGTGTACACAGAAATTGACAAAGCATTTGCAGGAGGCCCTTCAGTCAATAGACCAACACACAGTTATAGTGAAGTCCAACCATCTATTTTCTACACCATTTATCCTCATTAGGGTTGTGGGTGACCGGGAGCCTTTCTCAGCCAACTTTAGGCGCGAGTCGGGTTATACTCTGGACTGGTCTCCAGCTAATCATAGGGCACATACAGACAAACAACCATTCACACTTAGATTCACACCGATAGACAAGTTAGAGGCTTCAATGCACATGTTATGGGAATATGTTATATAGTGTTAGCTTCCTATCAAATTGATGCATATTAAAGAACACCAAAAATGTTAACGTGCCAATATGGCCCAATGCAGATTTAACCTTTGCTTTTTTATATATAGTTTTGTTTGTGTCTGAATATTGGAAAATCAAGTTCCACATTGCATTTCCAAAGTTGTGTGTGTGTGTGTGTGTGCGTGTGTGTGTGTGTGTGGGTGTGTGTGCGTGTGTGTGTGTGTGAGACAGACAAATGACATAATGGAAATGAGTACAATATTTACAACACTAATGTTTAATTTAGACCCCTTTGAGCTCCTTGTGTCACAGGTGAGTAAATGCTGAAATTTTGTATAACTTTAAAAAAAAATTCCATTTTTAAAAAAAAAAGCAAAGATAAAAAAAAAAACTACAGAAAAACTGTTATGTTGCGGGTCAAGTTAATCCATTTTAAAGTTAGTGCAATAGTTTTAAGGTACGAAATTACTCATTGGCTTAATAATTATAACCAACATATACAATACAGCTTGTAAGAGACCACATATTTGCCTGTGTATTATTTTTGTTTGTTTGTTTGTTTGTTTCAGATACTTTTGGATAATTAAACACTCCCCGGGTCAAATTGACCCAGCAACATTATTGTTGTTCCTGAGAAACAACATAACAGGAGGGTTAAATGAGCTGCGACGTATCGTGCAATCAGACGTTAGACTTGCGAGACAAAATTATTTTGATGCAAACAAAAGACACTCAAATGCAGATCGACAGACAAGAACTTGCAGGATCATTCCAAAAAACTGATTAAGATGAGGGAACAAACCCAAAAGCGAGTGAGAGGGTCTGTGTTCAGACTGAGAAGAAGAGGAAATGCTGGAGGTGACCCTTTGGGTGCGTGCTGAGTATTCTGGGTAAAAAGATGAATAATGAAAAAAAGGCAAATGACAATGAAAAAAGGAAAGTTGATGAGGTCCTATAGTCAGGACAAGAACGAGAAACATGCAAACATTAAACTGAACTGATTGGCTATTTTGTATTGCACTGAAGGGTAATAATTCTGCTTTAATATTAATAAGTGAGGCCTTGGTGAGTGGCAGTGTTTCACTGGATCTCATTAAAATGGAAGATTTTTTTTTATCCATTTGACTAACAACCATATATGAAAATATTTGATGAGGAAAAACAATCTTTAAGAATTGAAGGAATTCCAGAATAAGCCAGCATTATAATTATTGCATCCAAGTACAGTGAACTGATTTGCGATTCGCTATTCACAAATGCACCAATTCACGTTTTTTTTCTGTGGAACCTATCCTTAGCTATTCCTTGAAAAAGTCACCTATTTCCCTGTGTATTTTTAGGGTTCTTCCTATGACACCATAAGATGCAACAAGATTGTGTCAAAATCCTGGCTAACAGGAAAGTAATAATTGGTGACAAGGACGTATGTTGAAGTGATACATCTTGACTGTTCAAAGATCTTTGTATGTAGGGATGTAGCCTGGGTTGTTGGCAGAAGTTATGGAGAGTCTTTGCTTCAATTGTATAATTTTGTTCTGCAATTTTTTCAAAATTAAATCATTTTTAAGGTATTTAATTTTAAGGGTAATGTAAGAAGAATGTGAAATGATAAACTGTCAGAATCCGTGGTTTAGTTACAGTTCAAACTATTAACAGGCCATTCTAAGCATGATCAGGGAGGCATCAATTAAGTTTTTTTGCTATTCAAGGTAACTGTTTTATTCTGGTATTTAGGCCATGCTACAAAGGAAATATACATGAAAGTCAGCTAAGTAAGTAACCTAATAAGTTTGTTTTCTTACCTGCAACTCTTTGAGCCACCAGTCCTTCAACGTTGAAGACTTCGTCGGGTTCACAATCCCTTGAAGTGGGTGATGTTGATCCACCACTGTGGATTTTGTGGGGCTCAAAGACTTCATTGGACTGGGACAATGAGCTTGGTTGGAAGGTGTTAATTTCCTTGAGCTGGATCTGACCAGTTGCAGAAGCTGGTGAAGAAGGACCGGTTGCGGTGGTTTTCAATCCAAACACAGGGGCAGGCTCCGGTGTGCTTGGTTTCACGGGTGACTGATGGCTAACCTGACTGTACATCGGAGGCATGTCCACCTCGTAGATAGCTCTGCCTTGGCTCTGAGAGAAGGATGGCTGTGTGGTGACAACACTGGTTTCCCTCAGAGGAGCACTTTGCGACTTTGGTATTAAAGAACGGCTCGGCTCCAGATCCAACATGAGGAGATTGAGCGTCTCTATAGATTTCTCAATGTCTTCCTGTGAAGCACTGTGGTGATGAGGGAACTGTGGAAGGTTCTGGTGAGCCTGCATTGTTATCGCAGAGGGCGGTGTCCCGAAAGTGAGTCCCACAGTTACAGGCTCTTCAGGCACACCGAACCGATGCCAAATATTGAGACCACGTTGGACGGCATCCCTGCTACTGGTTGTCCGGGTGGGAGCTGGCGGCATAGACTGTGTATCTATACTAAATGACTGTGAGCGGTACAGATTCTGAGTTGGCACATAATTTGAGGCTGGGACTGAATCATTCCGAGTCAGTGTAACTGGCCGGTCTGTTATGCAAATTTGCGATTGCACTGTTTCCACTGGGCTTTCTGCAACACTGCGCTCCAGATACGGCACATGGTCCTGGCCATTAATGATGGATTCCGACTGGTAGTAGAGATCCGCCGGCGTTGCTCGGCCATCGGTTGAGGAGAACGTCCCCAGACTGTCCACACTATTGGCCTTTTGACTGCTCGGTAATTCGTCATCTAAAATGTCAGTTTCCCGGTCAATGTTGCGGTGACCATTCACATGGACTTGAGCGGGCACCCGGTGGAGTATCCCTTCAACAGCAGAGGTCGGGGAGCCATGGTAGCCTTGACGATGCATGTGCCCCTCCAGTCCACCCAGGAGCTGCTCCAGCTCCTGTTTCTCCTGCAGGCTGATGGGTTGCTGGTCGTGGTGATGGACTTTAGGTACCTCCTCAACGGTGGGAACACTTGGCAGGTTCACGGTCGAATGGACTGCTGCTACTTCATCTGTTCTGTCCGTTTTAATTGACGCCGTCGAGTTTCCTGAGTCGCTGCTCACTGATAAGGCGTGGTCGACCGCAGGCAGGGCGTGTTCAATAGCAGTGGGTGGGAGCCCATTGGCTGTGACAGTCCCATCAACAGACTCTTTTTTGCGCACTTTAGCGTAGAGACTCCCATCCAAAGGTCCTTGGGTATGGATGACTTCTGCAAAAACAAGAATAAGAGGTGCTTATCACACAAAAGGTTAAACTAAAGTGATATTCAGCTGACAAGTTTTCTCTTGCATTTGTAATTAGCTAACTCTTTCCAGTCCAAAGGATGTTAAGGAAATGGTGTGACTATGTGTATGCACATGAGCAAGAGTGTTGGTTTACTGCTACGCGCTGTGGTTGTCAAGCTGTTTGTGGTTTGGTATATAGGGAAAGTATGTGGGCATTGCCAAAACAGCTGAAGTTACATCCTGGCTCATGTCCACCTATTCTACTGACTTCAGGAAATGAGCGAGCTCTGCGGCATGCAGTATGGAAAAACCATTTAATCGCAGAAGCCTGCCTTGTGCTTCATCAAGCCAATTAGGAAAAATCTGTGCCACCCAAACAATGCCAGGGGATGCTTTATAGCTAAATCAAGTGAATGCAGAAAATGGGCACCTGATATAGATCATTGAATGGAAGACTTGGATGATGCCATTTGTGTTAAATGAACCTAGTAAATAAAAACACATGGGGCTTACGCATTGTCAACACGGTGTGCTTATTGGCCCTTCTGTTGTGTTGTGCGTCACTTTGACCAAATGTAAAGCAGTATTTTAAAATGTAAACAAAACAAAAAAAACAAAAAATAGGATGTAACTTTTACTGGCTTTATGTCTTCAACATTTAACAATGACCAAAACATCTGCGCATCTGTATTATTTCCTCACAAAAGCTCTCCCATTTTAGCAGTTAATGTTGTTTGTACTTCAACAAAAAAATTCATTACTTATAAGACACTTTCATGTGACTTCTGGAAACACAAGACGCTGCAAAGGAACATTGTGGCTGCATATTATCTGGGAATTACATAATTTATATCATGCTAGCGTTCGAGGAAATAATTAATTAGTTGTATTATATCCATATTAAACAGATGTCTGCCTCTATTTAATTCATTAAGAATAAAGTAAGTAAATAGGCTGTGTTGAGGCTTGAGGCTGTATTGCTGATGCATACAAAAAGCATCACTCACGCTGATTAACATAGAAGTAATGAAGCAAGATCTCGCCTTACTGTCTCTAATTCAGACACTAAAACCAACTGTGACTCATCGAGTTAAAATGATCAAACTAGTCATTTGATTTTCTATTCTCAATGCCTCAAAATGACTCAAATGCCTCATTAGAAGGAGGTTCCCCTACCTGTTGAAGCAATGGATGACAGCCCAAAACTAAAGTGGGGAAAAGTCCTACAGTGGAATGCCCAGTAAGGAACATGCGGTATTACAGTCTTTGGGAGTTGGCTCTGGCCACTGTTCCGTCTCCCCCTCCCACTATTTTACTGTCTGTCTGGATCAAGAGCGCTACCACTCTCACTCACTGCTCATTGACTTGTGTCCTCTGTGGTGTGGTGCTTCTGAGGGAGGTCCGTGGCAACTTTTTGACTGTGGTTGTGGGAGGGGGTTACATAGAAAGCACAGTGTGTTGAAAGTTTGAGAGAAGGACATAAGTCCCCGAAGGTCTTGCGAAGCCACAAGATTCAATTCAGTAGACGCATGGCAGAGCATCTACACGCATATTGCATTTTTATGTCGCCATTGACATTTCCGTAAGTAAGCCCCTTCCTTTCAAGCACACACAGTTGCAACCCACTCGTATCATGGCAACAAATGCAGGGAGAACTCCATCCATCCTACTACTCAAGACAGATGGAGAATATTCGAAACCCTGCTGTTAGGTTGTTTCTCAGCGACAAAAATAATGTTCTCAGGTCAATTTGACTCAGGAGATGTTTAACTATCCAAAATGGTCAGAAACTATGGAAAAGATTGATTCATCTCAATATTAACTCACCTTAAAAATATGAACCATTATACAAGATTGCATTGTACATGTTGATAGCACTTAAAATAAGTAGAAGTTTCATAAAGAAAAAGTACTTTTTAACTTCTAACTTCTACTAGGTCCTTATGACAGGGAAACCTCTTTTCCCCACAGTTTGAGTGTTTCGGTTCAGGGTACATTCACATCACCCACATCTTATACAATATCACCATGCAGGAACTCTGTTTGTGTGTGTGGACCAACACAAGCCAGAACAACTGAGCCATTGTCATTGTCAAAGATAAGATTCAAGAGCTTTTTGTCATCTATAAAGTAAAAACACAATAGTAATACCGAGCAATTAAATTCTTACTTCCTTCACTTTTGAAAGAATAAAAAAAATAAAAAAAGAACACATTTTAAAGAATGAATGATAAATACTGAAAGAAAGGAGGAGCTAGGCAATGTACAAAAGAACAATTCAAAAACTGACAATTTAAGGAAAAAGGAATGCATTCGATTTCAGTAATAGTCAAGTTAGTGCAAAAAAAAAGTACATAATGTGCAAAGAAGTATTCAACTATTCAAGTTTTGCAGGTTGCAGAAGTATTGCACGATGCAAACATTCAAGTGAGTAGAATTACAAAGGAAAAATTTTGCACTGTGTGGTTCACAGATTTTGATTTGTTAATTTGTTAAGGAGTCTGATGGAATAAGTTTGAAAAATGTTTTGTGAATGTGTGCTGTCCCTGATAATGTTCTGTGCCGTCTTTGTGGCACGACTACCATAACATAGCCTCTGCAAGAGGTGGGCTAATTCCGTTTTATAATGATGGACAACAACAAATGACGAATTTATTTGAAAATTGCAATTCCTTCAGATTGATTCTGAGATCATTAGTGTGAATGCTTGACTCTTTACAAATGGTCACTTTCGCTTATCAATCGAAAGGCCCCAGTTTAGTCGTTCCTTGTTATCGAGCGCATGTCTTCACTTTTC
Source organism: Phyllopteryx taeniolatus (assembly GCF_024500385.1). Lineage (NCBI taxonomy): Eukaryota > Metazoa > Chordata > Actinopteri > Syngnathiformes > Syngnathidae > Phyllopteryx > Phyllopteryx taeniolatus. The sequence goes on along the minus strand of NC_084513.1, from coordinate 8,120,428 downwards.
AGGATGATGCGACTCATGAGTCTCTGCAGAATCCCCACCATTTGTTCTTGAGGAAATCTAAGTAATCTGTGCCTTTACACTCATAGGACTCCTCTTTGTTGCTGTTTGGGTGTCGGGGGCAGTGAACCCAAGTATGTGGATGTGTGATGTATTAGTTTGTTTTTTATACTCTCCAGGGGGTAAATTTCTTTTCTCTGTGTAATCAGAATGTCTGCCATTCTCACCCCATAACTTTAACGAATTATGTAACAAGTGGAGAGGGTGGACTGTGACGGTTCTGGCTGGAGTGACCACTTGGTTACGCATGTTCTTTGTCAGACAGACAAAAAAAAATGAATCCAGACAAAAACTAGTGAATATCTTCAGATGGATGACGAGCCATCCGACATGGAAGCTCCCAATCCTCTTGTCTAGACAGTTACAGATAAAGCTCACACAAAAGGATGACTAAGGATTAAAGACGTACAACACACTACGTGTCAACGGTGTGGTGCATAGCTGGATATTTTAAGCTTGTAGGCGGGGGCAGATGGTGCAACTGTGTGACCTTTTTAATCTCTGAACTATGAACTGTGAACTCTATGGAAACAGAACTCCTTTAGCAGCGGAAAGTGTTTTACACTTGCAAACACGCCCTCAACAACTCTAGGGTCTGAATGTGTGTGTGTGTGTGTGTGTGTGTGTGTCTACCAAGCACAGGTGTGACAGTAATAATGACAATTGTCTACAAGTCCAAGCACTTTGAGCAGGAAAAGAATACATATCGTGCATTTAAATTCAGGAATCAAAATTCAGGAATCATTTTTTTCGAACTGAGGACTCTGCATCTTTTTGCACAATTGTTGTTTGTTGTTGTTTTTTGTCAATGTCTTTATGTCTCCAAAGTGTTCTGTAAATTGACTGTCTGTTGTACTAGAGCGGCTCCAACTACCGGAGACAAATTCCTTGTGTGTTTTGGACATACTTGGCAAATAAAGATGATTCTGATTCTGAAAACAGGGAGCTTTTAATCACTGGCATCATTCTCCATGAACCAGAAAGTAGCCTGCAAACCTAAAACAGAAAAACAAACAAACCAACACAAGGACTGTACAGCCCTTATAAGCTGCTCCGCTTTTGTTCTACACGGTCAGGAGTACTGTACTAGTTTAGTCTTCTAAATGTCAAATTGACAGCAACAAAGCAAACCTTCATTGTGGTCAGAGCTGTATTCCTTGGAAAAAAACATACATTTGACATTCCTAGTTGTTGTCATATGATTCATCAGTGATATTGTTAGGGCTTCATTTAATTACACAGGCAGAATGCTCAGTTGATATTTACTGATATCAAGACGTCAAATTGAACAGGTATTTTTTCATACATTACAGGAGATGCTCAGAAATGATGGGGTAAAGTTCTAAAGTACATCTAAATCCAGTCTAGCTTTGTTGACAGAATTTGAAGCCAATAAGGGTCCTCGGCAAATATAAGTACAGTGCAGAAAGCTAAATGGGCTCTTTCAGTTTATTAAATATTCATCAAGAGATCAGTAAATCAATTTCTCTGGGTGCACTTAGATTCAAATGCCACTGATATGAAGGTTACTTTAAAAGTGGGCTGGAGAAGAAAGACCAATAATGATGTTAACCAAAAACAGCCCTTGTTGCTTTTTTATGAACTGTAGATTTCCGAATTAGTATTCATCCATCCATCCCTCCATTTTCTGAGCCGCTTCTCCTCACTAGGGTCGCGGGCGTGCTGGAGCCTATCCCAGCAATCATCGGGCAGGAGGCGGGGTACACCCTGAACTGGTTGCCAGCCAATCGCAGGGCACATAGAAACAAACAACCATTCGCACTCACAGTCATGCCTACGGGCAATTTAGAGTCTCCAATTAATGCATGTTTTTGGGATGTGGGAGGAAACCGGAGTACCCGGAGAAAACCCACGCAGGCACGGGGAGAACATGCAAACTCCACACAGGCGGGGCCGGGGATTGAACCCGGGTCCTCAGAACTGTGAGGCTGACGCTCTAACCAGTCGTTCACCGTGCCGCCCAATTAGTATTCAATGTCTGTAAAAAGAAATAGAATTTAAAATCTAACTCTTGCTACCAAATGCAAATACACATTGTTGTTCATGAATGCAAAAAAAAGAAACAACATTTCACTCTGGAGAGTCTCTTAAAAAAACAAGTCATTAGTTGCGAAGGGGGAGAAATCTTAGTGAACAAGTGAATAATGGGTAATCCGATGAGTTGGCTGCAAGTCTCATTCCAGAGGTGAGTTGAAGCTTAAATAGACTTCAGTCTGGTGGATGACCAAAACACGAGCATATCATTCTCCCAAGCCTGATAGCTTGCACAGACACCCTCAAGGAAGGACACGAAGGCTCTCTATAGAGTATATGTATATACCCATAAAAGTCTTAAGAAATACAATTTTGCATTCTTGTTGTGGCTCCCATTTTCCCTATGCTTGTGTTGGTGTCTGCTCTGTGAGTTACTCGTAATCAATCCGAGGTATAACTTGTCTCTCCCACCCAAAGTCAGTTGTGATAAACTTTAACCCCACTGTGACGCTGCGTAGGATAAGGATGATGGAAAAATCATTGGCACATGGATGTCTTACAAAGTGTTTTTTCTTTGACAAGTTAATATTGACCAACACTGAAAATGCAACAGTTATCTTCAGAGGAGAAACAACAATACATGCTTCCATTTTATACACGCCAGCCAATCGTAGGGCTCAAATAGACAAACAAGCATTCACTCCCACATTCATACCTATTGACCATTTCGAGATCTTCAAATATGCATGTTTTTAGAATGTAGGAGGAAGCTGGAGTATCCAAAGAAAACCCGCGCAAACACGGACAGAGCCCAGATTTGAACCCAGAACCTCAGAAATGTGAGGCAGACATGATAATCACTAGCTCACCTTGCTGCCGACAACAATACAGAGGCTAAATTAGTATGTATGTAGCTTCCAAAAAGACCACCCCATAAATTTGATGTTGAGTGCAACTCAAGGACTAGACATAAATATTTGTGTAGTGTCCCGTGACAGCACTGCAGTTGACTAGCAACCAATGTTAGCTGGAATAGGTTCCATCTCACCCGTGTCCCGTGGCTTAGTCCTCATGACAAACATCAGTGTCTATGATGCTTTCTGTGGTTCTTCCTGTCCAAAGGCAAACATCCTCACGGTTAAATGTGTAGGCTTTCCTGTGGCATTTTCAGACAGATTGGCAGAGTAAAGATAAACAACAACCCAAGACAAGACCAATAGAGGTGGAGTGTGTCTGGCCCACAGCTAGAGTAAAGCGGTGTCCACGAGAAAGCCACAGACCACTCATGCATTCCTAACATAAACCCTTGTACAAACCTTGACAATATTGTTGATTAAATACAAACACTTATCACAGTAACTGCAACTGAAAAACTTTATATGTCAACTAAAATGTTAAAGTATATATGACTGAACATCGTTTTCCAAGTAGACTTACAGTATATTATAAATGTCACTGAGCAGATGCCTCTGTGCCAGCAACAGCCAGAGCTGGCCGAATCCAAAAGGGTACACATCACAGCAGGAAGAAGAAGTCCCTTGTGTGTTAAATTTGGCCTCAAAAGCCTTTACTTTACAGTCTTGGCTGACGCTGACGTACAAACAGAGCAACGACATGTTTGGAGTCAAAGCAGCCTAAATCTCCCTAAAAATCTGATAGCGTCAATGCTTATTGCCAACACACAATGGCCACAAATTTCACCTCTGCATCTCATTGGGTTAATGCCATGCCTGGAAAATAATAAGAGCTACAGTATGGTTAACATTCTGAAGAGCATTGTCGTGGCAAAGGAACGTAGTGGCCTCAAGCCTGATCCGATACCAAAGAGCCAAGCTTGTTGGCTTGACAACCTCATTACCCTTACAATCATAGAGAAGGCACACTGACTGCGTCAGTGTGAAGCCTTTGCCCAAAAAGCTCACCCTGATCAAGGACAAGTAACAAAGGGGTTTAGTTTCAATATTAGTCAGAAACAGTGGAAGAGAGCGGTTCACAGCCCTGTTGCCCCTGTGTGGCCAGCTTCTGAACTGCTAAGTTGCCAAGATCAATTGATGAACAGAAGCCTATTTCTGTCCTTCAAGCTATGACCTGCTCTATGCTAATGTACCCAAAAGGCCTCAGTAATAATGGATTGTAAGTGTCAAAGAGGTTTCTCGCTGAGAGAATGAAGCGGCAAATCCAGAACAAGGAACAAAGGGGTTATACGTTTCAAAATTAGTCCGAAACACAGTAGTAGAGAGGGACTCCCTGTTTTGCATATTTTCCCAGTAACTGAAAATTGCTGAATTGCCAGGATCAATGGATGGACAAAAACTAAACTCATGTACCCAAAATGTCTCACTAATAATGGACTGTAAGGTATCTGGTTGCACGAGCGCCAAAAAAAGTAGGACATGTTTTTGGCAGGGTGTGCAGAGAAGGCTTGGTCAGTTCGGGCCCTTTTATTGGATAAGATACAACCGTGGGAAAGGACATGTCCCTCTGACTAATGTGTACTGGATCAAAAAGGAAACATTCACCCCCAGGAGATACACACACACACACACACACACACACTACCACGATTGAATGCTTCTTGACACAGCAAATTCTTTCTGGACCTTGGGTAAACAATAACTCTGTGGTAACTTAATCTTCACCTTGCCAACACTAACTTTGCATTGTGCCTCATGCCAACCTGGACCAGTTAGTGTTTTGTAACATTGCTCCAAAGAATGTAGTGAAAAACATAATGTCAGGTTAAATTTAGGACAGATATAAAAGTTGGCATTCCCTCCCCAAAAAATTGGTCGACTTTCTTGTGTTAGATAAGTGGTGGGCTTCCCAGTTCCTAGTTTTCCTAAAATGAGCTGAGTGAAGTAAGCATCCTACAGTCACTTTTAAAGCTGAATGTAAATAATATACACTTCAAATTTGAATGTAATGAATTATGGCAAATCCTCAAAATTATCATCATACTTTGACTCCATGCTCAGAACACATTAGAAAGTGAAGGCAAAAAAGGTTTCACCAATTTGTCTACTATACCTGCCTCAGATCATTTGAGTAAATTCCTTAGCAGGGGCGAGTCTAGGTCAAGTACTCGGAAATTCGATCAAACGTTTTAGACCTTGAAAAAGACCATTTGGTGGATGATCCAAAATAGGGCTAGCCTCGACTCAAATAGATACTACTACTAATAATAATAATAATTATTATTATTATTGCATAAGGCGGCACGGTGGACGACTGGTTAGAGCGTCAGCCTCACAGTTCTGAGGACCCGGGTTCAATCCCCAGCCCCGCCTGTGTGGAGTTTGCATGTTCTCCCCGTGCGTGGGTTTTCTCCGGGCACTCCGCTTTCCTCCCACATCCCAAAAAAAAACATGCATTAATTGGAGACTCTAAATTGCCTGTAGGCATGACTGTGAGTGCGAATGGTTGTTTGTTTCTATGTGCCCTGCGATTGGCTGGCAACCAGTTCAGGGTGTACCCCGCCTCCTGCCCAATGACAGCTGGGATAGGCTCCAGCACGCCCGCGAGCCAAGTGAGGAGAAGCGGCTCAGAAAATGGATGGATGGATTATTACTTTAAAAAAAATTTTTATGTCCATCTATTGAAAAGCAGACATTTGTAAACAGTGTTTCATAAGGTGTCCTGTCGTAAACTAACATTTAACCAGATTTAGCACTGATTCTTGAGAACACTGCAATAACTAAACCACACTGTAATAAACAGGAAGCCCAGACAGCGCATGGCCGTCTCGCCATGTAACTATTTGTGTGATCGCTGACAAAGCTAGCTGCTAATGCTGACGTAAACAAGCATACGTGACGTCAAGCCGCGCAAATCCCACAATGCAATGTGGATTTATTTTTTGTTGTTGCAATAATGTCCTTATTGTTACATTAGATGTCGTTCTCTTTTCTGTATGTTAACAGTGGTTTGTATATATATATATATATATATATTCCCCCCCTCCCCCAATATATATGCACTTTCAGGCACATTGAGGCCCGCAAAACCATCAATTAAATAAAAGAAGAATAAACACAGTGGTTCTACGAGGGCCTTTACACGCCTTGGTCCTCGGACCCTAGAAAGAAGATCAGCATTGCATCAGAAATCAACCAAATGCCCTCATAAAGGTTGTTCCAAGAATTTTTATTTTTTATTTTTGCAAAAAGCCACAAAACCGGACCATATCCCTACCCTTGCACTAGTTACCCAATGGCTTCTCATTGACATTTTCACTCTTCCTCAACTGCCCCAGTCTTTTTTTAAACTGTCTCTGCTCACCACCTGATATCAGGTCAAGGGGTTGTAGGGCATTTACGATCAGGAGGCCAAAGATCTGGGGTCAACTTCCATCCATTTTCTACCGCTTATCCGAGGTCGGGTCGCGGGGCCAGTAGCTTGAACAGGGACGCCCAGGCTTTCCTCTCCCCAGCCACTTCATGCAGCTCTTCCGGGGGGATTCCGAGGCGTTCCCAGGCCAGCCGAAAGACATAGTCTCTCCAGCGTGTCCTGGGTCGTCGCCGGGGTCTCCTCCCGGTGGGATGTGCCCGGAACACCTCACCAGGGAGCCGTCCGGGAGGCATCCGAATAAGATGCCCCAGCCACCTCATCTGGCTCCTCTCGATGTGGAGGAGCAGCGACTCTACTCTGAGATCCTCCCGGATGACTGAGCTTCTCACCCTATTTCTAAGGGAGAGCCCGGACACCCTGCGGTGGAAACTCTTGCTTGTATCCGGGATTTTGTTCTTGTTCTGGGGTCAACTTCCACCGGAAATATAACCCTGAACGAGTATCCACTTTCCAAGCATCAACAAAAGACCTATTTTCATTTGATGCTTTGAATGACTTAGAATTTTGAATTATTTGGTTTGCTATGTATGAGGTACTGCAAATGATTACTTTTGTGGTTAGAGCCACTTTGCAAAAGTGTCTCTTTCGAGTTTGTAAATGAAATGTATAATGTGTCCAGTGGTGTCGTTAGGCCTATTTTAGGGGACTGAAGCCCCCTTAAAATGTTTTTAAGCCCCCCTAAATGATTTGCCCCCCCCCCCCAAAAAAGGTAAAAAAAAAGAAAAACGAAAAAAAAAAACTGGGGAAAAAAAAAGAAAAACATTTTTTAAAAATCCGCAGATAGATGAATCCGCGGGATGGCAAACCGTAAGTGTGCGGCGGTCTACTCTAATTGACAAGCTACTCAGTAGTAGTATGGAATTTTCTGCTGTTAACTAGGGACCAGAATTAACTAATTGTTTCTACCAGCAGTGATGAAGAATCCCGAACACTTGGCTGGCTGTTTACATAAAGATAAACATTAAATATCGTGTCTTTGTAGTGTACTCAATTAAACATAGGTTGAACATGATTTGCAAATCATTGTATTCTGTTTTTATTTATGTTTAACACGTCTCAACTTCATTGGAATTGGGTTGTATCTTGAAGGGAAAGAATTCCGTCTTACACTAACGTCAACCAAAAAACCAAAAAAAAAACACTTCAGGATCTGAGCCAAAACAGACAGATTTTCCACCCTTAAAAACAGGGAGCATTCACTGATGCTTCCACCCACCAAGCAGCTGTTAATTTGATTTTGATTACTTTGTTAACTCCTCAAAGGGAAATTATTCTCTCATTTTTTTTTTTTGTCAATTGAAAATGATGGGCTTGGCTGACTTTGTGACAACACAGTGACCTTTTTCGCATAGTTTTACATTACAGTTACAGTTTTACATATACTAACAATGTGTACATATTTTTTTGTACTTAATGCTTAACATACTTCCTGTGTTTGTGTGCTGTATTTAAAAACAGACTGAAATAACTATAAATCTAACGGTGACTTTGAAATGTAGCTAGTATTGTAATGTTTTTAAAATCTGTCCAAAAACGTTAAAAAGCAATTTCTGAGTCTTCTTCAGCTGTTTGTGAAATGTTGAACTCACACCCTACTTTCACTCACATCATGTGCATCTCCTGGGGGCTTAGCCCCCCTTATCCATAAAACCTAGGGACACCCATGTCTCAGCATAGGTACCAGCACACCAATAAAACAAACAAATTGATGTACTCCTCCCTACCATAAGCTAAGGCCAATTAAAAAGCTCTGATATTATTGTGACGGCTCGTTACATAAATCATGAAGTCGGGGGGGGGGGGGATTTCAGAACAAAACCCATATTTTTTTTCAAGAATAGCATGTGAGAATGTGTATGTTTATTAATACTCGACTACAAACGTCATACTGAACAACTGTTTTTAAAATGGGAATTAACATAAAAAGGTTCAGACTAATATGGCCCACTGTTTTTGGATTACTTGTCGAGTTTTTATGTAGAAGTGGCGTGGAAAAAAGCCGAATGTTGGCATTGTCCAACAGCTGTTGCTGTTTAAACAAAAATGCATGATGAAGGTCAACATCAATCTCTGAAACCAAAACCCGCACAGGTGGCACAACCCAATAGTGAGCTCAACAATAAAATAAAAAATAAAAAACTTCTCATTGTAAATCCCACATACTGACTTGGTAAACCAAAAGGGCAATGCCTTCATTTAACAAGATTACTTGTTTGTATCATCACTCTGCAAGGGATTTAAAAAAATAAATAAATAAAATAAAAAATCCTGGTCAGAAAAAAGTACTTCAAGTGTGCAAAACAATATTGTTCAAATCGAGACAGCACAATTTCCCAGAACCTCTCATAATCCTAATGTCAAAATAAACATAACAACAATCTGTACCCTTAAATTCTATAGGAATTAAAATTTTGCCTATTTTTGAGAAAAAAAAATCATGTTTCGACAAATTCTTTTTTTTTTTTTTTTGAGAAAAAGTCCTCTTCAAGAACAAAGATGCATTTTGTCAGGGTAAATATTCTCATAATAATCTTATGAGAATGAAGTTGTGTTTAAAGTCATTATTATGATTTTAAAGTCAAAGTGTAATGGCAGATGAGTCATATTTCAAGAAATGAATTATAAAAAAATACAATTTTATTCTTGTACCACCACCTTTTTATTAAAATAAAATGTGGTCAAAATATGCTTTTTGTTCTTGATAAAATAGGACTATTCCTGTAATAATGTGCCTTTTGTTAAAAAAAGTTTTATTCATACAAGGACGTCAGCGATTTAACTGTCCCAAAGCTAAGGTAGGGTTTGTTATTGTATGTATGTCAATTTCTAAATGATATGATGTAATTTATTTCAAATTGACCTCAGTTTGAGGACCACTGGTATATAGGACCCAGAGTGTCAATTACACACAGTAACGCTCGCGGGACGAGAATGAGATCCGACCAATTCTATTTTAGCAAAGACTATTTCCAACTGCCACCTCATGTGGCACAGGCACTTTATGAGCGGTGATAGCCAAGCACCCTTTGACATTCTGACTACGTGATAAAAATATACAGTGCGGGGAAATCGTGGACAGTGCTTTTACTTCTAAAAAAATATATTTTGTCCTTCTTTTGTTTTTATTTTAATATGAATTTATAGAGGAAACTCCAGAGCAGTTCAACGCTTTCGTCCTGTCGAAAACACAATGTTACAAGGTGGTCATATTGTTGGACCTCCAGAAATCTATAAATCCCTTCAATTTGGAGATAAAAATCGCATCGCACATTGGCACTGCAAAAGATTAGCTTCTGACTCTGTGGCTTCATGTACATATGTTGTTGAGTTACAAGTGGCACGTTTTAAGCTGCAAGTAGTGATGAATGGGCCCTCATATGCACATTTCCATGTATCAAAAGTGTTCTCTGTCAATTGAGCCCTCAGAACGGTGAGGCAGATGTGCTTACCAATCGCTCACCATGCTGCTTGTTTAAACTCAACATTCATTTATTGTTGTTAAATGCAGTTTATTATTATCCATTAAAATAAAAGTACAGGATTCTATTAAAATCTTGAATCGAACTTTTTTTTTTCGGGTCGTAAACATTGTTGCGCAAAAAGAGATCTCCTTTCTCACCCGGGCCAGCCAGCGGGTACCTACCACTTCAAATGGATTTCGGTCTTGTGGGAAATACTGCTCCCTGTTCCAGTAATTTTATTGAACTCTTCATTCATAAAGTCTGCACAACTTTCAACACAACAATCTTTTCTTCAATTTTCTGCCCCAAACGCCTGGATCACAACAAATAATAAAACTCCCCTCATTCATCCAAATATCTTCTTTTAAAAAGTTAGCGGAGGGGTACTGTACGTCTGGGGTATTCAACTAAAATTTAAAAAGGTCCAGATCGAGAACATTTCTTGAAGCAAAGGTCCAGAAGATCATATTGTATCTACTTATTGTGATAACCTAGTCATTTTATCTCCAAATCCTTGTATTGAATACTTCAGTCAAATCGAATTAATTCAGTACAATTCAAAAACCTTCTGGCATTTATTATTGTCAAGTAACACAGAACTAAACAAATACAGTATGTATGACTATTGATATGTACAGTTGTACTCATAATAAGTTTACAATCCAAGGTTAGAATTTGTGAAATATATATATATATATATATATATATATATATATATATATATATATATAATATTATATATTTTAATAAGGAATAAGGACCATCTCATTATTTTTTTTTGTTTTATTTTCAATTCACCAACCGGCAGAAGAATGTGGACAGAGCTTGAGAGGATGCGGCAATTTACCATCCACCCCCAACAACCCACAGCTGTGGTGTCCTTGACCAAGATGATGTAATAATGTCTTGTATTATGTAACTATCACACTGTACATCCATCCATTTTCTGAGCCGCTTCTCCTCACTAGGGTCGCGGGCGTGCTGCAGCCTATCCCAGCTATCATCGGGCAGGAGGCGGGGTACACCCAGAACTGGTTGCCAGCCAATCGCAGGCCACATACAAACAAACAACCATTCGGACTCACATTCACAACTAGGGGCAATTTACAGTTGTCAATTAACCTACCAAGCATGTTTTTGGTATGTGGGAGGAAAGCGGAGTGCCCGGAGAAAACCCACGCAGGCACGGGGAGAACATGCAAACTCCACACAGGCGGGGCTGGGGATTGAACCCCGGTCGTCCACCATGCCGCCTCACACTGTACAGTTTGTTGTCAATGTATTTGTATTTATTGTGTTTTGTTTTACTCTGCTGTCTGCTACCTGGGCAGCTTTGCAAATGAGCATCTGTTCTCAATTGCCTTACCTGGATAAATAAAGGTTAAACACATTAATAACACCAATAAACACAGTGTTTCCAAGAGAGCCTTTTGCATCACCCTGATGTACAGACCCTAGAAATGTACTGGATTCCTTTTTCCTGAGCATATTTCTGTGGAATGCTAGACAAACAAACCAGACAAGTGGGGAAAAAAAAGAAAACATGTTGACTCTCCTACAATGTTTGGCACTCAGAGACCAAGGGACCTGCTTGCTGCCATCGGCTAAGGGCGTAGCATTGCTTCCGATGAAGAAAGTAGCATTTAGGGCGCAGAGTGACCAACATTCAACCAACAGACTTGGCCCATGCCTGTGGCAAACCAGGAATGCTGCACAAAGCTTTGAGTGGCAACAGAATCAGGGCGCCACAAGACCTTTGGGTTCTGTGAGTGTCATGAACAGAACAAAGGACAGGACCCAAAATGCACGACTCCAATTAGAATGGACAGTTTCAAAAAGAGAGGTTTAATAAACAGGCAGAGGTCGGTACACAGGCAGGCAAGCCGCAAAGGCAACAGTATCCAAAAAACGTGATGCAAAAAGGCAAGGTCAATAATCAGAACTGGGTCTAGTCTTACTATGAGTCAGTGACGTGGAAACAAGGAATGCTGGAACGTGACAACAAGGTACAACGAACTGGCGACCAGAAAGAATGAGATAGGAGGTTAAATGCATGGGTAAACGAGGCACAGGTGGGGAAGATGCTCTCAGGAGCAGGTGTGTACGAGACAGAGGGAAGACAACAACCAGAACACACACCCATGACAGCGAGGTTAAAACATGGCCACAAAGGAATTAGCGGTAATAGTGTCGCTGCTCCCTTTCAAAACGCAAACTCATAATTCACATCATGGGCAATAAACATGAACTGTTATTGTAGTTCCCACAGCCTCCAGGGATTATTTCTCCGTATAAAGCATGCGGTTTTGAATGACATCCAACACACGATGGCAAATTCATGTTAATTTTTCTGCGCGTTAAAGAACACATTTTATTGATTTTTCACACTGTTCTTTGGTAGTTTTAGCTTTGTAAAGATGTTATTTTACAAACATACCATTTTTCAGTCAGAGCAATGTCAAACCTTTTGGGTTCTTATGCCATTAGAAGTGTGCCTCGCATGCATATAACAATGCATAAAGGTGAATTTGTGAATAGAGAACCACAAATAGATGTGGATTCTAGTTACCATTTTTTTCATGAGACAATATGATCAATTTTAGAGTTTCAGCAAAATGGAACCATAAAACCTTTCTGGTATTTAACTACTTTGAAATACGTCTGTGACTGTGATAAAATTACAAAACGTTTATCTGCTGCATATTTGTACGTTACTCACCTTCTGTAGTGTCCTCATTATTCTGATTGAAGTTCTCGTAAGAGTCCCAGCGAATCAGCGGATCTTGTGTGTTGTAGTCCACAGAGACGCTCGGCCCGTTCTCCAGGTGATCCATACCTTGACCAGAGGTACGAAGAGACAGAGAAGAAATGTGAATCTCCCTCTCCTCAAAAAATATCGTGATTAAAAATAAAGAGAAGTGCAGTACAATAAAGCATAAAAAAGAAACCATGTAGTATACTATGCATCAAAATGATACGTTGATTCTTACCATACATTTTTTCTGGGCCAAAGGAAAAGATAAACTCGACTTTGCCATATTCAGGAAACCTCTCATCTGCAAACAGGAAATGATCAAATATTATCATAATTAGGGCTATCCACGAATGGGTGGTGAACTGAATTGGCATTCCACCGATAAAAATGAATGCCTCATCACAATTTTCTGATTCAAATCACAACGAATCAAAGAACAATATATTACTTGCTTTATTCTGACAAGAGCTGCAATGCTGCCATGCAGTTACTTAAAAAAATACAAAATATTTCGCGATTTTTATGGCCAAAGCCATTTGGACCTGCGCATAGTTTCTGCGCATGTACGGAGTGTAAAAAACACAACATCAGAATGCAAGGAGGCATCTAGCCTGGCCCTGAGGAGCTGCACGGATATTCATGGAAGCGACACAACCGGAACCGAAAAAGAGCCATCGCCGAAACTGACGGCGATCGTGGCAGAATAAATGTGAGAAAGCTCATCCAACACAGCGTGAAAGATGACGACAGCCAGCCAGGTTGCCAGCAGCTTCGTCGAAGGCAGCGATGATTTACGGCATGCCAGGAGCAAAACAGACCCGGGCTTCTACCATCGGCCAAGGTACGGCGAGGGATCCTGGATTAAGTAAGCCATTTTGAAGTAAAGAGAAGTACTTCCGGAGGGAGACGCGGCGGCTAAAACATGGAGGCCAAAACCGTTGGGTAATTATTTCCACCGAATTACGCATCTATCAGTGAAACTGGTGTCTCATGTTTTCCTAACTTCCAACAGGGTATTGACCTAAAATCTCTGCTTCAAACCAAAATGGCTGACTTCCTGTATCATTTTGTACTTGGGTCCTCGAGACTTTTTCTTGTGTCCTGTTATGATAGACATGTCCCCCCCCCCCAATTGTCATTTAGTGAAACAGATGTCAGGGGCTATTTTTTTCAGAATTTGTAGGGGGTGCTACTGAGTGAGTTTGGGGTCGAGGGGTGATGTTTGGGGCCCCTATAATACATACATTTTCACTAGGATACATACTCTTGCAAAATCATACAAAAAAAAAGTTTGCAGGCACGTTGAGGCCCCCCAAAAAGGCTAATCTTTGATTGCAAGAATAATAACGGTGAGTTTGTTGAGGTCCATCTCGCCTACCTTTGAATGTCTCATCGAGCTCGTCTTTCCCAAAGACGATTCCCAGGTCGTGAACAGCGCACGTGTGGAACTGTACCCGGAAAATCACATCACGGCACGGACCCAGATAACGCTTGTGGTAGCACTTGAGCTGCGGGAAGAAGGTCATTGGATGAGATGTAAGAAGTATCATGGCTACTCTGACATCTTTTCCAAGACGGTTTCTCTTCTGGGAAGACTAAAACCTAGTCATAATAACGTAAATTGCTACCTTGGTGTCATAGTTTCCAACATATTTTGACACTGACTGCTAATGAAAGTGTTTAAATAAAGCGAGCCAGATCCCCTACCGCATGTTTTATGGCCCCATGTTTTTCTGTGAACGTGAAATACAATAAACTCCACATGCTCTGAGTGTCAATGTACAATGTCTAGTTGTAGTTAAAACCAACAATTATTGTTTAACAATAAAAATCTTCTCTACATGCTGTTAGTCTGGGTTTAACAAGTGAAAATGATCCATACGCCATCGCCTCTCTGGTAAATCTAGACTTAACACACCACAAAATTATTTTCCATTGAGCTGGAGGCCAAGATAGTATTTCATTAAAATGAATGCCCTGTTTCCCCATCAGTCTTAGGCCTACTTGGTCTTGGTAGCTTACCAAGGATAGGATAACCAAGACTAACATATTTACCACAACCCCAGGAAATGTCTTTGGACATGGTTGTAAAGCTACTTTCTGCATCAATGAGGAGGATTTCACTTGTTGCACTGCAGTATTTTAATTCAACGTGTCAGTTTTATATACAGGTATATATTTGTTTGGCTAACCCTCCTGTTACTTTGTTTCTCAGGTGCAGAAACCCAAAAATAAATAAACAAATAAAAGTCATTATCTACACTGGGCTCTACTTTCGTGACTAGGCACAACTTGGCGAGGAGGCGGCTCAACCCGTTTTTGGTAGTTTTGCGTACCGGCGTGCCCACATCAGTCGACTTCAATCCCGTCCAATCGAAGTTGCTTCTTTCATTTCCTTTAAAAGTGGTGCAAATAGCCTTGCACGCAGATGTCTCTTTATGCGGAAGAGGACGCAGTGATCCATGCGTGACAGGAGCATTGAACGTTAGTGGTATTCCCTTATTAAATACAGAATGAGCTGGTGAAAAACCGCTGGAGGCTTAAATATGTCCGTGGACCTCATAGATCCCGCCCCCTCTTTGTGTCAGCTTGCTTATCTTGGCGCAGACCGGTCTGCCAAATTGGCAAACACGCCAGTGAAACATTGCTTATATCTTATGATGAATGCCATTAATAAGCATTTAAATCAATATTCAGTGAATTAACTCTCAAGATCATGGTTAAATTAGGATAAATAACTAATGCACAAATATGTAACATGAACCATTTCCATTGACTATGTTGATAACACTTGTTTAGGACAGAAAAGGAAAAAAATCTAAATTTTAAAGGGGTTCATTTGAGCTGCAACATAACAGGAGGATAACATCTTGGTTGTGACTTTTTTCTTGCCAAACAGCTAACATGCATCTTCTTACCAGGATGTCTCCTTTCAGAAGTAGCCCAGGTTCAATGGTGATACAGATACTAGTCTGACTGTCCCCTTGAACATTACTGCAAAAGAGGGGAAAAAACAAATAAATCACAGCCCTGCCATCGCCATTACTACAAACACTCAATTGGAATATACGTTGTATTCCCACAAAGCGGTGCATACTTGATAGCTCTTTATCTGCTTACAATTGCCTCCACTTTCAAAGTAGTGCAATTACAAAGTCGGACTAATTTGGCACATTAGTGTCTACATGGCCGTCTAACAACTGGGAGCAGTGGATCAAAGGCCGGCGAGTGCTAATAGGGAGCATGTGAGGAAGAAAAGTGGGAAGGAATGCCGTGCAGGGGCTTTGAGCAGGTCTTAAGGTAGAAGGGCGCGGCATTCTCATAGTTTCACGTTTCCGTTTAAAAAAAAAAATAAATCATAGATAAAAAAAAAAATATATATATATATAGTATCAGTTGATTGAATTTACTAATCCAAGCAGAGGTTTCTCTACTGCCACTACTACTTTCAACATTTTTTCCAGGCAGTTCAAAGGCTTTCTGGAAATTGTTTAATATTTTTCGTCTGCTATTTTTTTATGAAGCAGCCATTTTCGGCTCATTTGCAGGGGTACTGTAATGATCTGTATTTTGGTTGACTTTGTTTTGATTCGATGTACTGGTAGTTGGTGTCATGTTTTGTCAAGTTTTCCTGTTATATGTTCATGTCTTATCTCCTCATTTGGTTTTTGTCTCCACCTGTTCTCGTCAACCCTCTAGCTTGTGTCAAACAATCAGCTCCCTCCAGCCACTCGTGTCTTGTCCAGGTCTTCCTCGTTGTCTCGTCAGTTTGCTTGTATTTAGTTCCCTGGTTTCTTTCAGTTCTTGTCGGATCACTGTTGTTTGTAATCTGTTGCTGTGGGTCACGTCTCTTGTCATGTTATGTTTTATGTTGTGAGTAGTGCTGGGCAAGTGAAGCCTCATGAAGCACTGAGGCTTTCCTAACAATTGTGCCGAAAAAGATTCAAAGCTTTAAGGTTTCAGTGACAGTGACATCTGCTGGACAACTGAAGGCATAGCAACCTCTAAAGAGCATGAATGAAGCACTGGCACCGTTACCCATGATAGCAACAAAGGTTGAGAAAGGTCTGCATCATTCAAATGTTTTGTTGATTCCATAGGAGGCGAAATGGGCCAAAATACCAGCAACAGTCTGTGAAAAACTCATGAAGACTTACAGAAAACGTTTGACCTCTGTCATTGCCATCCATACATTCATCCATTTTCTGAGCCCCTTCTCCTCACTAGGGTCGCGGACGTGCTGGAGCCTAGCCCAGCCATCATCGGGCAGGAGGCGGGGTACACCCTAAACTGGTTGCCAGCCAATCGCAGGGCACATACAAACAAACAACCATTCACACTCACATTCACACCTACAGGGAATTTAGAGTCGTCAATTAACCTAACATGCATGTTTTTGGGATGTGGGAGGAAACCGAAGTGCCCGGAGAAAACCCACGCAGGCACGGGGAGAACATGCAAACTCCAGACAGGCGGGGCCGGGGATTGAACCCCGGTCCTCAGAACTGTGAGGCAGATGCTCTAACCAGTCGTACATCGTGCCGCCTAATTGCTCTACATTTTAAATAAAATTTTATTATTTTAAAACACACATACAAATATATGTATGTATAGACACACACACATTTTTATAGCTATATAAAAATATACCTATGATGAAAATTACAGGCCTCTCTCATCTTTTTAAGTGGTAGAACTTGCACAATTGGAGGCTGACTAAATAATTTTTTGCCCCACTGTATATATATATATATATGTATACTTCCATCCATCCATCCATTTTCTAAGCCGCTTCTCCTCACTAGGGTCGCGGGCGTGCCGGAGCCTATCCCAGCTGTCATCGGGCAGGAGGCGGGGTACACCCTGAACTGGTTGCCAGCCAATCGCAGGGCACATAGAAACTAACAACCATTCGCACTCACAGTCATGCCTACGGGCAATTTAGAGTGTCCAATTAATGCATGTTTTTGGGATGTGGGAGGAAACCGGAGTGCCCGGAGAAAACCCACGCAGGCACGGGGAGAACATGCAAACTCCACACAGGCGGGGACGGGGATTGAACCCCGCACCTCAGAACTGTGAGGCTGACGCTCTAACCAGTCGGCCACCGTGCCGCCTATATATCCATCCATCCATTTTCTGAGCCGCTTCTCCTCACTAGGGTCGCGGGCATGCTGGAGCCTATCCCAGCTGTCATCGGGCAGGAGGCGGGGTACACCCTGAACTGGTTGCCAGCCAATCGCAGGGCACATCGAAACAAACAACCATTCGCACTCACAGTCATGCCTACGGGCAATTTAGAGTCTCCAATTAATGCATGTTTTTGGGATGTGGGAGGAAACCGGAGTGCCCGGAGAAAACCCACGCAGGCACGGGGAGAACATGCAAACTCCACACAGGCGGGGACGGGGATTGAACCCCGCACCTCAGAACTGTGAGGCTGACGCTCTAACCAGTCGGCCACCGTGCCGCCTATATATATACTTGTATATTGTAATTCTATATTATTGTATATGTCTACTACAGGCAACTTGAAGACTATGCATCGAACCGTACATATTGGTCCTGATTATGTGTAAGCAGCGCTTCCATTTGCTCCGCTGCCATCCAGTGGCCAAACAAATCTACAGGCAAAACCAAGTGGATAGTGCCAATTTCTTGGCAATTAGAAAATAAAACAGTGTGTGTGTTACATGACCACCACAATTCCACAGCAAAATCTTCTGACTTTAAGTTACATCATTGGTTCCCATCTAGCCTTGAGAACCTTCAGGGTGTACTTGTAGGAAAATCTTTGCAGACCCCATTGCCCCCCGTGGTAACAAATGACAATAGTTAAGACTGCAGGATTTAAACAACGGAAACAAGAGCCTGCAGCTAAGTTAAATACATTAATTTGAGGGGAAAGTCTTACAGGGAAGTATACGGGAGTCAGGTGATAGGCTAGAACTGAAAATGAGTATTTTCATTATTATTACTAAGTTATTACAAGCTGACTGTCCCTAGATTCCCGTGAAAACATTTGAGTGTGATTAAGACTTACTAGATCCCAGATGTGTAGACGGGCTGCATGGCCTGGTATATTTTGAGGAAAGGACGGCATCCTGATGAAAAACAATTGCACAGCGTGTCAGCCATTTGTGAACATTTTGTAAATACTGCACACGGGTGTGACGTACCTCCTTTGGACTCAAAGTTGGGGATGCCGTGCATGATGACATGGTGAAGAAATAAGGGTTTGTTGTTGATCTTGATGTGTCCGCTGAGCAAACCGCTGAAGTACTCCACATACCTACACAGGACAGGCGGAACAAATGCAGTTAGCAGTAGAGACAGCATTATTTAATTTAATCTTGGCAATGATAGCTATAAAAAATACAAAATGTGTGTGTGTCTATACATACATATATTTGTATGTGTGTTTTAAAATAATAACATTTTATTTAAAATGTAGATCAATTAGGCAGCACGATGTACGACTGGTTCGAGCATCTGCCTCACAGTTCTGAGGACCGGGGTTCAATCCCCGGCCCCGCCTGTGTGGAGTTTGCGTGTTCTCCGGGCACTCCGGTTTCCTCCCACATCCGCAAAAACATGCATGTTAGGTTAATTGACGACTCTAAATTGCCCGTAGGTGTGAATGTGAGTGCGAATGGTTGTTTGTTTGTATGTGCCCTGCGATTGGCTGGCAACCAGTTCAGGGTGTACCCCGCCTCCTGCCCGATGATAGCTGGGATAGGCTCCAGCACGCCCGCAACCCTAGTGAGGAGAAGCGGCTCAGAAAATGGATGGATGGATGGATGGATGGATAGATGTAGATCAATTAACCCGCCTGTTAAGTTATGGGTCTAATTGACCCATTGTAAAAGTTGACAGTAGGTTTTTTTGTCTGTGGTTTAAATAACAATGAAAATGGTTCTATTAATACATTTGCAAGTTTATCTTCATGTTCAATTGACCCAGCAATTTCATTGCTGTTCCTGAGCAATGACTCTGAGAAGCGGGTTGATAATGACTCAATTACTTTCTTGAAGGTGTTGCTTTACAAATGACACACAGGTTGCAGCATCCATTAATGCTGACCACAACTTTAGGGTTTTGTGTTGGTTTGAATGTAATCGCAGTTTGTCCGCTAAGGTAACTTAATTCTGTTGTTCTCTACATAACTCATGCGACGACATGATCATACCATATTCTTGCAATTTTATTGATCATTTTTTTGGTCTTATTTCCCAAATGTCATATGTTGTTCAATTTAATATCTATGGGCACATGTATGGATGTTTCTGACCCTTTTTGGATCATTAAACACACCCTTGGTCAATTGGATAATTATTGCTGTTTCTGAGAAAAAAATGTAACAGGAGGGTTCAAGACAGAGAAGTCTTTGTGAGACAGTTCACTGGCGGGTCAATCTCCTATAAACAACCTGCGGAGGAACACTGACCTTCTCTGAGAGGGTTGACCCACAGGAAGCACTTTGTCTTCATAGAAGCGCTTCATGGCAAACCTGTCCAGAGCCTGATCAGCACTGCATTACAAATACATACAATTTATGTTGGGTTGAATGCCATCAAAAACAATTTTTCATCCTCAATTTAAAGAGTAAAAAAACATGAGGAACAACTGAATATGTTTCCAAAAGTGCGAACGCCTACCTGGCGGATATATTGCTGTAATGCATATAGGCAGCCACCACCACTCCAGTTCTGCCTCTGTTGCCCTGAAAAGGGATCAGACGAGATAGTTAAGGTCACCAAAAGAGTCTTTACACTTAGTTGTTTATAGGAAATGATTTTACCCTTCTGTTATGTTCTGGTTCAAATTGACCCATTTGAAGTGTTGGTGTTTTTCTTTCCGTATGAAATTTCTGCTAGGCTTAATAAGTGTAATCAACATACTGCTGGTGGGAGGCAGAATCCTCGCATCTCCAAAACCACCACTTTTCAGGAAACCAAAAGCTGGCATGTTTGTTGAGAAAAAAAAAGTGATTCAATTAAATTGCATTTTTTTATTTTTTTTTATTTTATATTTGTATTACATGAAAAGGTGTTGAAACATGCATTTCTAAATGAAAAACAAGGAAATGCACTAAATACTCACACTCATACTCAATACTCATGACATATAAACTGTCTATTTGGATTTGTTATTTTTTTTGTTACTTTTCAATTGGGTAGATTTAGACAGGAACATTTTAGCTGATCGTGAGAAACAAATGTAACAGGATAGTTAAGAGACAAACTTTCCTGATCAAAATTCCCAAATATGCACAAGTCTAAATACTAAAAGTCTGCTTCACTTCCCCTTTTTTTAAACTAAAAAAGAAAATGATGTAATACTGTTGCACTTATTAGATACATGTGGCATGAAAACATGTGGACACTGAAACACTGTCTTCTTCCTCAGTGACAAGTACCAAAACTTCCAAGCCCACAACAGAGTTGTTACTCAACTTCCTGGAAAAACAACACCAGCTGTCATGGCAACCGACTTGTTTGTAACCTCCCCTGTGGGGAGCTTCTTGGAACAAGGGAGCAGTGGTTTGGGATCCCATCGCCAATGATTATATTACAAATTACATATTACAATCAGAGACTAATTTAAGACATCGGGCCAGTAGTTGTCTTAAGAAATACTTTTGATGGTTTCTGTTGGTGCAATGATGAGCGTGGTTTACCACAAGAATATAATGTGATGCTTGAGCAGTAACGGGAAAAATATTGGTCAGCTCAGTTGTCAAGTAGAACATTTGAGTGTATTGTCTTTTTGTGCTTTTCTAGCCCTCTGCAACACAGCACGCCACAAACCTGCAGCTTCAATGACAGTTTTACACGAGAAATAATTATTGCAACTTCAGAGGGACGTAGCGGGGTCCCACAAAAAGCTTAAAGGAGACATATTACATATTATGCTGTCTGTTTCTCCATTTAAAACTGTTCCCAAGTGTATTAAAGGGGACAAATTATGGAATATTGACTTATAGTTGGGTCTCTGATGGGACTGCCCACTCATCAAGTGTGAACTTAAACAACCAAGTCAATATTTTATCTGCCTATTTGTGAAAAGGTGGCTACGTTTGATGATGTGTGTGTCTGTGTGTGTGTGTGTGTGTGTGTGTGTGTGCGTGTGTCCAAGTGCAGTGATTCCCAACCATTGTGTCACAGCACATTGAAGACATCATTAGGTGCATCGTGGGATATGATCCAATTTCACTTACCGTAATTTCTCGTGTATAATGCAAGTTTTTCCCCCCCATAAATTGTCAAAAGTCAATAGTGCGCATTACACATAGGTATAGGGGAAAATGAAAATGTTTTTACATTTTATAAATGTATGCAGCACTAGAGGTTATGAAAAAGCTGGACACTTTCATTCCAATGTCACCCCCACCTAGTGGTTATAAAAAAGGTGGAGCTTACGCTTTCATTCCAATACGACAGAGGTACGTATGACTGCATATATGTACAGTTGTGGTCATAAGTTTACATACCCTGGCAGAATTTGAGAAATATATACATATATATATTGTTTAAATATGACTGAACAACAACCAACGTTCATTTCTTTGTTATTTTTGTTTAATGATAATGCTTTTCTGAAATGCTTGACAGTTTAATTTGAATCCCATTAAAATAAAATTCAATGTGTTTCGCCCAGCCCTTCATGTTTTCTTTAAAGAATTGTACCCATCTTACAAATTCTGCCTGGGTGATCAAACATATTAGCACAACTGTGTGTTTTCTCATTTACCAAATAAAAGTAAGGCTGTGAATTTCAAAATAAGAGCAAGTAAATAAAAAAGTATTAGATGTTCAAATAAAGTGTTTAACTTCAGAATAATTCTTTGAAAAAATACTTCGTTTTGATCATATGGGTAGAAGCAAAATCATGCATTGTAAAAATGCATTATACATAGGTAGAAGGGTTTTCCAGAATTTTGAGGTCAACTTTGGGGGTGCGCATTACACACGAGAAATTACGGTAATTAGTCAATATTTTATGATTTATTTATCACAAATAATCTCATCTCTCATTCATTTATTCATCTCATTTATCTATCTATGCCAGTGACATATAGTGACAAGCAGAATAAAATGATCTTCCACTAGCTGGCAGAAGGTACAATATTAACCTGCATATCTAAATTTTTTTGTGTTTGGTGTTTTGGCTTGGCTCAGTCGTGGTTGGGAAAAGCTGGTGTAGGGTATAAACTGCTGCCTCCACAAGTGAAAAGTTTTTAATCATCTTTTTTCCACACTGCGGGCTCGGAGGCAAGCGGCCCACTCCAGTTCACACTTACGACACCAGGTGGATACACAGGTTAACTGTACCTTCTGCCATCTAGTGGATGAGCATTTAAAATTGCTCTGCCTGTCACTATACAGTACATCATTGGCATAGTTAGATTAACGTAGGTACATTATTTATAGAAAAGAAAAACTTTTCTGACCAATTAAATGAAATGTAATCATTCATCCCATAAGTCACCCCAGAGAATCAACAATTTGTATACAAGCCCTTTTCCGTAATACAATATGTCCCCTTTAAGGACACTGTTCATCCACGTGAATGTGGTTTGTCACAGCCGTGCAATCTTACCTTATTGTGTATGACCACCACATTATGGCTGTCTGCACTCAGCCACGTGTCCATGGCCTTGCAGATGCTGCAGATTTTATCCAGGGCTGGTGCGTGATGGTCTGGCCAGCCAAAGTCCAACACCTGTCCAGAAAGGAGCACGACTCGTAGGAAACAAGAGGAGAAAGAAAGCCAATGCTCGGATTCAAGTTTACCTTTGAATGAAGTTCGCTGATGTCGTAACGTTTCTCACTGAGGTTGAAGAGCTGAGAAGGAAAGAAGATAAGATATTATTGATTTTTTGTTTTGTTTTTTGTTTGTTTGTATTTCTTTTTTTTCTGTTGAGTCATGGGTTCCCACGAATGATTGTATTACCTCCCCTAAAAAAAATTACTAATTGAATATTGTTTCCTCAATAGTATAATTGCCCAAGTCATTTTTAACCTACTGTCACAATACCAATAAAAAATACCAATGTGCTTGCTAAAAACAAACAAAAATGTTTTTTTCTTTGTGTAGATTCTGTTTTCCAGGTCATGGTGATGTGCAAAGGTTGACTCTTCTTGTTTTTTAAATTTGTGTTTTTCTTGTTTAACGCAAACATTCAAAAATGACTTAGCCAAATATGCTAATAGGTTATCGTAATAACTGTTTAATATAATTACAAATTAATCATAAAACATTACCCTTTAAAATACATGGCTAATTGATGATTTGATTTCCAAAAATGTGCATGTACATGCACATACTATGAAGACGTTCTCGTACAAGCTTGTCTTTCAATTGCGATGTTGATATAACCTTCCTGTCAGACAAAGCTTTGGTGCTATCTTGTGGCATCTTGGGGTATTTTGGAAAGAGCACACAATGTTTTAGGAATAGCCTCGACAGAATAAAAAATGAAAACAGATGCTCGCTGTTTGTCTACTTCAGGGGTGTGCAACCTGTGCAGAAACACATATGACTCATTCATTTTTCTGCTGTGGCTCTCTGTGACTTTGGCAATTAAATAGAGCATTTAATTTAACTTTAAATGTCTTTGTTCATTTTTCAAATGTAATTCCAAATTTGAAGATTATGGTACTCCTGCAAAACTACCTTTTTTATGGAGAGGGGGTGGGGGGGGGGCGTTTCAAATACAGTACGTGTCACAACACAAATGCCGATGTGCGACACCTGGCACCAAGATTTATTGAGCTATTCGACCCTCGGTATGTAAACCATGACTAAAGTGTTTAATCTTACGTCCTTAAAACCAAACATCGCTCACACGTCACAGATGACAGTTTACAATCGTGTGTGAAAATGAAGGTGACATCCACAGTCATGATGTGCAGACGCTGTATGCTGAGGTTCAGGCTCAAAAGTAACATTAACCAGGTAAAATAAATATTTTCATTGGCTATTATCTTGCAAATGTATTTTTTACATTCTTAAGTGAAAGTCCTTTTTTTACTCAGGTTGACAGGTGACTGCACGCTCTACACACAATAAAATGATGACGGATCACAGCAGCAGAGGGCATTTTTGGTTTGCATTTTTTGTTTGCTGCAGGCGGATCATTTAAATCCGGCTTTGATTTCATGAATAACAGGACTCAAATCGACATTGACGATTTTGTTTGAAAGTAAGCTTCAAACAAAGAGGCATTTTCAAGTTCAAAATGTACTTGTCACATGCAGAAATAAAATGTTCTCTGTAGCAGTTCATTGATTTCAGTAATGGAGCACTTTATTTTTTTTTTTATACATACTGGTTTTAAAAAAACAATATAGAGTAAGCAGTATTATCCTCACTTTACGTGTCGAAAGGGTTTTGTGGCTACCGGTGTTTTTTTTGGTTGTTTTTCCTATTCAGTAGGAGACTGTCCGAATGGTTCTTTAAGTATTTAACGTTGACAGCCCGTGGTCTAGTTGCTAAGATTACTCTGGAAAAAAGGGGTAACTTTCACATTGTGCTCTGTATACTGTACTGTTCTGACTTTTTAGTTTGGGATTAACTCTACAAGTGAGTTTCATTTGTTTGTCTTTTTTTTTCGTATTGCTGTATGACTGCTTAGACATCAACTGATCATCGGTGGACTGATGCAATGTAATCGATACTGAATGTATATCGATCCTTTTGCTATAACACTTGTCATAATTATGGTCATGGGTGAACCGGAACCCATCCCAACTAACTTTGGACAAGAGGCAGGCTACACTCTAGACTGGTCGCCAGCCAATCACAGGGTCTTTTCTAGAGTGTTACTTAGTCAAAAATTAGCTCAATACACAGGTGGACGGTACCAAGTAGTTGTGGCCATGTTTGGAGCGCAGCATGGAGGCGACCTCGCGCAGGTTAGCCGCGTAGCTCGGCTCCTCCACGCTGCTCGGGAACGAGACGGAGATGATCCTCTCTGTGATGTAGAGCAGGTCCACCTCGTAACCTTCCTGCAGCAGACTCATACTCCTGCTTAGAAAAACAAAAACAGAGTTGATTTTTAGGGGTATCGGTATGTTATTTAAAGTTCCTGTTATGTTGCAGGTCTCATGATCTGTATATATTTATTAATGTTATAATTTGTATATACAGTATTCTTTTTCATTGAATTGATAAAACATCTTCTGCTGGCCTAATTTTTGTTCTCGTCCTTTTTTTAAATTTGCAAACACCCATACATGATATATTTACCCTCCTGTTGCGATTTTTTCTTACCAACAATATTCATGGGTCAATATGACCCGCTTTTTGTTTAATCAACAGAAAATACATAAACATAGTTTAAATCATAATTTACAATTTTTTTTTTCCTACATTTTCAAACAGGTCAATTTGACCGGTGAAATAACACAAGGGTCAAAAGTAGTGTATTCCCACCTGTTCACCTATTTGCTGATTTAAAATCAAAACTATATCCTCTGGCGGCACGGTGGCCGACTGGTTAGAGCGTCAGCCTCACAGTTCTGAGGTGCGGGGTTCAATCCCCGTCCCCGCCTGTGTGGAGTTTGCATGTTCTCCCCGTGCCTGCGTGGGTTTTCTCCGGGCACTCCGGTTTCCTCCCACATCCCAAAAAACATGCATGAATTGGAGACTCTAAATTCCCCGTAGGCATGACTGTGAGTGCGAATGGTTGTTTGTTCCTATGTGCCCTGCGATTGGCTGGCAACCAGTTCAGGGTGTACCCCGCCTCCTGCCCGATGACAGCTGGGATAGGCTCCAGCACCCCCGCGACCCTAGTGAGGAGAAGCGGCTCAGAAAATGGATGGATGGAAACTATATCCTCTGTTATTTGATAAAAAATTAACCAATGAAATGGTGTACTGTACAAACATAACAGGAGGAGTTAACTCAAGGTGGCGCAATGGAAGTGAACCAGTAGACTGTAAAATATGCCTCTTAATTACTGGATATAATCCACTACATGTGATTTAAATCCATGTGCTTGTGTGTATGGAAAAAAAGAATTTGGGTTATTTGTATAAATACATTCAATCTATAGGTCTTTATAATAGTAATACTGTTTTTATATCATACAAGCATATGATTCATAATAATGGTGCGTGGACATTTGTTTTCTATTTTGTCTTTGTTTTTTGCCAACTATTGTTCCAGAGAAAGATGTAAAGGCACTGCAACGAATGCATTTAGGAACACATAACATCATTTTTCAAGCCCAAAAGGACAAAAAGTCACCACGCTGCATGCATTCAATAAGACTTAGCGTTTATTTTTTCAATTGGTTTGTCATTTTTATGTAAAAATATTTTAATGTAATGCAAATTGTACTTTTCATGTATTATTGAACTATATATTTTATGTATTTATTTCTTATTCTTATTTTATTTTATATTTTATTTTTGTTTTTTTTTTTCTTTTCATTTTTAAAGATTTTCATTAAATGGTAACCAGGCGCTTGGACTCATCTCTGAAATTGATGTCCACCGTGAAGGCTAACAAGAAGAGGTAATGGATATGAATGGGCCAGGGAGGGGGCAAAGAGATGAAGACCCTTCACACTCAGACAGCTTCATATTTCCCACATTTGTCAGCGGTGAGCATCCCACAGGAAATTGCTCATTACGTGCGAGAGCTCGTCCCAGTTTTACTGTACAACAAACTTGCTACACATCTGGAGCCACTCGAACCACTTAATGGAACTTTTTCATTGCCAAAGATGGAGGTGAGACACATTTTCTCACGTTCACATGTTCTACTTGGGCCTTGTTTTATTCAAAATCTTAGTACGTCTAACTCTCTCTCATACCCTTCTCCTTTTGTAATATTTTTTACATGACTGATTTCATCTACAGTATTAGAATCAACCACTGCCTATTCACTATTACAAATTCAGCTATTCACTTTTTCTTTTTTTTTTGGTGCTCTTTCTACAATGGTCCAAGATGCCACAAATGATAACAGAACCCTGGCTAATAGGAAAGTAGTAATTGTGTCAAGGAAGTATTGCTGAAGCGATACATCCCAACTGAGAGTCTTAAGATCTTTGCATGTTGGGGAGGAGCTAAGTTTAGTCTGGGTTATTATCGGAAACTGCAGAAAGACTTTTGTCGCGTGTGTTCACTTGGACTTCTGGTGCATTTTTTTGTAAATCATATCATCAGTAAGCCATTCATTTTTAAGGCTTTTGTTGTAAGATGAGTTAGAAATGATACTAAAGAGTGTTTTGGGATTATACTTTGTGGTATATTTACTGAGGGTTTTCGCTATCCTTTGGGAATGCTCATGTACAGTATTTAATAGGAACAATGGTGCAACATGAGAATACTATAAAAACCATTTGTCAGACCTTAACCAGCATGCCTGGCCCCGCCTGTGAAAATCTTCATTCAGCCAAGGGTATTACATAAGAGACAGCTGCCATACTTCTGACACTTATGGATTCTTTACTCCGGGTGGAATATAATGAACGCATTCAGTGCACTGTATGGACTCTCACACACTCTACACGTCATTATAATGATAAAATGTCAGCTGGTTGAGAGTGGTTTTTTTTTTCATTATTTGACATTATTTTTTTGCAGGCATGAAATAACTGATAAAGCATGAAAGTTCAGTAAAGTTCAGCACAGAAGTTCATGAGTTATCGCGTTAAAGTGTGACGTGCAGTCCCATTTAAGGGCATTTTGTGTTTGAAAAACCATTGGTGCAAAAATCATTTTATACAAATGCAGAACTTTCTCTCTTTATCGGAAATAGCTGTCATCTTAACCTTGCTGTTATTTTTCTCAAGAACGGCACTAATGTTTCTGGGTAAATTTTACCCAAGCTTGTTACATTAGAAAAAAAAGCAATTAATATTGTTTATATTTCCTTATTAATACCATTACTAACTATTTCAATCAATATTTAATAGTGATTACACGACATTCAGCAAAAAAACAGAAGGGAAAAAAAATACTTAACTATTATTCAAAAACGTTTCAGGGATCAATTTGACCCCAGACATAACAGAAGGGTTCACAATAAACACAGCGAATCCTGAGAAGAAAAAAAACATCCTACCTGGAGGGTCTGTGCCGTGACTCCATGCTTTTTGAGGATTTTGTTGAGCCCTGTAAAACACGAAATAAACAACATAAATATGTTTTTATTTTTAATCAACATTGATCAACACAAGGCGGCACGGTGGAAGACTGGTTAGAGTGTCAGCCTCACAGTTCTGAGGACCCGGGTTCAACCCCCGGTCCCGCCTGTGTGGAGTTTGCATGTTCTCCCCGTGCCTGCGTGGGTTTTCTCCGGGCACTCCGGATTATTAATTAATCCTCCTGTTACATTTGTTTGTCAAGAATGGCAATAATGTCCCTGGGTCACATCCCAAAAACATGCATTAATTGGAGACTCTAAATTGCCCGTAGGTGTGAATGTGAGTGTGAATGCTTGGTTGTTTGTTTGTATGTGCCCTGCGATTGGCTGGCAACCAGTTCAGGGTGTACCCCGCCTCCTGCCCGATGACAGCTGGGATAGGCTCTAGCACGGCCGCGACCCTAGTGAGGAGAAGCGGCTCAGAAAACGGATGGATGGATGATCAACACAAATGTAGTCAGTTGCCTGATGTGCAGTATGTAACACATACTTTTTCAGAACACATTGTGGCTTTATCTTATTTTCAAGTCTAGAAGAAAAGATAAAGATCTCCAATATCTGTCCATTCTCTGGACAGCTCATCCTCAATGGTGTCACGGGTGAGCTGGAGTCCATCTCAGCTGTGTTGGGGCAATAGGCAGGACGCACCGTAGACTGGTCACCAGCCAGTCGCAGGGCACATGTAGACGGACAAACAATCATACACACTCGCATTCACATCTAAGGTCAATTTAGAGTCTTCAGCCAACCTCTGCTAAATTTTGTCGAGAGAAGCAGTATACACTCTGGACTGGTAGCCAGCCAACGCAGGGCACATAAAGACAAACAAACCTTCACACACCTTCAATTAACCTGACATGGATGTATTTGGAATGTAGGAGAAAGACTCGGGGAAAACCCACACGATCACAGGAAAAACATCTAGCTCCACACAGGAAGGCCAGAGCCGAGATTTAAACTGCATACCATAGAACTGTGATGCAGACATGCTAACTACTTCTTCTTGCTCAGATGAAGCCCCTGAAAATGTTGCCCAATTGCTTTTTGGTGCATTTTCTGAAATGCACTAAGATCCCACAAAATGGCAACCAAAAAATCCATCCACTCATTTTCTGTACCTGTTATCCTCACGCTAGTTGCGGGTGTTCTGGAGTCTATCACAGCTGACTCGGGGCGAAAGGTGGGGTACACCTTAAACTGGTCACCAGCTAATCGCAGGGCACATGTAAACAAGCAACCATTTGCACTCAAATTCACACCTACGGGCAATTTAGAGTTGCCAAATAACCTACCATGCATGTTTTTGGGATGTGGGAGGAAACTGGAGTACCCGGAGAAAACCCAAACAGGCACGGGGAGAACATGCAAACTCCACACAGGCGAGGCCGGATTTGAACCCTGGTCCTCAGAACTGTGAGGCGGCTGTGCTAACCAGTCGCCCACCGTGCCCAACAAAGCATCTTGTTGCCAAATAACTATGTTGAAGTGGAGGGAGAAGCGTCTAGTAGACAGGCCAAAGCCCTATCTCATGGAAAAGTAGTGCTTTGGCACCATCTTTTCGCACCTTGGTGCCTAGTAACTGCTGTATTTGAAGTGAGGGGACGAACTTGTATTAGAATGGCCCGAGCCCTATCTAATATAAGCGTAGTGCTTTGGTGCCATCTTGTGTGTTAGCAATTATAAATTATTTTTTTTTTTTTTTTTTTTGGGGGGGGTCTTTTCGCAATTAGCAACAAGGCTGGGTCTCTGTCCCTGCGATTACTGTAATTGGACAAATGTCATCCTCACGTAAACAAATCTGTTAGGCCATGTAGAGGAAGTGTAGCTGGAGGTATTTCACTGTGTGCCTGGTGC
This sequence comes from Phyllopteryx taeniolatus, assembly GCF_024500385.1. NCBI lineage: Eukaryota > Metazoa > Chordata > Actinopteri > Syngnathiformes > Syngnathidae > Phyllopteryx > Phyllopteryx taeniolatus. Next base: position 8,089,795 of record NC_084513.1, on the reverse strand, counting down.
ACGTTGACTTCTCCTCAATCCAGCTTGAGTGCAGGGAGAGCAGCGGGTGTAGGGGGGTTAAAGAATCTTCAGACTTGTTCACGCCCCCTTAGGTCCCATTTATACAGGAGAGGCTGTTATCCATCATCGTGCTTTAGATGAGACAGGCGGGCTTAAGGGTCGGTGTCAAGAGTAGTGCTCGCCAACCGGGGATGTGTTGCAGCCTGCTTAAATCTGCTCAAACTCCTAAATGTTCTGCTCTGAAGGCCACTTGCCAAGCTCCAGTTGTAATGAGTTATTTTGTACATGCAGGGTCATAATTGACTCATTTTTTCAGGAAATTATATCTACTTCAGCCACTAATGTAGTTGTGTGTGTGTGTTTGTAATCTTGAGAAAACAATCTGTTTCTATCTATGGTGAAAGGACAGCGCAAATAGGGAGACTACTATATTTTATCATCATTATGTTTATTATTAATGAATCCTCCTGTTACATTTGTTTGTCAAGAATGGCAATAATGTCCCTGGGTCAATGTGTTTATTTATCCAATCGTGTCAAATAAAACAAATCCCAAAAGGCTTTGTTGTAAATATGTGAAATGAATCATTTTCATTGGATATGTTCCACTCCACTACACAGTAACTTTTCAGATGGGTCAATTTGACCCACAAAATAACAGGAAGTTTGAATATGCCATATGCAGTCTTTATTATAATACACAATTAAAACATGAACCAGTCCCAACTATTTATTTGCAGGAAAGTTGAACAAATGTTTGCTTGTGAAAGTGGTTCAACAGCTTAGTATAAATGCAACATCCACAACAATTGAACATGCTTGACTTAACAACTAAACAACATAATGATTAAATATCTAATCTGCTTAATTGACTCTCCTTGACGTTATGTTAGTCAGTCTATCCAAAGAGTACACTATATATATATCCATGCATCCATCAATTTTCAACACCGCTTATCCTGGTTAGGGTCGCGGGACGCTGGAGCCTATCCCAGCTGACTTCGGGCGAAAGACAGACTACACCCTGAACTGGTCGCCAGTCAGTCGCAGGGCACATATAGACACGGACAACCATTCGCACTCACATTCACACCGTCACTGAGTGGGAACTGAACCCACGCTGCCTGCACCAAAGTCAGGCGAGTGTACCACTACACCATCAGTGACTACACTATATATAGTTGTCCATTATCCTGTGTGTAGTTTAACTGCACTGTATTGTACTGAGCTGTTACCAGTATTTTGCACACATTACTTGAAAATGAACATGAAAATATGATACAGCTCTGGGCTTACTTTAAATGTAGTGCATCAGGAGCTTTTTCACAATTTGCCCGATCTTAAGCGTTCACACAAGTCCATGGCTGCCACGAGGCAACACACATGCTTCCCTTGGGCTTTGGCCTAAACGTTTCAGTCTGGCAGGAGGGCTCGAACAAGGACCAGAAGGGTCACCAGAGGAGAACAGTGATGAATGGGCAAGAAACAGCCAATCAGTGGACTGAGAGAAAAAGGCACAACATGGAGAGTTAAGAGGGTTTAAATACCATCTCCACACAAACAGTCATTATTACAATACAAATCCAAAATTTCATGATGAATCCTCCCAATGATGATAGAATTGTGATGCTATGCTCTGCTCACAAGAGATGGTGAAATTCAAAAAGCAATTAGCCTAGCTCATCTGTCTTGGATACCTTTTTCCGATTGGGGCTCATTTTGACAATTGACAATTACCCAGGAGGAGTTTGTCAAAGTACAATCCCTGCAATTTGCCTAAAATGGCTGCATCAAACCAGAGTTGCCAACTTCCTGTTCAATTTCGGGCATGGGTCCGAGAGACTTTTTCTTGTGCCCTATAATGATAGAAATGTCCACCGAATTCCATGTCTATCGGTGAAACTAGTGTCCAGAGAAGATATTTTTCTTTTAGGGAAATAATATGTATAATAAATAATAATAATAATAATAATAATAATAGCCCTGCGATTGGCTGGCGACCAGTTCAGGTTGTAGGATAAGCGGAACAGAAAATGGATGGATGGATAATAATAATAATAATAATAATAATAATAATAATAATAAACACAGTTATTCTGATAAACAACAAAAGTAAAGTAAAAGTAAAAGGTTTGACACAATGGTATACTTAACACACACAACGCACAAAAACACTTTTCTCAAACACAAAAAGCTATTGTAAAAGCTAGAATTAGTGTCGAAACTTAAGCAGACTTAATTGCAGTTGATGTATATAGTGTTGGCGGCACGGTGAAGGACTGGCTAGCACATGTGCCTCACAGTTCTGGGTACCGGAGTTCAATTCCCGGCCTCGCCCGTGTGGAGTTTGCATGTTCTCCCTGTGCCTGGGTGGGTTTTCTCTGGGCGCTCCGGTTTCCTCCCACATCCCAAAAACATGCATGGTAGGTTGATTGAGGACTCTAAATTGCCCGTAGGTGTGAATGTGTGAGCGAATGGTTGTTTGTTTCTATGTGCCTTGCGATTGGCTGGCGACCAGTTCAGGATGTACCCCGCCTCTCGCCCGAAGATAGCTGGGATAGGCTCCAGCAAGCCCGCGACCTTGTGAGGATAAAGCGGTACAGGAAATGGATGGATATATAGTGTTTTCAGAAATATTGGTAGAACTCACCAATATCTGGCTCACATGGTCAACATGTGTATTATAATTATCTCTCAACTCTATGTAGTCTGTTAATCAAAAAGTGTTTTTCTTCATTCAGAAAAAAAACTTATGTATGAAGGAGTATGAAGGAGGTGTGGTGTTGAAAATCATTCGAGGTAGAAGCGGGTATTGGGGTGCAGGGGAGGTGGATTTTGAAAGGCTGTTTCCAGTTGAAAACCATCTGGGGACATGGACTTCACATGGACTTTGTTTTATTTTATTTACTTGGATCAATTTGACCTGCAACATAACAAAGCATGTTATGTTGTGGGTCAAATTGAACAAAGAAATAGTCATAACATACTATGACAAAGAGGAGCAACACAAACATAAAACATAACAACACAAACATAAGAAATTTAGACCTTCTTCGCACATTTGTTTTTCAGAAGCCAAAATATGGTTCCTGGATCAATTTGACCCAGAGTCATGTTTTTGTATCCAAATATCCGAAACAGTAGGGCGAATAAAAACAATAAACATTGTTGATCTCATTGTTAATGCCAAGCATGATAAGTTTCATACTGGAAAAACAATTCAGTTTGACCTGCAACATAAAACCCACTGTGATGTTGCAAAATAAAAAAACTTTTGTGTTACACTTTAAATTAACCAAAGAAAGTCATGCCATACGAGGAACACATCATCAAATACATGACATAAGAAAATTGGACCTTCCTCTTACGTCCATGTCTTATCAACAGTAAAATTGTCCTTGGTCAATTTGACACTGGGTCATATTTATGTTTCTAAGTGTGTCAGAAATGGAAAAAAAAAGAAACATTGTTTATAGGTCATTATTAATGCTATTACTAGCCAAACATACGGTTAAGTTTCATAACGAAAAACTAATTAGAGTACTTATTTTATTTACTAGTTTGACCCACAACATAACAAACCTTCCTGTTATGTTGCTTATGTCATAGCATACCATGACGAGAAACAACAACGCAGCATCAGATTCTGAACATAACAAAATTAGATAACCTTCTCAGATTCTTGTTATGAACAGCAATATCTCGGGACAATTTGACCCGAGGTTATAATTTGGTATCCAAAAGTTACAGAAATGGAAAAAAAAAATCCAATTACATTGTTTATATGTCATTATTAATACCATTACCAGTAAAGCAGATGTTTCAAAACGAAAAACTACTGCAGCTTATTGTTTTTACACAACAAACCCTCTTATGTTGCATATGTCATATCGTACTATGACGAGAAGCAACAACGCAGCATCAAATACTGGATATGACAAAATTTGACCCTCCTCTCACGTTTGTGAACAGCAATAATGTCCTGGTTTAATTTGATATACAAATGTTTCAGAAACTGGGTGAAAAAACATTAACATTGTTTATACAGTATCTTATTACTATCAGCTGAGAAAAACAAAAACAATTTTATATATATATATATATATATATATATATAACATGAAAAAAATACCACAAATTTAATTTATTTGGGTCAATTTGACCCGCATCATAAGAGGAGGTTTTTAAACAATCTATCCAGTGTTCCACAGCTGCCTACCTTCCTAAATAAGTGGCCCGTACTCCATCGCCATGGCCCCCTGAGGGAAGAGAGCCGCCTCCTCAAAGAACCTTCTCTGTTCATCTCCGGAGAGCTTTCAGTCCGACACTGATGTTTCCTGTAGTGAAAACTTCCCCACTTCTTTCTTTGTCGTCCCTCCGTATGCTCCTGGTCAACCCCTTCTGGTATCCTCTCTGCCTCTGATTTTGCCCCCCCGCTCTCTCTCTCTGTCTCTCTTTCTCTCTCTCTCCCCCTCTTTTCCTGCCCCCTCCCATTTGGACTCCCGTCTCGTTATCTCTCACCTCGCATTCAACTTCTCTTCCGCCCCTTCACCCATGTGAGCACTCCGATCTGAACCGCTGTGGTTAACCATGTTTGTATCTAGGGATGAACATGCAATTTTGCGAGTCACAGATTGAGACTACAGTGAACCCCCTTTAATGGTGGTGGTGGGGACATGTTTCAGATCCAGACACAATAGTAAAGTCCATGATGAAGCAAGAAGAGAAGAAAACCTTTTTGTGTATTGTTTTAACCCTCCCACTTGCTTTAAACTCCTTTTAAAATTATTCACACCCATTTGTTTGACACATTGTAAATTGCAAGCATAAACCTTATGAAAAATACTGTATGTATTGTCACATCTGTGTACATGCATGTGCCTTTAAGACGCAGGGCCTGGTGGGGTTTCCTGAGATGGCTGGGTGTGAGCGCCTGGGTGTGAGCTGCGGTCGACAGCAGCTCCTTTTAATTTGGAAAATAATGATAAAAATAAGGCCATTGAAGAAATCGTATCCCATTTGTAAGATATTTTTTTTCCAGATGTTCAAACTTGGATGATTCGTGAAGCCAAAATAGGACGTAGACTTGACTCAACTAGAAAGACCGAACAAAAAAAACCAAAAAAAATCACTTAAACATTGGTACAACTAACTGAACACTGAAATTAGGAAAATCTACCATAAAACATAAAATCAGCCATACAACAACACCTGTTGCCCATTCATCAATTCATCCAGAAGTGATCCCTTCAAACATTACTCCGTACTGTTCATCCTTTTTCACAATCTTTTCTTTGCTCTCCCCAACAAATTTGTTTTGTCTTATTTTGTTGGTTTGTTTGTTTGCTTTGTAATTGCCCCTTGTCCCATACTATTCTGTACTTTAATTGTCGTGTAATGTGTGCATAAATGTAGCCAACATATCAGAACCTCAAATTAACACAGCAACAACAACCCAAAAAGAGGGGGAGGGGGGGGTCCAATGACGCGAGACGCTTGTGTAGTCATAAGACAAATTGCGCAACGCTCAGCAGCAATGAGGCGTGGTTAGAGACCCCCCCAGACATCACAGAGCAACCACATGGCCAACCGATGCTCAGGGATCGACAGGAGCAGCTGCGCACACACGAAAATACACACGCACTCATGCATGTAAACTCTCAACTCACGCAAACGTGATTGTACAGTACATGGGAAAACCACACTGATGCGATCACCTAATTGTAGCGAAAGTGGGATTCCGCCCCTCCCCCCCCACAGCTAGAAAGATAAGTGATGATTTAACCAATGATGGATTATTGTTGATTATGCAAGAACAGGTGCAGCTCCGGAAACTAGAATAGCTTATATATTCTTTTATTTCAGTTGTTCAATTCAAAAACTGAAACTCAGGTTTATTAAACACATGAGAAGTTGCTTTTCAGATGGCCAATTCATACCTAATTTCCATCCATCCATCCATTTTCTACACATCGCTTGTGCTCATTAGGTTTACAGGTGACTGGAGCCAAACCCAGCTGACCAATAGCAGGGCACGTATACTCTGTAGACCATACGTGTCAAACTCAAGGCCCGGGGGCCAGATGCGGCCCGCCACATCATTTTATGTGGCCCGCGAGAGCAAATCATGCTCGTCAACTTCCGTGACTTTGACTAAAATCTGTTCCCAAATTCCAAATTGTCATAATAATAAACACTAATGTTGAGCTATTGCCTTTTTCTGTTACCAAACCCTTCTTCTACAGTAACTTAAACAATACTTGAAGAAACTATTATCCTTGTCTTCTGATTTCAAAACTAGTTATCCCTCAGTTTTAGGTTTTGTTTTGGTTTTTTTATGTAGACGATGAAGGGATGGATGGATTCAGTTTTCCACAGTATTCAGATTTAGAATCCTTGTAGTGGAGCATTGAAACAATATGGTTCAAATAGCTTTGGGTTTTCCATTATAGTTGTTTTTATTTCGTTTTGACTTCCCTTTTTCAAATTCTGTTAGTTTTAATTTGTTTTTAGAGCAGGCATACTTCTCAAGTGGACTTTCACAATTGTGATTATTAGATAGACAGATAAATAGAAAGTAAGCATGCTTTTACCTGCTGTATCTCCAGTGAAAGTGCACCTGTTTTTTGTTGTTGTTGCTGTTGAGTCCATGATTATTGTGACAAAGCTTTTCAAGTTTTCCTGCTGTTGCATCTGCCTCACAGTTCTGAGGCCCCCGGGTTCAAATCCCGGCCTCATCTTTGTGGAGGTTGCATGTTCTCCCCGTGCCTGCGTGGGTTTTATCCGGGTACTTTGGTTTCCTCCCACATCCCAAAAACAGGCACGGTAGGTTAATTGAAGACTCTAAATTGCCCGTAGGTGTGAATGTGAGTGCAAATGGTTGTTTGCTTATATGTGCCCTGCGATTAGCTGGCGACCAGTTCAGGGTGTACCCCGGCTCTCGCCCGAAGATAGCTGGGATAGGCTCCAGCATACCCGCGACCCTAGTGAGGATAAGCGGTACGGAAAAAGAATTAATGAATGTAGTACGTGCTCCTTGAGAACTGTGCCACCCCACTGCATAAGCTGTTCTGTCGTGTCTGATAAAACGTATGTTTAGCAGGGGTTAACAGGACTGTTAAAGAGTAAAAACAATTTGTCAAAAGTGCAATTCTGCTTGACTAATACTTAATGCTTTCTTTAAAGAGGCTCTAAGCAGCTATCCGTACATGAAATATGGTTGACGTGCTGAAAACATATGCAAAGACTTACGTATAACAATGTAGTGCTGAATTGTTGAGATATAGCTAAAGAATCTTTCTCACCATTTGAATTTTCCTGATTCTGTGGATGGGTGACATCACGGGGCCGAAAAATGCGTCTTCGCTGGATGCCTCAATTTACACAACAGCTTGATGATGTTATTTTAAGATCCCAATAAATGAGGAAACAAAAAAAGCGATGGATTAACTTTTTAAAGACAGTCGCAGATGGCGAGCTCAACATCAACACCACCAGCCGACTCTGCAGTGCGCATTTTACGATGGATAGTTTTGTAAAGTTTCACCAGAGACAACATGGCTTCATGGGTAACTTGATACAAGTGAACAGAGCAGTGCCGACTCTCTAACTACCTGGGCTTCCTCTTACCGTCCCACTGTTGTCAGGTGCCGTGTTCGACAGTGACATTATGTCAACAACAATGAGGGTAAGTTGACATGTGCTTATTCTTACCATTATAGTCCACAATAACCATTAAATTTTGAAGTTGAGCCTCCTAATTTGATTTTACATCATATAAGCTGTCACCCTCTCAGTATGTTTGATTCCTTTTGGCGCATCCATCCATTCAACACGCCCACAGCGCCTGAGCTGAGAGGTGGCCCTTCTTATTCAAGTTTTGAAACCTGATTTTATATATTGAGCAATTTTTTTTTTTATTCAAATTTGGCAGGCTAGTTAACATTATTCCTCTCTGTGGTGTGTCGAATTTACATTACATTTTTTGGGCCTGCTTAGTGCCACTTTTAGTTGTAACTTGCCACAAATGTGCAGCTTTGAGCAAATGCCACTTTATTGAACTTTAAGCTACTTGCGTGCGTGTGTGTCCTGTGTTTTGTGTGTGTGTCGTGTGTGTTTTGTATGTGTATGTGTGTGCGCGCATGTGCGTGGGTGTTTGTGCTTGTGGTGAGGAAGCACAAATAGAAAATAGACGCATTTTCATGGTCACAAATCAGCTGCTAATCGCACTGTGTGATGTATTTTCTGTGTGTTGGGAACACAATCAGCTGTTGAGTTCAGTGGCGAGAGAATGTCTGCTGTTGTTTCTGCTGGTACGACTTTGCATTTCGTTTGGTTACACTATCATATACCAACTTCTGGGTGCTAAACCAACCCGCACCAAAGAATTGCAATAAATTGACACACAACATGGATTATTATTTTTATTTTTTTCTAATTGCTTTAACACCCCCAGACGGTTCGATTGGAAAAAAATTCCTCTGGCATGTACAAAATACACTTCCAATGATCCAACATCGAAGCTGGCTTTCTGCGCATGCTCAAGCCTCCATGTTTAAGTGAAACACAACATTTAATTCACAAGAGAAAAATAGGATACCAGGTAGGAAGCGTGTGTGGAAAGACGAGGACATAAATTCTTGCTACATCAGTATCAAGAAGTTGATATTTTAAAGTACATGACAGCAAGGAAATCATGTGCTTAAGCGAGTGGCGGAACATATATTAAACTATATTAAAACTGCATTTTTCTAAGTAACACATTTTGTTAGTTATCTTACAGTACGTTGCTTTGGGCAATTTCAAAATTCTGATAATCTGACAAATCTGACAAGAAAAAAGTCATTTATTATTTTAGAACAAAAGGGTAATTATCCTACTGGAATAAAGGCCACTTTTTTTTTGGGGGGGGGGGGGGCATATTTTTTTTCAAGAATAATTTCCTTTTTTTTTGTCTTTTCCAGAATAAAATGCGTAATATGAGAATGAAGTTGTACTTTTGAAATTCCATTGTTAAAATATGATTTCTTCCTTCGTTAAACTTAGATTTTAATATCATCATAATTTAATTTCATAATATTATCAAAATGTTATGACTTTTATCTTGGGAAAATATGACTTATCCCCCAAAAAATTAAAATTAAAAATAAGATTACATTTTGTCCCGAGAAAATATGTCTTTGTTCTTGTAAAGATTACAAAAATATGACTTTTTCCCTTGTCACTTTGACATTGACTAATGGGATCATAATTTAATTTTTTTATTATCATAATATGGGCAGCCCGGTGAGCTACTGGTTAGAGCGTCAGCCTCACAGTTCTGAGGACCCGGGTTCAATCCCCGGCCCCGCCTGTGTGGAGTTTGCATGTTCTCCCCGTGCCTGCGTGGGTTTTCTCCGGGCACTTCCTCCCACATCCCAAAAACATGCATTAATTGGAGACTCTAAAATTGCCCGTAGGTGTGACTGTGAGTGCGAATGGTTGTTTGTTTGTGCCCTGCGATTGGCTGGCAACCAGTTCAGGGTGTACCCCGCCTCCTGCCCGATGACAGCTGGGATAGGCTCCAGCCCGCCCGCGACCCTAGTGAGGAGAAGCGGCTCAGAAAATGGATGGATGGATGGATGGATGGATTATCATAATATTATGACTTCCTTGGGAAAATATGACTTTATTCTTGCAAGATTACCACTTTTTAATCCCATCAAAATGTTTTTCATCTTGTAAATAATTTTTTTTCTTTTTTTTCTTGAAAAAATAGGACTTTATTCACATAACTTTACAACTTTGTTTCTCTAAATTGTAGCACATTGTAGCTTTTTTATTCCTATGGCATTTAGAGGTACACATAATAGTTATGTTTAGTTGACGTTAAATTTATGAAGGGGTCCTTGTAGAAATTTCTCTTATCCAAGGGGGTCCCGGGTCCAAAAAAGTTTAGGAACCCTTAATGTAAACAGTCACTTGTCACGATGTCAGTTAAAAATCTGAGACAAATGTTCATACCAGACACAACTTTGATGTCTTAATGATGGTAGAAAAAAAAGTTGTTTAGACTCACCATTGTATCTACATGTTTGAGAGGCAGGTCATTGGTGGGCGCCTGTTCAGGAAAAAACACAGAAGTGAGGTCACCACTTGCTTTGCAGTGCTTCCTGGCTCAAAAGCTTGACGTGACATCACTGCATCTGATGTTACGTTACCGCCGCACCATTCTTTACCCTAATGTGGCCTCGAACCGAGACTGTACTCCACCTTGGACGTGCGGGCCCATCTATTATCCCGCTGCACAAATATTTACTCAAAGAGACAAGGCTGCTTCCATTAGCCAGGGCCGAGAAAATCCTGCTCTCTTTTCAATGCCATATACAGCCATGGACGGTGAGAGAGTGGAGCACACCAAAAGCTACAAGGGGAGGAGGAGGAGGAGGAGGAGGAGGAGGAGAGGGGAAAATACGATAAGACATAAACTATGATGTCCGTGTCCTAAGGTGTTCATTATTTAGTGACTAGTAGTCTATCTATACAGGGACATATAATTTGTCTTCTATCACAGCTAAACGCATCAGACACTTCATTAGGTACACCAGTACAGTCAGTTCAATGCATCAATTAATTAACGCTGCAAGCAGCGATGAACATGCCCTCGTGTCCCCTTTTTCATGGTGAATCCTCAATGATCAATCTCTGTAAGAATTCCCTAGTTGGAAAGTACAAGGTTGGGAATGACTATTTCAGACCTAAGCAGCTGGTTTTGGAAAAGATCACCAGATTTCAACACCATGCTACTCTCATATTATGGGTCCTTTTTTCGTGAAAGGCGTAAATCCAGCATGCAGGCGCCTGGAGCAGGTTAGATCAGTGCTAGTACTTTCGTAAACCAGCAGAGCCTGGCGGATCTGAGAATGGGCGGGCTGCGACACTGAGGGAGTGTTTACAGCCGACTTCATCCCCTGCCAATCAAATTAGCTCCTCTCATTCCGTTTAAATGTGGTGCAAAGACACTCTCGATGGACAGATCTCTGTGCAGAAGAGGATGATGTGTAATTGCAGTGATCCATGCGTGCATTGCCAATGCTATGGCCAAGGTGTGGAAACAGACAATATGAGCGGGTACCCTTATTAAATACAGAATGAGCTGGTGATAACCGCTGGCTACTTCAATGTCAGCGGACCTCTGTATCTGTCTGCCTGTGACTCGATCAAATTCACCAAAACCGTGTTAGACCAGGGGTCGAGCCTGTGCCGGATGTTAGACGTGATCTGAACAGGTGTAAGTTTAGACCGACTTTCTGTCACCAAATTGTCATTCCGCCAAATGCATTTCCAGGGACACACCCTCTCTGGCACCCTGCTTGGCACAAACTGGTCTGCCAAATCAGCAAACACGCCCAGCAAGCCTGCGATTGCACACAAATCAGAATCCACCGGCATTTGCGCCCCGCCACAGATGTGCTGTGTATGAAAATAGAGCCCTAGGTAGCGTACACATAAATGCTGTTCAAGATACCTGCTTCCGATTCGGGCTCATTTGGGCTAAAATAATTTCTAGAATTTTAAAAACCCAAATGGTTGCTTTAAAAAAATGGCTGACTTCTTGTTTATTTTCAGGCATGGGTTCTTTAGACTTTTTCATGTGTCCTGTCATTCATGACAGGTCAATCCAATTTCATTTCAAACAGTGAAATGGGTGTTATGGGGTCAATTTTTCGAATTTTTCAGGGAGCACGGCTGCGTGGGTTTTTGGGTAGGGGCCGGTGTTTCAGCAGTAAATGTACTTGGTAAACATAAAATTGGTGAGTTTTCACTCATGGTGTAACCAACATGATAATCAGAGAGCTGTCTATGTGTTTAAAAACAAGCCATGTTCTGAACTTTCCAGAGTGTGTTACTGAGTGAGTTTTCAGGGGGTTTGCGTTCGGGAGCCCTAAAAGAACTCAAGTACCTGAACTGTTTCTTTTTGAAAACGACAACAATCCACTATATACCTAGTAGTAGAAATAGATCGGTGAAAAGTTCCAGTCAAAGTGCTGGGCTGTAACAGGGAGGATGAGCTGCAATCCTGTTTAGGTAAAAAGCTTCAGTGGACTTGGTTTCTAAATTCAGGCGTGAAATTACAGTCTGGGTGAGGAAGCCCGAGAATACACACGTTACACACCCAAACGAGACCGTTAACCAGTAAGAAAGATCTCGACATAACTCTCCCCTGTAGCCCAGCTTCACTCTTTATGCCAGGGGTTATCAAACGTTTTGGGTCCAGGGACCTCTTAGATGGGAGGTATTTTTCCAAGGTACCCCTCATGATCCTCACACCAATTAAACAAAACTACAATGTGCAGCCCGAAATTCCATAGGAATGAAAAAGAATTTTCAAGAAAAGAGTCTAAATGTGTTGATAACAAATTGGATTTTTGGCGGAGAATATATATATATATAAAAAGCATAATCTTTACAAGAAAAACTTTAACAAGGGAAGAAAGTCATTTAAACAAGTGCAAAAATACAAATACTATGTAATATTATGTCTTTACGCTCCAAAAAGTAAGTCTATATTCTCCAAAAATACATATTTTCTACTGAATAAAAAGAGGAATTTATTCCTGAAATAGCATGCTTTTTTTCTAAAAAAAATAAAATAAAATAAAATAAACACTATGTCACTATCATATCAGAGCTTTTAATTGAGCCAAAGCTAAGGTAGGGAGGACTAATTGTTGTACTGTTTGTTTTAGTAGCTCGTAGGTACACACTTTTTAAAAATGATAGGATATAGTAATTTACTGAAAATTGTTTAGCAAACCGCCAAGCTATGCCTCATGGACACCTCGGAACCCCAGTTTGAGAACCACTGGTTTACATAGCCTTTAAGAGCATTAAAACAAAATAGAAATAGCGTGAAACATTTTTTTGGAAATCACTGTCAAGATTCCTTGACAACACAGCACTTTGAGGATGGATAGCAGGTTGTATCTGTGTTGTTGCTCCTTAAAATGAAGTAAAAAGGCAGCGTCAGACGGATGCACTAAAAGTAGCCAGTAGAAGTGCTCACGGCCACAAGTTTGCTGCCGCAGGCATTTTGACTCAAATAGAGCCATTGTGCATCTACCCAGAAAAACACAAGACAGTCTCGCAACCAGCTATTCTAACGTGTGCATTTCCGCTTTGTACAATTGCAGCCAGATGCTTGCTGTCTGAGTCTACGTGCATGTGTGTGTACATCTGTGTGTGGATAACAACGTCACATGTGAGTTGGATTTTATCTACTGTGTGTGTGGACTGAGCAGGCAGTAGAACGCCCCGTGAGCAAAGGACACAACAAGTAGTAAGTAAAACAGGACAGGATGTGGAAAATAACCACAAAATACATACAACATTACATAAAGATTCTATTTCTAATACCTTGCTAACATCATGCATTTTGACCCTTAAAAGCCACCATATAGGGACTGGCTATGCAACCTACCAAGCTAGTCTGCTTTTAATGGACAAATACAACAAATACAAATTTGTGTGCATGATTTGTGCCATAAAATGTGAGCGCTTACAAGTATAGTGAGGGTCAGTAGCAGTGCATTCTGGAACTTGTTGTGTCAACAGTGCATGTGTTATATGGTGTACCACCTGGCTGGTTTGCCCTACCTTCTTTCAGTTTGTTTTCCCGCAACTCAGATTTACCATCCCATCACTGATTGCAATCCGTGCGTAAAGTGTGATATCATCACATCATCAGATAACGAGACTCCCACCATACTCATTCACACACCTGATCAGGACCTTCATCTGAACATGTCATATAACACAACATAGCACCAAAGAAAAATGTATTTAACCCTCCTGTTAGGTTTGTTTCATGGGTCAATGTGACCTCCTGCTGCTTGTTTAATCATTACAAATCACAAATATTAATATCAAATAAAATGAAAAGAAACATAAGGCCAGCAGAAAGTGTTTTACCCTTAAACGTTTTGTACATTTGAAAAGCTAAAAGTGGCATCCTTTCAACCTTCTTCCAGTGAGTTTATTGTTGGTTCCAACAGATAATACTGTACAGTAAGTCCATGACTTCCAACCGTGCCTCTCAGAATGAATAATGGTTTTCACACAAAATTATCATTTCAGAAATCCATTATAACCACTTGAGGGATGAATGCACACCATTGTTGTGCAGTCAGGAGATGTGCACTACCTGCACACAAGACTGACCAGTGCGCTCAATAAATGGCTGTCCTTGTAAACATTTCGGCCTTTCTGACTCCTTAGCACATGCAGATTTCCGAAACTTGCCGTCACTTTGAGCCAAGTCAGCTGAGTGTCACGTTGTTACATTTGTTCCCATTAAGGAAGCTAAATAAAGATGATTCTTTTTCTCTCTGTGTGAAGCAAGAAATACAAAATGACATTCATAGCAACAGCTACAAATGCAGCGGAATCCAATGCCTGTCTCAAGATGTACAGTTCTGACTGTCTCTGACTCGGATTATAAATTATATGGGGAGTGTCTAAACTGATCATTTCTTACCATGGTATAACAAGAAAAAAATGTGCTGTTGAAGCTTTAACTGTTTTGGGGATAAAGGAAAGAAAAATTGCCACCATGGCCGGGACCTTAACCCTATTTAGAACCTGAGTAGCATCTTTAAGAATCGATTAGGATGGATGGTTGTATAGCACCTGCAAAAAGCAACTCTGGAAGGGAACCCTGAAATGAGGTCCAGGCGGATAATATCCATGGTTACAAGTTCATATTGTCGCTGTTGGACAAAAACCCAGTATAGTGGAACCTCAATAAAATGGACCCCGATATAACGGATATCGGATAAAACGGATCGTCTGAACTGAACGGTGTGTCAAAAAATAGTTTCCATCTGTCACTTAAAATGCCATTGACAAAGTATGTTAGTTCAAGAATTGGCCGCTGTTGTTTACTGGCGCTGTGGCGCAATACAGGCAGAGAATGGGACTGACGTATTTCCCAGTCACAGGTATACAATATTACTAGCCTCCCGTGCCTACATTGCAGCCATGTTGAATGTGGGGCATTGACCTGGTGGCCGTATCATGATGGTTTTATCTAAACAGATGCCCCAGCCACCTCATCTGGCTCCTCTCAATGTGGAGGAGCAGGGGCTCTACTCTGAGCCCCTCCCGGATGACCGAGCTTCTCACCCTATCTTTACACCCTGCGGAGGAAACTAATTCCGGGCGCTTGTATCCGGGATCTTGTTCTTTCGGTCACAAGCTGTGTGTCGTGACCGAAAGAACAAGATCACATAGGTGAGGGTAGGAACTCAGATCGACCGATAAATCGAGAGAAATCTTTCGCCGCCTTCATCAGAACGGACCAATGCAAAGTCCGCATCCCTGCAGAAACTGCACCGATCCGCCTGTCGATCTCCCATTCCATTCAAGATTGAAAGTCTAGGTGTTTTTTTTAGACAATACTGATGAGTCAAGTTAGATACATTTGAGGAAGGTTGTTTTGGTATAAATGGACAGATGTGATGCTTCAGTCCAGAAGGAAGTGGTTAGCCATGAAGGTTAGTTGCATACAGATTCATTTCCTCCCGTTAAGCTTATTAGCCAGCTCATGTTTTATTTATTGCATCACTCATGGCTCTGGACCTTTGAAAAAGTTTATGATTATGAAGAAGAAGATTATGTAAGCACAGTTGTTTGCTTTTGTGAAGTATAAAAGCCTTTCTGTGTTGCTGTTGGAAGGTCAGTGTGAGCGCAGACAATTTTAATCAAGCGTATTAAATTAGCAATTGCACATGATTTTAGGGTAGTGTTGTGCTGATATTGGTGCGTGACGGTATATGACAGTAATATAAGGTATAACTTGAACAATGCAGTGTTCAGATTTTTGTTGTTTTTTTTCCTAAAAGGTGTTGGTTTTGGAAATACGTGCAGTCGGCCCAACAGCAACGATATGCTTGATAATCTGCAACACGCTGTAGTGAGGAAAACTATGCCACTATACTTTAAACACCAAAATAAGTGCAGTACATACATATTGAATAGGAACAAAATGATGGACAGACTTAGAAAATTCCAACTGATATGTATGAAATTACAATATTACGCATGATGATTTAGCAATCCTATTGAAAATGGTAACATGAGGTGAAAGATGGGCATGGTCCTGAGTCTTGTTTTTCTCCTACGAGCGTAAATCATGTCACAGAATGCCTTTCACCCACATCTTTATCTCTGTCACCACCGTGCCATGTGCTTCCTTTCACATAAACAAAGTAGCTCCTTTGACCGGGCAAATTACAGCCTACTCAAGAAAAGCTCACAAAATGCAGGGAGTTTCCTCCCCCTGAGTTGCAGGAATAAATGAAGCCAGAGCGGAGCCTTTCGGGGGAAACGATCCAGGGCTAAATATATAGCGTTTCATCTTTAGGACTAGCGACGCAGCCCATTAAGCTTGGCCAGTCTGCTCACTGTGGACGGCGCTGTGGTTCAAATCAACGCTTTTGGTGTGAGCAAGTGAATGTCAGACAGGGAGACAAAGTATTGCTCCCGTAAGTGTTAAAAGCTCACTTATTGTACGCAGTAGAGTGATTTTGAAAGTAAGACGAGGGGAGACCGATGATTTAGTTTCATGTTGGAACTACAAGAACAATTCGGCAAGGGAAGTAGTCTAGCGGGGCCACACGCGTTGCATTGCGGACAGAAGTGTTTTGGGGTGGACTCAAACCTCATGCGATTTCAGAAACAGACTGTGGTCTACAGCTGCCATGAAAAATGAAAGCAACATTGAACAGCATTGTGCAACAAAGTCTATACTGTAGGCCCCACGCGGGATGAAATGGTTTCACAATAAACCATCATAACGTTTCAAATGGGTAGGATTACTTCCTTATATTGTAATTAACGCATATACAAGATTTAGCCTCCATGTAAGTTAACGGTTCTACCGTCGGCTCCCCTCGTATTCTGTGACGCAGCTCGTTATCCGCAACATAACAATGTAATTTGTTCCATTTTATGTTTATTGGTGCTACTTTATTTGCGTATCACTCTTTAGACCATACAGCAAAACTCCATCCTGTTTAGAATCTTGTAACCAATGAGGCAAGAGATCAATTTCATGTGGCTTGGACCAAGCACCGTCGCGAATAGCAAAAAAGCATGAGTGATTGACACCCCCAAAAAATGTTGAATCCGTAAAAGCCTCACAAACTAATAATTACATTTTAACATACTGTAATTTCACACTCATTTTACAACAACACAAAAATGGTGAAATAGTATTTTTTTTCTTCAAAAAGCCAAGGACAGTTTCCACATAATTTTTTTTTAATTGTGACTCGGTGGGGCATCAACTGTTTCGTGATTACACCAATAACCGTGATTTCCACTATGATTTTGATTTCAAATGTTCATACCATTTCAACTCTAGCCACCACTAGCTTTATGTTTTGAATCCTGCTATGTTGGCGGTCAATTGACCCTCGATGTATTTTTAAATTGTTTTTTAATTAACTACCATATTTAACAGGCAGTGGCACAGTGTGCTAAAGAAGGTCACAAATGTCTTTGTGTGTGTGTGTGTTTGTGTGTGTGTGTTATTGTTAAACAAGCAATGCATCACATTAACCCCATAAAAGGTTTTGGTCTATTAAAGAAATAAACATAACTACCTTTTTCACAGCAGGCCAAACAGCATATAATGGGACATATGTGTACATTCATTATTAATGGCATTAATTGGGGTTCAACTTAACTTAATTAGCAAAAATACTCGGTCAATATTGCATAGTTAAAACAACCAAACCAAAGCACAGTAAACGCAATCATGTCATACCAACATCTACTTTGTAAGCTTCCTGGTCAATTCATTCTCAGCTGCTTTTTTTCCCACTACATCCATATGAAACATATCGGTAACATTACAATACAAAAATTAATGTGTGTGTGTGAGGGTAGGACAGTTCACTTTTCACGTTTATGACACTTTAATCATGCAAATATGTTGTGTGTAATTGTTCCCTGTGTGTTGAGTAAATCAGTGCTTATTCAGCCAAGGCACATATTTTACATTGGAAAGATCTCACACCCCACCACCATATAAAAACTATTGATATTGAAATATTGTAACGATGGTCTCGTCTTAATTTACTCACAAATTGACTTTGAATGTGAAATGTGGGCCTGTTTAGTTGGACACAAAGCTATTATTCTGTTGTATGAATGGCAACAGGTGAATACACAGGTTAATTGTATCTTCTGCCATCTAGCGGAAGAGCATTTAATTGTTCTCCCTATCACTATACGTCACTGGCATAGATGTAAGAACAAAGACACATTATTTGTAGTAAATGAAAAATAATTTTCAGACCAATCCAGTGATATCGGATAATGTGAATGTTTGGGAATCATTGGGGAAAATATTAACTATCGAAGCTTTGCTGCCAATTTGGATGATGTTGTTTTTGTCAACGTAATGTGTGAATGAATGAGTCAGTACAAGGGTGTGTGTACTGGGTAAAACTTATCCTTTCCCCCAGCCCCTCAGTTGATTGCAATGATGACATCATGACACTTCATCTGGGGGAAATATGCTTTTAACAACCAAATAACGTGAGATCTTGCGGCTTGTCAACGTATCACAATTGAGCAATATCTCTATTCTGTTGTGCTCAAGAGTCCCTTCTGGTGGGAGTAAATGTAAACTGCAGGACAAGCGCGTGAGCCCTGTTGTAATAGTGACTCATTTGAAATGTCAGTCCTATGGAGAACAGCCTAAGTGTGGCTTGTTCTTTCAGGACAGCTTAGTGGCTTATTATGGTGCCTACTCATTTGCCTTTCACAGCTGTTTGCTGAGAGTTTTAACCAAAACGGGCCTTCATACGTCAACCAAACAGCAAGAGCAAGATTTCAAAACATTTTGGGAGGGGAAATGGAAATAGATACGTGTTTTTTTTTGTAATTGCCTATATTAATAGTTTAAACTGTAAATATACCACAAAGTATGACCCCAAAACACTTTACTATCATTTCAAACTGCGATTACAACATTACACTTAAAAATAAATGGCTTACAGTTTTGAGTTTGAAAAAAAAATGCACTCACAGTGGCTGTGTACAGTATGTACATATCCGCTAATGACTCCATAAAAACCACGATGTACCAATTCAACATACTTCCTTGGAAAAGCTTTACTAGTTTCCTTTTTAGACAGAGCTTTGGAGCCATCTTGTGGCATATTAAACATTTTCGAAAGAGTATGAAAAACGCAACTAAGTTTTTTTTTTTTTAGTTTTTTAGAGAATAATGGAGGATTAAACAGATGATTTCACCAATAGGGATTACTGTACATATAGATAATAAAGTAGAATGAAGAACATAACAAGCAGAGCAGTTGATTATTTTTTTTTAATAGTATGTTTTATAAAATATTAACACCGGTCAATTTGACCCACAGCATAACTGGGGGTTGACACTGCCAATAAATTGTCAGAGTCTGACTGAGTCCTCTACATATAACTTTTAGAATACAAAAAAGTCAAAGGAAAAGCAAAACACATACATATGATGACATCCCTATATATCAGCAGTTTGAAATCCGATGTTTGAATGTGATATAATATCAAATTCCCCATTTTTTTTCTAGTTAGAACTGTAATGTAAACAATCCTGTTATCAGCATTTTGCATAGTTTTATCTCGTTTATAAAACATAGATACTTAAATCCATCCGCACACACTGGTTTGAAATCATTTTAAAAACATAAATATGGGTAATAAAATGGGTAATAAAATGCCTTTCCAAGTTTATACGAACACACAGCTGTTCTTCTCTCATGCTCCACGCTCCTTCATCTCAACCTTTCACACAGCGATGCCCCAGAAATGTAAACACAACATGTATGGAGAGTTAGAACTAAGTTTGGAGTGTGTGCGAGTCCAGTTCCCATCCCCTTAGGTTAAAGTTGGGGGGCTTGGCGGGGGCTTCTAAAATGACAGGGATCCCTCAGGACCCTCCCTCGAAGAGAAGTGCAGAGTGAACTGTCTCCTCTGTGGGAAAAACTCGAGAGTACGAATGTGACCCTAAACTGCCTTCATGTTCTTGCTCCCACTAATGGACGCCTCTTGTTATGTAACCAAAAAGCCCAGCAGTCCAATGGGAGTCTCTGAAGGAATTCGCCAAGATGTATTATTTATTTATTTTTTACTCCTCAAAAGAAAAGTGGTTGTATGCAAACACAGTCAACTCACAGACACAGGTAACTTTCCATCCATCCATCTTTTATTCCACATATCCTCATTTGGGATAAACTGTCTTTTGGCAAAAGGTGTTGTACACCCTGGACAGGACGCCTGCCAAACACGAGGCACATATATACAAACCATTCACAATAACATTCATTTAGTGTCTTCAGTGAAGTAAACATGCCTGTTTTGGAAATGTACCTGGAGAAAACCAATGCAAACAAGGGATGAACATGCAAACTCCACACAGGAAGGCCAAAGCCCGGATTCGAACCCCCGAGCTCAGAACTGTGAAGTGGATGTGCTAACCACTTGTTTCGCCGTGCCGCCTCCCTACCTGCGATGTAAACATGAAAGACGGTTGCAGCCACATTGAAAGAGGTGCCAAATACAACCCTCATCCCCGACATATGGAGGCTTGTATATGGTGTGTTCGGCTGGGCTTTGTCCTGGAATTCCCTAACGAAAACTTGGCACTATTGAATGCAAATTAACTTTCGTACAAAAAACGCTCCCAGACAACAGAATGAGCACGTTCTCAATAACGCTTATCCGGCAGAAATGAACTAAGTTCAGTTCACGTTCGCACAAAACATGAACTGGTTCATGAACTTTCGTTCATTGAACTCCTTCAGGTACAACACTGCAGGGCTTACATGAGATGCCTGTATATGGCAAATTTTGAGCTCTATGTTGATAGACTAACACCTCCAAAAAAGTATAACAAAGTATTGCACTTATACTGTATATGCAAGTAGATTGTTTGGTTCCGAAATGATTTATCTCTGCCTTGTTTTTGTTTTGTTACCTAAAACAAATTGGCAGCTCAAGTTGGGTGGGTGGACCTTTTTTATATCCAACTTTCTTTGGACATGAAAATCTCTTTCATTTTTTTCTCTCAAATTTGAAGATGTCGCCAACAATGAAGATTGTTCTGTTCAGAGTTAAAATTTAAACATGTCTGCATTATTTATCAGACAGACTGTACGACTCAGAATCAGGTTGGCATTTCGTCTACTCAAAGTAACGCATGCACATAATACGTAATACGTGTGGTTCTAAACACAGCTACGCACAATTGGACCACATCTTGATTATTTTTGCCCTGGAGGTGTTCCTCCGCTGCACCTAAGACCTATAAAGGCTGGATGACATAAGTGTTAGTGTTTGATGGTATTTCATTTGTATGAAAGTACGTCTACTATTTCTGGGAAGGGTAGATTTAAAATCTGTAGTCTACCTCAATCAAAATTACGACTCTTTCTCCATTACTTCAAAGGAATTTTTGTTGTTGATTTTTAACAATTGATACTGTACCAGATTAGCAATTGTCTGTGCAGGCTATCTGATTCTGGATGAGGCTCTTTTGGGTGCAAATTCCTTAGTGGGAGTTTCTCGAAGTACAAGCCCTGGAATTTGCCCAGAATGGCTGCTTCAAACCCAAATGGCAGAATTACTGTTCAATTTCGGGCATGAAACCTGCAGACTTTTTTGTGCGTCCTGTTCTGAGAGACATATTCACCCACTTCCATGTGGCTCGGTTAAACTTTCAAGATGGTGCTAGTGAGGACCCATAAAATTCATACATTTACACCACGTTGCAAACAATGGTGAGTTTTTGGCCACGGTGTATCCAACATGAAAACCAGAGTCTATGTGTTAAAAAAAAAAAGCAATTTTCTCAACTTTCCAGTGACTTTTTTGGGGTCAGATTTGTGAACCTTAAAATAAATACATTATTTTACCAGAATACACACAATCTGGAGATTTTGGGGCATGTTAAGGCCCCCAAAGAAGCAATTAACTCATCACAAGAATAATCATAAACATAACGATTCCCAGAGGGCCTTTGGGCCCTAATTACAGACCTTCCCATTCTGAGTTGTCGCTATTTCGCTTCATCAGCCCATTACTCAACATCTACACATTTTCTTTATAGTTATATAATTTCCTTGTTGAGACTTTACACATTCATTCCAAATGTAAACCTACAATAAAAACATATACCCAAATAAAACTCTAGCACCCAGTACTGTACAATCACCAGCAAGCCATCGTTATGCCTCTAGCCAAGAAAAATGTTTTTTAAAAATGATTTTATTCTGATTCTAACTCTGTTTATTTTAGTACAGGAATGCCTGGATTCACAACAAACTGTCTCTGCCGACATCTTGGGTCAGTGCCGCTCGCCGTGTGCACTTTACCTGAGTGGGGCACTTAAATCATGCTGGACAAAGACATTCATGATTATGCAAGAGTTGGATAGGAACTGGCACCACGCACAGGAAATCTGGCTGGAGTACTGCTGCTAGAAACATGCATGCGAGCACATCCACACGTACGAAATGGTAACCGGCCAATTATAGGACTTGGGGCTTGCTTGGTCAAAACTTATGAAAAACTCAACTTGAATTTGACTTGGTATTCATAAGCCTCAAATTAACTTGTGCTTGAACTAAATGACTTGACAAGTCTTGCCTGTTCACATTTGTAAATCAGCAATCCTGGCAACCCAAGAGTAGGCCACGATGTGTGCCAAGGCCATCTCTGGAAGCCACTATCAGGGAGGGCACTCTGAAGAGTATTACATTTGTATTTAATTGAGAAGACAATAAAATACCGGTAATAGACAATATGAAGACTGGTTTAAGACCATAAAAAAAAAAAAAAAAAAAAAAACTGCGTGATTGTAAATGTGTTAGTCCAGCTAACTAACAATAAGTGACTCACGTATGAATGTATACTTAACCCAAGTAATGACTTGACTTCACTTGCTTGAAATTCAGCGGGGACTCGACTTGCTTGAAACTTGGGTGGGCCAATCTATGTGTGAAAAAAAAAGTAATTTTCCGTGGGGAGCTACTGAATGAGTTTTGGGGGGGTCGTACTCGGCATACAATACAAAATAAGCGCTTGCTTAGCCTGCTATGAAGGTGATTCATTTGTATACAGGTGAAGAATAATTATAAAAAACGGGCCCTAATCAAGCAGCAGGCATCTCTTCAAATGTTTTTGTTCTTGCATCATTACATCAGCGTCTTTGTATGAAATGTAAGACACATTCAAAAGCATTTTCCCTGGGAGCAAGGAAAAGTGCACCGGGGTATTTGCTTAGGTTTGTCAAGCATCCAAAACCATTAAAATACAAAACATGCAAGAAAAAGCGTGAGCAGCCCGTATCCCCACTGCACACAGCGCCTAATGACCAAAAAAGGCAATGAGGCAAGTGTGTTTTCAGTTCTCTTCAAATACACTTCATACTCTGACTACATCCCTCTTCCATAGTTAGACCAAAATATGTCATCACGATACAGCAGATTCCCTGAACCCACGCTCACTCACCTCTTCTTTCAGACCCAATATTGGTAAGTTGATTTCAGACCACAGCTTTTTGATTCATAACTCCAAAAACAGCTTTATAGTTATATTTCATTTATATTGGCAAAGATTAAATGTCTGCTTCGAGAATATGAATGCCTTCTCCAAGCTCCTCGAGTCACTGCTTGGCCACTAAATTTAATGTACCATGGAACTTCCAAAAGAAAGCTGCAAACAGCAATGAACAGGCCCTCGGAGTCCCACACACTATTGGTGGGCTGTATGGCTGATGATTTTTGGGTGAGTCATCAAACTTAGACTCATAATTTCGATATGTCCATCTGTCTAGTATACATAGCTAATATTTTATTGCAATCAGACAAAATGTCTAGAAGACCAACGTGGACCTCAAAATGGTTGCTTCAAACCAAAATGGCTGGCCTCCTGGTTCTTTTCAAGTATAACAAATTTGATGTTACTAAGTCAAACTGGCTGTGGAGACAACATGTTGAAAACATGGTTTAAATTTGGTAGCAAGCTGACAAACTCTCAAGAAGGCCAAATTGTCCCTAAAAATTGCTGCTTTTAACAAAAATGGCTGACCTACTGTGTCTTTACAGGAACTGCTTATTGAGCCTTTTGTGGGTATACTCATGATATAAATACCTGCCAAATTTCATGTTGCTAAGTCAAGCTGGTTTTGGGTGCTGAATTTTAAAAACACGGTTTAAATTTGGTAGAGTCATTTGTCTTTGAAGGACCTCTGGAAATGGACAAATCGACCCCGAAATGACTGCCTACAACCTAAGCGGCCGACGTCCTGTGCATTTTACAGCAGCGGTTCTTGAGACTTTTTTATAGGTGTATTCATTCTGGATGTGCCTGCCAAATTTCACGTCGCTAAGTAAAATGACTGAATTGTTAAAAAGTTTAATTGAAATTGAATGTAAACCTGTACAGAAACAACTCTAAAAAAAAATGAAAAAACCTAAAAAAACACTGTAGAGTGTACAGAGAAGTTCTATTCTAAGGACATTTTTATGGGTCTTGTCATGCTGGAACTGCATGACTGCTGGAATTTCGTGTTGCTGAGTCAAACAGTCATTAACATGGTTAAAATGAAGTAGCAATCAGATAAAATCTCTAAATTGTGTGTCTTTGAATGACCGCTGAAAATGGACAAATTGACCCTGAAATGCCTGCTTCTGACCAAAATGGCCGACTTCATGTACATTGTACACCATGAGTTCTTGAGACATTTTTTGAGGGTCTGGTCATGTTGGACACAAGTGCGGAATTTCATGCTGCTAAGTTGAACTGCTTTAAGAGGCTACATCTGGGTAAGGTTCTGAGTGCACTACTGAAACAATTTTTAGGGGTCATAATACATATTCACACTAAAACAACCAATAATGTACAACATAAAGGTTACTTGAAACAAACTTCACTTACCAGCTCATAGTTTGTCGCTGGAACACAAGACGAAGACACCTAAAACAAGAGAGGAATTTGTCAAAAACAGATCAATGTTTTATGTTTTTGTTTGACATTTGTAATATGGGGCGGCACGGTGAGTGACTGGTTAGAGCGTCAGCCTCACAGTTCTGAGGACTGGGGTTCAAAGCCCGGCCCTGCCTGTGTGGAGTTTGCATGTTCTCCCCGTGCCTGCGTGGGTTTTCTCCGGGCACTCCTGTTTCCTCGCACATCCCCAAAACATGCATGATAGGTTGATTGAAAACTCTAAATTGCCCGTAGGTGTGAATGTGAGTGTGAATGGTTGTTTGTTTATGTGTGCCCTGCGATTGGCTGGCAACAAGTTCAGGCTGTACCCCGCCTCCTGCCCGAAGATAGCTGGGATAGGCTCCAGCACTCCCGCGACCCTTGTGAGGATAAGCGGCTCAGAAAATGGATGGATGGATTTGTAATATGGACTTTCTCACTCGTATAGAGTATCATGCTGTAGACTGACACGGTATAGCAGTGTAGCTCGCACTTAGACATCCAAACAGTTCACATGGGGTAATGATACCTCGAGTACAAAGGGGGATTACAAATGACAATATCCATCCGCTAAAAATAATTTAGGCCTAGCTTTCAAAAAAACAAGATAAAAAAAAATAATTTTTAAAAAAGCTATTCATGCCGCTGTTTAAAATAAACTGTGTGAACCATGAAATGACAATGTTTAAAAGTTGTACTAACCACAGTATGATTACAGGGCAACTGAACTTTCTGAACAACACGACTACAGGGGCTGAATTTGTATCTTTTCAACTCAAACTGACATCCTTCCTAACCCAGAGACCGAGCTTATTAAGCATAAATGTCCACGCTGAAGCAGCAATGGGATTCCTCCAAAAGGAACCCATGATCTGTCTCAGGATAATCTGATTAGCATCCTTTGACATCATCGTGACATGGGCTTGGACACAGAACTCTCAGGACTGATGAACAGGAAGAGTGTGGGGATAATGGCCTCGAACAGGAGACGCAAGCGATGAGTATCAAAACAAATAGGACACAGCTACTGATGTTTCCTTCCTGGACATCTGTAATATGTCCAAGATTGTTTTTGTTTCCCCCGCAATCATTTTTTCAAATCTGTATTCAACTCATTTGTATTTCCAACCCAGCCAGCTTCTGATACTTGGGGGGAGGGGGCGGGGTGACAAGAAAGGCTCACAAAAATTATAAATCTTACAGCTATTCGCCAGGGATTGGGACTGAGCCCTACCTCGAATAGTGGAAAAACTGCAAGTAATTGATAACCCCCCCTAAAAATATGTATAATTATTATATGTATAAGTATTAAGTTTAAATCTTAAATACACCACAAAGGCTGATCCTAAAACACGTTTCTATCATTTAAACCATAGCTTACAACATAACCTTAAAAATAAATAAGTCACTTTTACAACCTGTAAATATACTAATTGTTCAGCAATAACAAAATCACCACTCAGCAGAGTAAAAAAAAAAATTTAAAAATACGTGTTGAAGAGATTGGCTGGCAACCAGTTCAGGGTGTACCCCGCCTCCTGCCCGATGACAGCTGGGATAGGCTCCAGCACGCCCGCGACCCTAGTGAGGAGAAGCGGCTCAGAAAATGGATGGATGGATGGACGTGTTGAAGAATCGCTGTAGCTACATCCAACCCAGGCTAAACTTAGTTCCTCCCCTCACAGATCTTAGAACAGTCAAGATGTATCACTTTAACACAGTTCCTTGGAATCAATTACTGATTTCCTATTATCCAGAGTTTTGGCAACATATTGTGTAATCTCAAAAAACCTTCCATCTTTGCCACTGCTACCTTTTTCATGGACGCGCCTGCTTATTTCAGCAAGACAAATGCCAAACCACATTCTAAGTTCTTTGTCGTGTATTCAATTAAATATAGGTCGAACATGATTTGCAAATCATTGTATTCTGTTTTTATTTATGTTTAACACAATGTCCCAACTTCATTGGAATTAGGGTTGTACTTTCCTTAATATGTGAAACTAAATTTACATGTGGCTGTGGTTTGTCATTTGCCCGACACGTTCTCGTATGGAAGCTTTGATAAACCTTGAGGGCACCTCCATGGAATGCGTCTCTGTTTTTCCAGAATTTCATCTTGTCAGGTTGACGTGTGTCTACAGTATCTTGGTACAGCTTCAAGTTATTCTAACGCTCCTTCTTATGCCGCTCCCTTATCGCTCGCAACAACACGCTGTTCATCTTTTGGGGTGAGCTCAGCCTTGAAGTGGCCGTCGAAGTCCTTGACTCGATGGGCCTGCTCAGTGTTTTCACCTGACAAGCCTCCAGCTGAGAATAACAGTCACGTGTTTGTATTCCAAGTATCCAATGTGGGATGCCAACAATTGATTTAATAGGCTAGTTCTTTTTGAGTCAACAGGGTGGTTGACTAATTTATTCGCATGGCTGTCATACAAACTGTGGGTTGGTGGTCTGCCCACGTCAGAATGGCTCACATTCTCCCCTCATGTGAAAAGTCTGCTTTGTAAACTTGCTGGAAAGCAAACGCGAGGAACTCTCACAAGCCACAGATGGTATTTACCTGATCGGAAGGCTTCAGGTGGGACCCAAGTAGTGGACTAACCAACTGCCAAACGGTGGTACGACAGTGTATAAAAAGTTTGTCTGAAAAGTTGTTATGAAGAGAACTAACAGTTAGAGTACGCTTGAAGACAATTAGGATGACTCGCCATGAAAAATGAGGTGCAAGAGCCCTTCATTGCTTCAAAAGTTGGAAAAATTTAGCCCCTGACCCCGGCCGGTTTCGCTGATCAACACAAAATTGAGTGGGCATGTCTATCATAAATGGACACGCAAAAAAAGTCTCAAAGACCCATGCACGATATTGAACTGGATGTCCACCATTTTGGTTTGAAGCAGACATTTTGAGTGAATTCCAGGGCTTTGACTTTGATGAACTCCGTATTGACAACTTGCCCAAATGAGCCAGAGTCAGAAGCAGGTGCCCTTGACTAATGCTAGATTGTGAAGGTACACTGTCTGATGTGGGTGGAGTGTGGCGACCAAGTTTGACGACAATTTCAAACAACAAAGGGGATGCGAGGGCAGTTTTAATTGAATTTATACTTTACGTCTAAACAAAACAAAAAGTGTGTATGCAATGTCCCTTCTGAAAACCAACACACAGTCTTTGTCTGTGCTTTGCGGTGCGTGGGAAGGAGGGCTGGTCAGCGCGTGTGTTGATGCTATCGAGATTAT
Organism: Phyllopteryx taeniolatus; assembly: GCF_024500385.1. Lineage (NCBI taxonomy): Eukaryota > Metazoa > Chordata > Actinopteri > Syngnathiformes > Syngnathidae > Phyllopteryx > Phyllopteryx taeniolatus. The sequence continues at coordinate 8,061,521 of NC_084513.1, read as the reverse complement.
TCAAATGACTGTAATATAATAAAGGATAATTGTGTTGTTGCATTCCGTACATGCTTGGGTTAACGACATTAACTGAGGGCCCATTTCCTGCAGACAAAGGTCCAAGTCGGACGTCTCTGGCTTGTCGGCCGGTGTTCATTTTCACACAGCTTCTTCTCAGCTAATAACACACACGGTGTTCAGTCACGTTATGTAACAGCTGTCAGTCTCAATAAGTCAATAACGATACAGTGAGTTACAGTTATCTATTGTGCAAACAATCGCTTAAATCTCTGCTTCAGAAAAAAAAGTAATCTGTCCTGATAGTCAGCTTTACCAATGAAATGTCTGCCATCGCCAACTTTTCTCAGTATTCTTCTTCACTGGCGCATAAACACACAAACCCCTCAGAGTGCTTTTATGCTCATCCAAGTCTACTGTATATCCCCACGAAGCTATTCGGTGTGCAAATTCAATTTGTGAGGTGTAACCAGTAACAGGAGGCTCGCTGTATTCGTGATGGCGGAGTGTTGCCAGACTTGCAGGTTCGTGTGGGATGATTATCAAAGAGAAAAGGAATATTGATTTATCACAGTCTTTGTGAGCGTTATGACATTTCTCTTTTCTTGCTGAAAGCTTCGTGGAAAAAGGTAAAATATATCAAACGGACTGGACAGAGCAGTAGTGGTGCGGACAGGACTGAACAAGAGTCTAAACACCTGGCTCAAACGCTGTCTGAGTGCTGCTGATTTATGTTTCACATAAAGAAGCTTGAAAAGAAGGACTTCAGACATTGGGGCATGTGTGATCCTGATTAGTTACTGTCTGTGTCTCTGTGTTTTTGGGTGTGATCTCTAAATATATAATAAAATGCTTGGTGATAAATTGGCTCATCATGTCTATTACAAATTTTGACTTGGGGAAATATCCTGATGTAAGGTGCATGTGTGTCTTTACGGTTAAGGGTGTAACCAACATAAAAACCAGAGAACTGTCAAGGGGTGAAAAAAAATGTGAAGCTAAGAGAAGATGGATCAGATCAATTACCTCCTTCACTACAGCAGACGTTTAAATTCGTCATCTGGAATCCAACCGTTTACAGCCACTGATAAATATATTCGTCAAGTACGTTTTTCAACATTTAGGCATGGAAGAGGCTCTCACCCAGCTTGTCTGTAAAATTCAGGTTTGTAAACCACTATAAGGATGAACAGATCCCTGTAGATGGAGTCATTGCATCACTTTGTATTTGAGATCAGCACAGCCTTTGAGTTGAAGATTAGGGAGGTGAATTTCAGCTAGTCATGCTGATTATGAAGGAGAGAAATGCCAGTACGTTGGAAGTCTGACAAGGTTAGGCACCTGAGACTTGAACATGTATGAGTATGTATATATACGGTATCGGGATCTCTCATCGTGATCGGGAGAAAAATTGACGCAGTTCATGGAGTGAATGCCGAAGGCCGTGTTAATAAAAGCCACACTCGAGCCATCCAGTGAGTCCGCATCGTTTCTAAGTTGTACGTCTGAAAGTAAATTATTATTTTGCTATCAAAAGCCATTTCTTAGTCTTGTTTATGTTGCTTCATAGTTTGAAGTGTCACAAAAATAAAAAATAAATATTAGCATCAAAGTCGCTGTTCTGCTTATCATTCGTTTTCTTCACTTTGTAATCAGAAACCACTGTTTTCGTTGAAACCAACCTATGTTCTACTGCTGATTACTAAAGTACAGAAAATATAGAAACAATTTTTTTTCTGGAGAAAGAACAGAGTCTGCTCTTTCTTTTGGTAGGTTCAGTGCTTATATTTTCACAGAACACAATATTCTGTGGGTCTTGAAATATTAGTCAAAATGTTCTAAAACTGCGGGAACTCTTGCTTTGAAAACGGCTGACAGTGAATGAAAGTGAAAGGTGCACTACATGGAGTAGTGCCCCCCCGCCTCTCAGTCAAAAGGAAAATAGAGGGACAATTCGTCATGATCAGTGTCTTTTTAGTTGTTCAGGGTTAATAGTGATTTGCCTATGGAACCTATTAAATCTATTTGGATTTTGTTGTCGCCTGTTATGCGTGGTAGTGAGATTGTCCCCCACGATTATTTGTTAATGGAGTATCTGTTTTTTTTTTGGGGGGGGGGACTTTGTAATCATGATTTATTGATCCTGCTACCCAGTAACTTTGTTTGCCTTTTGTAAATAAATTCTTATTATTTTTTTAATTCCCCTGCCCTCAAACCATGCCTTATCGGCTTCCGTTCGCTTGGGTCCACCTGCTTTTTAAGTGCACGCCACCACCACGCCACGCAACCCACATGATGAACACTCTCGTACTCAGAGGATTTCCAACGAAGCTTGTAAAAAGGCTAACTGCTATGTTAGCCCCGCACATTTGATCTGTGTGCTTCAATAAGACAAGACAAGGCACTATAAGCTCCAGTTTTAGCCACATTGTGAGTGTCTTGGGTGTTCCGCAGACAAAGGTTTCATTGGACATTTAGCTAAGTAGCGAGCACGCTACATGAAGGTGAATATAAATATTAATGAAAAGTTGAATATTCAGAGTCATAAAACACATGGTGATCATCAGATAGTGAATATATATTTCCTATCTCCTCCAAGCATAAAATATTGCCACCACCTATAGGACATGGGTGTTCAGCCTCGGTGACACTGTGACTTAGTCCGTGCTCTTGTTCATACCGTAATTGTATGATTAAAACATGGAGACACCACATCTTTATTGAGAAATTACAGATTTCATCCTACGTTTTTTTCTTCGTGGATGGATATCTTTTTAAAGAAAAAACAACATAACAAGACGGTTAAAAATATTTTCGCTGTGGGGCAGAGGACACCTTGTATGTCCAAATATCTTCAATTTCACATTTCTTTACAATTCGATACTATTGCTCTCTCCCCATGTCGTATGTTATTTTTTACCCATTATTAACCAATTGAAATCGTTGAAAATAGCTTGAGAACACATTTATTAAGTCTCTTGGACACTTGAACTGTCTCAGAAGTGTCAAAAAAAAAAAAAAAGTCTGGATATTTTTTAGACAAGAACAAGTGAAAATAGTTAGGTTAGATACATTGGAGTAATTCTCTTGTTAAAAACAGATAGCTGTAATGCTTCAGTGTAGAAGGAAGCGGTCAGTCATGAAGGAAAGTAGCGTACAGATTCAGCCTAATACACTGCTTACTCAGCTCATCGTTTTATTTATTGCATCATTAACGTTTCAAGGATCTTTGAAAAAGGGTTTGGGAGGAGGAGGTAACCACAGTCGTTTGCTTTTGTGAAGTATTAAAGGATTTATGTCTAGTTGGGGGTACTATCATTTTAATCAATGACAGCCTAATAAATCAGTGTTTTTAAATTAGTGAGTGAATGATTTTGCGGTAGTGATGTGTTGATGTTGGTGCACAACAGTACATGATAGCAATATAAGGTATACAGTAATCCCTTGTTAATGGTGGGGGTTAGGTTTCAGACTCAATAGGTGCAATCTAAGAAGTAGTGACGATATATGTTTTAATTTTTATACATTTTAAACTGTATGAACCTCCTTAGACTCTTATTAATCTTCCCCACACTCTTATAAACATGTTCTATACTCAAACACCTTTTCAGCTCATACAGAAGTACTGGACACTATGTACATTGTATTCTTTGTAATGTGCCTTGATGTCACTGATGGTGTAGTGGTACACTTGCCTGACTTTAGCGCGGGCAGTGTGGGTCCAGTTCCCACTCAGCGACAGTGTGAATGTGAGTGCAAATGGTTGTCTATGTCTATAAGTGCCCTACGACTGACTGGCGACCAGTTCAGGGTGTGGTCCGCCTTTCGCCCAAAGTCAGCTGGGATAGGCTCCAGCGCCCCGCGACCTTATCCACGATAAGCGGTGTTGAAAATGGATGGATGGATGGTGTCTTAATGAATTTTTCGTTTTCTTAGTTTTAATGTTTTAGACAAGGAAGCATTTATTTTACCTATTTTACCACACACAAACAATGAAAGCACACACTCAACCTCCCGCGATATGATGAATTATGCATGATATGAATCTTCTTTTCCTTTCGGCTTGTCCCTTTAGGGGTCGCCACCGCGCATCATCCTTTTCCATGAGAGCCTATGTCCTGCATCCTCCTCTCGAACACCAACTGCCCTCATGTCTTCCCTCACGACATCCATCAACCTTCTCTTTGGTCTTCCTCTAGCTCCCTTGCCTGGCAGCTCCATTCTCATCATCTTTCTACCAATAAACTCACTATTTCTCCTCTGGACGTGTCCAAACCATCGAAGTCTGCTCTCTCTGACTTTGTCTCCAAAAAATCGAATCTTGGCTGTCCCTCTGATGAGCTCATTTCTAATTTTATCCAATCTGGTCACTCCGAGAGCGAAGCTCTGCTTCCTGTTGTCTCTTCAGTGCCACTGTCTCTAATCCGGACATCATGGCTGGCCTCACCACTGTTTTATAAACTTTGCCCTTCATCCTAGCAGAGACTCTTCTGTCACATAGCACACCTGACACCTTCCTCCACCCATTCCAACCTGCTTGGACCCGTTTCTTCACTTCCTGACCACACTCACCATTGCTCTGGACTGTTGAGCCCAAGTATTTAAAGTATTCCACCTTTGGTATGTCTTCTCCCTGTAGCCTCACTCTTCCCCCACCACTCCTCTCATTCATGCACATATATTCTGTTTTACTTCGGCTAATCTTCATTCTTCATTGCCTCCATCTTTCTAACTGTTCCCCCACCTGCTCCCTGCTTTCACTGCAGATCACGATGTCGTCTGCAAACATCATGGTCCACAGGGATTCCAGTCTAACCTCATCTGTCAACCTATCCTTCACAGGAAACAAACAGGAAGGGGCTCAGGGCTGATCCCTGATGCAGTCCCACCTCCACCTTAAATTCATCTGTCACACCTACAGCACACCTCACCACTGTTCCGCTGCCCTCGTACATGTCCTGTATTATTCTAACATACTTCTCTGCCACTCCAGACTTCCGCATGCAGTACCACAGTTCCTCTCTGGGTACTCTGTCATAGGCATTCTCTAGATGTACAAAGACACAATGTAGCTCCTTCTCACCTTCTTTTCCATCAACATCCTCAAGGCAAATAATGCATCTGCGGTATTCTTTCTAGGCATGAAACCAAACTGTTGCTCGCAAATACTCACTTCTGTCCTGAGTCTAGCCTACACTACTTTTTCCCATAACTTCATTGTGTGGCTCAACTTTATTCCTCTATTGTTCCCACAGCACTGCACATCACCCTTGTTCTTAAAAATGGGCACCAGCACACTTTTCCTCCATTCCTCAGGCATCTTCTCACGCGCTAGAATTCTATTGACCAAGCTGGTCAAAAACTCCACAGCCACCATACCTGCACAGGAATGTCATCAGGACCCACTGCCTTTCCATTTTTCGTCCTCTTTAATGCCTTTCTAACTTCCCCCTTACTAATCATTGCCACTTCCTGGTCCACCACACTTGCCTCTTCTACGCTCCCTTCTCTCATTTTCCTCATTCATCAACTCCTCAAAGTATTCTTTCCATCTATCTAGCCCACCACTGGTACCAGTCAACATATTTCCATCTCTATCCTTAATCACCCTAACCTGCTGCACATCCTTCCCATCTCTACCCCTCTGTCTGGCCAACCTGTATAGATCCTTTTCTCCTTCTTTAGTGTCCAACCTGGCATACATGTCTTCATATGCCTCGTTTGGCCTTTGCCACCTCTACCTTTGCCCTATGTCGCATCTCAATATATTCCTTTTGCCTCTCCTCGGTCCTCTCAGTGTCCCACTTCTTCTTAGTTAACCTTTTTCCCTGGATGATTTCCTGTACTGTGAGGTTCCACCACCAAGTCTGCTTCTCTCCTTTCCTCCCAGAAGATACACCAAGTACTCTCCTGCCTGCCTCTCTGATCACCTTGGCTGCAGTGGTCCAGTCTTCGTGGAAACTCCTCCTGTCCACCGAGAGCCTGTTTCACCTCTGCTCAACACTTGTCCTGTCTCAGCTTCCACCACATGGTTCTCTGCTCTGTCTTTGTCTTCTTAAGATTCCTCCCCACCACCAGAGTCATCTTACACACCACCATCCTATGCTGTCTAGCCACACTCTCCCCTACCACTACCTTACAGTCAGTAACCTCCTTCAGATTACATCGTCTGCACAAGATGTAATCCACCTGCGTGCTTCTATCTCCGCTCTTGTAGGTCACCCTATGGTCCTGCCTCTTCTGGAAAAAGGTGTTTACTTCAGCCATTTGCATCCTTTTTGCACAGTCTACCACCATCTGACCCTCCAAGTTCCTTTCCTGGATGCTGTACTTACCCATCACTTTTTCATCACCTCTGTTTCCTTCACCAACACATCCATTACAATCTGCACCAATTACGACTCTCTCTCTCTGTCTGGGATGCTCAGAACTATTTCGTCTAGTTCCTTCCGGAATTTATCTTTCACCTCTAGGTTACATCCTACCTGTGGGGCATAGCCACTAATCACATTATACATAACACCCTCAAGTTCAAGTTTCAGCCTTATCAATCGATCTGATACTCTTTTCACCTCCAAGACATTCTTAGCCAACTCTTCTTTTAAAATTCCCTGACTCCATTTCTCTTCCCAGCTACACCATGGTAAAATAATTTAAACCCTGCCCCTAAACTTCTAGCCTTACTGCCTTTGCACCTGGTCTCCTGGACACACAATATATCAACCTTTCTCCTAATCATCATGTCAACCAACTCCCGAGATTTTCCTGTCATAGCCCCAGCATTAAAAGTCCTCACATTCAGTTCTAGTTCTGTGCTTTCCTCTTCTCTTTCTGCCGAAGAACCCACTTTCCACCTCTTCTTCGACTTCGACCCACAGTAGCTAAATTTCCACCGGTGCCCTGCAGGTTGACGGCACCGGTGGCGGATGTTGTTAACCCGGGCCACGACCGATCTGGTATAGAATTCTTTGGATGAATGCTGATATTTGTTTGGCAAAGTTTTAAGCTGGATGCCCTTCCTGACACAAACCTCTGCATTTATCTGGGCTTGGGACCGGCCTTCAGTTTGCACTGGCTTGTGCCCCCCATAGAGGTGCATTGCATGATATGAATATGCTACAAAAAAAAAAATCCACAATGCACTGAATCTGCAAAATGTGAACCACAATATAGCGAGGGAACATTGTAATATCAACTTGAATGATGCAATGTTTGGTAACTCAAGCAACAGGACCATTTTTTTAATTTCTTGAAATATAGCAGTAAGTAAGCTGGGATAGGCTCCAGCACACCTAGTGACCCGAGTGAGGATAAGCAGTACAGAAAATGGATGCAGGAATGGATGATTTTGGAGATGCGACGATTGTGCCCAACTGTGACACTATGCAGTATACTATAGGGATGTGATTGTCATGGTCTGTGTTTTTGTTGAGTTGGTTCCGACTAGATTTTGTTTTTTTAATGGTTTAGTCAAGTTTTCCTGTGCGTCATGAATGTGTGACACAGGAAAACTTGACAAAAGTATGAAACAAAAAAAATCTAATCAGAACCAAGTAAAAAAAAAACACAGACCATGACAGTGATCGTGTGTGTGTGTGTGTGTGTGTGTCTGCCTCGTGCTGCTGTTCATTGCCACCTTGTCGTTGTACAACAGGATCGCCTGTGTGAAAAGGGGGACGCTATGCTTGTCTCTTTTTGTTCCAGAGTTAGCGGCGGTCACATTCTCTTCTTCCCAGGGACTTTCAGCCAGCAGTATTTAGTACTAGCATGGTGATTTATACAGTTTAGTAAGGCTCTCACAGTCTGGAACCAAGCCAAGTGGCGAAGGATGGGGAGGGGGATCTGAAGAAGGCGAGAAATAAAGGCAGCCGCGATGAATCAGACTTTGGCAGTTAGTGAAAGAGACTATTTTGAGTTAGTTATCTACAGTAGGTTTGCCATTCTCGAAAAACATGTTTTCATGGGATCCAAACTTATTGAAATATCCCCATCCAAATAAGACACTTTTTCAAGCTCTCTAAGCAATAGAAAGAAAGAGCTTTTCACCCGTTTCCAACCCTCATCAAAAAGTGAAGAAGTCTTTTCAACATCTTCTGTTTGGCATCTTTGAGCCAATAAAAACATTTTTCCATGTGATGTCATCAGGCAGCTGCTCATAAGCTGTAAGTAATGTGCGGATTGCGCAGGAGGGGAAAGAAGGACATGGGAAATGAAGACATGTAGACCAGGGGTTTTGTGGCATGTCATCAAGTGACTACGTTTACATAAGATTCTCAAACTTTTTGGGGCCAGGGTCCCCTAACATGGTAGTAATTTTTCCAAGGAACGCCCTCATAATCCTAATGCCAATCAAACATAACTACCATGTGTACCAGTGAATGCCATAGGAATGAAAAAGTAGCATATTTGAATATGTTACAACAACAAATTTAAACAAGAAAACTTGAAGTGAGTCGGACAGTAATCTGCCTCACTGAAGGGGGCGTCCGAGAGCACACCTTGGTGCCGTTCTTCTATGTGGAGGTAACAGTAAAATATACTATACAGTATCCATCCATCAATCCATTTTCTACCGCTTATCTGGGTCGGGTCGCGGGGGCAGTAGCTTTAGCAGGGACGCCCAGACTTCCCTCTCCCCAGCCACTTCATCCAGCTCTTCCGGGGGGATCCCGAGTCGTTCCCAGGCCAGCCGAAGGACGTAGTCTCTCCAGCGTGTCCTGGGTCGTCCCCGGGGTCTCCTCCCGGTGAGACGTGCCCGGAACACCTCACCAGGGAGGCGTCCGGGAGGCATCCGAATCAGGTGCCCCAGCCACCTCATCTGGCTCCTGTCGATGTGGAGGAGCAGCGACTCGACTCTGAGATCCTCCCGGATGACCGAGCTTCTCACCCTATCTCTAAGGGAGAGCCGGGACACCCTGCGGAGGAAACTGATTTCGGCCGCTTGTATCCGGGATCTTGTTTTTTCGGTCACGACCCACAGCTCGTGACCATAGGTGAGGGTAGGAACATAGATCAAACGGTAAATTGAGAGCTTCGCCTTTCTGCTTAGCTCCTTCTTTACCACAACGGACCCGTTCCATTCTTCCCTCACTCGTGAACAAGACCTCAAGATACTTGAACTCCTCTACTTGGGGCAGGATCTCATCCCCGACCTGGAGAGGGCATGCCCTCTTTTCCGACTGAGGACCATGGTCTCAGATTTGGAGGTGCTGATTCTCATCCCAGCCGCTTCACACTCGGCTGTGAACTGCTCCAGTGAGAGTTGGAGGAAGCCAACAGAACCATATCATCTGCAAAAAGCAGCGATGCAATACTGAGGCCACCAAACCGGACCCCCTCTACGCCTCGGCTGCGCCTAGAAATTCTGTCCATAAAAGTTATGAATAGAATCGGTGACATAGGGCAGCCTTGGCGGAGTTCAACCCTCACCTGGAATGAGTCCGACTTACTCCCGGATATGCGGACCAAACTCTGACTCCGGTCGTACAGGGACTGAACAGCCCATGTCATGTTCAGTACCCCATACTCCCGAAGCACCCTCCACAGGACTCCCCAAGGGACACGGTCGAACGCCTTCTCCAAGTCCACAAAACACATGTAGACTGGTTGGGCGAATTCCCATGCACCCTCGAGGACCCTCCCGAGGGTGTAGAGTTGGTCCACGGTTCCACGGCCAGGACGAAAACCACACTGCTCCTCCTGAATCTGAGACTTCCCGACGGAACCTCCTCTCCAGCACCCCTGAATAGACCTTACCAGGGAGGCTGAGGAGTGTGATCCCCCTGTAGTTGGAAAACACCCTCCGGCCCCCCTTCTTAAAAAGGGGGACCACCACTACTATACAGTACTTAATTAAATTATAGCAGAAGTAGTGCAACAGTGCTGTCACTGGCAAAGTAGCAAGCGTAGACTGTAGGAAAACGCAGCGGTGAGAGGAATGTACTGTGGTGAGTCACGTTTCTTCAATGGTAAATAATAATTAAGTGTTCATATTCTGTTCATATGTGTAATGCACCGTGCACTGCGTAATTCACTCATAATAGTTTCCGCTAAATGTTATGAGCCCAGACTGTGGTTTGTCATTTAAGTGACATTGTACTGACAAAAATGTACTCTTTCCATGTTAAACCGATTCACAATTGTTTATGTGCAATGCAAATAAATATCCAGCAATTCCAAGACTATGAATATATCACACATTTGTCCCCTTTGTTGAAATAAGAGTCCATCCATCCATTTTCCATACCACTTATCCTCACTTAGGGTCGTGGGCGTGCTGGAGCCTACCCCAGCTGACTTCTGGCGAGAGGCAGGGTACACCTTGAACTGGTTGCCAGCCAATCGCAGGGCACATACAACGTAGAAACAAACAACCATTTGTGCTCACATTCACACCTATGGGCAATTTAGAGTCTTCAATCAACCTACCATGCATGTTTTTGGGATGTGGGAGGAAACCGGATTACCCGGAGAAAGCCCATGCAGGCATGGGGAGAACATGCAAACTACACCGGGGCGAGGCCGGATTTGAACCCAGGTCCTCGAAACTGTGAGGGAGATGTGCTAACCAGTCGTCCACCGTGCCGCCATAAAATAGTCCAAATACCCAAATCTCTGTGGGTTACTGACATCCTTCATAGAGCCTGTCATCTTACATACAAGGAGTGTCTTGATTTTTTTAGAGGCGCGAATTAGACAAGCTGAGGCGAGCCTGCACTCCTGTCACAGCCCGTTTGAATTGTGTATTTTGTATTCGCTTTTGTATTTGACATGGTGTTTCGAATCCCTTTGTTATTTCCTGTTGTTGTTTTAGTCGCTTGTCTGTTATAGTGCCTTTATTGTCTTGCCTCTAGTTGTCATAAACCCTTGAGTTAGTCACTCAACTTCATGTCCATCATATTACTTGGGAGATTTCATGAAGTGAAGTGCCTGTGAGGACGACAACTAATAAATAAAATTTCTACCAGAGACCTGTTGATGGACAGTGAAAAAAAATAGCAGTTGTGAAGCTGCGAGAAGACAGAAAAACAATTGTAGCCATTGCACAAAGACAGGCCATAGCCAGAGCAACCTTTTGGAATGTCCTAAAGAAGAAAGAAACCAGCGGTGTACAGCTGTTGACAACAAATTTTGAGAGCTGCAACATTAAGAGGGCAGGCGTGAAGGTACTGTAGAATTCATGAACGAAAACAAAGAGACAACGCTAGAAGATGCAAACAAATTATTCGCAAGAAGGATAGGAAGACCAGGCTGGACTTTGCCAAAAAGAACAGAGACGAGCCACAAAAATTCCAGGAGAAAGTTTAATGGCATGATGAGACAAAGATGAACCAAAGTGATGGAAAAGCGCTGCTGATGATCCCAAATCATAGAAGCTCATCAGTGAAACACAGTGGCGGTGAGCTCATGGCTTAGGTTCGGCTTCTTCTGGGACGGGCTCACTTATCTTCCTTGATGGCTGCAGCAAAATCAATTCGGAAGTCTAGAGAAACATTTTATCTGTAAATTTAAAGAAAAGCTCAACCAAAACTGATTGCGAAAACAGTCAACATACAAGAAGGTAATGAGCCAAAAAATACTGTCCAAACAACAAAGGAGTTCATTAGGGGTAACAACTGTACGCTTTTGGACTGGCCAAGTCAATCTCAGGACTTAAACCCTATCGAAGATGAATTTTACCTAAGATCCGTCTGACTTTTGCCCTTTTCACAGAATGTAAAAGTGCTCTAGTTTCCCTATGTACTTTTTGTAAAAGGATAGTTTGGAGTTTTAAAACCGCCAGCAAGATTTGAATGTCTCTGACCAAGCCGTGCGCTCACTGACATTCACAAGCGCGATTCTCAAACAGGGACATTTATAACGGCATGCGGTTATGAAAGCATGTAGAACCTCCCACTACATGAAAAACTTCTTCTTGGCCATCGGAACACAAAATAAGCCACTATCACCCATAAAAACGTCCCACCTACACCTGATGCTTATTGCACACTGTTTATTTTCTTTCTTATTAGTGTATTCTATTTTTATTTTATTATTACCATATGTGTATCACCATTGGACCCAGAAAAATTTGTAGTTGTGACCTCTCACGGACAATAGCATTAAAACCGATTCTAATTCCGAGTTGTGATAAATAGTCACAGAGAACGCATATCGAGCTTTAACAAAATAGCAGTGCTAGCAATACAAAGCTATCATTATCCCTGCAAACAAGTCAAGGTTAGTCACGGCTGCTACGTTGGTAACATGACATATTCATAATCGAGCGTTACTATAACACTAAATGTTATCAGTTTCAAGTTTTATTTTTGGGGACTTTACAATCGATTAAAAAGTGGTGAAGTGTTGCTAATTCCACATCACTTCTGAATCCTCAGCTGCCTGAGGTTTCTTGCTGTGCTTCTTTTTGGTAGTTTTATGCACAGGTGTTTGCAGACAAGGGATGGGCATTTTTTTCCAGAAGGTGGATATTCCAAAATAGTTGCATCAAAGAACCTGAAGCAAAAGCTAACAGGTCAGCGCAAGGCTGCAGGAGTGTGCCGGGAACAGACTATGAATGTGCCCACAAGTGCACGGCGAATTATTGAACCCTCCTCGGTCATGCCTTCTGTCTCCGATTGGTTGATTGTCCTCGGGTGCGGTGGTTTCTTAAAAAATCTAATTAGAGGTACAGTATAAAGATGGGGCCAAAGTAGATCATTTTTCTAAAGTACTGCTGTCAGGTTTATACTGACAGTTTTAACCAATATGAAAAAGTGATTCTTTTGAAAACTGCAAACGTCCCCCTTTAAGGTACACACCCAAAACGGACACACACGGGGACTACATCACTAGAGAAGCTTGATAATTCTTGCTAGTGGGTTTTAATGATCCATCTCTGAGATGGCTATTCACTCCAAACACACACACACACGAACACTAACAGACCCTCAGACAGCCTCGTTTCCAGACCGGCCAAATCTCTCCACGCCAATGTCCTGGTTGGCTATGTAGTTGTGGTTAGAAATCTATCATGCTTGCCTGAAGGGGGGACATGGGGCTGACTGGAGCGCCGCTTCCCTGGCAGCTAATAATGATGAAAAATGCTTCCACTGAAATCTAGTCGAGCGCGGGCTCGCAGCCAGCGAATGCGCGTCATTCCCACACAACCAGATGTCACGGTGCAATGTCGTTGTCCAGGCAAGACGTCGTTGTGTTGTATTTACGTTTGCCTCTGCTTCCAAGGATTTCGTTTTCTTTTTCTTTTTTCTTCTGACTGTATAACAGAGCTACCGCGAAGGGTGTGGTGAAGTGTTTCATATCATGGAGGAGATTTGGCAAGGCTGCCCAAGGGTCCCAGACACCCCCGGGACCTGAACCTCATACATCATTGAGCTGCACATAATTTCAGTAACTGAAACTAGAAGTGAAGACGCAGCATATAGAATGGAAAGAAAGTACAAGGATCTGTGCATGTGTGGGTCAGTAGAGGAACTACGACCTCAACGTAAATAGTTAAGGTTCCATCATCACAAATTCACTTATTTGCGCTTTGTGTTCAAACACCCTAAGATGCCGCCAAAGCCCTGGCTCATAGGAAAGTAGTAAATGGTGACGAAGTATGAGAAAGTATCTTTGAAGTGCTACATCTTGACTGTTATAAGATCTTTGTATGTCGGGGAGGAGCTAAGTTTAGCACAAGTTGTTAGCCGGAGAATTTAGGAAAAAGTCTTCGGCACGTGTATAATTTCAAAATCAAATATTGTGTAATCCATTTATTGTTCAGAGTAGTGTTGTAAGATGAGTTTTAAGGGTTTTTGCTATCATAATTTGTAATACATTATTAATACATTTACATTAATATAGGCCAAAAAAAATAGGGAGGATGTCAATATTTTCCATTTTTTGTCGCTATTTGCGGCAGGGCTCTCTCCGTATCCCTCTTTCCTGTTATGTTGTGGGTCAAATTGACCAGTTCCCAAGTTTAAAATTCCATTCATCCATTTTCGATAGTACTTGTCCTCATTAGGGTCACGGGTGAGCTGGAGCCTATGCCAGCTGACTTCGGGCGAGAGGAGGGGTACACCCTGAACTGATCGCCAGGCAATCACAGGGCACATATATTCAAACAACCATGCAAAAACAGTCACACTGATGGAAAATCAATTACACTAACACAAATTTGGGGAATGTGGGAGGAAGCCAGAGTACCCAGAAAAAAAAAAAAATCGAGAATTCGAGCCTAAGAACTGTGAGCCAGATGTGCTAACCACTAACTCACCATACTGCCAACTTTAGAGATTTGAGTAAAAAGAATGAAAAGTTGAGCTCTATTTACGTTCATAATTTTTCCCAGTGATGGATAAAGATGAAATGATATCAAAAATTTCAAATCACGATTATCAAGACCAAAATGATTACGATTCTTGTACATTACTATCCATCCATCCATCCATTATCTGAGCCGCTTATCCTCACAAGGGTCGCGCGGGATTGCTGGAGCCTATCCCAGCTATCTTCAGGCAGGAGGCGGGGTAGACCCTGAAATGGTCGCCAGCCAATCGCAGGCCACATTTAAACATACCACCATTCGCACACACATTCACACCTACGGGCAATTTTGAGTCTTCAATGAACCTACCATGCATGTTTTTGGGTGTGGGAGGAAACCGGAGTGCCCGGGGAAAACCCATGCAGGCACGGTGAGAGCATGCAAACTCCACACAGGCGGGGCCGGGATTTGAATCCCCGGTCCTCAGAACTGTCAGGCAGACACTCTAACCAGTCGCTCACCGTGCCGTTTGTACATTACTAAAAGAAAAAAATAACTCCAGATTTTCACTCAACACCAATATAGATTTTTTTTGGTTTGGCTTTTTTAAAACTTTTTTTTAATTAATGGCTAATCACGCCGGGCATCATATGATTTTGGTGTACCGAAGAAACAAACACAACAGGAGGGTTGACAGCATTTCACTCTAAACACCAATACAGCCAATGACAGTTCTGAAGTGTAGCCTTTTTTTTTCTCCACAATTTGAAGTAAATATAATAATAATAATATAATGACTTCATTTCTCCCCGCAGTGAGATGCCACTAAAGCCACACCAGCTGTGAGCCACGGACCATCAACCACGGAGACCACACATGGTCCTGTGCCCTACAGATGCAACGCATGAATTCACAAAAGGGCTATATGGTTGGTCACGAAATGTAAACTCGTAGAAATTGCTGAATGTATACGCCATTCAAATATACACACACACACTTCCACGCACGTGCCTGCAATTCCAAACAAACTGATGCTTGAGTCCATACATAGTGAACAGCAGCAGAACTAAATGGTAGAAAAACACTTACATATGGTAATTGATCACACTACTGAAACACGTCAAGCATTTTAACTGTTTCCAATGAGGCAATTTGGAGTTCACAAAAAAACAAAAATGCCAAAAAGGCAGCAGTTCTTTCCCTTTAATCCAACTTAGGGCTCCTTACCTGAAACAATGCGGTGGCCATCCTCTCTTGTCTTGTCTTTTACTTTATGCTCTCCTTTTTTTTAGGTGCAATGCTTTTTTTAGTGCTGCATTGTCTTGCTCCGGTTAGGCTAAATCCATTCAGTGTTACCTTGGTGCAACGCAGAGATGGTTGGGGGGTGGAGGGTGGGAGGGGGGAGTGTGTGTCAGAAAAGAGAGGGAGAGCTGGAGTGTGTATGTTCAAGCTTCAGGCTAATATGTCTGGCTAGTCTCTCGTTCTCTCACTCCTCCTCCTTCCCATTTGAAAATAAGCATAAAAATGTCCTACTGGTCTTGATGAGAGCGCAAGAAGTGCAGCCAGAGGCAAATCCTAACATCCCGCAACTGGAAACATCGCAGTGCAGCACACCGCACTGGAGAAGAGAGGCAAAGTCTGGTTTACAGGGTTACAGCTTTTTTCCCCTTTCTGTGTGTTTGCTGCCTGGGCTCTTTTTCTCCTCCCCTCTTGTTCGAGCCGTACAAGTCATGAGAAAGAGAGAGAGTGGGGGAAGAATAGATTCAAACTGAATTTCCCATTGTGAGACTTGGACATGGGAGGGAGGGGAAAATGCTCATTCTTCATTCTATCCGTCTTATCAATGTCTCATGTTACAGGTTAAATATGATCCCTGCTTCCTCCCTTAACTCCCTCTAAAAACCTTCCTTTCCTGACTTTCTTTTGCTGCGCGCGTGCACACACACACACACACACACACTGTACAGTGCCCCGAAGAAGAAGATATCATGAATGAATCCATTGACTTCATGGCAAAGTCAAAGAGCAGCAGCAAACGCATCGACAGTATATTTCACAGCCATATTCAAACACTCGCACACACTCTTGCATTACTTGGTCGTAAATCATGTCGCTACATGGTGCGGTTCACTTTTGCAGAACTTGACAACCAATCGTGTGTTTCACCTATGAAGTAATCACTGTAACAGTCTGGAAAAGTAACATTTGTTGATATCAGCCAAGTGACTTGTTTATCTTCAGCAGGGATCTAGCTTGGTTCTGCAGCAGGATAACGCTCCAAAACACACCAGCAAGTCAACTTCTGAATGGCTTAAAAAGACAAAATGAAGGTTTTGGAGTGGCCTAGTCAAAGTCCAGACTTGAATCTGATTGAAATGCTGTGGCATGATCTTAAAAAGGCCGTTTATGCTTGAAAAGCTTCCATTTTTGCTAAATTCAAACAATTCCGGAAGGAAGAGTGGACCAAAATATCTCTACAGAGATGTGAAAGACTCATTGCCAGTTATAGAAAATGCTTGATTTCAGTTGTTGCTGCACACAGGGCCATCTAACTTTGAATAGATTAAATAAAATCACCATTTAAAAATAGCATTTTAAGTTCACTTGGGTTGTATTTGTCTGATATTTACATTTGTTTGACGATCTTAAACATTAAAGTGGGGAAACTATCCAAACATATAAGAACTTGAGAAGGGAGCCAATAGTTCACAGCACTGTACAATTGTATGTGATGCTAATATATTTTTTTGAGAACACTGGACACTGGTCAGCTTTTAATTTCATGTAATGTGTAGACATCTAATGAAGTCAAAAAAAGGCCCAGTTTTGAGACCTAAACCCTATAGAGCATGCATTTCACCAATGACCAATTTGTCTCAGGTTTGAAAAATCACATGGTGTGTGCTAAATTGAGGTCAGACTAATGGCCTTCATACAGAGACAGCTCAATTCTTCCTTTTTTGACGTTTTATTAGTTTGTTGTTGGCAAAGTAACGCATTGTAATTAGTGGAAAAGCGAGTGTCCAGTCAGGAATGCAAAATTCTGTATGTACTTAACTTTTCATACAATTTTAAAAGCTATAACTACATTCTTCTGAGAACTGTTTATTTCTCAATTTCTTATAATGAATTTACTCATAAAGTCAGAAACTCAGTAAAACACTGCCGAATAAATTTGTTCATCAGAGGTAGGAAGTGGACCATTCAGACCAAGTAAATCTC
Source organism: Phyllopteryx taeniolatus (assembly GCF_024500385.1). Classification (NCBI taxonomy): domain Eukaryota; kingdom Metazoa; phylum Chordata; class Actinopteri; order Syngnathiformes; family Syngnathidae; genus Phyllopteryx; species Phyllopteryx taeniolatus. Next base: position 8,044,048 of record NC_084513.1, on the reverse strand, counting down.
CAGACTTAAAAGCTATACCACATCCATTTTTGCTAACTAATGCAGTTTATACAGGAAGCTCTATTCTACCTATTTTCATCTTTTATTAGGTTGTTTTTAGCAAAGTAACAAACTGTCATTAGTAGAAAACAGAGTGGCGAGCTATGAATGCAATATTCTATGCTACTACTGAATTCTTCTGTGCACACTAGTCAAAGCTTTTTATCGAATGAAGTAATTAAATTCAATGTCCAAAAATCGAATCTCATCTGACATTTGGTTTCCCCTAAAGGGATGTTGTTTTCATACTTAATTTCAAAATTCAATGTTATAGCAGTTCCGCAGCCTCGCACACTGTTATCAAGTTGCACCCCAAGGAAGTTTAGAGGCATGTGTGGGACTTAATTGTTTCCCGTTAACTATCACGCCTCGACATGGAGTGGGATGACCGCCATCTTTGATCTTATCCTGAAGCAATTGGTAGCTCTACAAGCAACACGTTCTCTTAAAGCTCGTGTTCACCAGATGTCAACGCAGCAAGAGTTGTTTAATTCACTATTAACGGTGAGGGCCAGGAAGGAAGCAAGGGGGTGCTGTGGGGGGTTTGGGGGGCATACGGTTTATGGTCCCAAAACAACATGCTTGTTTATGTGAGATAAGCCTTTTATGTGGAAGCCAGCCTGAACTGCGAGGCGTAGGGAAAGTTCCTTGTGTTTGTTCATATGGGGGCCAATCGCTACATTGCCACAATTCATAACCATTACATCAGTTGGAAAGCATTAGAAACGATGAGTATGATGAGAAATATGTCTAGGGAAGCCCCGCCTACTTGCAGGTCACTGTTCACAATTCACTTATATTTTTTCGGTGGAACCTATCCTCATCTTATTTGCTGAAAAACTAACCTTTTTGCATATTTTTTTGCTCTTTCTGCAACGTCCTATGACGCTACAAGATTCCGCCAAAGTCCTGGCTAATAATCGGTAGTAACTGGTGTCAAGGAAGTATTGTTGAAGTAATACATGTCAAATGAGAGACTAAGATCATAAGTCACTGAGGAGCTTAGTTTAGTCTGGGTTATTGGCAGGTGTTACAGAAAGTTTTAGTGCGTGTGCTTTTAAACCCACACTTTTTGTCATGTGTGGGGAGTAGCTGGACCCAAGAGCAGGCAGAGGCAAATGTAAAATGATGAACGGTTTATTGAGGAAAGGTTATGGAGGTGGTCCTGGATGTGTTGGCAGGCGGCGGCGTGGGCAGGTGACAGGCAATGGACAGAACAGGCGGCTGGCTTGGTGGCAGGAATGACGTGGCTTCACCAAAAGAGACGTGGAATGTGGGATGTGGGATTTTCAGAGACTGTGGAAGCTTTAATTGGACGGAAGTGGGATTGATGATCTTGGTAATGGGGAAGGGACCAATGCAACGTGGAGTGAGTTTCCAGGACTCTGTCTGAAGCGGGAGGTCGTTAGAAGAAAGCCAGACAGATTTGCCCACCTTGTATTCGGGCGTCGGGGAGCGATGACGGTCCGCGAGGTGTTTATTGCGTGCGGCGGACCGGGTCAACGCAGCTCGGACGTGTTTCCACACTGCCTGGATTCTCCGGAGATGATCCTTGACGGCGGGGACTGCCACTGCCTGCTCCTGTTCTTTGAATAATGGGGGTTGGTAACCATAGCAAGCCCTGAATGGGGACATGGGAGAAATGAGCTCCAGGAGGAGGGATTGCGTGCGGCAACACAACGGAGGGCAGATTCAAGGGATTGGTTTGCCCGCTCCTTCTGGCCGTTGGTCTGCGGATGATATCCTGATGACAAGCTAGCTGCTGCGACATCCGTTTTACAGAATTCCTTCCATACCAGGGATGAGAATTGAGGACCTCTGTCAGAGACAATATCAATGGGAATCCCATGGAGTCTAAAGACATGCTGGACAAGGAGGTTAGCAGTATCGAAGGCAGATGGTAGTTTGGGGAGGGGTACGTAATGGACGGATTTGGAAAAGCGATTGACAATAGTGAGAATGATAGAGTTACCTTCAGAAGGAGGTAGACCGGTAACAAAGTCCAGACCTATATGGGACCAAGGGCGGCTAGGGATAGGCAATGGATGCAGCAGCCCAGCTGGGGGCAGGTGTGAAGACTTCCCCCGGGCACAGACTGAGCAGGCTTGGACGAACTCTTGTGTGTCTTGAACAAGGCTGGGCCACCAGAAATGCTGCTGGATGAACTGAATGGTGCGGGTGATGCCAGAATGACAGGTGAGTTTGGAGTTGTGATCCCACTGAAGAACGTCAGAGCGTGCGGAATCGGGTACGACCAGGCGGTTTGGAGGCCCGGTCTTGGGATCCAGGTGAGTCTTTTGGGCCAGGTCTTTGCTGAACACCGGAGAGAGATCATGGTATTCTTCAGGGACTCGGGAGAGGTCAACGGGCGTAGAAGAGGGTGGTGATTTATCAGAGGGCGGTATAGCTGAGAGCAGGCACTGTGAGCGGCAGTGAAGGCTCCATCCGGTGATGGCTAAGTGTGTCCAGTCGATGGTGGGGTTATGTTTTTTGAGCCAGGGAATTCCGAGGACTAATGGGGTATCAGAGGAAGGGATAACAAAAAGAGAGATGTTCTCACGGTGATTACCCGAAATGAGCAAGGTGAATGGCACTGTTTGGTGGGTAACGGGGGAGATGTTTTGGCCATCCAGGGCTGTGACTTTCTTCGGGGACGGTAGTGGTTGGAGAGGGATTTGGAGCTGGTGAATTATTGCTTCATCAATGATGTTGTCATCGGCACCGGAATCTACAAGGACAGTAATGGGGGTGTTCTGAGCAGAAACTATAATGCAAGCGGGAACGGTCATGCGAGAGGGAGAGCTTGAGGGAATGGAGGTTTGGCTCACCACGACGCTCTCGGGTTGTGGTGAGCCTGGTCTTTTGATCGGAGGGGGCATGAGAAAATAAAGTGGCTGGGTTGACCGCAGTAGATACACACCCGCTGGATGACTCGACGCTGACGCTCCTGTGGGTCTAGACGCGTTTTATCAATTTGCATGGGCTCTGTGGTAGCTAGCTACTGGGAGTGACGGAAGGGCGCCTTGGAGGGTTAGTGCGTTTTTCAGAGCCTCCGGAGTTGCTGGGTCCATAGTGGCCGAAGTATTCTGTCACGTGTGGGGAGTAGCTGGACCCAAAAGCAGACAGAGGCAGATGTAGAATGATGAACAGTTTATTGAGGAAAGGTTATGGAGGTGGTCCTGGATGTGTTGGCAGGCGGCGGTGTGGACAGGTGGCAGGCAGTGGACAGAACAGGCAGGAATGACGTGGGTCAGGAACACAGGGGAGCGCTGGGAACGAGGAGACACAAGAGTTAACAAGGGAAGCGAGGAACAGTATGGCTTACTTGACATAAGGTGGGCCGTGGTACCGCTACAAGAGGCTGCAATACTTAGGCGAGGATTTCCACGAACAGGCAGGCTTATATACACAGGTGCTGATGAGGCTGATTGAAGATAGGTGCTGAAAACAGAGAGGGGAGGGAGGAGAGAGAGGACAGAAAGCACCCTCCCAGCTCTAATAATGGAACTGCAGGGCAGGATACGACACTTTTTGTGCATTATTTTTATAAATGAAATCATCAGTCTGTTATTTTTTAAGGCTAATGTTGCAAAATGAGTTTGAAATGATACTATGATAGTGTGTGGTAGAGCTACTCTAACTCATCCACTGCCAGCCATTATTTAAAACAGAGTTACTCATATTGGCAGCAGTTATAGAGCATTTTGACTGAACTTTACAACCAACAGAATACTCCTGTGTTCTGTGACAATATACGCTTGGAGCCTACCAAAAGAAAGCGTAGAAAGTTTGTTTCTAGCTTTTTCCATTATTTGATAATCTGCAGTAGCTCATGTGCCAGTTATCAGAATGTAATACTAATTACTGCACTGCTGCTCTTTGGCATACTAGTGTTTCTCTGGAAATTACTTGAAAATGTCAGATCTTTGTCCAGCCTAGCTGCCAAGTCATTGACGGAGAAACTCAGTGCTGGGTGGTGTAATGTAAATAAGCTGATTTGAGACTTCACAACATGGCAAAATTCAGAATAGCTCACTCACAAACACATTTTTGGAAATTGGAAGCTCACAAAAGATTTACTTTGAGACATCTATTTGCATACAAACAATTAAAAAGTCATTTTTTTCATATGCCCACTTTAAAGGGAAAGACTGAAGTCCACATTACATGTAGACTGCACAGTCTGGGTGTTGGTGAAATGTTCCACTTGACTCTTGGGGACTGTCATCTGGTTCTGCTGTTGCTTGGGAAAGCCTGAGTCAGACTTGTGAATGTGGACCTCACCCTGTGCCTCCTTTTCAACGTGTCTTATTCTCTCTTTTGTCCCTTATATTAATTGTGTCTTTGATATGATGAAGACAAAAAATGCCATGGGTGTTCTCATTCAGCTTGTAGCACACAGCCCACCACACACACACATAACAATATCACCACCAATTGCTTACTGTATGTGCCCCAAACCAGAAGTCTGACGTAGTTTCCGGACTGGCCTGTGAGAGGCAGCACATGCAACAGGACATCCAAGAAGGATGAGTAGAAGAAGACATAAAAGAAGCTAGGCCAATTTAAAGCCCCAAATTAGGATATTTTGGCACTGGTGGTGGTATACTGTTGACCGAGTGGCATTCTATTTAGCTTTACTGTAAACATAGCACTCTATAATATAGTATTTTATATAAACACATAGAAATAACACAATTAAATAGAATATAAAGAATTTAAAAGTTTGTGCATCATCATCATGATTCATTGCGAGTCCTTCTGGTGTGTGCAACTTGGCCTCCGGGTTGCCATATTACACAATCATGCAGACAAACGAGGAAGAGTTTGACTGAACTACTGTAAGTAATCTGTTGTAATATTAGTAATTTTTCACGGAGAATAAACAATATATGCCAGTGAGTATTGTTATATTGTCTGTCTACATGTGTTGCTGCACAGTTTGTGTTCAAATATCTGTTCCTTAAAGTGTTCTAACACTGCCACATCGATGCTATTCATTAGCGCGTCAATGATGTGTCCCTTATATGTTAGCATTGAGCGAGCTGACTCTAAGGTAGTTTATTTGGTTGTTTTAAATGTACATGTAAATCTCTTTGTTTTATGTTTAGTTTGACAGTAAACTTTAACTGGGAGTGGCATTACACAGCTTGCAGCCTCCTTTTTGAAGAATTGTCCACTATGCCAAACTGATTTATGCCAAACAAATGTTTTGCTTGCAAATTAAAGCAAAGCATTGGCCTGACAACAGCTCGTATCTTGAAAAATTCGGCAATCGGGTCACTTGTCTCTCAAGACACCACTGTTGTTTAATGTTGGCACCTAAATGAAATCCCTGGCAAAAGTCCCTCTCTTGTCATGCACTTGCCTCACCACTGCCACTTGTCTCTTACATGCTCTTGGCTGATGTTGACATTCTTTTCCGCAACTCCTGATTACTCCATCATGTTAGTGTCTGGGTGTTCCTGTTTGTTTTCTCTACCGTATCCATGCGCCGAGTCACTACGACATGACCACAGCAGGCCACTCACTCCACCACAGGGGTAAGGACACATTCTGGGTGGCATTTGGGGTGTAGGGCAAAATTCAGAAATGAAATTGTGCTGGAATTTTATGCGGGAGCAATCTTTTTAGGTTCGACTTCAAGCTGTGTTGATTAATATTTGCGTGAAGGCGGCATGGCACTCAACTGTTGGTTTCGTGTCACCCTTCACAGTAACGCTCAGTGGCAAGAACCCAAACCCCCAACTGTAAATCTGAAAGTATTTTTTGAGGATTTTCATTTTCTGTGTATCGGGAGGATAGATGACCTTGATGAAATGAAAACTGCTGGCAGATGGAAGTACTAACACTTACTCCCTTGCTAAAATATTTCAAGGGGCACCGGAAAGACAGCACAATAACATCATACATGATATTCTAAGACGGGGGAGAATTATTTCCAAAGACTCATCATAATCCTAATGCCAATTAAACATAACCACCATGTGTACCCCTATATATCAAAAGGATTAAAAAGTTACCTATTTTTTGGGAGTAAAAAAAGTTGCAATGTCCCGAAAAAAAAATTCTGATTTTGGGGGGAAAAAAAGTTGTGATGTTATAAAAATAATGTCGTATTTTTTCCAAGTCATAATCTTTGAAAGAACAAAGATGTAGTTTGTCGAGAGGAAAAAGTCATACTCTTATAAAAAAAAAATGTTTTTTAAGATCGGCACAATATTATGATATTAAAATCAAAGTTTAATGAAGGAAGAAAGAAATATTTTAACAGGTGAATTTCAGAAATACAATTTAGAATATTACTGGATTCAAAAATTTTCTATTTTCGAGAAAAAAATTGCAATGTTACGATGAAGAGTTCCTATTTTTTTAGAGAACAAAAGTTGCAATGTTACGATAAATAGTTCCTATTTTTTTAAAGAAAAAAGGTTGCAATGTTATGAGAATGACATCAGATGTTTTTCAAGAAAAAAAGCCTGAATTTTAAACAAAGAAAAATGACGTATTTTGTTGGAATGAAAGTTAGAATTTTATGAGAATAAAGTCGTATTTTTTCGATAAAGACATACAATTGGGAAATTATAAAAATGGGAATTGCAAAATAGGCAGTACAGTGGTGGTTGACTGGTTGGCACATCTGCCTCACAGTTCTGAGAACCCGGGTTCAAATCTGGCCTCACTTGTGTGGAGTTTGCATGTTCAAAGTCAAAGTTTAATGATGAAAGAAAGTCATATTTTGAAAAATGAATTTCAAAAATTCCTGTTCTATCCTTTTATTATGGAGAAGACACCTTTACTCTCTGAAAAATAAAACTATAGTCTCAAAAAAATATGCTCTTTGTTCTCGGAATAACTCCAACTGTATTCCTGTCGACAGATGTTGCGTATTTCAGACTTCTGATTGGCCAAAAAATGAACTGGCACTTGAAAATATGGGAGGAATTAAAGTGTACGATCCACCATGTTCGAGAGGATATTTGACAACTTTGCGAGGTAGAAGTGCACGTGTTTTACCATCGTGTTCCTCAGACCTCTGACCTTATTAACGTTGGAACACGGCAGCTTCCTTCTCAAAACACACTTGACAAGCTACCAAGGATCACCGAAACCCACTAAGTTCTGCTTCCAAATAGCCATCCATGCTTGGCTCAACATGCTACAAGGCCATGGGATGGTATACAGCAGTTACTCCCATTATGAGAGGGAACTCAAGAATACCAATGAAAGATTGTAATAACAGTCCTGTCGTCGCTAAAAAATAAATAAATAAAATAAAAAATAAAAATAAAAACAATAACATGTAAGTATGGACTTAAAAGGGGTGTCCAGGCTTGTCCACCAATAATTAAAGATCATTATTAAGAGGCAATCCTGGGACTTCATATTTTTACAGACAAATGTTTGTGTTATTGTGTTGAAGAGGTACAAATGTTTTCGCTGCACACCATTATGTCCTTCTAGTTTTAGTCTTCAATTAGATGTGAAATTTTGCTGACATGCCTGAAAGCATTTTTAACATCCAGTTGCAAATAAACACACGGCTGTTCCCCACATTTTCACACATACAGTCCAAAGTGATTCATGCCTTCGTTTCACTTACCAGCAACTACCAATGTGGCCTAAACATCAGTCTTATCTTGAAATAGTTCAGTGTTTCCCGACCTGTATTGAGCCAAGGCACATACAGTGGTGCCTGGGATACTAGTTCAATTCATTCAGTGACCATGGTTGTAACTCAAACCACTGTTATCTCAAATCATATTTCTCCAGAGAAATGAATTGGAATGCCATAAATCCATTGCAGCTTCCCCCAAAAAATAATAAAAAAACAATAAGAAGAATATGACTATAATAATGTACTATAACATACAGTAATGGCATAAATAATTGGAATGTAAAAAAGGAAAGGCTCATACGGGCCGGCACGGTGGGCGACTGGTTAGCACATCTTCCTCACAGTTCTGAGGAACTGGCTTTAACTCCAGCCTCAGCTGTGTGGAGTTTGCATGTTCTCCCCGTGCCTGCGTGGGTTTTCTCTGGGTACTCCGGTTTCCTCCCACATCTCAAAAACATGCATGGTAGGTTGATTGAAGACTCTAAATTGCCCTTAGGTGTGAATGTGTGCGCGAATGGTTGTTTGTCTATATGTGCCCTGCGATTGGCTGGCGGCCAGTTCAGGGTGTACCCCGCCTCTTGCCCGAAGATAGCTGGGATATGCTCCAGCACGCCCGCAACCCGAGTGAGGATAAGCGATACCGAAAATGAATGAATGAATAAAAAAGGAAAACCGTTTTTGCCAAATTGTGTGCTTCAGTTCAATGAGCCATGTGCTGCTCCTACTGGGTTGCAGATTCAGAGATGTTCTGTCATAAATCCAAAATGTTTATCCCAATTAAGTGAAACTGGATAATTTCCTGCAGTACACCCTATTTCTCACGGCACACTGATATAGAGAAATAAGTGCAGGTTAGTCTTGAAGTTATTGTAAATACTGTAGGTAACAGGTAAGGTCAACAAAGGATTGAGAAGAATGCACCCACGCGTCTAGAAGCCTGTCTTGAGTGCCGATAGCGATCGGGACCCCGTCATAGTCACTCCCTTGTTTGTCATCTCGGCCGTGTGAGCAAATTGTTTCCTGTCAAGGCCATGACACGTTCCTCTGAAATGTTTGGAAAAGGAAATGCTGCTGTGATTTTTGGAGATGGAATGTTTCACTTTTGTATACATAGACACTTTAAGTATGCCCCCGGCCTCAGAGCTCTAGAGGTTTATACAACTTCTCCTACAAACGGGAGCTTGTTGGCCAAGAACAGGCCTGTCCAATATTTTCTAGTGGTCTGTGGCATACTCAAAATATAAAAATAGCAATTAAAGTTGTAAGGAGCTATGAACAGGCCCCCTATCCTCCACATTTTTATGGCGAATGCTCACATTTTAGCATCCTCATCACAAGCTTTGCTCAGTCAAGCCATCATACACCGTTGCACACTCACATCAACACATCATCCTAAAATAATGTTCAATCGCTAATTTAATATGGTAAAGAAAAGAAAATCGCTTACTATTTACTATGTCAGTGATTAAAATCGGTTTATCATGGCGCCAGCCTGCCGTGCCCATCACATGACACCACCACCTTACAAAAGGCCTTTAACTTCACAAGAGCAAATACTTGTGTTGTGTTATCTCTTTCTCAATGGTGAGTCAATCAATACAACAATGAGCTAACAAAACCCGTGTGTATAGGCAAAATTAATGTGCATGCACTTACCTCATGCGGTTGCCTTCCTTCTGTAACAAGGCATTGATTTTGATTTTGAGCAAGTTTAACAAAGCAAGCCTACTAAAATGTATCTAACCTCACTAGTTTCACTCATTATTGTAAAAAAAAAAACATCCAGACTTTCAATATAGGTGACAATTACACCGCAGAACACATTCTAGTTTAATAAGGAAATGTAGTATGTTCGTCTTCCGTCCCTAACGCCAGCAGGCTCATGTAGGTTTTCCACCTAAATGAGGGTGGGCCAAAATTTGGCAGAAAATCAAATATGTCATCAGAACACAAGCCTAAAATTACCACCAAGTCTATTTTGGGGGCATTGTTTTCTGCAGACATAATTCTTAAGTCCAGAACTAAGAATAAGTGCTTATGTTCACAGCATTAGAGAAGTCCCTTCAAGTACGAGCCCTGGAATTCACCCAAAATGGCTGCTTCAAACCACAACGGCCAACTTCCGTTTCCATTTCTGCCACGGGTCTTTGAGAGTTTTTCATGCATTGTGTTATATTAAAGATATCAAGGCAATTTCGTAGCGATTGTTTAGAATAGTGTCGGGCACAAAATTTCAGCGGGTACTACTAGTACAGGTACTGTATGTGGGTTTTGGGAGGGTTGTGTTTGGAACCTCTAATATACATATATTTACAAACATTCATAATAATATATGATATATTTGGAGAGGGGCTGCCCTCCTTTTCTCTGTGGTCTTCCAGCCGGTCAGGGCTCGATTTTGGCGGACTGTGAATGTGATCGGGTGGCAGCTGGCTCCTGCGTTGGGCCCTGTGGGTGGTTGGGGCCCCCATGCTTTCCGGAAGTGGTGGGGGTGGTGGTGGTGGTGGGGCGCACTGGATGGGAGGTGCGGAGCGATTGGGCGTGGGGGGGGGGGGGGTTGGTCCGGTACCCGTGCCCCTCCCTTTGGGACTGGTCGGGGCGCTTTGGTTGGGCTGGGTACCGCCCTGGGTCCTGGGGAGTGGGTGGCGTCCCCCTGGCTAGGTCCCCCGCGGGATAGGCTTGCTGGCTTGGCCCCCCCCTGCGGATGGTGGGGGCCGGGCCCACCCTTCCTGAGTGTGCCGGCTCAGCAACTCCGTACACCAGTTGCATGCATGTGATATGGTGTGCATTCACTAATACAGTAAGTTCCATAGAGACGCTGTAGGCTTGAATTGCTCATGCTGGGACAACTAACAATAACACAGGTTATCTTAAGATATCAAGCATCCTGTATTATGTCTCTGTTGACCCCTGATAATGAACGGACCCTCGTTACCCTTTTTCATGTCAAATCCTTGAAGTGATCAAACTTTGACACTCGTATAAAATGTGTGAACTGTCACATAAAACAAAATGTGTTGCAGTTCACACTGCTCCATGAACTTTTTAAAGTATCAAAGTGTAACAGGAGGCTTAATGGCAACCTGATTTTCTTTCACAGATGAAGGGGAAACATGTTGAAATATTTTTATAGCTGAAAGTAATTACAAGGAAATAGCAGTCATCCCGGAAACGACTTCCTGCTGCTGACGGTGTATTTTGTGGGCAAAAACAAAGCAATGGCTCAAAGCCGTATATCGAATTTTATAGATGAATTATCGGCAGAGCAGCAAATATTTGTAGGTGTTGTAGGGATGGTCATAAACAGGGTTGGAAGGAGAGGTGGGAGACTTGAGTCACATGACCTCAGTCAGACTTAAGTTTCCAAATTTTGCCTCAGAAACTTAGGACTTACTTGAAACTTGAAAGTTAAGGCTTGATATTTTACTTATGACTTGCACATACAGTATTTGACTCGCTCCCTCCTCTGGTTAGAGGTGTATAATAATAAAGAATTTCAATGAAAACTCCAAATGGTTTGTTTCTACTGTTGTTGCTCCCTCCTCCGCCCACCCCCTCCTATCATATTTAGTACAGACTGTCTGCAATGCACCCCTGGCATTTCCTGTCAGTAAAACAGAGGGCTTGGGCAAAGCCACTATTTTAATTGAAACCAAACGAAGGCTACTGTACGTCTACTGTAAGCAAAGCAGGTGTACATGTGTGTTCTGCAATAATCGTCCAACTTCTACATTCTGTTCTTCCCCGAATGGCATTAATCAAGCAAGCGATGGCTTGATAAGCCCCAGAGGTGTTTTATTTTCAGACCTGAGGACAATCTTCAAGAGCTCGTCCAATGTAAACACACATTACTACGCAGAACACTTGTTTGGAAATTCTTAAAATACTTTTGCAGGACATAAAATCTCCACTGAAACGCATGGCAAGGAGCATGCGACCATTTTCTCAACAGCAGTATTTTTCCTCTTGATACATTTGTGAGTGTGTGGTGCTTACCTTTGGTTCGCATTTCTTGTGGCAAGGAATTCGGCACACTAGAGAAAAAAATAGAATAGGATAGATTAAGCCCACTTTTTCATAGCAATCCACAAAATCTAAAATGAATTAAAAGGCTGCAGTATAACCTTAATGGGATCACCTTAATATATTAAAATATGCTGCACACAGGGGTGATATTTTTACAGTCATTTGTGTGTGTATAGAAAAGAATATTTGGGTATGTGGGGGTATACTGTGTGTCTAAATGTATGTATATAGTGTACTTAATGTTGGTATTTATGTGGCTTATGTTTTCGGGATGTTCAAGACCAGGTTTTTTTTTTCCAGACCAATACCAGTACAAGTATTGACTCTTGAGTACTCACCGAAACTGATACCGGTACCACTAGTACAATTGATACATAAAATTTCAATTAACAATTTAATTAATTGTGAACAAGGACCTTCTTTGTTTCTGACTCACATGATGATTCACTGATGTGTCAAACCCCTGCAGTGTAGCGCCAACTACTGGACTTACTCGATGTAAGATTTTTTTGCCTTAAGTATGTATCGGTGGCTGCTATCGGCAGCCTTTACGTGTTCCCAATATCTTGAAATAAGCCTTGTATCGGCCCGATACCAATACCTGGTACTCGACCATCCCTAGTATGTCTACATAATAATAATAATAATCCATTTTATATTTAAGCACCTTTCGTGGCCCTCAAAGACACTCACTGGACATCAATTAAAAAAACATTAAAACACAATTATACAGAAGGAATAAATCAGACAAATAAAAATACAGGGCAGTATATGTGGAAGTTATACATATAAAGTATGTAGGGCCATAGTCTCTCATTTGCGTAAGATGGAAAAGGCGAGCAGTCCGGCTGCACAGATTCTCCCATCGACTTAAGTCTCTCATTTACGCAGCTTCATGACTTTATATGTGCTCTGGGTGGAGCAAACTTAAAAAGTGCGCCTTCCCTTTCAAATCTGGCCCTGCACGTATTCTCCCGTCAACTTAAACAGTTTTCCTCTCACGTGCTTTAGAGGCCATATTAAGGCCCCCAAGAAAGATCATATTGCACTTGGCATTTGAATGCAATTACAATATACACCACATACACTAATAATATTGTAAACGAGACTTCCGGAAAGCTATTAAATGTATTTAAACTACCACTGTCAACAAAGTTTAGTAGATGTAAAGTGCGCAAGCCCAGGCGGGTAAAAAGAAGGATCCGGACAGAAGAATATGGCCCATATTGTATTATAGTATTGTATGTATTTTGGTAAAATACATACAATAAAATTATTATTAAATTATTATAATTATTATTATATATTATAATTAAATTATAATAAAGTGTTATGGGGTCACAGTTTGTGATCTATATAGGATTCAAACTATTCATGTAGGGAATTCTAAAAAAAAATAATAATAATAAATAAAAAATAAGGGGCATAAAATTGTTATGTCGTCTTACATACCCACTTCCTCTGCATTTTATCTCAATCAAATCATCTGTAATTTATTAATATTTAAGGGTAATGTTGTAAGGTGCGTTTGAAACTATATTATCAAAGATTTAAACTGTTTATAAAGGCAATTTTAACATGTTAGGGTTTAGGGCATCAATTACATGTTTTTCTTTTTCACTATTCATGGCAGGACTCGGTCCATATTCACTGCAGAAAGAACCCTCATTAAAAAAAAAAAAAAAAAAAGTAGAAATGTGAACTTGTGTATCGGAGGCAGCATTACATTGGAGCATGACTTTTAAGAAATCTGTACAAATCTGAAACATGAGTTTTTTTATTTCTTCCGACCCCCTTTGCACAGGTACACTGTGCTATACAAAGACAGCTATTGATGTTCTTTTCCTTTCTTTTAATTTACTTTTGATACTATGAATGACTATTGTCTTTATATGTTCACTCAAAGTTCTAATCAAATCAAGCCATTGCTCCTCTTGGATGTCAACACATATCTGCAGGCTCCCTTTGCACACTGTTGTAGCCCCCTCACTGGACTCCCCCCAGGCTCTACAAATGAGGGTCAATAGAGGAGCATCTGGGCCAGCGCCTCATAAATTGTCAGTTTCCTTTTTGAAGGACGCGGAGAGTGAAAACACAGTGCTATGTGCTCAGGCGTAGGCTTTCCAAATAAAGGAGGAGATTGTATGCTTTTACTGGAACATGGTACACCTTATGTAATGAGTTTTTCTTCCTGTCTCAAGGCACATTTTTCAATGCCGGCATAATCACATGCAGTATCTGCTGTCATTAGTTCATATGTTCGGTCTGTATATTTGGCTTATGGAATGCTTGGCAAGTTGGCAGAGGGCCACGCTCTACTCAGGCTCACTGTAGTTTATTCCACAACTTAGCATCCACCAAATTGCAACACATTGTATGGCAAAAAAAAATAAATAAAAAATAAAAAGTAGCTTAAACTTTTCTATTCCCTTCATGTCTCAGAAACAGCAGCAGAGTGAACCCCTGAATTTTTTAAGTAAAATCTATCCTTGGCTATTTGTTTTTTAAAAAAAGTACTTATTTGCAGCTCTCGTCGTATTTTTGTGCTCTTTCTGTAATGCCTAAAGATGTCAGAAGATGGCGCCAAAGCCTTAGCTGATAGGAAAATAGTATTTGGTGTCAAGGAAGTATGTGGAAGGGATACGTCTCGACTATTCGAAGAGCTTTCTTTCTCTGGGAGGAGCTATGTTTAACCTGATTTGTTAGCGGAGAGTCTTTGCTCCATGTGTTTGTTCTGCGGAATTGTTATTAAAAAAACTTAAGCTAACAAACAACCAAGGTCTTGTTATTCCTTTATGACTGCTATTTTTACGAGCACACTTGTATTGCATTTTTTTCAAAATCAAATCATTTGTGGAAATCCAGGGTAATAATTTAAATTACGTTTGAAATTATATGAAAGCACAAATTGGCATGGCTAGTGAGGTATTTGTGTTCGGGGACGCACCACATACATGCGGTAAATGTATCACAATTATAGTGTGTAAATTGTGCTTCAATTTGTTCTCCTTGGGTATTTTGATAAAAGAATGTCACAGACATCTGGGAACTGTTTTAAACTGTGGAAAAAATGCATAATATGTCTCCCTTAAGCCCAGCAGAAGTTTCATACTGACAAACTACAAACTCGAAAATGGATCAATTTGACTCGCAATATAACAGGAGGCTTAAAGAAATCCAATGACATCATCCTACATTTGGTTCCCATTTAGGCACTCGAGAGACTTATACTTGCGCGAAGTGGAGGGGGGTTAAAGTCATTTTGACTTGTTAATTACAGGCCATCAAATGTGGGCAGCGCCGTGAAATCCTACCGAAAAACACTCGAGTTCCCAAGGTCTTTATGTCATGGCACAGATTGCCCAGGAGCCTCAACCGGTATAACGTCATATTGATTCTGGAACAAAATACACTAAGTGGTAAGGGGGTTTGTTGCAAATGCTGTTCATTTTTCCAGAGTGGTCGTTATTATCGCTCGAGGAGTACAGATTTGTAAGACAACCTTTAGTTTCCCTTCAAAACTAGTGTGTTCTATGAGATACTATACTGTACTTTGTATGTCACAAAGGAGCTAAGGTTAGCCTGGGTTGTTTGTGAAAGTTACAGAGAATATACCGAATCATCTGTCAGCCATTTATTTTTAATAGTAATATAAGATGAGTTTGAAATGATACTTAAGTTGTTTGGGATCATCGTTTGTGGTATAATTATGATTTAACCTATTAATATAGGTAATTATAAACATGTTTAGGGGAGTGTTATTGTTATATTGTCTGTCTAGATGTGTTCATGCACCTTTTTGTGTTCAAATATCCCTTGCTTGAAGGGTTATAATTCGGTGACTATCGATGCTATTCGTCAGTTCGTCTATGGCATTTTGCATTGTGTGCTAGCATTAAGCTAGCAGAGATTCTTAATTCACTGCCATTGACGGCTGTTGAATTCAAATATCCGTTAACATGGAGGACTGGCAGTGAATGAGTTCAGGCAAAGTTGTGTTAAATACAAAATGTGTGATTGTCTCTGTTTTATCTTTACTTTGACAGTAAACCTCAAGTGGGAGTGGCAATAAACAGCTTGAAGTAGGCATGGATATAAATATCGATTCAGCAATTTTTCTTTTCGCAATTCAATCAATTCGGCAAATCTGCTGAATTGATTCACCTCCTGGCCGCTATGAGGCGCTGTGTGTGTGGGTCACGTTGTATGGACCGAAGCCAAACAAAGTGGCTATTCAAGCAAAGAGCAGCAGCAGCAACGTAAATAAAAAATAAAATATAAAGCAAATTAAAGAAATACATAAAAGAGCGACTTCTACTTTAAAATCTGCTGTTTGGGGTCATTTTGGATTCCCCTGTGAATCCGAAACACAGAAACTGACAAAAGACACTCACAATACGTAATTCCAACATGAAAACACATCAGAGGTCGCCGGCCCGGAACTGTACACTGAGTTCAGACGGCGCTTTTGGAGTCATTGAAGTCGACAGAAAGAGCGACTGACCCCTGCGTATGTAACTATCACTTCTCATTTCGTTTCTAACGAGTGGGAATTAGTGTCAAATGTTCAGGAGCCCCCTACACAGAAGCCACACAGGGAGTTTGCAATATAGCCAACTTGTTGACAGACGCATTAAAAGGGGTTTGACAAAGGAAGTACTTGTACTGGCTTGTCTCACAATACCGCAAACATGCTATGTCATTAGGTAACACTTAAATACCCTGATAATAATAATAGTACTCCTAATAAGTAAAGAAATATTAAGTATATATACACGTTACTTTATCAATACAAATCTGTCATCATATTTTAACTTTTGTGTTCCATATTTACAAATAAGTTATTATTGTGCATTTTTTTATTACAATATCTAAGAGAAAATAGCTAACATACACTACCTTTTCAGTGTTTATATACAACTGCAATGTTTTACTTTTGTACTCCATGTATACAAATAAGTTATGTACAAATCTTTATTTTCAGATGTTTTATTGCTTAAAAATGTAATGTCACATATGCGACATATTTGTACATGGCATTAAAAATAAATATTTCAAAATTGTCTAAATGTACTCTTAAATATTATCGTATTTGTAATGTGATGTATTTTTACTTCTTACTCAATTGATATCGGAACATTTAAATCAATATCGAACTGAATCGAATTGCAACCCTAAAGAATCGAACTTGAATCGAATCGTGAGGTTCTTAACAATGCCCAGCCCTAGCTTGAAGCCTTTTTTTCAAAGATTGCTCACTATCTGCCAAACTGAGTGAGGTGAGGTTACTTCACTGCCATCAGTTAGTACTTCTATCTAAAATTTTTGCTTGTAAATCAAAGCAAAAAATTGGCCACGCGACGGCTTGGAGCTGAAAAAAAACTTTTAAGTCAAGGCACCGCTGCACAATAAAGCTTGGTGAAGTCAAGCCAATGTCGACCTCTTCCCACAGAGAGCCATTATCAGCCACATGCTTTTATCCAGCCTGTGTTGATGTGTTGCTACTCAAATGCAAGTTTCATCACTTACATAAACAGAGCAAAAATCGTATGCGAGATAAGTGAAATGGAATGCACACATTGATGTTGCCCAGTGCCTCTGTGAGTGACCGGTAAGCAACACTCCATGTACAACTTCCATATTGGACTTGAATGTGTCTGGGCCTCGGGAGCTTGGGTTGACCGTTTTAGGAATAAGAAGTTTGGAAAAAAACAACAGAAGTCTGTACAGTACTACCGCTTGTTAGATGACTCTTGGTGTGCGAAGGTTGTATACTATTGGCGTGGAGGGTGAGAGGAAGGAAAATATGATGGAGAGTTGGGCGATTTCCTTGGTCTGTTCCTTTAGTAACGAGTGTGTACTCCCACAGGGCTGGGCTGAACCACTCCCTGTACAACACTGAACACAATCAGTGGGCAGGGCTGGAGAATTTCCTCTTCCCCTTCACTCTCTCTTTCCCCCCATCCCTCTTCTTACATCCTTTTTCTCAGCTGTACCAACACGTGAGCACCAGTGTAAATACATGTACACAGTCCACGTGCACAACATTACCAACACACTAATTGTGTACACCGGTGTGTCCCAACTTTTAGTGAGCCAAGGCATATTTTTTTATGTGAGAAAAATCTCACAGCAACACCACCAAACCAAAATGTCACAAACAGTATATTCGGTGGTACCAGAACTTACGAATGTTTTCAGATACGAGCCGTCGCTTGACCAATTTTTTTCTTTTTTTTTTTTTTATCTTTAGCTGTGAACAAAAATTGGAGTCGCGAACGCTACCAGCAGTTTGGCAGATAGTGAAGAATTCTTCAAAAAAAAAGTGGCTTCAAGCTGTTGATTGCCTAATATATAACAAAGAGAATTACACGTGTGTATTAAAAACATAAATTTGTCTTATAAGTCTGCTAGCTTACTTCTCAAACACAATGCAAATAGCCATAGACTGGCTAATGAAACTGCAAAGCATCTATGTTGTGGTGTTATAACCCCAGAAAATGTAACGTAAAAATGAATAATATTACTGGAGCTTACTGAGCAGTTGTGACTGTCTTTTCGTGTATATGTGTATGTATATAGCATATTGCCTCCTTGTGGCCAAGACGTGCACCCCAGAAGGAGCCTTAAAATCTATTAAAGCATGAAATCATGATGCAAAAAATATATTTTTTTTTTACATTCTATTTAATTGCATTATTCCTGTATTTTTGTGTAAAGTACAATAATCAAGGCACGGTGGACGACTGGTTAGAGCGTCAGCCTCACAGTTCTGAGGACCCGGGTTCAATCCCCGGCCCCGGCTGTGTGGAGTTTGCATGTTCTCCCCGTGCCTGTGTGGGTTTTCTCCGGGCACTCCGGTTTCCTCCCACATCCCAAAAAACATGCATTAATTGGAGACTCTAAATTGCCCGTAGGCATGACTGTGAGTGCGAATGGTTGTTTGTTTCTATGTGCCCTGCGATTGGCTGGCAACCAGTTCAGGGTGTACCCCGCCTCCTGCCCGATGACAGCTGGGATGGGCTCCAGCACGCCTGCGACCCTAGTGAGGAGAAGCGGCTCAGAAAATGGATGGATGGACAATAATCTAGAGTGCTGCTTTTCTGATTAAAAAACTTTTTGTGAAGCATTGGAACGGATTAATGGCATTTCCATTCATTTCAGTGGGCAAAGAAGATTTAAGTTACTAGCGTGGTCACAGGACAAATTAAACCTGTATACTTGAAATAATTATAATCTCATCTCAGTTTACTCACCAATGTAGTTAGTGTAAAATCTGGTTCTGTTTGATTGAAAGCTATCATTCTGCTGTATGAATGGCAACGGGTGGGCACAGGTTATCTGACTTCTGCCACCTATCAGACGTTGCATTTAATCATTCTGCCAGTCACTATAGTATGTCACATGCATACAGTAAATAGATGAACAACGATACATTATTATTTCCAGTAAATAGATCATTTTTAGAAAAAAATGTAGTGAAATTGGATCATTTCTGCGGCCCACCGGATAATCTCCCACAATATTCTTATATTACTCCTGGGTCAATTTGCTCCAGGTCATGTTTGATTTACTGCTTTTTTTACATCATGGCCAGGGGACTACAGATGAAAACTAGCCTTCTGGCTAATTCTGGCTTTTTTAACCATGTGTACTTCATGTGTTTTATGAAATTGCATTGTCCCCTTTCAAAAATAAACTGATAAACATAATAAATAAATAAACAAAATAAATAAATAAAATAAAAAATCCCAATCTGTATTGTGATTTGAAACATACCCCAAGTCAAATTGAATTGTTACATTTCACCCTTGGTGGGTGGGCATGCACACTAGATACCCAACTATGTGTATGCAACCCATTAAAAAGTCAATTGTTCATAATATGTCCCTTTAACTTAGTTGTATACGTCATTAAAGAAATCTTTAGGCATATAACTGATTGTTTTGTCGAACTATCTGGCGTTTGACTCATACAAGGGTTTCATCATTCTGCCGGCTATCCTACAGCTGCAAAAATCCTTGGCAGCTCTGTTGTGGGTAAAAAGCTCCACCTTCATCCAGCTGATGTGCTCGTCATGGGATGTTTTTCAAAGATCCTGATGTGTAACAGCTAGTTCATTTGAAGGCTGTAGGCCTGCTTCAGAGCAGGTTACAGTCAGCAGCAGCCTGTGTGAGCGTGTGGAGGCTCTCCATGCTCACGTTTCAGTTTCATTACACACTAAATGACTGTAGCGCCGTCTTGTGGATAATATCACAACTACAGTAATTGATGTTTACTTCTCCTTCGCCTCCTTGTCGTTTAATTTGTTTTAACGCTTTATGATCCATCCACAAATATACTAAAGCTATTAACGTTCAGGAAATATATATGGGTGTACTCGTTTAAATTTTACTCTCCCTCGCTTTAAAGTTTAAAAAGCACATCAACTATTAATAGATTGTAGAATAATAATGATCATCAGCATCATCACCATCTTGAATAAAATATGCTAAAACTTCAAATGCTGACCCCTTTTTGTCAATTATACTGTATATGCAGTATTATATTATAGATTTTAATATTTTTACATTCATATTTTGATGAAAAAGAAAAAAAAACACAGGAGGTTTGTACAATTAAATATGTTTTATATATAAAGCAGTCAAAATACACTATCATGCAGTACTGTTCTACACGATTGCGAACGATAGTAAGATAATAAGAAGACAGTAATCCTGTTGTTAAGTTGTGGGTTAAATTGACCCGTACTAATATTTTAAGACTCTTTTCTGTCATCATATGTATGTATTTTATGTGTTTTATTATTATTATTACACTGTATGTTTAAAACATTTGAACCAGGAGTTAAACATGCAGCATGTTGACTCATGAACATTTTTGGTGTTCCAAAGAAACAAACATAACAGGTGTGTTAAATAAATCTCTCTTTGACTGTGTTTTTATTCCATTAATCTTTGTAAAGTCAGAAGCTCATTTTAAACTTGCAGGTGTACCCAATGAGTGCAAAGGGTAGTAATGATGTAATAAATCCAAAAGATGGCGCTGTCTCCCTCACATTACACATTTCAGTGTTTCCCAACCTTTATTGGCCCAAGGCACGTGTTCTACAGGAGAAAAATCTGAACAAAAATATCACCAAAATTATACAGATTGAAATATTGATCTCGTCTTAATTTATACTCGCAAATGTGAAATATGTGTTTCGTAAAATACAAAGCTACTCAGTTGTATGCGACAGGTGGATACACAGGTCAATTGTACCTTCCTGTCATCTAGTGAAAGGGCATCCAGTTATTGCGATCATCACTATATGTGGCATAGATAGATGAACAAAGATATTTGTTGTAGTAATTTTTATTTAAATTTCTGTGAAAATGGATCATTTCTGGCAAAGTGGTTGGGAATCATTGCATTACTATTACCACCTAATTTGTGAGACCCTCTCAAAAAAAACATTTTCGGAAATATTGTGTGTGCGTGTGTCTCAGTGTGACCTGCATACCAGCTGTATGAGGTCAGCAGTTAGAACCAGAGTTATGATAACCTTCCACTATGCCTTTACACAGACACACACACACACACACACACTACGGGAGTGTGTACCGAGTGTTTTTCATCCACCCCGTACACAAATTTAACTTGTGCTGTCACTGCACCTTCGTTAATGAAAATAAAAGCCGCTTCCTGCCCTGCAGGCCCAATTCTCCCAAAATACTCCATTACGGAGTTCCTTGTTTTGTAACTGCGCAGCTGACCTGCGTCAACATGCCTATTGTGAGAGTAACCCACACCTTGTATCCTGGCAACCGACGGGCGGGAGGAAGTCCAACTGCTTGTGTCATCGGGAGACCATGTGACTGCACAGTGTTGGTAAACAAGAGCAGAAGAGGGGAGGTACAAACTGTTCTACTACTCAGTGCTTGGAGCATTTAGAATGAACCGTAGGAGCTAGTTTTAATGTTTTGCCAGTAACTTCACTCATTATGTTGCTTGTATACTGCATACATTTATGGTCCTAAATCTAAAGATAAATTCATCAGTTAATGCCTTTTTTTGTACTTGTAAATTCCTCTGTTGTAAAATTAAATACTAAAGGACAAAGTATAGTAAAATAGTCAAATGTAATTCATATCTTTGTTGTCGTAAGCATTAAGGGACCAAAAATGTCACAGTCCCAATCTGTATAGAATTTCCTCAATGAACTGATTTGTACAGCAGCAGCACGGAGCATTTGTGGTTAGCACGGCTGCCTTACATTTCACAGGTTTGGGGTTTTTGTGAGTTTAAAAAGCAGATCCTTGACATTAAATCACTTAAATAATGCCACTGAGGGGGGAAATGCCCTTTATTGTCCAGGCCGTACTATCACGGGTCAGGTTTGGAGAGCTCCGACCAAAATGTTCCCACTTTTCCAGCCAAACCAAACAACCAGACGCTTCCGCCAGGCCGCGATTGTAGTTATCGGACTGAAAACAGACATTTCCACTTTTGTGCCATTTTGCTGAATGCGTCATATCTTTCTTATTTTTTCATTTCTCTTACCAGATACTAGTGTGTGTAAGCAGGTGGCTGACATTGTTGTTTATAATGGCATCTCAGTTAACTTCCTGCCATATAGCTTTCATCTGACATGATATTATCATGAACACATCGAGTCAGGGACCATCTGGGATTTCATGCTCCTGCTTTGTTGTGAAGTGGATACAAGTTTAACCCTCCTGTTATGTTTGTCTCTTTTTGGGAAATAAAAAATACTCACAAGGTCAATGTGACCCAATACATTTTCAACTAACAGAAAAGTTGACATCTCTTACCCCAACTGTAGCCCCTTGTGTCACTACTGTATCACTGTATTTAATATACGAAAACATTTAAAAATATACATCCAGGGGTGCCTTGAGATACAAGTGACCCAACTTTCGACTTTTTTTCAACTTACGAGTTGTTGTTCAGATGATTATTTTTCTTTTTTTGCTTTGAGTCGTGAGCAAAAATTGGAGTTACAAGTATGGTGGCAGTGAACTCAACGCACCCTCACATCACAACGAGCAGCAGTTAGGCTGACAGTATACAGTACAACTATTCAAAAAAGGTTATTGCTGCTTATTGCAACTCCCGGCTGAAGTTTACTGTCAAAGTAAACATACAACAAAGAATTACACATTATATGTATTTCTACAGCCACTTAGCTGTGCCTTGGGTAAGTCAGTTTAGCTTCATGCTTATATATATATTAAAAATAAAAAATTTAAAAAAACGCCATAGAACATCTAATGAATAAAATCGGTGTCGCGGTGTTATAACTTTAAATGACAAACATTTGAACACAAACAGTAGAGCAACACATGTAAACAGATAATATGGCATTAGACATTGGCATATATTGTTTATCTTTTGTGAAGAACGACTACTATTACTGCAGATCATGGAGTTTATTTTGTCGCATTCTATTTAATTATGTCATTAGTGTATGTTTTTATAAAGTACAATAATATAGTGTTATTTTTTTCTTATCAAAACCAACACTTTTTGTTGTTGTTTTTTTGGGGGGGTGAAATCGATGAATGGCATTCAAAGGAAAAGATGATTTGAGATATGAGTGTTTTGACATACATGGGTGGTCACGGCGCGATTTAAACTTGTATCTCAAGGCACCAATCTGTATGTAATAAAAAGAAAAATGACTAAAAAACTTATTAACTTAATCTCAACATAACAGCAGGGTTGAGATCATTAAGAAAATTGATGGTTCAAAGAAAATTGATGGTTCAAAGCTATCAGTGGGGGCATTGATAATGTAGTGCTTCACATAGGTGCAATCAGAGTTATTGGCACAGTCAATATAGTTAATAAACCAAGTAATTAAAAAATGTGAACCAAAAAGAAAAAAGAAAAGAAGTCCAGCAGATTTTTAAAATATGAACATGGGTCAATATGACCCATTTCTGGGTCTAGCCAGGGCCCCTGGTGTGGGTGTGAAAGGCTTACCTGGACTCCAGGACCTTAAAGTGTTTTTTTAAGCTAGCAAGCTGAAAAGCTATGATTTTGTGACACCCGCAGACCTGTTGAAATTTCTCAAAAAACACCCCCAAATATTTGCATGACAAATAGCCAAATTAGCTAGCCTAATAAGTTTAAACGCGTTAGCCTAATAGCATAGTTGCCTAAATCAGTGATTCTCAACTGGTGGGTCGGACCCAAAAGTAGGTCGCGGACCCATTTTGGGTGGTAAAAAAAATACATTGGGGTATTCGTATTCAGAATGTTTTTTTCGTTCCAGTACAGAGGCGGACAAAGATCCCACATGGAAGATATGAGATCAGCGACAGGAAATATTACTAACCTGTGCTCGAGTTACTAGTTTACTCCGTATACAAATATAGTGCAGCTCAGCCTCTGGCTAGCAGGGAACATGGCTAGCAATATGCAATATGCAATAAAAGCATTTAAAAAATATGCTTTTGGTGGTATGTTAAACTCATTTGAATCGGCATTTTAAAATATAACATACTGCGGATGTTTTCAGAGGCTATTTCTAATAATAAAAAATTTGCTTTATTGATCTTAACTTCTATAAAAGTGGGTCGTGACTTTGCAACAACAGGAAAATGCGGATCCCAGGGTGACACCAATTGAGAACCATAATTGATATGTGAATGTTTTTGGAAAACAAGAATATAACACAATTTTCCGCAAGTCCTTTGGTATTTTTTATTGATTTGGTAACAGTGAGTTAAAAATAACTACTATTAAGCTTACAATATGGAGATTGAGCTCAGGTGACTGACCTCTGCATACGAGTCCATCGTGGACGATGATCTGTTTGCAAACGCTGCAGTGCTTGGACTTCTTAAAAGTCTTCTCCCGGAAAGTGTGGGAATGCAGAGCGTCCAATTCCTCCGGCTGCAAAAAGGAAAATAAAATGAACAGGTGGCGTGTCAGTGCTGAAATGTTTTTGCTTCATGGCGTCCAGGTGTTGCACTTTGTTTTGGACAGATGTTTCTGTGCAGGTGTCAGCAAAGCAGTTTATTTCATTTTGTCGGTATATGTCGTGAACGAATGGAACACCTGGCTACACACATAAATCAAGCACGCCCATTAAAAACTTTACCCTGAAGCCACCTCTCCTCCAGAGCATTACATACAGTAAATTTCTCAACCTCATAGATAATGGGTGTGGGATTTCTAAGTTTCTAAGGCCCCCGGCACTACAACAGACGTGGACAAACGCGACTAACGTGGACCATCGCAAAAAAAAAAAAAGAAAAGAAAAATTTCAGTCGTCAAAGCGATTGAGCACCGCACATCGACCAAAGCGCTACAATAGAAAAACCCTGTATCCGGGTTTGCGGCTCCACATACAATATATTTTATTGAACTACAAAAGCATGGTGTGATTATCAGGGAAGAAGCAGATGTCCACTAAGGAGAGGAAACGAGCGAGAATAAAGAGAGCGTACGGATATTTTGAGAGGCTGTTCTATGACCGATTACCACATTCATTGATTGTACCTGTGCATTTCATTGACATCGACTCGCCACGCTTTGCTTTTTAGCCACAGGTACATATGAAATTATAACTATAGTTAAGTATTGTAAAACACAATATACTTTACATATTGTAATTGTAAAAGTGTGAATGTTTTAATACGGCTAATGAATATATTACTGTGTATGTTGGGACTGAGCAAGGTTGAACATTTTGACTTATGACTTGCTGAAACCAAGTGATGACTTGATTCGACTTGCTGAAAAATCTAGGGCAAAAATCAAGCAAGTCAAGTTCAGTCTGACCTGACTTGTTCGATTTTTGCCACAATAACTTGGGGCTTGCACATAATTGACTCACTCCTGTCCTCGCAGATGGTCTGTGCGACCATGTGTCAAATTGGACCTGTCTGAATCCTGTCCTAACATCTAACAGCTGCAACGTTTTCGTTCCGTCTGCGTTGTTTAAAGTTTGCCACTCATCAATGCTACACAGATAATACAAAGGTCAATCTTTTGGGGTGAGGGAGCCTGGGAGGGTCAACTGTTTGTTTCCTTTGGTATCTTTTCAAGAAACCTGTAATGTATTTGCCTTTTCCCGCTGAGGACTCACCAAAGGGAAAAGTGACATCATTTCTGTGGTCTATTTGTTCAGGTGGTCCTCACATTGCCTCCACAGTTTGGCTTGTTAGTCCTTCTGTTATGTTGGGGGTCAAATTAACCTATTCTAAAGATTAGTCCTAGTTTTAAAAAAAATTATATATACAGTATATATATGTATATGTTCCCCATAGTAAGATACCAAGAGGGTTATGGAATAGTGGCAACGGAACCAAGCCAGGGGTTCTCAAATTTCTGAGAACAGGAGAGAATGTTTTTCCAGGGAAACCGTCATAATCCTTATGCCAATCTAACATACAGTAACTACTGTTTAATAGAAAGGAACTTGACCGAATTCAATGTACTGTAATTAAATGTATTATTCATTCAACCTCGGTAACTGATGTGCACTGCTTGAATTAACAACAGGGCTGCTAATTTACAAAAGCACATTCAGTGTTGTAATTTAGCCATTTGGTTGTTATATATCATTATATATCACTCTAGCAACTGTTTGTCGAAAAAGTGACTCGCGAGTTTAAATCCCGCTAAAAAACAGACATGAGCACAAGATATTATGTTGGAAAGATACCAAGCTACGGTACTTTTATTGATAGATCAAGCACAGAGGGGTCGTATTTGAGTTATAATAAAAAAAAGTGACCTTGAGAAGTATTGCTGTATATCTGTATTGAATTTCGAACATCTGCAAATGTATACATGGACTCAAGCAGGAAATGTTTTCAATGCAATTTTCAATAAAGTGCGAGGGCATGCATCCATGTGGCTTCCATTAACTAGCTATGTGTGCAAGCTGGACAGGCCAGTGTGATGTCATGGGCTCGGCATATTGGCAAAGCTCACACAAGAAGGTTATTGGAGAAAACCAATCCTTGCTGTAGGATATTATCCCACCAAGTAATCGCAAGGCTTTTCCACGCTGCGACAATCTCTTTCCTTTCCCCTCCTTGTGCTTCCGCCTTTCTCACTGCGATGTGCATGCACTCACAGCCAACAACGAGGCGCTCTAAAGGGGCCACAGTAGTGGACTATCTGAGGGGAAGATGTTATTTCGGGGTGTAGGCATAGCTAGCTATCTAACCGCTAAACTGCTGTAACTGAGGGGAGGACAACTCATGCCGAAGCCCATGTGTATCACTCCCAAACCCAAAAAAAATCTGAAATAAAAATTTAAATGGTGAAAACAGTTCAACACAATACCTCCACAAGTGAGCACTACATAGTTCGATTCTTTCCATGTTTTCAGCAATTACCTTCAAACATGTACTGTACGTTGCAAATAAATCTCTGAATTCACTTTACACAGTCTTTAAATTAGGGTGAAATAAGGTAAGGAAAGTGTAGCGTGTTAAACTTTATAAAGGGTCAATTTGACCTGCAACATTACAGAAGGATCAATCATGCAGCAGATCACTTTGACCAATGAATCAAGCAAAACAAGATGGATTCCCAAGGAAACACCTGATTTAGCAGAGAGGAAGAGAAGTCACAAAACTTTTGATTTTGAGAAACCTACACCCCTACATTTAAATCAAGTACACTTTACAAGTCTAATGAGAACATCATGAGATTTTATGAAGCAAATGCACACAAGCATGATGGCTTCCATATGAGTGGGGAGTGGGTGGGCAAGGTTCTTTTTAGAAAAATGTGCAGACACGTATTGAAACACCAAGCAGGTAGTCTCACTTAAGACATTACTGAGTTCCATGAGGGGTGACGGCGGCAAACACATAGAGACTCACGTTTCAGGTCCACAACACTCAGTTTTTTTCCCAATGTGAAGTGTTATCTTTATGTTTTACCAATCTTAAACATGACGTTCTTTACTTATCAATTTCAGAGAGAAAGAGAAGAGAAATAAACATACAGGAATAGATTAAACCCTGCTATCCTTTGGGTCAAATTGAGCCATTTTAAAGTTTACCCTTTTGTTATGTTGTGGTTCAAATTGACCCATTATAAAGTTTCAAAATTAAAAATATATATATTTATAAAAATGTACTGTATGTTTACAAATTAAATTTTTTTTCTCTTAACTTATTTTTTATACATTTTTAATGATAAACAAGCAGTGGGTCACACTGACCCATGAACATTTTGGTCAAAAAGGAGTGTTAAGTTGTTTTTTTTTTTAAATAGTTATTCGGTATGATGCTTCTGCTTGGCTTAAGCAGCATATAAAATGAAAGTGGTTCATTTCATTGTGATTATTAAGTCAGTGTTTCAATTTGACCTACCCAGAAGAGGTGACTCATGTTATTAATTTATCCACTCCATAGAAAAGTAAAATAATCTAAACTATTCCAACATACATTAAAAGTTTTAACATGTATTTTGAATTAAAAACAAGTAAATATTCTTCGTTGAAGGGTGATCTATGAGCGGTAACGCATTAAATATTGATTAATATGCACATAATTGTGAGATATAAATAATCTATACTACTACTATACTATTAAACTTGAAATGAGTCGTTTTGACCTGCAACATAACATAAGGGTTGAAAAAGTTTGGAAATTGACTTTTTTTTTTTAATCGCTTCCATAATGTTGCCGGTTAAAGAAGCTAATATGTCAAGGAAAATATGGTCCAAAAGTTGAACCATCCAGAATCCAAACACAGATGGGCGCAGGGGTTTCTTCCATTTAATTGGCCTCAACCTTTGAGGCTAACATAGTAGTGAATAGTCATGTATATTTACAAAGGTTTGCCAAAAAGACCTGAAAGTTCATGTGGAGGTTTAAGTAATCGAATGATGCTACTACCCCTGGTGTTCTTCAAGCTCTGTGTGACAGCTCGCTTGTTTGTATTTGAGAGCCACATGGCAACAGCGCTCCAGCCAAGCCTTCATTCATTCCTCCCTGCTGGCCATCACTACATAACGTGATTAGCTTAATCTAGTTAGGCTGAAATAGCAGCCGTGGCTGTCCTGGATGCGCCCGTGTTGGTTGGCCAAGGACACTCTTTCGACCAAACACTGGAGGTCTCGGCCTGGCATGACATCGCATGACCAGAAAAGATGTTTCTTGGGCCAGGTAAACGGGCTGGAATTATAGGGCTGCCTTGAGATACAAGTTTAATTCATTCCGTGACCACGCTCGTAACTCAAAATCCCCGTATCTCAAATCCTCTTTGCCCATCAAAATGAATGGAAATACCATCAAACTGTTCCAGCCTCCCAAAAAAAAAATTTTTTTTAAATGACAAACATAGCACTCTATCATACTGTACTATTGTACAAAATAATGGCACAATTAAATATAATATAAAGAAACTAAAACATTTTTGCCACATTTTTTTCAATTAAATGGACATTATGCGGTTCCTTCTGAAGTGGCCTACCTTGGCCACTTGGGGGCAAAATAATTCAGACAGCTGGATATATACAGACATCACAGCCCCTAATATTAGTTGTTCTTTGCAGAAGATAAAGAAAGTATACCTGCATATGAGCATTGCTATTCCTATAAGTAATGGATTTTTAACACAAACAGTGGCGCAACACATGTACAAAGGTAATATGGCGTTTCTCATTTTGTGTTAGCATTAAGCTAGCAGACTCAAAGGTAAAGTTATGTGGTTGTTTTAAATGTGTTTTCTTTGTTTTATATTTAGTTTGAAAACAAACTTGAACTGGATGTGGCAATAAACGGTTTGAAGCTTCTTTATTGAAGAATTGTTTACTATCTGCCAAACTGCTGCTTGTGAAGTAAGTTGAGTTGAGTTCACTGCCACCATACAGTGCCTGGCTCTCAAGTTTTTAGTTTTAAGTCAAAGCAAAATGTCAGTTGAATAACAGCTCATATCTTGAAAAACTCGGCACTGTATCTTTGTTTATCTATCTATGCCAGCGACGTATAGTCAGTGCAAGACAGAAAATGTTTATTCATCTGAAATTCTTTGAGTCTAGTTATTTACCTATTTGACATCTCCAAAGCCTTATTCAGTCAGTCACACGGTTGGTATGCCCAGTAGGAGGGATATTATGAGGGGTTGGCGGGGGGTTCATCCAGGCATCCACCACTCAAACACTTGTCCTATTTAGACATTTGCTATCCTCTTAAATGTAAAGGTGAAAGGGGAAAAGGGTTTATATGTCCTCTTGCAATCCAGCCTCAGACATTTAACCCCAAAATACTGTGTAAATACAGCACTAGGATATATAGCACGATGTTCCCTTTTGTGAGCCCATAATTGTTTCCGACCATTAGCAATGCAGCTGGCACTCTAGGAGTTTGTTTATTGTTTTGGGGGGGGGGGTAGCCAGCGAGTCGCTTGGGGGGTGACAAGGGAGGGATGGGGGTGGTTAGCCTAGAATTAATTAGTTTTTTAAAGAAACTCATATTCATAAACAGTAAGGTGGCTCTGACTGATTTTATGTTTCAACGTTGCAGGAGCATCAGCATTTTGGAACTCAAATTTAAGACGTTCAAAAGAGACACAAAGTGAGGAAAAGCTTCTAAGCGGGCAGACAGGACCCTGAAGCTGAGGTCAGGGTGCACACGTACCCCCCACCCCACCCACCCCTGAGCTCTCAGGCACCACAGCTCCTGGGAACTCTTCCCCGAGCGACGCATGCATAATCTCCTGCTTGGCATTCATTAGCATACATGGGTAAAAACAAGATGAAAATCTGCAAACACACACACAAAGAGATGGAAACAGTAGCACATCCATTCACACAAAAATTTTGATGCTTTAAAAAGCTGTAAAAATGCGCCCACCCACACTTATCTTTGTTTTTTTTTTGCCATTAACAGAGTACTAAGTACCATATTATCGTTGTAATCTTAGCAACATATGATAATTATCTTGCCAACAAAGTGCTATATTTTTTACTTTGGGAGACATATTTCTCAACTTAACTTCAAATTGTCCAAAAATGAGCACATTGCGATGCTGCATCAAACCAAAATGCCTGACTTCCTGTTGAGTTTCTGACATGGGTCCCTGAGATTTTTCCATGCGTCTTTTTTTTTTTTTTTTGATAGACATGTAAAACCAATTGCGCGTCATTCAGTAAAACCGGTGATAGTGGCTAATTTTTGTCAAACGTTTATTATGAATTTGTTGACAACTGTCCAATTGATGTGTGTGACCCATCTGTCTAGGATAGCTGCTCCCTTTGGGGCTCATTTGGTTGAATTCCAGAGTAGGACATGATCAAAGTACAAGGCTTTAAATTCTCCCAAATTGGCTGCTTCAAATGTTCGCCACCCTATACATACATTTTCACACGGGTACGAGTCATTTGTCAAAAGATGAACATTGTTCCCAAGTGTTCACCCCCTCTGTGTCTGGGATATTTCCGACCATCTGAACAAGGTAATAAAATCTATATTGAGCACAGTTGCCGACCTCTGCAAATCAGACAGTGTCATTGTTCGCAAACCCCCGCCTCTCCAGTCAACTGGGTTAATCAGTGAGTTAGCGTGTCACCGTCTCTCATATGGGACACCATATGCATGGATGGAAGTTTGAACGAGGCTTAGGGGGCCGACCGCGACATGTCCCCATATGTGTCCTCCTTGGGTTTCTTTCCACTGGCCAAAAGTGACTTTTTGTGCTTCATCTCCACTTCTCTCCTTCCCATCTGCTTGACTAACATCAACCCTCTTGAGTTTTAGGACCAGGATACACGTGTTCATAAACCTTTCAGGCATGTTGTGGACCCCAAAGGTGATTGAGAATAACAATAAACAGTACTGGTACTCTGGCCCTAATTAAACCTTGACGGAGAATTGTGCTCAACTGAGTGCTATTCTATTTATTTGTTTGTCATATACGTATGCAGTGGCTATCTAGACATTACTCAAAAGGATGCCTTACTGGCCTGTCTTCTTATTTGCACTCAAATTCTGCAGACGGGTGCATTGCCGCTCCCAACACGGCATTGCCAGGCTCACGGCTCCTGTCCTGTCCTCTCCTACTTTCTACTCATTGCATCTCTTCCCCAGAGATTACCCAGCAGGCAAATTTGCAGATTTTTTACAAAATGTTGTACTTTTTTTTTTTTTTTGCAAAAAAAAAACACTAACTAAAAAAATGAACCTTCTTCCAAGGCCCAACTTCATCTCAATGAAAATACTTAAGAGCTGAAAAAGGAAGTGTCCCTTAATGATAAGCAACTTTTTACAAGTGGAATGGGACAACAATTCACCGCAAAGGCACTCGAAAGACCTTTCCCTTCCTCCGCTTTCTTCCACTCTCCAGCTCCCACTGTCCAAATGGCTTTACAATGAACAGTCACCTGCTATTCATTTGGGCCGAAAATGCACCCCAGGCATTCCAGCCTCGCTTCCTTCTCTACTGCGCCCCCCCACCTCACCCCACTACCCTCGACATCTCCTCTCTCAACATTTATTTCATCTCTGTTAGATGGATCACAGGGAGGAAATTATCCAGTCATCCATAAGTAAAGAAGGGGGGGCTAAAAAAAATCCATCTTTTTTACAGACCATCAGAAGCACAAAGATGAATATGGCATTTGATTTTCCTTGATTGCCTAGATTTAGTGCTCATATAACTTGGAAGAAGGAAATGCTTGGTGGGTCACGCTTTCCAACAGCAACGTCACTGCAGTTCACCTCCAAATCCTAATTCTTGTCCATAAGGAACTGAACTGGCCGCATAATTATTTCCTTAAGGATCCATGCAACACGTGATTTCAAAGCTGGCACGGGTTCAGCAGCACCCCACTTTACTTCCCAACTTGCCAAATACTCAGGCTCAGTCAGGAGCTGTGACACCGTAACCCCTCATGTGTTAGTTTTGGAGCCTGTCCAAGGTTGTTTGCAAAGAGGGGGAAGAAACGAAAACACCAGCCGGAGCAGTGTGATTAGCAACTTCTGGTTATGGGAAGTAACAAAGTACAAATTATTTGTGACTCTACTGAAGTAGAATTTTCAGGTATCTGTAGTTGAGTGTTTATTTTTCAGACGTTTATTTAGCCACCAACTACTAGGGAAATTGTATCATGGCATATTCACGTCAGAAAAGATGTAAATTTCTCTCCTTTATTTTCCGTTTCTGTATTGCGATTGTGTTTCCAGGCAGCCTATCAAACCTCGATAAATTATTATAGATTGTAAACCCATAGTAAACAATGTTAAGTATAAACATTTAGGCATTTTTTACTAACAAAACTGAATGGCTAATTTGAAGAAAACAACACTCTAAACATCAATTTACTTGCCAATTCAAAACAGCCTGTCATCAATATCTATTTTAATCCCACAAAATAAGCAGTATATTAAAACAATTTGGAGCAAACAGTTAACCCTCCTGTTACTTTGCAAATCAAACTGACATATTTTGAAGATTATTTAGAGAATGTTTTTCAAATGTAAATTTAAAAAAAGGACAACATTTCTGCTGGCCTTATTTTTCATTATATTGTTGTTTTAGATATATATTTTTGTCTATTTTGGGGTGGTGACGAAGCATGTGGGGGGTCATATTGACCCATTAATATCTTGAGTGTACCAAAGAAACAAATATAACAGAAGGATTCATAAGATATGCCAGACATTAACAAAAGCTTACTTCTCCCCTATGCTGACAATAAGTGACATTTTGAACAAATTTGGCACGAGAGAAAGGGATGAAAAGAATTAAACTGTGTGTGTAGTTAAGTGGACATTCTGTAACTGAACTCAATCTCCTTGGATCCGGCAGCGTAAAAATTGGTAAAACTGAACCCATTCCAAATCTCGCAAACGCCAAAAGACCATGGTAGGTTTAAAGCCAATGTGCCCAGTCAAGCGTGCCCAAAGCTGGGTGGGTGCGGGGGGGGGGGGGGGTTCTTGGCGAACCAAAGGGGAGGGAGGGGGCTTACACAAAGCTCAACACCTCTCATTAATCAACCAAGCGGTAGTTGAACTTCCCCTTTTTGTTGTTTGGGATTTTTCATGCAAGTCACCCAAAGCAAACATGCGAAAAGAGCAACAGTTGCAAACATTGATTCAAAATGACCTACGGGTATGGGGTATGTGGGTGTTTCAACACCCATGCCTTTGCCGCTGTTATCGGAAAAACTCCTTTTATTTTCCAATATCAGCATTTTTAATATCCAGTTATCTTCCATTTAGATTCATTTACGAGTAGGAACTTGTGAAAGAATGAGTTCTGGGATTCACCCAAGAATTCAAGCCAAAATGGCCAATTCTGTTCAATTTAGGGTATGTGTCCTGGAGAATTTTCGTGCATCATGTTATGATAGACATGTCCACCTAGTTTCGTGTTTATCAGTGAAACTGGTATCGGGGGTTAATTTTTGTACCTTTCCAGAGGGCGCAAATGAGGGAATTCACCCAAAATAGAGGACTTTCTGTTCAATTTCATCAATGGGTCTTTTTCGTGCTTCGTGTTATGATAGACATGTCTACCCCATTTCAAATTGATCAGTTAAACTAGTGTAAATGGCAAATTTATTTCTACTATTTTATTGAGGAAGTTTTGGGGGTCATCTTCAGGACCCCTGAAATACATTTTAACAAAGATATACACACTTGCAAAAATGTTCTGGGTAAATTCAGGCCCCCAAAAAGGTGGTTAGTTCATCAACTGAAGAACAATACCAAAAAATTCTAAGAGGGCAAAAATACAATAGACTGTAGCAACATTTATCTTTCGGGCAGCTAATTAAAACCATTTAAACTAACAAAGAAAAGGAGATTCCCAAAATCAATCTGTGAGTGAGCTGTTCTGAATTTCGGGGAATGTTTGATGCACATCCATCCATCCATTTTCTTTACCGCTTATCCTCACTGGGGTCGCGGGCTGCTGGAGCCTACCCCAGCTATCTTCGGGCGGGAGGCGGGGTACACCCTGAACCGGTCGCCAGCCAATCGCAGGGCACACAGAAACAAACAACCATTGGCACTCACATTCACACCTAAAGGCAATTTAGAGTCTTCAATCAACCTACCACGCATGTTTTGGGGATGTGGGAGGAAACCGGAGTGCCCGGAGAAAACCCACCCAGGCACGGGGAGAACATGCAAACTCCACACAGGCGGGGCCGGGATTTGAACCCCAGTCCCCAGAACTGTGAGGCAGATGTGCTAACCAGTCATACACCGTGCCGGTTTGTTGATGCACAGTTTGGCTAATTTACATAACACCACCGAAGCTCTGCAATTTTAGAACTATGGCTGGACGACACTGTCTGAAACACTATTAAACTGTAGCCAAAGGTAAGCAGAGCTGCACTGAGTTTTATTGGATGCACAGTTTAGCTTCTGATAAGCGGCACCTACTTGAGTGCACAGTAAAGTTGTCAATGCGGTGGGACTAAGGGGGTATTAGAGTTTGGCCATCTGTCCTCTGCATGTGTCACATACATGGATCTGCGCAATAATTGACAAGTGTAATTCAGTGGCTTGGTAATGAAGTACTGCTTCCAAGAGGGAAAATACAATGTGTGCTGTCTGTGTGGGGGCTCACTTTTCTAGACTCCGGACTCAACATGTAGCCAACTTGTGCGCCGCTCATGGTCATCATGGTAACAAAATTCATACTGGCCATTGGTGCAACAGTACTTGGGGGAGGGGTGAGCAGTGGTTCACACTGCATGAGACAGGACAGCCCCCTCAAAACAGGCTAATTTCAGCGAGCCAAAAATAGAGGGGATAAAACTCTAACCTATGCAGCTTTCTTGTCTCCCGTCTGTAATGACAACAAAAGTTGTTGTAGTCAAACAGGATGGAGAGCAAAAAATACACCTGAATTTTGGCTTCGTTTCAAAGCAATAAAACAAACAAAAACAAAAAAAACAAAGAATGTTCTAGGGGATGGATCAAACATAGATGTATATTCCAAAGGGATGTCATGATTAGCAGCATAAGAAAAAATTAGGCTCATTTTCCTTTGAATTATTTGAATTAAAAGGGACAATTTCCAAGGCTGTATCACGCCAAAGTACAGTACTTCCTTGGCAACAGTTAGTACTTTCCTTTTAGCCAGGCCTTTGGCACCATCTTTTTGTTATTTTAGGGCATTACAAAAACAGCACAAAAAACCACAAAGAGGAGAGTTTTCCAGCAAATAGCTTCCACAGGGAAAAAAAACACAAACGTGTTAATTCAGGAATAGCGAACTGCATTCCGACTTATTGTATGTATAAGTTCCGGTTACGTCGCCAATCAAGGGCCGGCCGGAACTCTGACACAAACCAATGATCCACAGGATTACTTAGCGTAATACAGTCACGAACCTCACTGCAAAGAGGATGTTCATATATTGGGAAATGACAGTTCGGAATATAATGTGCGAGGGAATGTGTGTCCCCCACCAACTACGGAATTAACTACATTGATCCAGACCTCCAATTAATTACCAGACCTGTACTGAGCCCATTACGAATACATGAGCTGGCTTTGTTATACAGTGGTCTGGTGCAGTCAATCAGTGACCCAAAGCTATGCTGGTGGGGGGGTTTCAGCGCTTTGAGGGTCTCTTACAACCCCCCTGCTTTCATCTCGCCTCGGTAAGAATGGTAATTAACTGATGAAGACCTCTGTAAGATTATCCAGTCTCCTCGTGAAGAACTGGTGTGCAGTCATGTCCCAAAGGACCAGTAATGGGGAAAGATGGATCTCAATGGTCTATTCAGGGATTCCCCTCTTTCATCTTCTGTTCAGCCCCAGAGGAGAGCGCTGTTTACTTTTATATTTTTTAGTCAGGAATGTTCTTTCATAATAGTAGAAATGAAGAAAAAAAACACTCACAGTGTTTTTAACTCCCCCCCCCCGCCCCCCTGTTATGTCATGGGTCAAATTGACCAGGGTTTTTTCCAGTCTTCTCCTGACAATCTCTTTTCTTCTTTTCATTATGTTGTTTTTAATATTTTTGAATTTACAGGGAACATGATCCCCTCCTGTTATATTGTGGGTCAAATTGACCCGATTTAATATTTTTCTATGATTTTCTGGCATGCGCTTTTCTTCTTTTATTTTATTAATATATTTAAATTCCTAATCTATATTACATTTCCTGTTACATGCATTTCGCAGGAGCATAAATAATGTTCCTGGATCAATTTGACCCAGGTTAATATTTTTTATAATTTTACTGGCCTTGTACTTCAAAGCAAACCATTACACACTTATAAAACCAAGCAAAACTTTCATACAAAAATATTGCTTTCAACTTTGTTAATTTGCATTTTTTTATACTTAAAATTTTAACCCACAACACAACAGGAGGGTTAAATATATTGTCCCGGTCGTGGCACAAGGGGCTACAGGAAGGGACAGAAATGTCAATTTTTAGTGGTTAAACCTGCAACGGGTCACATTGACCCATGGACATTTTTGGTAAACCAAAGAAACAGGGTTACATAAAGTTAGAAATTGGTGCCACAGTGCTTTTAGACAAGCAAACACATCCTTCCACCTTACAACTGGGAGGACCCATGAGTGCACAATCAAGCCCTCAGTGAGCGCGGGAATGTGCGGCAGATTAAATTATACAAGAGAAAGCAAAAAATAGCTCGGTGTCCCAACCTCCTAGAACCGGGAAAAGAGGGACACAGAGGCAGTGGGAAAATATCGAGATCCATTCAAGCCAATGTAGAAAATGTGCCTACTGTATGTTTTCCCATCCCTAGCATCCTCTAAGAACTCCCTAATTCCAATGTGTCATAGTGCCAAGGCCCCCCGCGCCCTGGGACCTAACCCTACACCCAACCCCCGACAAGCAGACCACCCAATAGATCCTTTGGCTTTCTTGATCTGGGTCTGGATTGAGACGAGTATCAATCCTCAAAGAAGGCAGAAACATTTCTCAGGTCTGCTACAAAATCACCCCCAAAACATGCATGGCATTATTCTGAATGTCTCATCAGTTCGTCAGGGAATGATTTGACCGTGTACACAAGACACCAGAAAGTTGTTCATTCCCGTAGTCGTCTTGTGTACATTGTTCATGTAAACGAGACAATAGAAAGTTGTTCATCCCCAGAAAGTTGCCTTCTCTTGTGTGCAGGGTCCATATAAACAACACAACAGAAATTTGTTAATTCCCAGAAATTGTCTTGTCTTGTTCACAAGACAATAGAAAGCTGTTCAGTCCCAGAAAGTTGTCTTGTCTTGTGTGCATGGTCCATGTACACAAGACAACAGAAAGTTGTCACAGACACCAATACACTGACAGCCACGATTGAAACGTTATCTCACCCAGAACATGCAGGACAGACAGACCCAGGTACGAGCAGGACCGGCCAAAGCTGTCGGCAAACTGAGGGAGACAGACGGCATGGTGACGGACAACTAGGGATGCTGTAGCCACGGCACGCTTAGAGAGCTTCTGGACGTCCAATCCTTGCTTGCTGAGCCATTATGACACACAAGGCGGATGCACAAGGCGCATACCCGCTTGGGAACGTCAGGATCCTTTCGCTTCTTCCCCCCTCAATGTCAGTGTGGCTGTGTCCTCTAATTGGATCCTGACTGCCGCTCCTCTCGCTCGTCACTCTGCCTCTCTTTCCTTCTGCCGGGGCAAAGTTTCACAAAGCTTTTTGGGAACAAGGGGGGCTGACAGGGGAGGGGGTCAGGCAGCTCCAACCTCTCCACATGGAGTAAAGGGGGTGGGGGTACTCTTATTATCAATCTCTCCTGCCCCTCCTCTTTCTATCTCATCCTACCTCTCCCCCTTCTTAACCCCTCTCAGTCGCACTTATTTTAATTTCATTCATTCCTTGATCCCTTTGCCCCGCCTGCCTGTGCATACTCCTCAGCATCCGTTGCCCTTCACCTCCCCCATCTTTTCATCACAGTTTTTCTGGGTAATATTTACTGATTTAGTGCCCTTTAGTATTTCAACACATAATATTAAGTGTGTCCATCCACCAGAAGGTGGTGATGTACGTAGTATTTCAGGACAGTTACATCATTATACACCAATGTGTATCCTGGGGGGAATTCAATTGATTGGACATGATATGGCAAAGCACATGACTGTCTGTACAAGGTTCCAGAGTTGACAGTGCATCTCAAAGCAAGCTATTGAGCTAAAGGAATGGTCTATAGATTGTATCAAGGCACAGATCCCAGGCAGGACACAAAGAAATCTCTAAATGAGCCAAGTGGTCTCTCATCATATGTGAATGAAACAAGCTTTTTTTCCAAGAGCTGGTTGCCTGGACAAACTGAGAAGGGCTTTGGTCAGGGTGGTAACCAAAACCCAAACCTAAACCCAATAGAACAACTCCAGAGTTATGTACACATAGCTAGACACTAGATGTAGAACTCACTCATTGGTGGATTGACTTTACCACAGCACAATCGCAGTAGTATATACTGTAGCGAGTAGCGACACTGCTGTTGTTTTACCTGAACTGGTGTTGGAGTTCTGACTGTCTGTGAGGTCATGATGGTATCCAAATGTGATTGGATGTGACTGGCTGCATGTCTTTGGATCAGTTGGGCGGTGGGGCCAGTCCATCCGAGGATGGTGGTGAAGTGAGGGAGTGAGCTCACGACATCATCGATTAATCGACGTCAACGACTACCGTTATATTAGCGCCAACTGCAAAAAAATCTGAAGTCGTTCAACTCATAGTGTACTCCGACACTCCCCATCCATTTTGATGGAGCTTGAAAGAATCTTTCAAAGGGAGAACAATAATTTAATCCATGTTCGATGCAATACGACTGTCTGTAACAAATTATTTGATACCGTTGATGAATTGAGTGGATTTGACCCTTGTTGGTCATAAGAACATACTGTAGTTGCGAGGCCCCTCTGTACAGAACACGCACACACACAACTTCAGCACCCACCCAAAATAAGTGTAAACACAAATTCTGGGACCTACAGTTCTTTACCAGTCTCCCACAGCGAAGAACATAAACCCACATCATTTACACTATCAACTATGTCACATATGTACACAAACAGCTGCCAATAATCACCTTCAATTTACTGTATACGAACACTTCTTGACATCTTTCTCACACACCATATAAATACACAAATTCACCAACCTGCAAAAACGCGCGCACACACACACACACACACACACTCATACAGCAAGCAGAGAGGATTAATCCCCTGGTATTTCCCGCAGACCACCCCTAGAGAAGCGAAGTCACCAAGGGAGACTCAAACCATTTAACCCCAACTGCCAGAAAATGTGAATTAGTAAGTGTTTTTCATTGCCTGATGTTTCTAATTCCCCCCCAAAAAAACTCCCTGTACTTTCTCTAGGTGCTTTTTTATGTCTTCACTTTCCACATTCTAGTTGAATAGGAACATGGGGTCCACAAACAGATTTGTCTAAGACATTCACATTTTTTTTTTTACAATTTCAAACATTTCCCAGGCATCATATTCTGTTTTTTTTCAAGACCCACTGAACTCAGCCCGTTTTGAAGGGGTTGTTGTGCCTCATGCAAATGAGCCACTGGTCACACAGTTCCCCTTTACTGTGGGGCCAATGGCAAGCTTTCATTACCCTAGACAAGCAGCTACTATTAACAGAAAACTGCAAACCAATGAAAAAAAGCCACCAAAAATAAATAAATACATCAAATACATGTATTTTCACTCGTGCGGGCAGCACTTCATCACCAAGCTGTCAAATTACATTTGTCAGTCAGTGTGCTGGTCCATGCGTGTGGCACATGCAGCAGATATGCAAACAAAAAAATCTGTATGAAATTAGTTAATTTTCCATAATATTTACCCTTGAAGCAAATTTCCAAATGATTAAAGGAGATGGGTTTGCAACTCACAAATTAATTAAATCCTTGAAAAAATCATAAAATTTTGACGCCATGCTACGTCCACATTAAACAGGATAGGCAAATATGCATTGCAATTTAGAGTTGCCCATCTGTCTCGGATACCTGCTTCCGATTGGGACTCATTTGCGCAAATTTCCTAGTAGGAGTTTATCATAGTATGAACCCTGGAGTAGCGGCACGATGGCCAACTGATTAGCACATCTGCGTCACAGTTGGAAGGATCCAGGTTCAAATCCGGCCTCGGCTATGTGGAG
The DNA here is from genome assembly GCF_024500385.1 of Phyllopteryx taeniolatus. Classification (NCBI taxonomy): domain Eukaryota; kingdom Metazoa; phylum Chordata; class Actinopteri; order Syngnathiformes; family Syngnathidae; genus Phyllopteryx; species Phyllopteryx taeniolatus. The sequence continues at coordinate 8,003,246 of NC_084513.1, read as the reverse complement.
TTTGCATGCTCTCCCTGTGCCTGTGTGGGTTTTCTCTGGGTACTCCAGTTTCCTTCCACATCCCAAAAACATGCATGATAGGCTAATTGAAGACTCTAAATTGCCCGTAGGTGTGAATGTGAGTGCGAATGGTTGGTTGTTTATACCTGCCCTGCGATTGGCTGGCGACTAGTTCAGGGTGTACCCAGCCTCTCGCCCAGAGTCAGCTGGGATAGGTTCCAGCACGCCTAGGACCCATCCATCCATCCATCCATTTTCTGAGCCGCTTCTCCTCACTAGGGTCGCGGGCGTGCTGGAGCCTATCCCAGCTATCATCAGGCAGGAGGCGGGATACACCCTGAACTGGTTGCCAGCCAATCACAGACGCCTACGACCCTAATGAGGATAAGCGGTACAGAAAATGGATGGATGGATGGAGCCCTGAAGTTTGTCGGCCTTCAATGCTGCACGGCCGACTTCCTCTTTCATTTCGGTCAAGGGTCCTTGAGACTTTTATGATCAACATTTCCACCAAATTTCGTGTCAATTGGTAAAACTGGAGCAATTTTTGTTTTGTTTTGGAGTTTTTTTCAAGGAAGTACTACTGAGTGAATTCACCATAATTGGCTGCTTCTAGTCACTGATGGTGTAGTGGTACACACGCCTGACTTTGGGGCGGGCAGTGTGGGTTCAGTTCCCACTCAGTGACAGTGTGAATGTGAGTGCGAATGGTTGGCCGTGTCAATATGTGCCCTGCGATTGGCTAGCAACCAGTTCAGGGTGTAGTCCGCCTTTTGCCCAAAGTCAGCTTGGATAGGCTCCAGGGCCCCGTGACCCTCACCAGGATAAGCGGTGTTGAAAATGGATGGTTGGCTGCTTCTCATAAAAATGGCCAACTTCCTCTTCATTTCAGTTCATGGGTTCTTGAGACTTTTCCGTGCATCCAGTTATAAAGAATTTCGTGTCAATCAGGGAAACCAGTGTTGGGGGGTAAGGGTAGGTAAAAAAACTTTCGATGTGTGTTTTGGGGGAGTCATATTTGAGATGCCTAAACTGCATAAAGTTTCATCAGCATGCCTTTGGTGAATTTCCAGGCACGTAAAGGCCCTCAAAAAGGACATTAAGTTGTTGCAAGAACAACAGCAATTCCAACAGTGCCTTCGCACTGCCCGATTCCCGTGCCCTAAATATCCTACATCCCAATGATAACTCTTCAACGTTGACATTGCGGTTTTGTTAAGCAGCAGTACAAAATAGGGCATGAGCCAGTCCCTCGAACTATTAAGTAGATTAGCAGTCAGTCAAGAGTCAGGTCACTGTCCTTGAAACAGGATGAGAAAGCTGGTCAGACAATTACGTTGTGATTCAAAATTTAAAAAAGTCATGGTTAAGGATCTGTGCATCATTTGTTCTTTCTGGTTTCAATTGGCATACTTTCATTCAGTCACTCTTTTGTTTGTTGATTAACGATTGCGAATTAAAAATAGAAAGAACGAATGATACACAATTGTGAAGCGATACAGAAAGTCCATGTCGTGCAGACAAACACATCAATCGGGGCGTGTCCCGTCATCTTGGCTGCCAGATGCAAGGGAAGTAACTGTGTTGAAACACTTCAACACCCCCCCAACACACACACACACGCAGGCACGCACACTTACACACACACACACACACATACACACACCCACACACACTCTTTCACCCCCCATGACTTCCATCTGTTGAAAACAATTGAGGCCCCACCCCTCCCTTTGCCGAACACTCACATGTAAGAGCACGTTTTTCGCTGTGTTCCCTGTCCAGAGAGGAGGGAACCAACCTGAAAACAACAACACTCCTGCACCTAATATATGTGACATTCTAAAGTGCTAATGCTAACGAAAGCAAAACATGAGGTCATCTACAGTGGTTTGGAAGGAAAATTCTGCAGAATTTATCTATCTTAAGAATCTATCAGACAAACGTAAAATATGTATCCAGCACAGGTTACAATTATAGTAAAAAGAAAAATAAAATCTGGGGGAAAAAAATGAAAATACAGCAATAGACTCTTCTTGCATTATGGTTTAGGGCAAATGAACTCACCTGCTACCTTTTTATAGTGCTTAATTGCTTAAATGCTTGATTGGTGTGTCTACAATTAAGCAATCATGTGTTCGCGCACCTGATCGCTGTGCTTAACTGATTGGCTCATGAGTGTGCTTATTTGACAGTCAGTGCTTTGGAATTGCAAGGAAGTGACATCGTGATAAACTTCCATGTCTAATGTATACAAATGTAAGGCTGACATTGTGCTTATAGTGGTGCAAATCTGAGCCGATGTTTTGCTCCTTGAGTGTAAGATTATAATTGTGTAATGCTTTTGATTTTAGTGTTTATACAGTCGTGAAAAAAAAAATCTGTCATCTAACACAGCCCCATACCATCACAGATGCTGGCTTTTGAACTTTGCGCCCATAAGAGTCCCGATGGTTCTTTTCCTCTTTGGCCAGGACGACACGACGTCCACAATTTCCAAAAAACAATTTGAAATGTGGACTCGTCGGATCACAGAACACTTTTCCACTTTGCATCAGTCCATCTTAGATGAGCTCGTGCCCAGAGAAGCCGGCGGCGTTTCTGGGTGTTGTTGATAAATGGCTTTTGCTTTGCATAGTAGAGTTTCAAGTTGCACTTACGGATGTAGTGCCAAACTGTATTTACTGACATTGGTTTTCTGAAGTGTTCCTGAGCCCATGTGGTGATATCCTAGGGATCGAAGGTCACGGGCATTCAATGTTGGTTTTCGGCCTTGGCGCTTACATGCAGTGATTTCTCCAGATTCTCTGAACCTTTTGATGATATTATGGACTGTAGATGATGAAATCCCTAAATTCTAAAGTACGTTGAGGAACATTGTCCTTAAACTGTTCGACTATTTTCTTACGCACTTGTTCACAAAGAGGTGAACCTCGCCCCATATTTGCTTGTGAATGACTGAGCAATTCAGGGAAGCTCCTTTTATAAACCAATCATGGCACCCACCTGTTCCCAATTAGCCTGTTCACCTGTGGTATGTTCCAAACAGGTGTTTGATGAGCATTCCTCAACTTTCTCAGTCTTTTTTGCCTCCTGTCCCTGTTTTTTTGGAACGTATTGCAGCCATAAAATTCCAAGTTAATGATTATTTGTTAAAAACAATAAAGTTTATCAGTTTGAACATTAAATATCTTGTATCTGTAGTGTATTCAATTAAATATAGGTTGAACATGATTTGCAAATCATTGTATTCTGTTTTTATTTATGTTTAACACAATGTCCCAACTTCATTGGAATTGGGGTTGTACAAAAGAACACATTCAGTCCCATTTACGCAGTGTCCCTGCACCTCGCGCACACATGCAGTTGCCGTGTGCCAGCCTACAGTAGTTTCATTCTGAAGAGCGAAATAGGAAATGCACCGTGTACATTCTTTCTATTAGCATGTCCAAACAGGTCCCTCTGCTGGTCACTTTTAATATTACAGCTGATTCACTGTATATTCCAGAACACCAACATCGCAGCAGACCCTGCGATGTGACTATTGCGCAGTGACGTGCGGTCAGGGTAGGCAAGTGAGGCAGAGTGGTCTTTCCTTTCCACTGCATGTGAATAGTAAAAAAAAACTTATGATTACATTAAATTGTTCAATTTTAGTTCTATGGTCCGTGCTTTACATTGATTTTCTTTTTCAATCCAATAATTTCAATGATTTTTCATATTTCCTGTTCAAATGCATAGGACGCGCAGCTACGAGTCACGTTGAGTCATCGCTCCCATGATGCTTCAAGAGACCACGCACACATCCATTACGGCAGGCTGTGATTGGTCCGTGGCTTCACACAAGAGACATTGGTGTTTCCTCATTACATCGTCAATAATATACGTTTTATCACATATGTACTGCACTTACTGACATTTAACAGACTGTCTAATATATTTAGTGAAAGTGTGTCACATTTAGTCTTTCTTATTGATCAGAAAAGCCACTAAAAGTGCACAGTGGAGTCTGGTATGTACGGTGCCACAACAAGCATGTGGCAGTGTTGAGTTGAGCTTCATAGAGCTCCAGACATCACATGACTGACGTGACGTAGTCAGTGCCTCACCAATCATGAACCCCACCGCACGTCACTGCTATTGCGTACACGTACATCGCAATGACAATGCTCAAAAAAATATCATGCAGCTCTACTGTCTACATGTGTTGCTGAACTGTTTGTGTTGAATCCATTGCTTAAAGGTTTATAGTACCGCAAAATAGGCGCAATTTAGCATTAGCATTAAGCTATCCGACTGAGAGGTTAAGCTATGTGGTTGTTTTAAATACACAAGGTGTAATTCTCGTTTTATATTTAGTTTGACAGTAAACATAAACTTGGAGTGGAAATAAACAGCTTGAAGTCTCTTTTTTGTGAAAAAAGGTCATTATTTGCCAAACTATTGCTTGTTGTGAAGTGAGTTCAATGCTTTCAGCGCTCATATCTCAAGTCTGCATGCACAAGTCAATGCAAAAAAAAATAAAAAAATCAGCCCAACAATGGCTCGTATTTTGAAAAACTCGTAAAGCGAGTCACTCGTATCTCAAAGTAGTAAAATAAAATTAACCACTAAAGTACTGTAGAAAATGGTAAAAGATGATTGGATGGATGGACAGACAGAGGGACGGAGGGGATGGATTGCTGGATGAATGGATGGATTGGATGTGTGTGGACATGGAGAAGGCGTCCGACCGTGTCCCTCGGGGAGTCCTGTGGGGGGTGCTTCGGAAGTATGGGGTACCGAACCCCTTGATACGGGCTGTTGGGTCCCTGTACGACTGATGTCAGAGTTTGGTCTACATTGCTGGCAGTAAGTTGGGCTCGTTTCCAGTGAGGGTTGGACTCCGCCAATTCTGCCAATCCTGCATATCAGTTGTTTTGAAGACGTTGCATTGCCTCCCCAATTCATTAAAGTGATTGCTTGGTGACTGAGTGTTTCCATATGGGCTCCATTTACTGGATTAATTGCCCTATTCAGAAAATCTAATATCAGGCAACGTTCCCAAGTGAAAGTGTGAATATGCTACGCTTTCCCTTTGAGTGTTTCTGTTCTGAAATATTTGTTGCATTAATTTAATCATTTTCTCCTGGAATTTGATCATTAAAATATACTGAGTGATTTTTTTAATTTATCTCATTCAATAATTAGTCAATCGATATAGTACTTTTCATGTAAGTATATTAAAAAAAATTTTATTTCATTAAATAGTTCATGCCCGCACGGTGACCGACTGTTAGCACATCTGCCTCACAGTTCTGGGGACCGGGGTTCAGGTCCTGACTTGCCTGTGTGGACTTTGCATGTTCTCCCCGTGCCTGCGTGGGTTTTCTCCGGGCACTCCGGTTTCCTCCCACATCCCAAAAACATGTGTGGTATGTTGATTGAAGATTCTAAATTGCCCGTAGGTGTGAATGTGAGTGCGAATGGTTGTTTGTTTCTTTGTGTCCTGCGATTGGCTGGCGACCGGTTCAGGGTGTACCCCGCCGAAGATAGCTGGGATAGGCTCCAGCAGCCCGCGATCCTAGTGAGGATAAGCGGTAAAGAAAATGGATGGATAATTCATTTAAAAAATTATTTACATGTATTCAAAATTATATGGTAAAAAATAAGCAGGAATTGTCATTTTATTAAAATAAACTATATGTTGCATTAATTTAGACGTTTTTCCCGAGAATTGGTTAGTCAAAAATATTTTTTCCTTGTCATTTATTTAACCAAATAATGTGTTAATGGAGCTACTGTAGTTACGACAAGAAAAATATTAGTAACGATTGTTTTTAACATTTTTATTTTAAATATTTTTTCTACATTTTAAATAATTGATTATTTTGACATTATAGTTAATAATTTTTCTATTACTAAGATTCCCTATTTTATATATTGAACATAGTTTTCATCTTTTTTTGTTCTTTTTTTTAACCATATCTTCAAATGTCTGGCCCATCTTTATTTTTGAAATACTCTTATGAAAGGTGGTCCTTGAGAACAAAACTTGCATCTATGGCACGGGCGGGCAGAAATTTAAAATAGAGTTAGCATGCTTGACCTGGCGGCACGGTGGCCGACTGGTTAGAGCGTCAGCCTCACAGTTCTCACAGTTCTCACAGTTCTGAGGACCCGGGTTCTGAGGACCCGGGTTCAATCCCCGGCCCCGCCTGTGTGGAGTTTGCATGTTCTCCCCGTGCCTGCGTGGGTTTTCTCCGGGCACTCCGGTTTCCTCCCACATCCCAAAAACATGTTATATGACAACTCTAAATTGCCCGTAGGTGTGAATGTGAGTGTGAATGGGTGTTTGTTTGTATGTGCCCTGCGATTGGCTGGCAACCAGTTCAGGGTGTACCCTGCCTCCTGCCCGATGACAGCTGGGATAGGCTCCAGCACGCCCGCGACCCTAGTGAGGAGAAGAAAATGGATGGATGGATGGATGGATGCTTGACCTGTGCGCCACTGAAATTTCCAAACTGTTGCAGTCTTCTTTTGATGATGCTTTTCCAGGCTTTCACCTTACTCCCGTTGGTCTCCTCTTTAGCAGCTAAAATGTAAGCTCGATAGGGTTTAAATCTGGAAGATTGAGTCAGGCAGTTTAAAACCTTCCACTTCTTGCCGCTGTCGAAATCCTGTTGCTTTGGCAGTGTGTTTTGGGTCCTTGTTGCGTGATAAAGGATCTCCAAATTACTTCCTTTAATTGCCGGACTAAGTGTTTCTGTAGACGTCTGAGTTAATTTTGCTGCTGCCTTTTTAGTGATTAGTGAGCCCGTCACAGAAGAATCTATGCAAGCCCAAGCCATGACATTACCTCGACTAAGTTTCACAGATGAGCTTGTACAGCATGTTTGGGATCATGAGCAGATCTTTTCTTTTTCAAAGCTTTAGCCTTTCAGTCACTCTGGTTCACCTTTGTCTCAATAGACCAAAAAACTAATCTCGGCTCTGTACTTATTGGCAAATTCCAGCCCGGCCTTCCTATTCTTCTTGCTAATAAGTGCTTTGCATCTTCTAGTGCAGCCTCTGTACTTTTGTTCACTTGCTGATGTGTCCCTAACAGTTGTTTAGGGGTCTTTTTTTTTAAAACATGAGTTTTTATTTTTGTACACCTCGCAAACTATTTCTGTTATCAAATGCTGTTTTGTTTTTGTTGTTTTTTTTTGTTTGTTTTTTGGTCTGCCCGTTCGACGTCCGTTACCGGGTACACCAATGATTTATTTCGTCTTTAGAACATTCCAAATGGTCGCATTGGCAAATGCTTGTTATTAATCATTGACCGCTCTTTGGCTTTCATGTTGTTTACACAGCTAACTAATATAAGTAAAGTCAGAATCTGTAGACATTTAGCATTTAGATGGTTTGATTAATAAATGTCGATTTCTAATACTTATTTTTTAGTTTATTTTTGTTTTCTGTTTTAATTACAGGTGCTATCTAATTATCAGATCAAGATGTAAATACTGTTAAACTCTTGTTTCATTTTCATCTCTCTGGACCCAAATATTTTCAGTCTTGAAATAAAGAAATTGGCCACACTGCTCCAATACTTAAGCTTGATTCCTGGTAATTGTTCAGGATAGAGACAATATATATCCTCTGCCTTAGTCACAATGATCTTATACGAGCCGGCAGGCATTGCATAGGGATAATGAAGAAATGAACTACAGTTTACATCTGTTCTACAGTATCAAATCCAATGTGAAAACCGTAAGGCTGCTACTTGTCTTGGTTTTGTTCTTGAAATTATCATAAGTAGTCGAGAGGTTCCCATCGTTTCAGAGAGTTTTACGTTGAAGAAAAGGTTGGCAACCACTGAACTACAATGACAAGACACTATAGAATTACTAATTATATTTATGAATATCAAATCTTGACCCTTTGTGTGAAATTTGGCCATTATGACTTTTGATTACAGCGTCAAAGAGAAGTATAAGACAGCGTCAAAGAGAAGTATAAGAGGCTAACAATACCTTGTTTTGGCTTTTCCTGCGTTTCCAAAATGGGAAGATGCTGCAGAAGAACAATCTTGCCCAACTGAAGATCGTGGTGAGACACCAGTCTAGTCTACCCATCCTCTCTGGAAAACCTCCTGACGTCTTCTACCGTATGACTGCAGCTCTTACTTAGCCTTCGACTCCCTTGCAGCTTTAGCCAGTTTCCTTCAAAACTAATAACCAGAGAAGTCACAGAGACACCCCCAGCATGGTGGTTGATCCAATCAAAGAAATGGCAGATGCATGTCTGTTTTGGTGTCAGTGCCTACGTAGACTCCGAAGAAGTGGTTCTGCATTCTTTCCTTTTGCCTAGCATCCCCACAGCATCTATCCATCCATCCTCCCCCTTGCGGGATGCTGCAGGTCTTCCATTTGCAGCATTGGAAGAAGGAAAAAAGACAAACGAAAGTGGGAGGCAGCGTGGGGAGTCGTAGGACAAGAGAGGAACTTAAAGAGATGAAAAAGGGGAGGGAAGGTTTTCAGGCTAATGACTCCTGTTGACACAAGACAGATGTGTCCTCCTTCTTCATACTAAAACTCAATCAAATGACCAGATGACGATGCAATTTCCGTAGTTCAGTTCCCACTCAATTACTTAGTGTAATGTGTCTGTCCCTACGCTGTATGTGCACTGTGACTTAATGGCGACCAGTCCGGGATGTAGTCTACCAGGATAGGCTCTAGATCCCCGTGATCCTGAACAGGATAAATGCTATAGAACACGGATGGAAGCATGTGTAGCATTTCTACATACAAGTCTTAAGTATAGTAATACACTAGCTGAGGAGTTCGAGTACGAGTTTAGGTCCAGGGACCCCTTACAGGGGAGAATTTTTCCCAAGGACTCCTCCCATGATCCTAACTACCATGTGTACCTCTAAATGCCACAGGAATAAAAGATTTCCCAGATAAATTTGCGATATGATATTAAAATCAGAGTTTCACAATGGAAGAGAATTATATTTTACAAATGAATTTAAATTTATTTGAAGTTGAATTTTTCCTTTTTTGGAAATTCTTTATTTCATTATTCTCGTATTACTACTCTTTTTTCTGAAAAAGATTCCATTATTCACTACAAAATTGGCTTATATACTCGAAAGAATATGCCTTTTGTTCTAATTAAAACAACTTTATTCATGCAGTGATGTCATAATCATATAACAGTGTTTAATTGGTCCAATGCTAAGGAATGGAGGAGTAATTGGTTTAATAGGTTTGATTGCAACTTATTTTGGGGACCTTGTTTTGAGAGCGACTGCACGAGTCACCAAACTACCCAAATAGCTCCCCACACTGGGCACAAATTGACTTTTATTACGTTAAAATCAAGTATTTGGGTGGACGGAATATCCATCCGTTTTCTATGGCGCTTGACTCCATCAGGGTCACGGATGACCCAAAGCCTATCCCAGCTGATTTCGGGCGAGAGGCGGGGTACCCCCTCGACTCGTCACCAGCCAATCAACGGGCACATATAGACAAACAAGCAGTCACACTCACAACTATGACGCTTCAATGAACCCAATTGTTAGATGTGGGACGAAACCCCACACAAGCACATACATACATACAAACTTCATACAGATTCAATTCTCAAGACCTCTCGTCTGTGAGGCAGACATGCTAACCACTAGTATACTGTACTAAAAACAGAATATCTGAAGAACTAAAGAAACAATTCTGGTTCTGCAGACAGTGTGAGGCATGCCTCAAGTCTGTTGTTGACCTTCTGGGGCTATTGTTCCTTTGGAAAGCAATCAGGGAATTGGCTATTCTTGGTTTTACAGAAATGTTCCGGTCACAGCTGGTGACAGCCAACCCGAGGCAAGCTTTCTCGCTCATAGGGTCCTTTTAATCAACGCGATGCGGTGCTGCTGCCTCTGCCTTCTCTATGTGCCCCACACTGTGATGAAATTCTGCTGAGCGTTCGCTTTATTCCCTACTTTCAATTTTAGGCTGAAATTTTAGGTTGACACTTTTCAGCAAGGCTTTACAGTATGTCCCACAAGTCACTGCTTTGAATATTTTGAATACAAAATATATGCCACATCAGACTATTTTTAATCATATTACCGGCTGTCCTATTACATCCCAGCCAAGTGGCTATGATTAATGTTACAATTGTCTCCCGCCCCTCCCACTATTGATCCAATGCACCCATTCCCCCCCCCCCCCCCACCCCCTTGGCCAGCGCAAGTGCGTGGCAGAAAGCCATCAGGGATTAAATCAAAGCTCATTACATTAGTGGTGCAAAGAGCATCAGCTCTGTCTTGAGTCAGCAGATGGGAGCCTTTTTTGTAGTCCATCAGTTTTTCAAATCTAATTGGTGACAAACTCAGCAGCACAGAAAAAACTATGATGCCAACTTTATGCAGATGAGAAGCATATTTAGCAAGAAATTATGCTCTGATTTGCAAGCAAGCACGAGAGATGAGAACACTTTATGGTGGCAGTGATTTCAACTCAACTCACTTGACAACAAGCAGTAGTTTGTCGGACAGGAAATAATTCCTCAAAAAAGGGGCTTGAAGCTGTTTAATGCCACTCCTGTTTGAAGTTTACTGTCAAACTAAACATACTAAAAAGTTTCCCCCTCCTCAAATTCTTATATATTTGCATAATTTCCCCATTTTAATGTTAAAGATGATCCAAAATGTTTTTAATATCAGACAAATATAACTGACGTGAATTTAACATGTTGTTTTTAAGTGGTGATTTCATTGATTAAGGGGGAAAAAACTATTCACAGTGACCAGGCCCTGTGTGAAAAAGAAATGGCCCCCTAAACTTAATAACTGGTTGGGGAATCCTCTGAAGCAACAACTGAAATCAAGCCTTTGCTATAAGTGGCAATGACTCTTTCACATCTCTGTGGAGATATTTTGGCCCACTCTTTCTTGCTGAATTGTTTGAATTCAGCAAAAAGTGAGGGTTTTCAAGTATGAATGGCCTTTTTAAGGTCATGCCACTGCATTTCAATCTGATGCAATTCTGAACTTTGACCAGACCACTACAAAACCTTGATTTAGTTTTTTTAATATTCTCCCAAAAGTCTTGGGAATGATTCAGATGTTTTTGTTTTTTGTTTGTTTGTTTTTTGTGTTCAAAAGTAAGATAATTCTTTATGTTCTTTTTGGTCAACAGAGGTTTTCGCCCTTGGAACTCTGCCATGGATGCCATTTTTGCCCAGTCTCTTCCTTATTGTTGTTTCATGAACACTGACCTTAACTGAGGCAAGGGAGTCTTGCAGTTCTTTAGAAGTTGTCCTGAGTTCCTTTGTGGCCTCCTGGATGAGTCATTGCTCTTCTGTTGGGGTAATCTTTGTAGGCCGGCTGCTCCTGGGAAGGTTCACCACTGTTTCATAATTTCTCTATTTGAGCTTAATGGTTCTCCCTATGGTTTGCTGGAATCCTAAAGCTTTAGAAATGGCTTTTGTAACCCTTTCCAGACTGATAGATGGGAATTACTTTATTTCTCAACTGTTTTGGAATTTATATGGATCATGTCATTTTGTTGCAGCGTTTTAGATCTGACTTGATTTTGTTGGGACAGATTCTGTTTAAGTGATTTCTTGATTGAACAGGTCTGGAGGTAATCAGGCTTGGGTGTGATCAATGAAAATTAACCAACAATTGTGATTAGCCACAATTAATTCATGATTTAACAAGGGAGTAATTACTTTTTCACAGAGGGCCAGGTAACTGAATACAGGTAGTTTTTAAATGAAATCACCATTTAAAAACAGCATTTCAAGTTCACTTGTGTTATATTTGTCTCATATTTACATTTTTGTTTTGATAATCTTAAATATTAAAGTTATGCAAAAATATAAGAATTTGAAAATTGGGGCAATACTTTTTCACAGCACTGTATTTAAAACAACCAGACAGTTTGGCCTTACAAAAGACGGCTTAGCTTAATGCTAACAAAAAATGTGAATGCCATAGATGGGCTAACAAATAGCATCTATGTTTATAACGTTTAAGCAACGGCTACTGGAGCACAAACGGTGCAGTAATACATGTAGACAGACAATGTAGCAATATTGACGGGCATATTTTCTTTATCCTCTGTGGAAAACGATGAATATTATTGTAGCTTACTGTGTCACTGACAGTAGTTGTGAAACTCTTCTTTGTTAGTGTCTGTATGTCTGTATTATACTAGCCCCAGTGGCCAAATCAAACACACCAGAAGGTAATCTGGTGTATGATTTTATGAAGAACAATATTATTATTACTATATTATATATATATTTAGAACAATATATATTATTATTTCATTATTAAAAACACATTCTGAACATTTTTGTTGGGTTTTTTAGAGAGGCTGGAATGGATCAATAACATTTCTATTCATTACGATGCTATTAGATACAAGCGTTTGAAATTACGAGCGTGGTCACAGAACGAATGAAATTCTTATATCAAGGTACAACTGTGTATTTATATATATATATATATATGTTCCTTGTGATCCAAGCAAAATACCCTGACATTAAAAATTGCATTTTATTTTATCCATCCATTGTCTGTACCGCTTTATCCTCACAAGGGTCGCGGGCGTGCTGGAGCCGATCCCACCTCTCTTTGGGCGAGAGGCATGGTACACCCTGAACTGGTCACAAGCCAATCGCAGGGCACACATAAACAAACAACCATTCGCACTCACATTCACACCTATGGGCAATTTAGAGTTTTCAATCAACCTACCATGCATGTTTTTGGGATGTGGGAAGAAACTGGAGTGCCTGGAGAAAACCCACGCAGGCACGGGGAGAACATGCAAACTCCACACAGGCGGGAGTTGAACCCCGGTCCTCAGAACTGTGAGGCAGATGTGCTAACCAGTTGTCCGCCGTGCCGCCTATTTTATTTTATTTTTATTTATATTTATTTTTTTTGTGAATATTCTAAAACCCTGGAAATAAAATCAGTGAGTAACACAATATTAATGTTTTTAACAAGACAGGACCAAGACCATCTTCATCTTGTTTTACATTTATAACATTTAAATTTTTTCTAGAGGTAGAAACTTTAGAAACGGGTCATTTTCACCTATACAACACAAAAGGAGAGGTAACCTGACTAAATTAAATACAGTACATTTAAGGACTGACCACCAACAGAATGCAATCTGACTCCGGTAACCTTGTGAATGGAAACAAAACGGTGACCACCCACAGGTAGAAAAATGACATCATAGACTTCAACAGCACTCACCAAAAAGAGGGACATTGCCGTCGTCTTTGAACACACCTGAAGCCGTATATCCCCTTTTCTTTTACAGATCCAAAGTTTTCTTTCACTGGATGAGCTTTCCTGATACAATGTTCTTGTCTCTGTGACTTACAATGAGAAAAAAGAGCCCTGTAGTCTGGCCCTTATCCTGACATACTTCCTGAGCAGCATTGTTAGCCAGAGGAGAGGAAACACATGCACACAAATGCATACACACACATACACGCACACACACTATGGAAAGCCTGTGTCAGGAGAACAAAACATGGAAAGCAAAAATAAGTTTTTTTCTTCATCTTTTGGCCTGCACTGCTTTGGCCAAGGTCAGTGTTGAAGTGGAGAACAAGCTGTATTTTCCCTTGGTCAAACTTAGAATCTGGTTGTTGGACTGTGGAGGGAACACAACTAAGGGACTCCAGATGCACATACTTGCATATAAAAAGAAAATGATCTGCAACTTCCAATTATTCTTGGCTGATATTCTGAAACCTCTATAACACGAGATGACAAACCATCAATTTTAACCACCAGATTCTTCAGGAATCTCTACTCTACGTCACTCCTATCCACCCTTAATTGCCGCGTTCCTCAAGGTTCTGTCTTAAGGCCATTGTTCTTTTCTTTAACACCTTACTCTTTGCTTATGTCATGACTCATGAGATATCAAACTTTTTGGATCAAGGGACCCCCTACAGGGGAGAAATTTTTTAAAGGATCCCGTCATAATCCAAACGCCAATTAAAGCTCACTACCACTTAATGCCACAGGACTTCAAAAGTTACGAGGAAAAAGTAAAGAAAAGTTACTGTAACAAATTAATATATTTGAAAGGAAAGAAGTTGTAATCTTACAAGAATAAAGTCATAAATTCTAAGGGGAAAAAAAGAGATAAAGTAGCAGTACAATGATATTAAAATCTGTTTTTGACAAGGGAAGAAAGTCACATTTTAACAAGTGAATTTCAAAAATAAAACTATTTTCTCATAATATAATGCCTTTTATTGATGCCTTTTATTCTGGAAAAGATGCCTTTATTCTCATCATATACCTTATCTTTGGGCCAATTAAAATCTCTCATATGATCGTGAGTTATCATCAAATAAATTTGCCATCTCTGCTTGAATAGTCTTATTTTTTGTATTTTTGCACAAAAGACAATCCAGTAAGATAGTCCTATTTGTTTTCCAAAATAAGGCTTATTTTTTGAGACTATAGTCCTATTTCTAGATATTACAAGCCATAATATTATAAGAGTAAATTTGTACTTTTTAAATTCACTTGTTAAAATGAGACTTTCTTGCCTCATTAAATATCCATCCATCCATCCATTTTCTTCCGCTTATCCGAGCTCGGGTCGTGGGGGCATTGACTAAATACACCTTATCCATTGGTTATGTAATCCATTGGCATGGCAACATCCATTACATTCAGTGCTACCTCCCCTAAATTCAAAATAGAGTCCTGCATATACTTAACATCGTTAAGTACCTTGAAAGGCATCCAAATAAACCCAAGCTATTCTTATTAGGGTAACTCTTGGAGAACTGTTGTATATTATCATTCTGCATGTTCTCCCCGTGCCTGCATGGGTTTTCTCCGGGCACTCCGGTTTCCTCCCACATCCCCAAAACATGCATGGTAGGTTAATTGAGGACTCTAAATTGCCCGTAGGTGTGAATGTGAGTGCGAATGTTTGTTTGTTTGTATGTGCCCTGCGATTGGCTGGTAACCGGTTCAGGGTGTACCCCACCTCCTGCCCGAAGATAGCTGGGAGAGGCTCCAGCACGCCCACGACCCTTGTGAGGATAAGCGGCTCAGAAAATGGACGGACGGATGGACGGACTTTCTGGAGGGCATCAACTTATCCAAGAACGGAATTTTTGAAAGTGCTTCTATTCTGGTAAAAGTGTATGTATTTTAGTGGCCCCCAAACTGATCCTCCCAAAATTCGATCAATAGGTCCTAACTTCAGTTTCACAGATTAACACGAAATTGGGTGGACACGTGTATCATACCAAGACACGCCAAAGGAACCATGGTATCAAGGAACCATGTCTGAAATTGAACAGTCAGTCGTTTTGGTTTGAAACAGCCATTTTGGGCGGATCCAGGGCTTGTACTTTGACAAACTCCGACCAGGGAATTCGCCCAACTTAGCCCCAATTGGAAGCGGGTGTCCTAGACTGATGGGTGACACTAAATTCCCAAGATTTTTTTGCCTCTGGCATATAATGTGGGCGGAGCATGGCGTCATAAACTCTGGCTCAGTTCCACCCCCGGAAAGCAAAAAAATTTGCCCCCAACAGCAGCTTGACTCATCACCATGAAATTTGGTGGCCATGTCTATCATAACAGGACACACAAAAAAGTCACATGCCCGAAATATGATTGGAAATCAGCCATTTCGGTTTAAAGCATACATTTTAGGCAAATTCCAAGAGCCCAAATGAGCCCCAATCGGAAGCAGTTGTCCTCGACAGATTGGTGATGCTCAATCATAAAATCTTTGCTGGCACCATCTAATTTGGGCAGTGAATAGTGCCAAAGTTTCAAGATCATTTCCAGGATTCATCATGAGAAAGGGGTGCAAGGGCCCATTCATCGCTGCTTGCTTGAATTATTAGTATTATTATCTTATGAATGAATATTCTTTCATGTGCAATAAAGGTTTCAAAAACAGCTAGAGGCACACATACTGAGAATGTGATCGTCCATATGGTGAAATAGCAACCTGTGTGTATAAACACCGTGAAGCCGCAAGCGAATCCCACTCAGACTTCATTCTCCACAAAGCCCACTAAAGCCTCCCTCCACTGCATCAAAGTGCTTGTTGTGTGCTTAGGTTTTAACATGGGGGGATGACTTTCTGTGGGATTGTTATCACTCCTTTAAGTGCTAAGCCATGAGGGAGGCCTCTGTGATGACTGTTGCCAACAGGAGTGGTCTGAAGTCTCCACGCTATCCGAGTGACACTCCCCGCCGCCCAGTGTGATAAGGTTGGAAAAATGGAAGGTCGATGTTGCATTAGCCCAACCTTGTCATTGGCGACTGAAGGTAATAAACACATTGTCAGACAGGGGAGGCTGGATGTGTCAAAAAAAAAATCTATAAATAAAAAAATGACACCACTGACAAATAAAAAGGCAGCCTGCCCCCTGCTGGCCTCTCTTTAGCATGAACGTACAGTAAACCCTCATGAAAAACTTTATATTGATAGTTTGAACCACTGATGATCTCCAAAACACTTATTATTTCAAACTCAACTTACATTTTCTTTAAAAATACTTGATTTAAGAAAAGAAAAATGGACCTGGACATGCAGATGCAGCGAAGACTAACTTCCACTAACAACCCAGGCTAAACTTAGATCCTCCCCAACATACAAGGGTGTTTGTCTCTCAGTTGACATGCATCACTTCAACAAGCAAAACTTGAGCTTTGAAAAAACAAGGAAAATGAAATGAGGAATATGTTACTTCATTTAAGATAAATTATCTGCCAATAAAACAGGAAGATTTTACTTGGTAAGTAAACGTACTGTAGCTAATTTCAACCTTCCCCCCACTGATGTATTTAAACTATTATTAGGCTGCGACTGTATTCCTTGTTTTAAAATTTTACTTACTCATAAGCAGTAATAAAATCCCAATAACAATTTATAATACCGTATTAGGATTCTAAGGGAGAAAAATCCTTGCTTACTCAGTTGTCTATCTAAAGAATATAAATATTCAAATATATATATATATATTATATTAATAATATTATTATATTATAATAAATATAATATGTACCCTGCCTCTAGCCCAGAGTCAGCTGGGATAGGCTCCAGCACACCCAAGACCCTAGTGAGGATAACCGGTACAGAAAATGGATGGATGAAATATTTTGTTTTACTTAGATTTTGATTGCGTGTTTACTATTAGCCAGGCTGTTGGCGACATCTTGTGGCATTTTAGAGGGTTAAAGAAGTGGGCAACACTAAATTGGCAAACATTTTGAGTTTAAGTTGTTGTGGACGAAGTTTGATGACTCGTCATAAAACACGAAACTTGAATAACTCAAGTCCAGGAAGCGAGTCATAGGCACTCACTACTGAAATGTAAAAAATCAATAACTCAGCTCCTCTGCATTGAGTGCTGCATCTTGCGCACCACCAAGTTTTGCAGTTTTCGTTGCGTGACGAACCTTCATAAAACATAAAGCGTATTATTGTAAAGATACTCCTGGAGAATCGTGAAATCCAAGGATGACATTTGAAATCCTCCCCCCAGGCCTAATCCCAGGGGACTAAATACTTCTGTTGTCATTCCCTGCTGCCTTTAAGTGGTGGAACTGCCTCAATCTTGGGTTTAGCCATTATTGCACATTGACTTGGCAAGACTTATTAAAAAAGTTAATATACAGTAGATATCCTTTAAAAAATATTTTGGTCAGACACAAAAGATGTCATTTCATGAAAGTTAAATTACGCTTACCATAGTTACACTAAATAAGGTTAAGTTAAAGATACTGCCAAGCCAGAGCTTTTTAACCCTCCTGTCACAATTCTTTCTATGGCACGCCAAAAATGTTCATGAGTCAGTGTGACCCACGATGTGTTTAACTATCAAAAACTATATCTTCAGTCAATAATTAGTGCATCAATTAGAATCACCCATATGTTTTACCCATAAAAATATATTTTTAGTAAATATTTTGCCCTAGATGAGAAAAGTGGCCTTTTGCCTGCAGTACATTGTTTTTATTTGTTCATCAATGCAAAAAAAAAAAAAAAAAAAAAAAGTGCAGGTAGGAAGGAATGTTTGTGCAATGCCTGACTAAGTTTGGTGCAAAATTTACCACAATACCACATACACATTGTTGGTTCACTGAAAACATTACGTGGCAACTGGACCAATGCACCCAAAAGAACAGAGGGGTGTGGGGTGTGGGTGGCAAACAACACTCGTCAGGCATATATGCTAGCATCATGCTTAGCCTATATAATGATTTGTACTAATGAAATCCATGCTTTCAAAGCCTTGTCTTGCTGTTTACTCAGGTTAAACTGTTGTCATGTTAATAACGAGAGAAGGAGCGAACATATAGGCTCGCTGCAGCAGACAGACAGACAACTAGACCATCAGACAGGCAGATAATTTAAAGACAATTTTGCAATTTAATGGAATGGATTAATTGCATTTCCATTTATTTCAATGGGAAAAAATACCTCGTTTTAAGAACATTTCAGGTTACAAACGGAGTCATGGAACAAATTACGTTCGTAACCCGAGGCTGTACTGGATTTGTAAATAAACATTTGAGGTTTGCTAGTAGTTTTGTAAACTATATTGCTCTATATCAGTGGTGTCAAACATAGAGCCCGTGGACCAAAACCAGGCCGCAAGGAGGTATAATCTGGCTTGCAGGATGAATTTGAAAGTGGAAAAACTACATTATACATCATGGTGGTGGGGAGTAGGGATAATTTTGAGAATTATAATATGCTCACGTGGAAAATGGAGTGGTAATAATTCCTAAGTTTACTTTAATTTTAAAGTACAATGCTATTTTTCAGTTCCAGTACCTGTGACTTACAGTTTTGTGCCTTGAAATACAATCACTGTGATCAGTTATTATGCACACAAGTAGATGACAAACTGAAGAAAAAAATTCTTCTGGAAATCTGAGGTTGTTTTGTAAAATGATTTTTAAATATGTAAATTCTAAAATTTCGCTCACGTATTTTTTTTGTTTTGCATTAAAACAATGTGAAAAACATCCACCCATCCGTCCATTCTCAACACCGCTTACCCTGGTTAGGGTCACGGGGCATTTGAACCTATCCCAACTGACTTCAGGCAAAAGGCGGACAACACCCTGAACTGGTCGCCAGTCACAGGGAACATATAGACACAGACAACCATTTGCACTCATATTCACAGTGAGGGGGAACTGAACCCACACTGCCTACACCAAAGTGTGGCGAGTGTATCACTACACCATCAGTGACTTGTGAAAAACATTGTTATTTATTTTATTACATTAAGTATGGTATGATTTTAGTGCGGCCCTTGACATCAAATTACGTTGTATGTGGCCCCTGAACTACAATGAGTTTGACACCCCTGAAGTATTAAAGTTTATGATATTTAGCAGCATACAAAAGAATGATTAATAAATAGGAAAAACTGTCTATTTGATTTTAATGGCATAATAATAGGCCCATTGTCAAGTCAAGTCAAGTTCATTTGCATAGAAGGGCTTCACAGGCCCACCGCTGACAAAGATCGACAACATCCCCTGATTTAAAACCCCCAATCATTATCATTATTCTTAACTACCCAAATTTGGTTTCTAATTTAAAAGAAAGGTAGGTTTTAAGTTGAGCTACATGAAGGTCTGATGATGATACTGGTAACAGTTACAGGCCAATCTTTATATATAATATAATTTATTTAATTTTAAATTTATGTTCCTCTCTATCATCCGTCCATCCATTTTCTGTACCGCTTATACTCACTAGGGTCGCGGGCGTGCTGGAGCCTATCCCAGCTATCTTCGGCCGAGAGGCAGGGGACACCCTGAACTGGTCGCCAGCCAATCGCAGCCTCTCTATCATCTACTAACAATTTCATACGACATTTATGCTGTGAAACAAGAGTTAATAAAAATCTGGACCTCCTGTATGCCAATGAGAAGGGATCATATGACTCATCTTCTCTTCAGTCTCTGGGGAATTGGACCACAACTTCATATATCTTGATACCACCTACAGGCCGCTAGTGGAACAGCACGTTGGCAACATAGAGTCAGTAGTGTGACAGTTGGTCTCAAGACACAGTGGAGGCGCTGCAGATGTTATTCACGGACTGGTTGTATGTTTCTGTTTTTATTGTTTTTAACTTTGTTATTGCTTTATTGTTTTGAAATATTTTCGTTTATGTTCCATTTGTACTTAAGTACAGCACTTTTTTCAGCCGTGAAAGTTTTTTAAAGTGCTTTATGAATAAAGTTTAGTTGAGTTGAATTGACTCTTTACGAACATCCGTCAATCCATTTTCTATAGTGCTTGTTGGTGCCTCATTAGGGTCGCAGGTGAGCCTTTCCCAGTTGACTTTTGGCAAGAGAAGCAGGATACATACTGGACTGGTCACCAACCCATAGCAAAGCACATATACACAAATGACCATTTACACAGACATTCACTCCTACAGTATGGGAAATTTAGATATGGTTTCTGGCCAAAAGCCAGTTGGTTTAGGCTCCAGCTACCCGCCTCCCTGATCTATATACTGGAAGCGGCACATAAAATGGGCGGATGGATGGTCTGAGTACCTGGCGACCAGTCCTGAGGGGAGATGGGTGGTTTGTTGACAGCCATTCAGAGACTCTGCTTGGCCAGGAACTAATACACATTTTATTCAATACTGTTTGGGTACTGTAACCTTTTAACAAAACTGGGCTGTTATCCAGTTGACAGCCACTTAAAAATTGGTGTCATGTTTGTATTTGGCTCTCCAAAGGCCACACTTTGGCCTGTCAAGTTGCTGTGTTTGTAATCAAAAAGTACAGCACGATCAAATGTCTGGTTGGACACGGTACTCTCGTGTTTATAAAAAGAAGAAGAAGCTGGATTTTAAAATGTTTTAACAGGAGCTGGTGTAAAGATATATGCTACTGTTTTTGGCAAGCTGTCTGGAAGATGGATTGTGCTCCCTGTTGGTTGTTTGGATTTCTCTTTTCTGCCGGTCTCCCACTGGTCCAAATGCCAATGCCACAACAACAGTCTGCCGTGGCATGTCGTGTTGTTGTGGAGGTAATTTGGGGATATTAAAAAAATAATAATAAAAATAAAAAACGGCGGCACGGTGGCCGACTGGTTAGAGTGTCAGCCTCACAGTTCTGAGGACCCGGGTTCAATCCCCGGCCCCGCCTGTGTGGAGTTTGCATGTTCTCCCCGTGCCTGCGTGGGTTTTCTCCGGGCACTCCGGTTTCCTCCCACATCCCAAAAACATGCATTAATTGGACACTCTAAATTGCCCGTAGGCATGACTGTGAGTGCGAATGGTTGTTTGTTTCTATGTGCCCTGCGATTGGCTGGCAACCAGTTCAGGGTGTACCCCGCCTCCTGCCCGATGACAGCTGGGATAGGCTCCAGCACGCCCGCGACCCAAGTGAGGAGAAGCGGCTCAGAAAATGGATGGATGGATGGAAAATAAAAATCACACACACAAATAGACACTTAACACAAGCATAGCAAATTGCAATGGTTCTCAAACTGGGGTCCCTGGAGCCCTGAGGATCCAGTGGCCGTAGCTTGAGGGTCCACAAAATAATTTACAATACAATTGTATGCTGTAAAAAGTGCATACATACGCATGAGGACAGTGATGTGTAATTGGCGTGAGGATTTTGAAGGGTCCTTGGAAAAAATGTCTGTAAGAGGTCCTTGTACCCAAAATGTTTCAGAACCACTGGCAGATTGTGTATGTCAAAGTTATATTTCTGCAAAAATGTTCAACTGGTGTTAGCGTGAAGGAAAGGACCCCTCAATTGAGATAATCCATTTTGTTATTTCTACAGCCTGGGAACGTCTTTCTGGAAACAACAAAAGTGCATTTAAAGGATTTTGTGTCTGATGCTCTAAGACTTATGCAATTTAACCAAAACTGCAGTTAATCTTTGTTTTAAAAAAAATAAATAAATCATCACAACAGCAGAGCCATAATTATACTGCAGTTCAAGTCAGAATCCTACTACCTGAGGCCAGGGTAGAGCTACTTTGCAAAAATCTTTTCATTTTCATTCAACCCTTCTGTTATATTTTGGGTCAAATAGGCCTGTGTTATTTATTTATTTATTATTTAAATAAATCTACTGGACTTTCATATTTTTGTCTACTGGTAAAACAGATGTCAGGGGCTGGCTAACTTTCTACCAAAGTATAAGCCCTGGAATTCACTCAAAAAGGCTGCTTTAAAACAAAACGGCTGACCTCCTTTTTAATTTCATGCATGGGTCCTTGAGACTTTTTTATGCATCCTGTTATGATAGACATGTTCATCCAGTTGCGTGTCGATCGGTGACACTTCTGCTGGGGCTGATTTTTTTCTAACTCCCAAATGAAGTAAGAGGCCTGTAATTCGCCCAAAATAGCCAACTTAAATTTCAACCGCGGGTCCTCGAGACTTTTTCCATGCATCCTGTCAACCAAAGTCAGCCCAGTTTCGTGTTGATTAGTAAAACTGGTGTCTAGGGCTGATTTTTTTCCAAGTTTATAACATTGTAGCTTATATAAACTCTGGAATTCACCGGAAATGGCTCCTTCAAACTAAAATGGCTGACTTTCTGTTCAATTCCCTTCATGGGTCCTTGAGACTTTTTCATGCGTCCGGTCCTGATAGGCGTGCACCCAATTATTTGTCGATTGGGAAAACTGGTGTCTTTTTTCTACAGTGCCCTGAAAAAGTAATGGCCCCCTTCTCAAATTCTTATATTTTTGCATAATTTCCCCCACTTGAATGTTTAAGATCATCAAACAAATGTAAATATACAAATATAACCCAAGTGAACTTGAAATTCTGTTTTTAAATGGTGATTTCATTTATTAAGGAAAAAAAATATTCAAAGTTACGAAGTTTCTTTAGAACAAAGTTTAAGTCCTGGAATTTGCCAGAAATGGCTGCTTTGAACCAAAATGCCCGACTTCCTGTTCAATTTCATTCATGGGTCATTGAGACATTTTCATGCGTCCTGTCATGTTGGACATGTCCACCCAATTTTTTGTTGATTGCTACAACTGGTGGGGTTTTTTTCTACAGTAACTTTATAACAAAGAATGAGCCCTAGAACTTGCTTAAAATGTTTGTTTTTTTTAAACAAAATGACTGACTTTCTGCTCAATATCTTGCAAGGGTCCTTGAGCCTTTTTATGCATCCTGTCATGATCGACACACCCAGTTTTGTGTTGTGATTACTTTTCCAACTTCCAACTTCCAATTTCTCCAAAATGTCCACTTTAAACCAAAATGTTCCACTTTCTGTTAAAAAAAATGTCATGGGTCCTTGAGACTTTTTCTTGCGTCCTGTTATGATAGACATGTCCAACAAATTTCATGTCAATCTCCGAAACTGTTGTCATAGGCTAAATTTTTTCTAACTTTACTGATGGCACTACTAGGTCGCTTTTGGGGAGTCATGTTTGGGACCCCGGCGGCACGGTGGATGACTGGTTACCACATCTGCTTCACAGTTCTGAGGACCGGGGTTCAAATCTGGCCTCGCCTGTGTGGAGTTTGCATGTTCTCCCCGTGCCTGTTTGGGTTTTCTCCGGGTACTCCGCTTTCCTCCCACATCCCAAACGCATGTACGGTAGGTTAATTGTAGACTATAAATTGGCTTTTGAAGCATGTTGGTTCCCACAAAAATACTATTTATTCATCAGAAGAAGAATTACAAATAATTCTAAACATAGTTAAAAGTAGCTTTTCCGTACTTGTACTGCTTTGATTAATATGTATAATCAGCATTAACAACACACAGTGTTTGTTATTGAAATGGTTATTAATGGAGTTAATATGAGTTATCAACCATTTTTCCAGGGATTTATTTATTTATTTTCATTTTCAGACACTTTTTCATCACTAAAAATTCCCAAGCTGAAATTGACTTCCAGAAGTATTGCCGTTGGTGAGAAATTAATGTAAGTATGTAGAGTGTTAAACTCCAAGTGAGTGTATACAGTATGTGATGTCAATTTATGTGCGTGCATACCAATGATTCTTTCAAGCGCGTGCAACACATGTCCGGGATCAAGACCGGCGAGTGTAATTTAATTAAAAATTCCTCTGCCCAACACGCCCAGCCGACCAGGATCACGACACGAACGTGGAGCATGTGCCACTCTCTTTTTTTTTTTTTTTTTAATGGAAGGCTATTAAGTTTCTACTCTTGTTCTACTCTCTAATAATAACAGCATAGGAAGACTTTCAAAGAACAATGGAGTGCCCATACATGCACGTGTTTTTCAAATAGTTGGAGAACCTTACCTAAAAAATATTGATGTTTTATCTTGCAAATACTGTGTATGAATTTCTTTCTGGAAAATACAGTTTATTCCCCCCCCCCAAAAAAAAGTATTTTTTTCTTGAAAAGATACTATGGACTTTTTTCTCTGAATATTACATTGATATCAAAAATACATTATTTTAATCTTGGAAATAGGCAACATTTTATCTCGAAAATGTACAACTTTAATTCATGTAAGATTACAAATTTAATCTTCAAAATGTAAAACATTTTTTAAATCGTGATTTTTTTTTTTCTGAAAATATCCAACATTGGATTTGGAAAATATGCAACTGTTTATTTCGAAAATATGACTTTTATTCTCAAACTATACAGCACTTTCTTGAAAATGTCTTCAATCTCGAAAATATTCGACTATTATTCTCCAAGTGTACTACTTTTTTTCTTGAAAATACACTATTCTCATAATATTACGTCAATCTCGAAAATGTACAGCTTTAATCTCAGAAATGTTATACTTTATTCTCTAAAATATGACTTTTCATCTCAATAATATAAAACCTTTTTTATGAAAAATGTGTCTTATCTTGAAAAAACACGACATTTTACCAAAAAAAATTACTATTGTATTTTTTAGCTCTATGATTTTTGAGTATACACAAATTTGTATCTATATAAATCATAACTTTATCCAATCTCAAAAGTATTCACATTTTTATTTAAAAATATACTTTTTTCTTGAATATATAAAACTATATAGCTCTAAAAGCTTTACAACTTAAAATGAAAATATAAAATTTTTGTCTTGTAAAATTATGACTTCTTTCCCAAAAAAAATATAATGGGAATGTTAAAATATTCAACTTTTTACCAAAAATAAAGAACATTTTATCTAAAAAAATATATACAACTTTAGTGCCACAATGTTAAGACTTTGATCTGAAAATATAGAGCTTTTTACCTCGAAAATGTCAACCTTTGTTTCCTCAAAGTATGCAAATTTATTCTCATACTATACTATGCATAACTTTCTTCTCACAATATTATGACATGAATCTCGAAAATATAAAACTTACTTCTTGCAAATATGACCTTTTATTCAAGAAATATCTGACATTTTACTTAAAATTAAAAAAAATTCTTGAAAATATACAACTTAAATCTACAAAATATATATATTTTTTTTTAATCTGAAAAAATTACCACTTTAACTCCTAAAATTACTTTAATCTCTGAAATTGACGATTTAATTCAAATTAGACTAAGAATTTCCTCTTGAGTGTACGCAACTTATTTTCTCAAAAGCATACAACTCTTGTAATAGTTCTTTATCTCGGTGACAATATTGAACATGAAACATGCTCATAGAATAATGTTCAACTATTTTTTACAGTCTACTGTGAAACCACATTCCAGTTCAAATACCTACGACGGTATCCTTTAAAAAACAGTCACTGCAAACTGGCAACAACGATGTGCCTCAGCTTGTTACGAGCACTGGTGCAAAACAAGGCGAGAGGGGCGGGGAGTTGGAGGGTAACTGGGGTCTTTCTTCCTGTGTGTATTCAGAGTAAATGCAGCATGTCAAAGGGGGGATTTATTACGTCCCAAAAGGAAAACATTACGCCCACGATGAAAACATGATTGGGCGACCTGGGTAGCTCAGCCTAACTTCTGATCCACTGTCACAGTAATTACCCCCGGACCCCCAACTATCCACAAAAGCCCAAAAAAGAATGCCGCCTCCGAGAGCCAAGTCTCTCACAAGTGGCGAGAATGGCCCCAAAGACCCCCAGAGCGAGACTTTGCGGCATCTCCGCCTCGTTGACAGCAGAAGTCCGCTCGGTCTTGCCAAGTATTGGGGAACTCGACACACATTGGCGGGAATAGAAACAAAAGTGCATAAAAGGCACATTCATAAATTCACATAATGCCATAGAATAGTATGCAGTTGGTCGGTAGGCCTAAAGTGACTGGATTATGTTACACTGTTGCCACAAGGGCCAAACAAGGAGTGCAAGCGAGGACTCGGCCATTAAGAGTTGCTTCTCAAACTGGGCTTCCCTGCTAAACCTGCTGACCACAGATAAGGGGGAGAAAATGGATGGATGGATGGATGTTGATTATTTCAACAATATATAACTAAAAAAAGATTCATTGAAAAGTGATTTTAAAATAATGGAAACATAGTTATTTTGTTATAATTAATTTGAAGAATATAAACAATGCATAAATATTAATTTTAAAAAATTGTATATTTCAAAAGGATTAATACAAAAATAATTACACATATAAACATTTTAAAAAAACGTTATTTAAAGTCTGTAAATTGCAAATGAGTTTTCGGTAGCCTTGCCTGGATAAATAATGGTTAAATAAATAAATAAATAATTGATCCCAAAACAATTTTAAAGTCAATATTTACACTTTTGTAATTTCTTCGAAAAATATATACGGTGCAAAAATATTAATTCATACAAAATACATTGAATAATGGAAAAATATCCACAACATTAATTAAAAACATTAATTAGAACAATATATACTTGAAGAAATATTAAAAGAGAAATAAGAAACATTATGCTAAAAATATATTTTTTAAATAATGTTTGTTTTATTTTGGTACAAAAAATAAACCCGATGTAATGATTATTATTATACAATTACAAATACTTCCAAAAGAATTTTTTTATTAATAAGAACAATAAAGTAATTTAAAATATGCAATGAAAAACTAATAATTAAAATATATATACTTAAGTATTTTTTTAAATACTTAAGAAAATATGCAATTATTTTGTTATTAATTTGTATATTACCTGTACTTAAAAGTAGAAAAAATAAGGTCAGCAGACAGGTTTTATCCCCATGTTTTTAGCTTTTACCAGAAATTTGAAAAATACATACTGTACTTTAAGATGAAATAAAATAATTATTAAAACAGTATGCACTTCAAAATATATTAACATATAAACATAATGAGAAAACAATACTGTCATTAGAAAAAATATATAATTTTAAAAATATATAAAACATAATATAATAAATAAATAAATATGTTATAAAAAAAAATCTAAAATCAATTAGGAAGAAAATATACTTAAAAGAAAGAAAATGACAAAAATAAGGTCAGCAGAGAACATTTCAACTTAAAAAAATGTTTTGTTTTGTTTTGTTTTACTTAAAATGGGTCAATTTGACCCACAACATAATAGGAGGGTTAAATTAAAGACAAACATCTACACCACAATCTTATTTTTGATTATTTGAATATATACAGTGGAGGTAAAATCCTGAAAATGTCACAACTGTAAATCAGTATTGACCAAAACAACGTCCTCCAGAGGTTTACAGGGTGGAAAATGACAGAAGTCATGTTTGCTCAAGCATCACAAGCACCCAGTGGACACCACAAAGAATACACAGAGAGGGTCTTGTTCTGGCGGCCTGACGTGAGGGTTCGCGCCGGCAGGTAGGAGTCAAATGATAGGCCGTCCTCACAGACTCAGCACAGAGGACGCACTGTTTGCCCAAAGAGCCAAAGCATCCACTGGAATGCGTGATGGGACCACAAGGAACTCTCATTTCAACCCATACCTTTTATCACCTCGCCCTCGCGTACCCCTCCCCAACCCTCCACCCCCCAAAAATAAATAACTAAATGACATTTCCACAAGGCCTTCGATCCGACTTCAATACAGTGGTGCTTTGACTTTTATTCGTATTCGTGCGAAAATTTCAAATCATCTTTCAACGGGCACTGTGCTGCTCACTCTGGTCTGCATGCCTTGGCCACCAGAGGGCAATGTAATACATAGAGAGACGTAGATTTGATGATAAAACACAGAAGAAGACAATCTCAACTATCCATCCATCCATCCATTTTCTGAGCCGCTTCTCCTCACTAGGGTCCCGGGCGTGCTGGAGCCTATCCCAGCTATCATCAGGCAGGAGGCGGGGCACACCCTGAACTGGTTCCCAGCCAATCGCAGGGCACATAGGAACAAACAACCATTCGCACTCACAGTCATGCCTACGGGCAATTTAGAGTCTCCAATGAATGCATGTTTTTTTGGGATATGGGAGGAAACCGGAGTGCCCGGAGAAAACCCACGCAGGCACGGGGAGAACATGCAAACTCCACACAGGCCATCATGCGGGTCAAACTGAGCCATTTCACGTTGAGAATTGTTTTTGTTATTATTATTAAAATGTAACAAAAATCGAAATTTTCTGAGTTAACTCTTATTACAGCCCACACTACTGGATAAACTCAGGATCACCACCCGCCGCGCCAGATTTACGCAGGTCACGAAAACAGAGCCACGTATGTGCAGAACTGACAGTGACAACAGCAAGAGCCAAACGCTCTAACCAGTAGCAGTAGCACTGCTGTCAGTGTCAACCGAACTGAGATTTTAACGATATATCTTGCTTGTGAAATGAGATAATGAGATAATTATTTTCAAATTCACATAAAGTAAGAAAAATTAATATTCAAAAAAATAATAATAATAATAAATGTGCAGTAAACGGATGTGGAGGACCCCATGACTGGGTTGCCCTAAATACGCCCCTGATAATACCACACGGCCTTCAGGTGAATTGAACTTTTTTTTTGTTTTTCCCAAGGTGAATTGAACTGATTTTACATTATTGCCAAAGAAAGAATCAGTGCCAGGTGGAGTCAACAAAATCCTTTGCAATCAACAGAAATTTCACTAACATATACAGTGGTACGGAAAGTATTCAGACCCCCTTAAATTTTTCACTCTTTTTTATATTGCAGCCATTTGCTAAAATCATTCAAAAATCATCAAAGTTCATTTTTCCCCACATAAATTTACACACAACACCCCATATTGACAGAAAAAAAAGAATTGTTGAAATTTTTGCAGATTTATTAAAAAAGAAAAACTGAAATATCACACAGCCATAAGTATTCAGAACCTTTGCTCAGTATTTAGTAGAAGCACCCTTTTGAGCTAATACAGCCATGAGTCTTTTTGGGAATGATGCAACAAGTTTTTCACACTTGGATTTGGGGATCACCTGTCATTCCTCCTTGCAGATCCTCTCCAGTTCTGTCAGTTGGATGGTGAACGTTGGTGGACAGCCATTTGCAGGTCTCTCCAGAGATGCTCAATTGGGTTTAAGTCAGGGCTCTGGCTGGGCCATTCAAGAACAGTCACGCAGTTGTTCTGAAGCCACTCCTTTGTTATTTTAGCTGTGTGCTTAGAGTCATTGTCTTGTTTGAAGGTGAACTTTCGGCCCAGTCTGAGTTCCTGAGCACTTTGGAGAAGGTTTTTGTCCAGGATATCCCTGTACTTGGCCGCATTCATCTTTCCTTCGATTGCAACTAGTCGTCCTGTCCCCACAAAATGAACTTAAATGATTTTAACAGATGGCTGCAATATAACAAAGAGTGAAAAATTTAAGGGGGTCTGAAAACTTTCCGTACCCACTAATGAAGCATAATATTACCATTAAGCTAAGTCAGTCAGTAGCCTAAAGTGGTTTTTTTTAGGAGCCCCTGGGGATTTATATTGAGTCACTGCACAATAGATCAGCACCAGTGAGCCATGTCTTTTAATTATTTTACATAAGACTTCAAGCATGACTGAACTGGGACTTTTCATCATCATTATCATGACCCCCAAGCAGTCATTATGGTGAATGGTTTGCTTCAGCTTCTCAGACAGACAGACAGTGCACTTGCTAATGTCAAACTGGGCAGGGACCCTAGGAAAATATTATTTGCGGCATTGAAGGGGTGGGGGGCCTCAGTGACGTTCATACGACCCAAGGAATCCTCCTGTTTAGTTTGCTTATTTGGTACACCAAAAATGTTCATGGGTCAGTTTGACAAGGTTTGTGTTTGTGTGTATGTTTAATCATCAAAGAAAATTCTAAAGTTTTAAGATGGGTCGATTTGACCCACTGTGTGTTTAACCATCAAAATGTGTGGTTTTTTTTAAATTGTGATTTTTAGACTAAAAAAATAAAACAACAAAGCCCTAAAAAAAGGAATATTCTTTACATTTTAAGTACATTTTTTCAGGGTAGAGTCCGCACTCTGGAATGACTTTTGAACTCTTGTAACCTTTT
Source organism: Phyllopteryx taeniolatus (assembly GCF_024500385.1). Taxonomy (NCBI): domain Eukaryota; kingdom Metazoa; phylum Chordata; class Actinopteri; order Syngnathiformes; family Syngnathidae; genus Phyllopteryx; species Phyllopteryx taeniolatus. The sequence continues at coordinate 7,972,861 of NC_084513.1, read as the reverse complement.
TTTTTTAAAACACGTTTAACAAGTTTTAATGGTCAAGCAACTTCAAAATGGGTCAGTTTGACAAACTATTTGTTTCACTGTCCCAAATTTGTTTGTGTGTTTCATTTGGGATAAATACAGTAAAACAATAAAATAACAAGGCTAACGTTTTAAAAAAATTACATTTTTAAAATATTTTTCTTCGTGTTTTAAAACATTAAACATACAACAGATTTTTGTAACCATCCCACCTAAATATTTGTTAAATTTGGGTTTAAAAAATACAATAAAACGAATAAAAGAACACGACAGCCCTGAAAACACCATTTACATTAAGTTTTTTTCTCTTTACATTAAAACTGGTCAATTTGACATAAGAGGAGGATTATGAGTTGTAGATTCTTTAAAAAAATAATAATAATAACTGGAGGTTACTGAATGACTCACCTTGAGGAGGCTGCCGTCTTTCCTCTTCTTCTTGTCCTCCTCCTCCGCATGCTGGTAAATGGGCATTGGTAGGAAGTCTTCTTCACAGCAGATGAAGCTCACGATGCATCCCATCCGAGCAGAAAGGCGGCCAATCCATTCAGCGCCCACCCGTGTGCTGTGACATGGCTGGAGAACTTCCTCAGCGTGGAGAATGCAACGCTTGCAACGCCAAAAAGGGGAAAAGTGCACACTTTGGATGGCCAACAGGTAGTCTGTCTCTCTTGCTCTCTCCTCTCTTGCTCTCTCACTCCGCATGTTCTCCTCTGGAGTTGTTTCTGCCCCCTGCTGGTTACTTTTAGAGCGCACACTGAAAACAAATTAAAATGTGGTAAAACTAACGTATTTTCATCGAAATAATGTATGATAGTTTAACACATTTTAGTCAAGTGCAACCGATGTACATGTTTGAATTAAGTTAAATTCAAAGGATTTTTTTGTTTCAAATAATTTTTCCAAGGATGCCCCCATAATCCGAAAGCCAGTTAAACATAACTACCATGTGTACCCCTAAATGCCATCAGTATTTTTTTTAAAAAGTGACCAATTTTTGAGAAAAGTACAAATGCTTTGATAACAAATTCAGCTTTTTTTTTACAAAACCAAAGATCCATTTTGCAAGGATGAAAGGCCGTAATCTAATGACAATAAAATTGGAATATTACAAGATTGTCATATTATTATTTATTTATTTTTACTTGAACAAAAGACTCATTTTAATTACAGCAATTTGGTAGCATTTCAGCTCATGCAATTTCTAGTTTGTATTCTTCTATTCACTTATTGACATTCCAAAACTTCCACATTTCTCCACCGATTCCAATGTGAAAATGTTTGTTAACTTCCACTTCTCCAATATTTCCACATTTTCACAAAAAAAACATTCAAACAAATAAATTCAAATAAAATGAACAAAATGAGACATTGAACAAATCTAAGTTGTGTTTTAAGTCATTTTACTGTTTTAAGTCATTTTACTGTCACACTTTCAAATATATTCACCTCATTCCAGAACACAAAGGTACACCCATTCAAACAGACTCCAAAATTCTCTTCAGCTTCTCAAGTCTCTTTCTTGGTTACCAGTGTGTAAAATTGTGATGCAACCAACCTACGTATCTTTTTTTATTCTTACCTCCCCTTATCAAATGACAAATAAACCTCTCATTTTAAAAAGTATTTACATTAGATTGCAAAACAACAGCTTGGAAACCAAACCTTATTTTAAAAAATACAAAATAATAAAAAAACATAAACCAGAACAGCAGAAAGAGAAATAGTCCTCAGATTTGTGACGCAACAATTCCAGTGTGTTGCGATAGTAACATCAACCCAGGTCATGCTCTGAATTCAAATAAAGCTACGGTAACAGCTTCAGAGGCCTCGCAGCATAGCAGTGGAGCTTGCTCTGGAAGTAGCAGTTGGAGTGTTAGAGTTTCCCCCCCCTGCTTTGACTCTTCAGGCCTTGTAACGAGAGCTTGTACCTTGTGACGAAAAGAAGAGATGTATTAATATCTGGCATAAGGGCCAATTATAAATGATGTTTGATGTAATGGTAAGGGGGGGGAAACATTTAGATGTCATAGGCAAAAAAGCTTTACAATTTAGCATCACCCATCCGTCTAGGACACCTGCTTCGGATGGGAAACCATTTGGAGGAAATTTCCCTTGTAGGAGATCGTCAAAGTACGAGCCCTGAAATTATCCCAAAATGGCTGCTACAAACCAAATTACCAACTTCCTTTTCAATATCAGACACAGGTCCTTGAAACATTTTCATGCGTTTTGTCATGGTAGACATGTTCACCCACTTTCATGTTGATCAGGGAAACTAGTGTCAGGGGCAGATTTTTTATTTTTATTTTTTGTTCTACTGTCTGTCTGTGTCAGATACTTGCTTCCAATTGGGGCTCTTTTGGCCAAAATGGCTGCTTCAAACCAAATTGGGCAACCTCGTGATCAATTTCGGGCATGGGTCCTTGAGACTTTTTTTCTGCATCCTGTTATGATAGACATGTCCACCCAATTTTAAGTTGGTCAGTGAAACTGGTATCTGGGACTGATATTTTTCCCAACTTTAACAAAATACGAGGCCTGGAATTTGCCCAAAATAGTTGCTTCAAACCAAAATCACAGACTGCCTGTGCAATTTCTAAGCACTTTTATGATACACGTTTACCTAATCTGGTGTGGATCAGTGAAACTGGTGTCAAGGGCAACTTTTTTTCAACTCTACCAGGGGGCACTACGAAGTCATGTCTGACCCCTACCATACATACATTTTCACCAGGATACATATGTTTGCAAAAACTGCTGAGTTTTCAGGAATGTTGAGGCTCCCAAAATGGCAATTCCAATCGCTAACAAAAGTCAATTCACTTATCAAAGGTATGTAGAAGAAAGCATCCCATACCAGTCTTTGACACCTTTGACTAGATCTTGTTCGGCAAGACTGATCAGCACCTGCGGACAGAAAACATGTAAAGCATTTAATGCACTATTCTTACATAACTGACTCAAACTGAACAATATTTGTGTTTGGCAATGTCTCCATTACATGCGTCCCATGGACATATCTGCACACTCACTGACAAATATGTGAAGTCTTTCTTCCACGAGTAAAAATGTTTTTATTGTCTTTTAGGGGATGCGAGCCTATTTCACCCCCCCCCCCCCTCCAAGCAGAAGCCACTCGCTTCGTTGCAACCCCCTAGGTTCGGCCCAGGTCGTCATGGTAAAGAAAGATGTACTCCACATTAGATCGCACCCTCAAAACAGGCTAATTTCATCAAGACAGTGGAAAGCGTTATATATTTGTTGCTCCTTAGGGGATTTTGACAATATCATGTCACAGACACGTTACCCCCTGGGAACTGTTTAAAATTGTGAACAAAATGTATAAAATGTCTCCTTTGTATGTAATGCAAGGTCTGTCTGTTACTGCCGTTGTATGTGTGCGCACCGTGCCAATGTCCTTCCTTTCCCGCATGTGGAACATCTTGTTGTTTTTCACCGCCACGTCCAATGTGCGTGTTAGGGCCTCTTCGAGGGACACGTCGAACTCAAACCTGGGGCCAAAGAAGTTGGATAGGAAGAGTACACACACATACACAGGAACACACACATACAGGAACACAGACGCACATATACACACACAAAGACATGGAACAAATATACATAGACACAAACCCACACAGACAGAAATACATACGCGCACACAAACAAACATGCCGACAGACTCACACACAAACACGTATACAAATGCACACAGAAACACGTTAACACACAAACACATGCACACAAAAAACACACACACAGAAACACTCAGACACATACGGACACACACGCACGCACATGCGCACACACATACACGTACACACAGTCAGAGCTCACAATATAGAAACTCATACTAGTCCATAACCAAAGAAGAACGGATGAAAGTCAGTCTGAGATCGTACTTCTCATCAAAGACGGGATTGACGGTCCTCTTCTTGACGTGGGTTCTCTTGCGGTGTCTCCACGTTTGATCCGGGAGCAAATACAGCCGCACATAAGCGTCCGTTCCATTTTCACTGCAGGGAAAGATGTCCCTGTGGACGGCACGGTAGTACGATATGTGACAAGCTGTGGCGATAAAAGTTGGTCGTCTTGTTCGACATCACAGCGATAGTTTATACACTCCTTTCACTGACTTGTTTACATACAGTATTGTATTTATTAGTACCCCAGAGAGGAAAATAGGATTTAATGCATGATATGAACCAAATTATGTCCAAGTGTGATGTGTTTGTTTGTTTTGGGGAGGTTAGGGGACATACAATACCTGCAGGAGTTGACCAAAATGACAAGTTTGTTCCTCAGAGTGGCGTAGCGCAGAGTCAGGTTGATCTCACCCAATGAACCACGATGTTTAAGGATGACCCTATGGAACATGAAAAACTCTTACATCAGGAGGAGGGTGGGGGGGGGGGGGGGAAGTGTCTGTGGACAGATGTCACGATTAATTTCGGAATTTTGTTGTTAAAAATGTAGAGAAATCTGTCAATTTGGGACATTTTTAGAATATGACAAAGCATAGTGTGAATATCCTGATTGTGCAGAATATTTGGACGTTGGAAAAATGACATTCTAATGACTCCATTAATTTAGGAATTTTTAATTTACAACCCCAATTCCAATGAAGGTAGGACATTGTGTTAAACATAAAAACAGAATACAATGATTTGCAAATCATGTTCGACCTATATTTAATTGAATACACTACAAAGACAAGATATGTAATGATATGTAAAAACTGATAAACTTTATTGTTTTTAGCAAATAATCATTAACTTAGAATTTTATGGCTGCAACACGTTCCAAAAAAGCTGGGACAGGGTTATGTTTACCACTGTGTTACATCACCTTTTCTTTTAAAAACATTCAATAAATGTTTGGGAACTGAGGACACTAATTGTTGAAGGTTTGTAGGTGGAACTCTTTCCAATTCTTGCTTGATGTACAGCTTCAAAAAAATATATCATAAATCACCCCTTTTTTTTGCCCCTAGCGCCTGTTTCACTGATTGACACAAAAATAGGATGACCATGTCGATCATAACGGGATGCACAAAAAAGTCTCAAGGACCCATGCCTAAAATTTAACTAAGTTGGACATTTTGGTCTGGAGCACAGTCATTTTGGACAATTCCACTTGTACTTCGGCAAACTCCTACTAGAGAATTCCCCCAAATGAGCTCCAGTCAGAAGCAACTATCCTAATGCGCCACACACTTTCAATGGGAGACAGGTCTGGACATGATTTGCAAATCATTGTATTCTGTTTAACACAACGTCCCAACTTCATTAGAGTTGGGGTTCATATGGAAAATTTGGAATTTGGCAGAAAAAAGTGGAGCTTTTTTTTTTTAATGGAAATGGTTGTTTATCTGTAATTTGACCTGCTCCAAGTTTATTTCCTTGTTATGGGTCAATGTGATTCACTTTTAGTTTGTTTCTTTGTTATGGGTGAGAGTGACCCATTTTTTGTTTGCTTCTTTTGTCTGGGCCAATTTGACCCACAGTTTGTTTCTTTAGTACACCAGAAATGTTCATGAGGTCAATGTGTCTGTTAGGTTTTTCTTTGGTATGGGTTAGTGTGACCCCTTTTTGGTTCGTGTATTCTGTATTGGTTAATGTGACCCACTCTTAGCTTGTTTGTTTGGTATGGGTGAGAGTGACCCATTTTTTTATTTTCTTCTTTAGTATGGGTCAATGTGACCCACAATTTGTTGCTTTAGTATACAACAAATGTTCATGAGGTCAACGTGACCTGCTGTTAGCTTTATCTTTGGTATGGGTCAGTGTAACCCATTGTCAGTTTGTTTCCTTGGGACACCAGAATGTTCATGGCTCAATATGACCCACTGTTAGATTGTTTCTTTGATATACCAGAAATTTCCATGGGTCAATGTGACCCGCTGTTATCTTGTTTCTTTGGTATGGGTCAGTGTGACCCATTTTTGGTTTGTTTCTTTGGTACGGGTCAATGTGACCTGCTGTTAGTTTCTTTGGTTCTGGTTAATATGAGGCGCTCTTAGTTTTTTTTTCACTGGTACACCAGAAACCTTCATGGGTCAATGTGACCTACTTTGTTTCTTTGGTATGTGTCAATGTGACCTGCTGTGAGTTTCTTTGGTACACCAGAAATGTTCATGGGGCAACGTGCACTACACTTAGTTTGTTTCTTTAGTACGGGTTAATGTGACCTGATGTTAGTGTCTTTGGTTTTGATTAATGTGAGCCGCTCTTAGTTTGTTTCATTGGTACACCAGAAACCTTCATGGGTCAAAATGACCTACTCTTTGTTTCTTTGGTATGGGTCAATGTGACCTGGTGTTAGATTTTTTTTTTCTCTATTGCACCAGAAAGGTTCATGCATCAATGTGACCCGCTGTGAGTTAGTTTCTTTGGTACACCAGAAATGTTCACGGGTCAGTGTGACCCACTCTTTGTTTTTTTTCTTCGGTATGCGTCAATGTGACCCGCTTTGAGTTTCTCTGGTACAGCATAAATGTTCACACACACCAAGAACTCACTCTGGATATGAAGTGCCATCTGCCAGATCGAAGCGTGACGATGCCAAAGCATTCTCCGACAGGAGGCTGTGGGAGTCATAGCGCCGCATGCTCATCGTAGCCGGGGACGAACTCAAGGCCTCCGAAGCCAGATAAGAACCTCGCCGGTGAGTCGAGTAGTCCTCAGGAAGGATTGTCCGGGGGTTGCCCGGATTGGCTGCGGACGAGACTCGACCAGCGGGACTCGTGTTTGAAGAAAGTGCTGATGAGGAGGATACACTCATGTTGCTATGTGGTATTTGTTGCTCCCCTTGAGGTGGGACGATGGGCTTTGGTGGTGGCTGTTCAATAGTAAGAATCTGTTGGGAATGGAGTTCGGAGGTTAATAAATTCTCAAAATCAACACCCATTTTCTTGTCATGAATTTAAAGGTGGTGTATTATGGAAAATTTACTTTTTAATTGCTCGTATACAAATAGATAGGCCTTTTTAGAGTATCTCCCCACCCATCAAGTGAAAAACTAAAACAACCAGTCAATCTTTTTTTTTTTGTCAATTTGTGCAAATGGTTCGGTAAGACAGACCTGAAGAATTTTGATTACAGTTGACGGGTTCCAAATTAGGGTTTCAAGCCTCCAATATAGGTTTCAAACTGGGGTTTGGTTTTCAGGTCAGGGTTTCTGGCTAGAGGTTTTGTTTTAAACTAGGATTAGGGTGTCAGATTAGGGGTTCAAAGCCTTGGTTGGAGTTTTAAAATTAGAATTTGGGTTCCAGGTAAGGGTTTCAAGCATGGGTGAGGGTTAGGGGTTTTAACTCAGGGTAGCTGCAGCTTTCAAGACAGCTGTTATTCGACCCTTACTAGAAAGACCCAACCTTGATCTTGATGAGTCTTTGCAATTATAGGCCCGTGTCAAATCCCCCATTTACTTTGAAAATTCTTGAAAAAAATCCTAGCACATCTTAATGATCACATGAGCAATCTATTTGAAGTTTTTCAGTCTGTATTCAGGACAGACCACTCTCCTGAAACAGCCCTTGGAAAGGTGACAAATGATCTTTTACTAGCTATGGACTGCAACACCTCATCAATACTATTATTACTCGACCTCAGCACTGCCTTTGATAGCGTCGATCGTAACATACTACTAGATTGCCTCAAAACGTGTATCGGTATTACAGGCTCAGCACTTTCTTGGTTTAGATTTTCTCTCACAGAGAGGACGCACTATGTAATCCATGGTAATGTGACCACTGTGTATTATAATGGCACTTGCGGAGTCCCGCAGGGATCGGTACTTGGCCCTTTGTTCAGTATTTATATGCTCCCGCTTGGAGATATCATACGCAAATATAAGATTAGCTTTCACTGTTATGCGGACAATACCAACTATAAGTGCTATTAAAACTAACCCACACGATTGCTGTAATTGCATGTCTCATTGATATTAAACTAACTTTTTGCTTTTTAACCTTGAGAAACCTCATCTTTGTATTATTGGCTCTGTGAGAGATGGGCGCTTGTTTAAGGACACCACTTTGGGTTTTGATAAAAGTACCCAAAGTGACTGGGCAAAAGAATATCAGCATTATATTTGACTCAACTCTCTCTCCTTTCAAATGCACATTAAGAATGTTACCAAAACTGCATTTTTTTCCATCTCCGCAATATTGCTATGACACGGCCCATCCTATCCGCTAGTGATGCAGAGATCATAGACCATCCATTTGTTCCGCCTCGACTATTGTAATGTGCTGCTCTGTGATCTTCCCATGTCTAGTATTAAAAGCCTGCAGTTAGTGCAAAACACTGCAGCAAGACTTTTGACAAGGATGAGAACGTTTGATCATATAACGCAGATACTAGCCAACTTGCATTGGCTCCCGGTCCACCTGAGATGCAATTTTAAGGTTTTGTTACTTAATCATAAAACATTACATTGCTTAGCACCCTCCTATCTCAGTGACTTAGTGGTACTGCATGTTCCATCCTAAAACCTACTGTACATTCACAACATGCTGGTCTTTTGGTGATTCAGAGAGCCAGAAAGAAGTTTGCAGGTTGTTCGGGTTCCAGTAGTCTGGAATGCCCTACCTGCAGATATTAGACCTGCTACCTCAATAGAAATGTTTAGATCTCGACTTAAGCCTTAGTTTTACACTTTGGCATTCAGTTAAAACCCACGCAGGCCTGTTTTACTGCCGCTTCTCCTCGCTCTTCCCCCTTCCTCTCCTGCTCTGAGAGGAGGCTCGTTGACTATGACCAAATCTGAAGCTGTTGCTGTATGGGTTCTGCACCAACCATCTGGGAGAAGATCTGAGGTGGACCACTTCCCCATAGGCGTTGCTGTGGAGGATTCTGCTCTGAACGACTGGGCCAGCCTGGTCATCCTGAAAGGAGGATCCATCCATCTGTGGTACCTTCTCAAGCAACATGCTTCAATCAACCTTTGAGGATCAAGTCAACTCCTGACAAGTCCAAGTCTGCTTTGTGAAAATGTCTTTCTTCTGTCTCTCCTTTTTTACACCCTAACCCAACTGGTCAAGGGAGACAGCCACCCCACACTGAGTCTTGGGTCTACTTGAGGTTTCTTTCCAGGATGAAGTTTTTCCTTGCCTCCGTCACTTAGTACTTGCTCAAGTGGGGTTCAGTTGGTCTTTTAATGAGAAAGGGGTGTTGTCTTCGACATGGTCCATGTCCAAAGGGACCTGAGACAACTTTTGTTGTGCTTTGGCACTATTTAAATCAAATTGAATTGAGTTGAATAAATGTTCACGGCTCCATGTGACCCGGTGTAAGTTTGTTTCTTTGGTAAATGAGAAATGTTCATGGGTCTGTTAGTTAGTTTCTCTGGTACAGTGTGCTCAGTTTGTGCTCTCTACCCACCCTGAGCGTAGCCTTGAGTTTGATCTGGCTGTTCACTCCCGACTGCTCGAGCAGGAAGCGCTGGTCTAGCATCATGTTGGAAACATTGATGAAGCGACTGATAGGCAAGCGGAGAATGCCAAGCTGCGACTTCTTCTCGTTTTCTTTCACCTGCCACCAGAAATCACCATCATACTCCTCATTGTGTTGGACCGGAATCATAACGATGCATTATTTTTTAAATTCAGTCTTTAAAAGTGCCCAACCTGAACAATGAGCTGCTGTGTTTTGACGTCATGCACGAAGAAAGTGAAGCCTTCTTCCCACACGGGGTCTTTATTGGAGAACACAACCTGAGGAGGGATTGAAATTCATCATGCGGTAGGTGTCTTACAAATTGGCGACATTCGCTTAGCTTGGCATGTGCTTCAGCCATGTAGTTTGATTTAAACAATTTCACATGGCTTGTAAATTTTGTGTCTTAAAGAAACAACATCAGTTATCTGATTTAAACTATTTCATTATTATTATTGTTTTGTATTATGAATGTCTATGCTGAATTAAATAAATTTAATTACATTAAAAATATTACAAAAATGCAATTAGCATATTGTAAGGCATACCTTGCTTTTCTGAACATCGTCACTGATGGACAGTGCCACAAAGGAGCTCGGGCCTGCAGACTTCCTCGTGAGCTGAAAATGAAGTCAATCCATCAGGATGTATGCAAAAACTAAAATTATTATTTATTTTGGTTATTATTCAGATTTTTACAACCTATTTTTCATTCAAACGGCTGTACATAATAATTTTGAATACTGAATTTTGAGTAATAAAAAAAAAAATCAGTCAATCACATTGAATATTGTGTAAAAAAAAAAAATTTTTTTTTTTATAATAAAAGAATACCACACCCAGCCAACAAAGGATATTCATAATCATTTGGATCAGGGTGAACTTTTCTTCAAGTCTACTGTGGTGAAGTGAATCAAGTATGCTTTTAACAGTGCTTTCTATGAATGTCCAGCAGGCGGCAGTATCAATGACGGGGCCACTGAGGCGCTGAGATTTATCAGCTTTGAGGGAAATAAGAATTATGTCTTCTATGGTTTGTTTTGTTTTTGTGGTGAGGGACTAATAAAAAATAAAATAAAACAATTCTTGCCTGAATTATTAAGAAATATTTTTCTTTGAAATGCATAGTAAAACTCAAAGGTTAAGGAGGTAGTCTAGCCAACCGTAAATATGATAGACATGCAGTTGAAAGACAGGAATTACAAGCTGCTGCTGTGACATATCAGAAGCACTAAAGAGAAGACATAACTTGCATGAGTGACATTAGACAGGGATTAAAATGGGCATAAACACTTACCCGACCTTCTCTCCCATGCTTCTTTTTATGATGGTGCTCAATCTCACTGAGGTCTTTCTGCGAATATACAGTCACACCATTGTTCATTGGAAATGTGATTTATAGTACAGTAAACCCACACATACTGTATTCTTGGGGGTAAGGACTGAGCCCTGCCACGAATAGCAAAAAAATAAATAAATAAATAAATAAAAAAAGAGTGAACAATGACGCCCTTTAAAAAATGTTTATAGTTGCCAATATTAATAGTTGAAACCCTGAATACATCCCATACGATTTTAAAAACACTTTAATATCATATCAAAATTGCTTATGCATCTGAAGTCTCCAATAATGCCACAAAAAAGTTATTTATTTCGTTACCAGTCACTTTTTTTGGAAAAACGGTTATTAGAGGGGTTGGGAAAGTCACTAAATTGGCAACCATAAGTAGCCCTCACTTTATCGCAATGCCCTAAATCAGCCCTCCGTAGTTACTATAACAGAAGCCGTTCTCTGCATTTGCATGAGACAAAACCGACCACCCAAAACTGAGCTATGATGGTTTTATTGAGAAAAAAATGCACAGGAAGTGCACGTGTACATGCACATGCTGCGAAGGCTCTCTGTAACTTCCAGTAACAACCCAGGCTAAACTTAGCTCCCTGACATACAAAGGTCAGTCGAGATGTATCACTTTAACAGACTTCCTTGATACCAATTACTACTTTTAGAGCTTTGGCGCCATCTTACAGCATTATAGAAAGAGAACAAAACATGCAAATTGGTGAGAAAAAAAACTTAAATAGGTACATTTTCCAAGAGCAAAACGCAAAAGGTAGGGGTTCACTGTACAATGTTTCCCAACAATGATGAAGCCATGGCACATATTTTATAGTACTAAAAACCTCACGGCAGAAAAATAACACAAAGAGTATGCAGTACATTCAGAAATAATTATCTTGTCTCAATTTACACACAACTGTACGTTAACTGTACCTTCTGCCATCTAGTGGAAGGGCATTTAATTATTCTGCCTGTCACTGTATGTCGCTGGCATAGATAGATGAACAAAGATACGTTATTTGTAATAAATAATAGTTTTTGGACCAATTAGGGGAAATTGGATAATTTTTTGTCACAGCATTAGTGGTGGGCAACCACTGGTGTAGTAAATGTCACATTAGATACAGGTTACTCACAGGCAGGTTGGAGGCATTGTCCAGATACACAGCGAGCATGGCACAGGCATAGCCCTCAGAAGACTGGAAGAGACAGAGAAAATTTATTAATGTCTACAGATACCGGCCCAGGAATTAATGCCATTGAACATCATGGAATATGACTACGTAATATTATTATCGCAACACAATTTGGCTAATTTTAATAATAGCGTCACAAAACAAATTGCTTGAATTTTTGCTGGTCTACCCTACGTAGCCCTATCACAACACTCTAGCTCCACTCTCAGTCGTCATGGTAACGAAAGCCGTACTCTTCATTTGCATGAGACATACTGTAACAAATACCCCAAACGAGAGTGATTTCGACACACTGCATGGTTTTATGATCTGCAAATAAATACATTTTTTTTATAACATGTTTTTTACATTTTAATACAAATTAAAAAAATAATAAAAAAGAAAAGTATCTTTCATTTTTTGAACTTATTTTCAAGATTGACTAGACTTTAAAATGACTCAATTTCATCTGCAAGATTGGTTCATTCAACATTTATTTCTAACACGCAATAGTAAAGAAATACATAAACATTTTCTATATAATCTTTCCCAATATTGATAACAGAAGTACATGTCACTCTCGGAATCAATGAAAAATGAACAATATACAGTAATCCTCATAGTGACAGGTCAGTTGTATTATACAATATTAAGCTTTCAGGTGCTTTCACCTAAAAGCTTCGCTGAGGAAATGTGGAATTGAAACCACGCATTGGGAGAAATAAGGAAGCGTGTGCAAAGCAGGCATGGTTAATCTCCAAACCAGGATAGACCGTACTGCTGAGGAACACCGACTCTGTTGACACATCACGTCAGCTGACGCACCTTTAACCACAGCAGAAATCACTTTCAGTGTCAACGGCAATGCAGGTCACGAATTGGCCTCTACAGCTATCTAAGAACTCACAACTCCTAGAAGCTGGAACGTACTAGTAACCCTCAACATACTTCTTCTACTCTACTTCTACCATTAAGCTTTGGGGGGTACCACAGAAATTGAACCGGGACGTGTTATTTTTCATTTTTATCTGTCTCATCAAGCTCATCACAAGTATTGTTGAGCAACATTATAGTAGCTTCATACCTGCTTCAACAAAGTGGAGTCACTTTGTAGTGAAAGCCAGTGAAGCTTCAGATGCACTTCTCCACTCTGGACCCCCTCCAGAGGAAACCACTAGCACGGAAGACAGAGAAATACAACACTAAGTTGAAGAAAGACTACTCGACTAAATTCTAATGATTAATCAAAGCACAAGAGAGTGAAACCTCACCTGATCCATTTCTTTCTCCTTCTTCACTTCTCCCAGATCTAGGTGATACCTTAAAAGAGAAAGCACATAAACATAACATGATAAAGAGCTTTTAGTAAAAGGACTGAGGCAGTTCCCTTCGGGACATACCATTTACTCTATGTGTCAGATTCTTCTTACCTTCCAATGAAGTCATCTTTGTCTGTGTCTTCATCAAAAATCTCCACTTCCAGCTCTTGTCCAGGTGCCTCATGGACAACAAACTGCATGCGCGCACGCACACACACACACACACTCACACACACACACACACACACACACGCACACATGCACACACACACACACACACGCACACACGTTCCATGTATTACATTTAAATTAATACTGCAACTGTGTGTAATACAATACCATTCAAAAGCTTGGGGTCACCCAAACAATGTTCAGATTGTTTAAATGAAAGCACTGTTGAAATGCGCCGTGAGCGACGCTGATGGCTGGAGTTGAACTTCAGTGGCTTTTCTCCATCCTGTTTGTCATTCACTCCATGAACACCATCATCTTTCCTCACAATCGCGATACACACGTTCTACGATCTACCGCGACAAAAAAAATCTGTTCATACCATACATATACATACTCAGTTCAAGTGTGAACTGCCTAAACGTGTCCATCTAATCACACACAAGCTGGACCAGACCCTCTTTCACACCTGCCCATTGAAAAATGTACCAAAAAATTATTTACTGTATCGGTGGCAGTAAACCGTTAATTCCATTTGACAAACATAAAGGTCCATGGCAGTAAATGAGTTAACTAGTTGTATGTTCACCTTTTATATCCACTGTATATACTATATACATGTGCGTGTGTGTATGTACTCTACATACAGTGCGGTGAAAAAGTATTGGCCCCCTTTTCAAATTATTATATATTCGCATAGTTTCATAGTTTCAATCAAGACATACAATACAATTTAAAAACTGCATTTTATGTGTACTTGGGTTATCTTTGTCTGATATTTACATTTGTTTGATGATCTTAAAAATAAAAGTGGGCAAACTATGCAAAAAAAATACTTATTTGCAATATGGTACTAGTGCATGAAGCAACATTCCTCTCGTACCTCATAGACTTCACTCCATCTGGGGTACAGATTCTCTTTGATGGTCTTGCTCTTGACGTTCCGGTCGCCGACGCGGAGGGTGGCATAGGGGTCCGACTTGCCCTTCACCAAGCCCAGCATGTACGTGTCCTTAGCCACCAGGTCTCGTGCCTCCAGTAAGTGGACTCTTACCACTCCCTGAAAAGAAAATCGGCTGTCAAAACAGCATTGTACTACACACTTAAAATACACCTGAAATGGTTGGCGACATCTCTGACGTACACGCGGCAGGGGAAACCTCATCTGGTCCACTTTGACTTGGTCAATGAGCGGAAAGCACATGCGGTTGGGCAACACCATGAGGGAGGCGATAATGTCCATGATGGTCTCCTCAGACAGAGAACTAAAGGTAGACAGAAGAGTGATTGACGTTGTGAAAGACACAACGGATAAATGCTGAAGAGTCCAAAATCAGAACGCACCTGAAGGCGGGGCTGTCTAAAATGTTGATCATGCCAGTCCAGTTGATTTCAAGGGTCTGAAAGATTATGAGGGGGTTTCATTGTGTATTAGCGATGGGAAATATGGCCTTCAAAGTAAAATCTCAGATCTTTTATTTTTTTTTTTTTACAAAAATTCCATTGGTTCTCCTTTGATTATAGAAAAAGCAAATGACAATGACATTAATCCAAACAAATTTTGGTCTTTGTTTTTGCAGTTGTTTTACTTCTGGGATTTGCTTTTCATCATTCTGATACCAAACAAGTTTTACAAATCTGTTTTTCCCCCAAGCATTAAAAACTAGCATCAACTTGCCCAGAAATAATGGTAATACAGTATAGAATTTTATTTACTGGATGGCCAAGATGGCGCCTAATCATGTGGTCGCCTCGTTTATGTGCTCTCTAGTATTGTTATAGTATGTTTTTCGTTCGTCTGTGGAGACGACTCACTTACACAAGGGAAGAATTGCTAAACATTAGGGAGTCTACCCCAGACTTTCTTTCACCAACTTTCGCAAGTCCGCTCAGTTTTTTCCCTGACTTACTTACCGGAGCGGGGGCCGCGGTCTACAGAGCATTGGAGGCGAAGGCATCGTAGAGGGAAACGAGACGGAATCCAGGTCAAGCTCCGTAAGAGAGGCTTCCGAATGCCGCTCCCGTCGATTCACCTCGCGAATCTACGCTCCCTACCCAACAAAATGGACGAGCTTCATCTTCTCACAAAGACCAGTAAAGACTTCGGACGTTCCGCGACCCTGTGCTTCACGGAGGCATGGTTTTCTGAACGCGTCCCTCATTTCGCACGTTGAACAACAACAAGTCGTGGTACACTGCCAAACTGCCAGGCTAAAGAGGATGCGTATCGAAGTGGGGATAGAGCCCTGTATAATCGCAGTAGAAACCAGGTGACTAAAGAAATTAACATCGCAAAGATGAATGATGCAGTAAAGCTAGAAAAACAGTTTACCGCTAATGACTATAAATGAGCCAGACGTGGATTACAATCGCTAACCAATTCCAAGCGACCATCCCACCAAGCAGAGAACAATAAAGGACTAGCTGACGACTTGAACACCTTCTACTGCAGATTTGAAAACGACACTTTGACAACGTGAATTCGCGAGGATCCTGTTCGTGGACTTCAGCTCTGCGTTCAACACCATCATCCCCAAACTCCTTCAAGCTTCTCCAGCTCAGCATCTCGCCTGCCATCTGCCAGTGGATTTACAGCTTCCTGACGGGCAGGACACAGCAGGTGAGGCTGGAGGAAACCACCTCATCTCCACACATCATCAGCACCGGGGAAACCCAAGGACGTATCCTCTCTCCTCTTCTCTTCTCTCGCGACACGAAGGACTGCACCTCAACACACCCGGCTGTCAAACTCCTGAAGTTTGCAGACGACACCAGAGTCATCGGCCTCATCAAAGAGGGTGACGACTCTGCATATAGACAGGAAGTGGAGCAGCTGAACCTGTGGTGTGGCCGACACAACCTGGAGCTGAACACGCTCAAGACTGTAGAGATGATTGTGGACTTCAGGAGGCATCCTTTACCACAGCTGCCCCTCGCGCTGTCCATCTGCTCTGTGTCATCCGTCAAGACCTTCAAGTTCCTGGGAATTACAGACTCTCATGACCCGAAGTGGGAGACCAACATCAACTCCATCCTGAAAATGGCCCAGAAGAGGATCTGTATTTCTGAGGAAGCACAGCATGCCACAGGAGCTGTTGAGGCAGTTCTACATAGCAGTCATCAAATCAGTCCTGTGTTCATCCATCACTGTCTGGTTTGGTGCTGCCACAAAAAAGGACAAACTCAAACTGAAACGAACAATCAAAACTGATGAAAATATTGTCAGTAACCCCCAATCTTCCCTTGCACGCTGGCAGAACTGAGACAAGAGCATACAAAATCCTCTTGGACTCGCCACATCCTGGTCACCACCTCTTCCAGCTCCTTCCCTCAGGTAGGCACTATCGAACAATGCAAACTAGAACTAGCAGACATTCCAACAGCTTCTTCCCTCTTGCCATTAGCTTCTTAAACAGTTAACTTACAATTCCATTATAACATCCTGACAATTTCGTCTCTAACTACCGGAGACAAGTTCCTTGTGTGTCTTTGACATACTTGGCAAATTAAGACGATTCTGATTCTGATAATGTGAAAATTATGGAACGCTGTTACCACCAGTAGAAAAAACATTTGAAAAGTAACATTTTTAAAAAGTAATAATAATGAGATACTAAGTAATAATTATGACATGCTAAGGTATCTCGTAATTATGACTTAGTATCTCATAGTTTTGACTTAATATCTCATTGTTATGACTTAAGTATCTCATCATCAGGACTTTTTTTTTTACTTTTACTTTTTTTAATACCAGAAACGGGCTTCTACAGAAATTATGTCAGATCCTGAATGTAAACACAATTCTTAAGTTAACAAAAACATTTAAATAATGTAATGTCATAAAACGATATTGACGAGTGGAAACACATTGTACCTAATTGTACCTTGGGTCAAAAATGGATAAATCACTGCTTTCACAATATATTCGTATTATTATTTACTGTTATAACTCAGCCTCCTTTCTTGTCATATGCAAAACAATGTAAAATGATTCTATCCAGGAATTAAACTTTTTTTTTTTTTTAAATAATAGCTAATTTGGCAACCCTGACTGTACTTTGTAACCTAGTTCCCCTTTGCCCGCAGCCGTGTTGTTAGTGCACTTCAGCAGGGACACGAGTTGAACTACAGAAGGCAGGAAAAAAAAGATTTAAAACAAATCTTGACAAATAAACTTGAATTATTCGCCCAAGCCAAATGTGAATCATAACACACTAGAAATTCTCACACTGATGACAGAGTGGACTCACCGGGCGACGAATGAAAAAGAAGGTGACTCCTCCCACTAGTGGCACTTCTCCAACGAGAGGCTCCAGAATCACCCTGATCATCCCCCGCAGCTGGAACATTCAAGACACTTGCATTAGTATGTAAAATTTACTTTTTTAATTGCTTGTACAAAAATAGTCTCAAAGACCCAGCAGTATATGGGGCGAGTTGCACGAGACAGAGCCTTCCCCTCAAAACAGCCTAATTTCAACGAGACAAAACTTGTAACTTTTCTATAGTTCTTGATTCTTGGGGTATTTAGACGAAAACTGATACACTGGAGTTGTTTAAAAAGTGTGAAAGGTAACCATAATATCTCTTTTACCCATTCCTACCGCCATTGAATGCATATACTTCATTTATATTTGATGATCTTAAGAAGGAGCAATTATCTCATATAGATAAACGCAAGGAAATAGCATACAGACCAATACTGCAGGAAAGGGGTTCTCAAATGTTTGGGTCACAAGGAAAAAAAAATAATTCAAAGGACTGCCTCATAATCCAAACTCATTTAAATATAACTACCCCTAAATTCCTTACGAATTAAATAGTTGACTATTTAGATTATTTATTTATTTATTTATTTTAAACATCAGAAAGTTACAGTGATGAATTCATATTTTGGAGAGAAAAAAAAAGTTTAAATGTTATGAGAATAAAGTTGAAAAAGAATGACATTTAAAGAGGGAAGAAAGTCATAATTAGCAAGTGAATTTCAAAAATATAACTATTCTCCATGTGTAGGTATGTACGTTTATTACCCTAACACCATACCTGCCAACATCAATTAACTTGTCACAATATACATTAAAAAAATATCAATGTGGTTGCTGAAAATTTAGTTTTTTTCTTTATGTCTGAGTAGATTCTCAGTCAACCAGGTCATGGTAATCCGTAAAGGTTGAATCAAGGTAACTGGACTCTTCTTGTTTTTAATTTTTTGTGGGGAGTTTTCTTGTTTTCCAAAAACATTGAAAAAATGACCAAGGCAATTATGCTATTTGGCTAATGACATGGTACGAGATCATTTATTGCAAATTATTTTGCTGATCCCCAAGGCACTGCTCACAGATTTCTAGTTTGAGAACCACTGCTACTGTATGGGTAAAGATGCACTACATACAGCAGTCAATTTTAATGCAAGGCGAGTGAAAATACAATGGTCTTTATCATACTGCATCCATAGATGTACTGACTTTTAGTCCTTTGACACCAGCTGTGATGGCCGACTTCAGCTCTGCATCAATGTCCACGTCGCCTTCATAACTGCAAAGTAAAACAGGTCAGAAACATCGCAGTCTATGAGGCGGGAAATGTGCCAAACCAACTTGATGGTCAGGTCCAGGACCACCTCCCTGTGATCCACCTCATGGGTGTACGCTTTTATTCCAACGATCCTCAGAGGCTGGAATTAGGAAGATGCACAAATTAATCAGGTTACTGACAGTTGTGTCGAAGCACTTTTTCACACTTCTCTGTTAAGTCCTAGTTCTTTTAATAACTCATTTTAAAATGAATTTTCTTTCAATAACAACGACAACCTTTAGTTTTAGTGTCTTCATACAAAAAAACTAATCTTCATCCGTCCATCCATGTCCTTATTGTCCATTAGTGATGATGGTGTCCTCTTTTCATTTTATATATTAAGTCAACTTTTCTTATTTATTTTCAAATTGTGTCTCTTGTAACAGCACTTTAACAAGACACTCATCCTCTTTTTGGATTATGTCTTGTGATAAATTCCCTAAGTATCTTACATGTTTTGGGTATCTCACATCCTATTACTGGTATATTTTTGCAAAGTTCCAGTTTAGATGCACTTTGGCCAAACTTTGTCTGAATCCCAATGCTAAGTGGAGACATGCCGCTTTCAGATCAATTCGATGTGGATATTTTCAACAGGGAAGAGGTTTCCAACCGGCAAAAGTTGAGTGTTTAACTCATTCACTGACAGCCCTGCCAGTTAACATGGATATTTGACTTCTTCAGCCATCATTAAAAGGGTTTATTTTTTGTGCAAAAGAGATCTACCGACTCTTGCGGTTATGATGGCACTTAAAGGCAAAAAAAAAAAAAAAGACAAAAAATTTTCCGGAGGGTTTTTAAACACAATATTTATTCCTACTTTTATACATCGAAGGTCCTCACAGGATTATAGTTATTACAAAAAGTGCAATGTTTTGTGGGCATGTCAATTACTCTGTACTGATTACTGTATGTTGAAGTGATAATCTCGAGTCAGCCCGCAGTTTCTGTCGCTTACGGCCCCCCATGATGACGCTGCTTCACTCCACTCTGTGCACAGTCATTTCTCAATGCCTATGCTATGTATTTAATCATCTCTTTTATTGTAACTACTTTTACTCACAAGTGTTGGGTGTCGCAGGGTCTCAGAGACTGCGGGTGGGTAGGAGGCTAGTGTTTGCTTCTTTTATCATTTGCCTTGTGAAGCACTTTGTGTTGCTTTTTAAGTATGAAAGGTGCTATACAAATAAAGGTTTGACTGATGTGATTGATTAGTCTTTGTATGTCGAGGAGGGGCTAAGATTAGCCTGAGTTGTTAGTCGAAGTTATGGAGAGTCTTTGCCACATGTGCATGTACAGTGGACGCCCACATATTCGCGGTTCGACACCTGCGGATTCAGAGGTTTTTTTTTCCAATTTAAACAAAATAATCATTTGTAAATTTGGGGGGGACCAGCCCCCGTTTTTCGTGGAAACGCTTGGCAATATTTCCCTGCTTATTCAAGAATTGTTTAGGTTTAAAATAACAAGTTCGAAATTTTTTTTTTTTTCTCCCCAATGCAATTGTACTGGGTGTCAACTATCCACAGATTTTCGCTATTCGCAGTTGGCCCCGGTCCCTATCCACAGCAAATACCAAAGGTCCACTGTACACACTCACTTCAGGTGCATTTTTTGAAAAACAAATCATCTGAAAGCCTTATTTTTTTAAAGAGAGATGTTATGAGTTTGAAATTATATTAAACAATATCATTTTAGTATATTTCAAGTTTACACTATTAATATAAGCAATGCAGCCCTATGGGGGGCACAAGTCAGTGCAAACTGTAGGCCGGTCCCAAGCCCGGATAAATGCAGAGGGTTGCGTCAGGAAGGGCATCCGGCTTAAAACCTTGCCAAACAAATATGAGCGTTCATCCAAAGAATTCCATACCGAATCGGTCGTGGCCCGGGTTAACAACGTCCGCCACCGGCGCCGTCAACCTGCAGGGCGCTGTTGGAAATTCAGCTACTGTGGGTCGAAGTCGAAGTCAAAGAAGAAGAAGAAGAAGAAGAAGAAGAAGAGGTGGAAAGCGGGTTCTTCGGCAGAAAGAGAAGAGGAAAACACAGAGCCTAGAACTGAATGTGGGGACTTTGAATGTTGGGACTATGACAGAAAAATCTCGGGAGTTGGTTGACATGACGATTAGGAGAAAGGTTGATATATTCTGTGTCCAGGAGACCAGGTGGAAAGGCAGTAAGGCTAGAAGTTTAGGGGCAGGGTTTAAATTATTTTACCATGGTGTAGATGGGAAGAGAAATGGAGTCGGGGTTATTTTAAAAGAAGAGTTGGCTAAGAATGTCTTGGAGGTGAAAAGAGTATCAGATCGAGTGATGAGGCTGAAATTTGAAATTGAGGGTGTTATGTGTAATGTGATTAGTGGCTATGCCCCACAGGTAGGATGTGACCTAGAGGTGAAAGAGAAATTCTGGAAGGAGCTAGATGATGTAGTTCTGAGCATCCCAGACAGAGAGAGAGTCGTAATTGGTGCAGATTGTAATGGACATGTTGGTGAAGGTAATAGGGGTGATGAAGAAGTGATGGGTAAGTACGGTATCCAGGAAAGGAACTTGGAGGGACAGATGGTGGTAGACTTTGGAACAAGGATGCAAATGGCTGTAGTGAACACTTTTTTCCAGAAGAGGCACGAACATAGGGTGACCTACAAGAGCGGAGGTAGAAGCACACAGGTGGATTACATCTTGTGCAGACGATGTAATCTGAAGGAGGTTACCAACTGTAAGGTAGTGGTAGGGGAGAGTGTGGCTAGACAGCATAGGATGGTGGTGTGTAAGATGACTCTGGTGGTGGGGAGGAAAATTAGGAAGACAAAGGCAGAGAAGAGAACCATGTGGTGGAAGCTGAGACAGGACGAGTGTTGTGCAGCTTTTCGGTAAGAGGTGATACAGGCTCTCGGTGGACGGGAAGAGCTTCCAGAAGACTGGACCACTGCAGCCAAGGTGATCAGAGAAGCAGGCAGGAGAGTACTTGGTGTATCTTCTGGCAGGAAAGGAGAGAAGGAGACTTGGTGGTGGAACCTCACAGTACAGGAAATCATACAAGGAAAACGGTTAGCTAAGAAGAAGTGGGACACTGAGAGGACCGAGGAGAGGCGAAAGGAATACATTGAGATGCGACACAGGGCAAAGGTAGAGGTGGCAAAGGCAAAACAAGAGGCATATGATGACATGTATGGCAGGTTGGACACTAAAGAAGGAGAAAAGGATCTAAACAGGCTGGCCAGACAGAGGGATAGAGATGGGAAGGATGTGCAGCAGGTTAGGGTGATTAAGGATAGAGATGGAAATATGTTGACTGGTGCCAGCAGTGTGCTAGGTAGATGGAAAGAATACTTCGAGGAGTTGATAAATGAGGAAAATGATAGAGAAGGGAGAGTAGAAGAGGCAAGTGTGGTGGACCAGGAAGTGGCAATGATTAGTAAGGGGGAAGTTAGAAAGGCATTAAAGAGAATGAAAAATGGAAAGGCAGTTGGTCCTGATGACATTCCTGTGGAGGTATGGAAGCATCTAGGAGAGGTGGCTGTGGAGTTTTTGACCAGCTTGTTCAATAGAATTCTAGTGCGTGAGAAGATGCCTGAGGAATGGAGGAAAAGTGTACTGGTGCCCATTTTTAAGAACAAAGATGATGTGCAGAGCTGTGGCAACTATAGAGGAATAAAGTTGATGAGCCACACAATGAAGTTATGGGAAAGAGTAGTGGAGGCTAGACTCAGGACAGAAGTGAGTATTTGCGAGCAACACTATGGTTTCATGCCTAGAAAGAGTACCACAGATGCATTATTTGCCTTGAGGATGTTGATGGAAAAGTACAGAGAAGGTCAGAAGGAGCTACATTGTTTCTTTGTAGATCTAGAGAAAGCCTATGACAGAGTACCCAGAGAGGAACTGTGGTACTGCATGCGGAAGTCTGGAGTGGCAGAGAAGTATGTTAGAATAATACAGGACATGTACGAGGGCAGCAGAACAGCGGTGAGGTGTGCTGTCGGTGTGACAGAGGAATTTAAGGTGGACGTGGGACTGCATCAGGGATCAGCCCTGAGCCCCTTCCTTTTTGCAGTGGTGATGGATAGGCTGACAGATGAGGTTAGACTGGAATCCCCGTGGACCATGATGTTTGCAGATGACATTGTGATCTGCAGTGAAAGCAGGGAGCAGCTGGAGGAACAATTAGAAAGATGGAGGCATGCACTGGAAAGAAGAGGAATGAAGATTAGCCGAAGTAAAACAGAATATATGTGCATGAATGAGAGGGCTGGTGGGGGAAGAATGAGGCTACAGGGAGAAGAGATGGCAAGGGTAGAGGACTTTAAATACTTGGGGTCAACCGTCCAGAGCAATGGTGAGTGTGGTCAGGAAGTGAAGAAACGGGTCCAAGCAGGTTGGAACGGGTGGAGGAAGGTGTCAGGTGTGTTATGTGACAGAAGAGTCTCTGCTAGGATGAAGGGCAAAGTTTATAAAACAGTGGTGAGGCCAGCCATGATGTATGGATTAGAGACAGTGGCACTGAAGAGAAAACAGGAAGCAGAGCTGGAGGTGGCGGAAATGAAGATGTTGAGGTTCGCTCTCGGAGTGACCAGGTTGGATAAAATTAGAAATGAGCTCATCAGAGGGACATAAAAAGGTTCGATGTTTTGGAGACAAAGTTAGAGAGAGCAGACTTCAATGGTTTGGACACGTCCAGAGGAGAGAGAGTGAGTATATTGGTAGAAGGATGATGAGGATGGAGCTGCCAGGCAAGAGAGCTAGAGGAAGACCAAAGAGAAGGTTGATGGATGTCGTGAGGGAAGACATGATGGCAGTTGGTGTTCGAGAGGAGGATGCAGGAGATAGGCTCTCATGGAAAAGGATGACGCGCTGTGGCGACCCCTAACGGGACAAGCCGAAAGGAAAAGAAGACACTATTAATATAAGCAATTATAAAAAAATTTAAGGGGGCATCAATTGTCCAGATTTCCGCTATTCTTTGTTGGGATTTGATCCCTAACCCCCTACGAATGGCAAGGTTTTGTTGTAGTTAGTTTTTTGTTACTTGCATGTAAATGTACAGACTACTAAAAGGAAGTAAGAACTCACGATATGTCCAAAGTGGATCTTGGTGAAAGTGAACGTCTTTAGCTCAGAGCTGGACTGTCTGACGGCAGTCTGTATGTTTTCCCGAAGAAGTTTCTCCATGAACATCCCAAAGAAAGGCCACGCCTGCTCCAACACCTTTGACAACGGACAAGATCAGAATTTTTTTACAAAGACTGCAAAAATGGCTTCAAATGATCTTAAGTGGCAGACGCCAAAACTTCAGTCTTTGTCTTTGAGAAAGGCTAAACGTGTGTTTTTGATACCGTACCTTGTTAACCCACTCGACTTTCTCCACATCGTTGAATTGGATCTTTAGAAAATACAAAAAACAAAACAAAAAACATGACAGTTAAGTCAAAAGTGTTTTCTCCCAAACAGTGTGAATCATTGAACCTGACTGAGGCATGCAGGAAGAATAATGTGGTCATATTCAAACTGATTGGTGTGTCTTTAATTAGCAATCCGCCATTCATGTTTGAAAAGGCCTTATCTGGGAAATTAAAGGAGAATTTTGATTATCCCTTTTTGTTTATACAAATAAAGTAGTTGGGTCTGTGGAGTGGCTGTCCACCCAACAGGTGTGACTAATTTACACAATCCCATTTCCACACCGAGTTTCTCTCCCGGTGACTGGTATACAAGGCTGGGTGAAGATCTGCCATTTTTAAGCTACTAGAGGGAAGCAGTATTATGTCAAAGCCAAACGGTAAGAAGGGATGTTCAGCAAAGTTGACGACATGGCGTCGGCGAATATTTTTTTTCCATCAATATGTCCACTGCATGCGCCTAATGCACTGATCCACTAAATGTATTGACAAGGTATAAATCTGCAACTTGATGAAGTCCTGCCTGCACAAGTGAAAATACAATCCAATCTCTATGGGCACTCACTTTATGTGTATGTATGTGTGTGTGTGTGTGTCTGTGTGTGTGTGTGTGTGTGTGTGTGTGTGTGTATGTGTGTGTGTAGGGGGGGTCCCGTTAATTTGCAATCTGGACGCGGAAGGCTGAATATGTCCTGCTCTGGAGGAATGCAATAACACCACAAAAGGTTGCTGGATTAGATGCTTTTTTGAAAAATGGTCATTAGAGGGGCCGGAAAAGTCACAATACTGAGTAGCGCTTACTTTGTCACAACCCCCTTGTGCCGCCCACGGTCGTCATTGTAACGAAAACAACCCCCTCAAAACAAAGTGATTTCAACTGGTGGTGTTACAGTACGAGTTACATATGCTGTAATTCTTTCTCCTGTGTATTTTGACCGAAGAATGTCGGACCTTCTATTTAGAAACCAGGCACCTATTTTAAATAATTTTTTAAAATGCAGTTTCCCATAATACAAAAATGTGATTTGCAAATCAGAGCTTGATAATGAAAGCATTTGTTAATCGATTTCATTTTTAAATTTGACTTGAAATCAACACATAAGGGCACATCAATATTAATTACCGCTTACCGTAGTTGTTGTTTTTGTTTTATTTTGTTCCATATGAAAGCTTTGAACGCTAACATACAGTTATAATGGAATCCATGGCACCTGCTTGACTTTCACAAAACATCTTTAGTGAGTTTAGAACAGACAAACATGCATATTCAGGGAGTTTCTACTTGTGAGTGGGTGTGGTGCAAGTGCTTCACACTTGTTGAGGATCAACCCAAGTCAGGTATGTCGTGCAAATACATTGCTTAACATAAAACAACTTCAGTAAATATTTTAAATTGAACATCATTTCTTTCGAAAAAAAAAAAGATTATATAGACCAGTGATCCCACCAATGTGTTGGAGGAAATGATCCAATTACAATGTCATGCAATTGGTCTAATGACTACGTATAATGTATATTTGTTCATCTATCTATGCCAGTGGTGTATAGTGACGGGCAGAACTACTGAATGGTTTGACAGTAGATGCCAGAAGGCACATAACTAACCTGGGCATGCACTTTTAAAGCATTTTTCTTTCGTGGCGTGTCAGGAGATTTTTCTGATAATGTGGAATATGTACTTTGGCTCAATAAACTAAAGGGTTTAATATACTAATTTAAAGACGATGTAGTGTATGAAAGCTTGACTGCAGAAAATTGCTGCATTTTCCAGATCTGTGCACGCCCACTGCAGTTTGTAGCTAAAACAGCAAAAGAATGAACTCTTTTTGGAGAGATTGGTCATCTTTTTACGTACCCACGATGCCATCTGCAGGGACTTCTTCAGCTCCGTGCTCACCACTTGCGTCTCGTTGTCCACAAAGTCGATGGCTGTCCCGATTCGGGAGTGCTTCCACTGACGGTTCTTCTTCCACCAGGTGACTATGAGCATACACAGCAGCAGCCAGCTCACGCTCAGGCCCAGGTAGCCCGTGAGGTAGACGGGGTAGAAGAGCACGACGCCGCGGACGAAGTACATAAAAAACTCTGTCAGGATGCGGTTGACGTTGGACGGGGTGAGTTTCTCCGAGCTACCGCCGCCGAGGGACATGTCGTCGCCGAGTTCGAGTCCCTCCACCGGGGCGGGGGCGCTGCTTGCGGAAGCCATTTGGGTGGTTTCGACACCCCGCCGGGCTCCGTGGTTCTGAGAGCTGTAAAAGCTCGGTCGCGCAGACACCGAGACACTTCCGCGTCGGGTAGGCGGAGAAACACCTGAGCGCATTTGGGCAAGGGTGGGGCCCCATTGCACCTACAGTACTACCTCTAGGGGCCACACTCAAAGCAAGGAGGACCGTGGACTCCCCAGGGGAAAAAAATAAAAAATCTCAAACTTGGACGATGGATAAGCAAAGATATATTTTATTCAATACGTAATTGACATATAAAATAACAAAACAACAAAACCAACACCGAAAGCAAACAAAAACAAAGGAGCCTATACATTTGGTTAGCTTGCTTTAATATGTTCATACAAGTCAAGAATATGTGTGAATGTCACACTCAACATTAGAGCTCTGTATGGAATTACAAATGAACAGCCATTTTAGTTGTACTATTGATTCTGTTTATTCCTTCGCATATTGTCAATTTCATACATGTCAATTTGTGAATCACAAACCTCTTTTTTTTCTCAGTATTTTAAAAGGACATTTAACTACACTTACAATATCAGTGCCTGCCGAAATAAGGACGAATAGATGTGTGAAATGTAAATTGGACATATAAAATGTAGTATATTTTTTCCCTTCTTTTTTCCTTCTTTTCTTGGTCTCGTGTAAATCCATCTTTCAACTTGGTGTGTGTTCTTATTTTGTAGTATAGTATTAGTAACCCCCCCAATAAGTGAAAATCCACGATATATCCTGTAAAAATAACCTATTTACAGTAAATAAACCCAAGGCATGTTTTTATAGCACTTACAGCACTTTTGTAAGGTCTTTAAACACACTTTTAAAACAATACAAACACATTTAAAAACAATATATTGAGAGAGCAAGAGAAATGAACAACACAAAAA
Organism: Phyllopteryx taeniolatus; assembly: GCF_024500385.1. Lineage (NCBI taxonomy): Eukaryota > Metazoa > Chordata > Actinopteri > Syngnathiformes > Syngnathidae > Phyllopteryx > Phyllopteryx taeniolatus. Next base: position 7,945,305 of record NC_084513.1, on the reverse strand, counting down.
TATTGTAACTGTAATTACAAATCTGAAGTATAGCGGCACAGCGATATCGCATGGGCTTTACTGAAATGAATGTGAATCGTTCTTTCTATTTTAAACACAAATTAGTACCAGTTTGACTGACGAAGCTGATAGCAAACTTGAGACTGGTATAATTGGCAACACATGCTTTATTCTGCTAAAAGCACAAATGGTAACATGTGGCTACATTCACTTGGTTTGTGTAAACAAATTCAAACAGATATTGTTATGTCTCAGCTAGTTTATGAGTTTGTTTTCTGTTTAATTAATGTTAGCTGATGTACAGTAAACTTTTCGGATGCGTCGTGAGACTGGACAAAGTCCAGTCAGACACATCCCCACTCACCATTGTCAAGTTTTTCGTTTCATCCTCTTGTTGGCTTTTTTTTTTCTTTTTGCAAATTGTCTAGTCACGAGTTGACTTTGTGTGAAATCTGGGTCTGTTAAATTAAACATAAATCTAATATACTCAACTTATTTTCTTGTATGAATGGCAACCGATGGTGCAATAAACGGTGGGCACCGTTTATTATACCCTCTGCCAGCATAGATGAACAAAAAAAGTAATTGTAATTAATAAATAATAATTTTCAGACAAATTAAGTGAAATTGGATAATTCCCACCACCACGGACGATCTCTCACAGCACACTAGTCTGCCAACGCAAACACATCCTTGTTGGAAATGAAGTTTAATCCATTGACTCACAGGGCAGATTTGCCACATCTAATATGGCAGACGCATTGACCTACCACAGCAACTGGCCACTCAAGGAGGCGTCGTTATACAACCTTCCGACTAGGCAGATGCGCCTTAAAACATGTGTTCCGAGTACGTGGTGTCGTTATTTCCGCTTTAATTTATTTTAATTAATCATCAAATTGAATTTAGCGTGGTAATAATATCTTTCCATTTGTTTTAAATTTTTGGTACTTAAAAAAAATATGTTTAATTGATTTTTGTGCATCAACTTAAGCGCACGTGTCCACTTGTATTTCCTGTGTTCGTTTAACAGTGTCCAGTCCAACTGCTCCGTGTTGTTCCATTTGTAAATCGATCGCTGTTGCATTCTCGCATTTCGTTTCAAATTCAGTGAGACAAAATATATTTTTAACGAAAATATTTCGTCTTTAAGGCGCTAACCTTTTTTTTTTTTTTTTTTTTTTTAACTAAGGAAAAAAAGTAGCAACATTTAGCTGCCTCAAATTCACAACAAGCTAATGCTACTATAACAAAGCTAGCGACGACGTTGGAGTCAAGTTATTGTTATTGTACAAAATAGTAACGTGGTGTTAATATAATGGGGGGGTTTCGCTTAGTGTGCGTCAGGTTTTATACGATACAGTATACTGTATTATGCTAAAAAGTGTTATTACACAGTTAGACAGCCCTACTATATAAGCACCCCTCGCCATTCGTGAATTCACAATTCTATATAACACACTGCTATTTTTGAGTATCCATGTTTTTTTGTTTTTTTTTAAGCTGTTTTTGTGACACCCTAAAATGCCGCCCATGCGCCTGAGGAGGGTTCTGCCTCACCACGAGAAGATCAACCTCCTGGATATGCTACGAGGAGGAAAAAGTTGTGCCGATGTAGCTCGCCATTATGACCTGAACGAGAGTACTGTCCGGTACATAAGGAAGAAGGAGACTGAGATAAGAACGACCCACGTACGTCCTTTTGGACTCCTTATGGATTAATTTTTTTAGGATAATGTTATAAAATGGGACAGCACAGTGTTCTCGGAGTTGGCACTTCTACCTCACAGTTCTGAGTGTGTTAAATGTTTTAGGATGATAGTTTGGGGTATATTTAGGGTCTAAACTACTATTTTTGCTTATATATATTTGCAAACCAAGGGTTTGTTGAATTTTTGTTTCAGGGATTGTTGGAGATGATGGAACCTCACCAATGTGAAACAAGCGGGCAGAATCTCGCAGATGGTGGTCAGCCCACTTGTAACTTCACAGAGAGACGCTTACGCAGCTTCAAAAGTACAGTGAAAGTTAACATATATATTAGTAGTCACTGTGTGGGTCTTACAGTGGATGTAAAAAGTTTACACATCCTTGTTCAAAGGTTTTTGTGATACAAATTACACAAAGATAAATAAGTTCAAAAATACTTTTTCCACCATCAATGTGACCTCTAAGTGGTACAAATCAGTTGGAAAAAAATCTAAATGTTTACAAGAGGGGAAATAAAAATAAACAGATGAGAATATGTGGTTGCACAAGTGTGCGAGCCCTTTTATAATCACCCAATCCTTCCCCCCTCTCCCCAATTGGGCTCTGAGCGCTCTACCTATGCAGAGCAATACGCTGCCTTCCAGTCATATTGTGTAAGACAGTGGTCCCCAACTCCCAGTCCGCGGACCGGTACCAGTCCGTGAGGCATTTGTTACCAGGCCGCATAGAAGGAACGACTAATTTATATAATTTCCATTGTATTGCGTTTTTGCATGTCAAATGTGTATTATTTTGAAAAATGAACAGATCTAATCCGTTGCAACAGCTGCGCGTCGCAATTGACACGTCAAGAATGCACAGAATGCTGCAGCAGTTCCGTTTCCGCTCCCAGCCGACTCGCTAATGGCGGCGGCCAAGCTCAAAGAATGAATCATTTCATAACCTCATTCAGTTCATGCACGGTGGACGACTGGTTAGAGCGTCTGCCTCACAGTTCTGATGACCTGGGTTCAATCTCTGGCCCCGCCTATGTGGAGTTTGCATGCTCTCCCCGTGCCTGCGTGGGTTTCCTCCCACATCCCAAAAACATGCATGGTAGGTTAATTGAAGTCTCTAAATTGCCCCTAGGTGTGAATGTGAGTGCGAATGGTTGTTTGTTTATGTGTGCCCTGCGATTGGCCGGCAACAAGTTCAGGGTGTGCCCCGCCTCCTGCCTGAAGATAGCTGGGATAGGCTCCAGCAGGCCCGTGAGCCTTGTTAGGATAAGCAGCTTGGAAAGTGGATGGATGGATGGATTCAGTTCATTACGTTAACTGAAAAGATTTGTTCTTTTGAACAAAACGTTCACAAACAAAACAACACTAGACTACACGTAGGTCACTTGATACGTGACTAGAAATAAGTCCGCAAATTAGCAAAAATTAGTAAAAAAACAAACGTCTTCGGAGAGCTTCTTTTCAAAAGGAAAAAGGCCACCTGAGGAGCCAGAAGAAGAGCCTATGGCCACAAAGAAAAATAAAGCTTCTTTTGTCTGTTATGTGTTATGGTGAGTTGTATTTTTCATGCATTTAACATTGGTTTTTAAGCCGGTCGTGTTCATTTATTTTTGCTGTATATGTATGCCACACATTGACAGCCGGTCCATGAAAAAAAATGCCTACTCTAAACCGGTCCGTGGTGCAAAAAAGGTTGGGGACCACTGGTGTAAGTACCCGGCTACCTACCTGTAACGTTAACAAGATTGAGGTTTTTTATTCTTTATGTATTTGAAGGGCGGCACGGTGTACGACTGGTTAGAGCGTCAGCCTCACAGTTCTGAGGACCCGGGTTCAATCCCCGGCCCCGCCTGTGTGGAGTTTGCATGTTCTCCCCGTACCTGCGTGGGTTTTCTCCGGGCACTCCGGTTTCCTCCCACATCGCAAAAACATGCATTAATTGGAGACTCTAAATTGCCCGTAGGTGTGAATGTGAGTGCGGATGGTTGTTTGTTTCTATGTGCCCTGCGATTGGCTGGCAACCAGTTCAGGGTGTACCCCGCCTCCTGCCCGATGACAGCTGGAATAGGTTCCAGCACGCCCGCGACCCTAGTGAGGAGAAGCGGCTCAGAAAATGGATGGATGTATTTGAAGCAGGAAGCCCAGCCATTTCCCTCTCTGCCAGTTTTTTTTTTTTTTACACTAATAATGCAAAACACTGACTTTTTAGTTTGTTTTTTAAGCCATGCCACCGCCATGCTTCACTCTAGGTATGGTGTTCTTTTGGCGATAAGTAGTGCTGTGTTTGCACCAAACATAGCTTTCGGAATTATGGGCAAAAAGTTCAATCTTGGTTGCATCAGATCATAACACATTTTCACACGTGTTTGGAAGATTTTGATCAGCTTTTATTTGGCCCTATGCTAAGTTAGGGAAGAGTATTGGCTTATTATGTTATGACTAATGGACTAAGTTTTAACTTCCTATTTAATTAATCATCTTCTTTGCTTATCTGTTCACAGGTAGTAAGTGTACAAATGCAGACCTCCAAACGCGAGTCTCCACTGAGAGGCCAAAAAGAAAAACACAATCAAACCTGACTTACACGTCATCAGTGACATCAGATGGGGACGAAGCAGAAGTAGAAGTTGTAGTAGAAGAAGATGAAGAATACAAAGACCAAGAAGAAGAAGACAATGACAATGAAGAACCAAAGAGACGGAAAGCCCAAAAACAGAGAAAAGCGAAGGGAAAAGACAAAATATTGCTGACCAAAGGTACGTTCATGCAAGGGTTCTCGAGTTCTATAAAAGGAAACATTGGGCCTATTTTTTCACAGTTAAAAACAGTTCCCAGTTGTCTTAAAAACATTTCTGTGACGTTTTTGTCAAAATACGGCATATGTTCAAGAGTTACAGACACTTCACATCCTCTAATTTTTTCTTACTGCAATTACCTTGTTCTCATGCAAGTGAGCCACTGCTCACATATGGTAAATATGGATTAAGTTACCATGATGACTAGTGGCAGAGTTGGGGTTGGGGTCAGGTTAGAACTGAGAGGTGCAGGCACGCCTCCACAAAGACAGCAAAGATTGTAATTTCCCTCGTGGAGTCAGCACTTCACCAACAAGATGGCGAATTACACTTGATGATTAGTAAAGCAGATCCGTGCATGTGGCGCAGGCAATGGAACTGACACACCATCAAACACAGATTACCACGCATGTGCTGCTTATCAGAAGCTGACGCCGATCTCTGCAGCCAACAAGTCAATGCAGCTCTACTTACCCTTTGGCTTAGACATGATAGTATTTCAGACAGTCTGTTGCTTGAAAGTGGCTGTTTTTTTTGCCTAGTCAAGCTGCCAAGTAATTGGATGAGTGGATTTTCTCCGGGTACTCTGGCTTCCTCCCACAGTCAAAAATCTTTCACGTTAGCTTCATAGAAGACTCTAAATTTGCAATATTGTAAGTGTGAATGTGAGTGTGGATGGTTGTTTGTCTGTCATATGCACTACAATTGGCTGGCAACCAGTCCAGGCTGTATCCCGATTCTCTCGCCCAAAGTCAGCTGAGATAGCCTCACCTGCATTTCAAACGAGGACAAGCGCTGTAGGAAATGGATCAATGGTCCAACTCATTGAATTGTGCAATTCTATTAAGCCCTGTTTTGTTGAATGTCAAATTGACCCAAGAAAAAAGTATTTTAAAAAATTAGGGGAATAGGGATGGAGCCCTGCTGCGAAAAGCAATTAATTATTGTGCACCCTTCAAATGTTTATAAATGGCAATATTAATCGTTTAAATAAAAAATATATTGCAAACTATGACCCTCCCCCCAAAACACTGTATCACTTCAAACTCGTCTTGCAACGTTAACGTAAAAATCAATAGCTTATAGATTGGATTTTGGATAACATGCACTGGAAGTGCACGTGACGCGTGCAGCAAAGATTCTGTAACGTCCGCTAACAACCCGGATTAAACTTATTCCACACCCGACAAACAAAGATGTTAGTTTCTCAGTCAAGATGAATCACTTCAACATCCTTGACACCAATTAATTACTTAGCCAGGGCTTTAGCATTATCTTGTGGCATCCTCACGTGTTACAGAAAGGGCACAATAGTTTTTTCAGCATATAGCAGAGGATATGTTCCACATAAAAAAAACTGGAATGTGAATAATGAACTGGCAATAGACAGGGGTTCACTGTAAACGTAACTTTTTTTCCCTTTTAAATAATGTTCTTAATGCACTGCAAATTATACTTTTTTTTTTTAATTAGTAGGGTCACATGACCCGTGTATAGTTTTGGTAAGACACAATCACAACAGGAGTGTTAATGTTGTGGCTGGTGAGTGAGTAAATTAGCATTTTTGAAGCATCTTTTTCTTATTTGGTGTCTTTTTTAGAGTACATTGCAGAGGAGTCAGAGCACATGTATGACACCCATATTTGCCACAAGTGTCGACGCTGTTTCAAGATGCGCTCCCATCTCCAAGAGCACCTTCATGTGCATTTCCCCGACCCGGGTCTGCAGTGTCCCACCTGCGAGCGCTTCTTCACCAGCAGGAGCAAACTACGCGTGCACCAGCTCCGCGAGGCGGGCAAAAAGGCCCACCGTTGCCATTTGTGTGAATACTCTGCCGTGGAGCCGAATGCCATCCGACGCCACCTTGCCACGGTCCACGCAGACGAAATGGAAGAGGACCCAACACGCCACCGCTATCAGTGTCCCACTTGTGGTCAAGGTTTTGGCCAAAGTGGGTCGCTGAAGGCTCACATAAAGACTCACCACGTCCGAACACCCAAAATGGCGGTGGCGTGCTCCCAGGATGGTTGTCCTTTCCGGAGTCATTTGCGCAGGGCTCACATGCGACACGCCGCAGAGGAGCACGGGATCACGGCTGTGGGGTGTCGCCATCATGCCTGTGTTGCCGTGTTTCCCAGTGAGAAGCACATGGAGGTTCACTTCAAGACACACCTTGCTTACCACTGCTCGCAATGTGATTTCTCATGTTCCAACAAGGCCGCTTTCCTCCGGCATCAGCGGCAGGGTCACGCGGGCAGTGAAAAACTCTGCTGCGACTTTTGCAACTTTTTTACATTCAACCCAGTGGAATTCAAGCGGCATGTTGGACACTTGCACGCCAATGAGAAGACTCACCGCTGTTTGCAGTGTAGCTATGTGACATCACACAAGAGAGCCTTGAATCGACACATACTGACGCACAGTGGTGAGGTTTGAACTGTTTTTTTAGGGATTTGTGCCAATTAGGCAGTACATTGGTCCAGTGGTTAACATTTATGACTCACTGTCAAGGGGTGCTGGGTTCAACTTTAAACGCACATCCTCCAGTGTAGTTTGCCTCTTCTCTTGTGCTTACATGGGTTTTCTTAGAGTACTCCGGCTTCTACCCATATTCCAAAAACATGCATGGTAGGTTCATTGAAGACTCTAAATCTGGTAAATGTACAACCTTCTTCCACATTCGGCAAAACAGGTTGAATCACTTCCTCTTGGCTCAAATGAATGGCAAAGGGACCGTGACAAAGTACCCGTAGGAACTTTAAACATCTACAATGTCTTTTTTTAACACATCACCAAAGAGCCACCAAAGATGACAATATCCAATGTTTAGGCTTCGTTTGTGTTTACGTATATGATATCGACCCTAGTGAGGAGAAGCGGCTCAGAAAATGGATGGATGGATGGATATCATATTTGTATAAATACATGATAGACATGTATTTAACTTTTGTCCAAAGACACCTGCCACAAATATATATTTTTTAGCAAGCTTGGTTTCAAACATTCATGTCATCGGCTCATTGTTTTGCAAGTTATTGTGGCATACACATGAATTACGCTAACCTGTTTTCTGGGTTTGGTCACATGTTGTTCTACATAAAGCTGATTGGCCATTGAATGTGAGTTTGAATGGTTGTTTGTCTATATGTGCGATTGGCTGATGACCAGTCTAGGGTGTTCAAAGGACTTCATCAGTGGCAGAAAGTTAGAGACTGGCCAAGTCAGTCTCCAGACCTAAACCCTATAGAGGATGCATTTTACCTGATAAAGAGACTTGAAGGGTGTAACCTCACAAAACAAACACTAACTGAAAAAAGGGCTGCGCTTATGGTGTTGTGTGTTTGAAATGTAGATCCATCCATCGTTTAGGTTTTTTTTTTTTTTTAAACTGTCCTGTTCGGCTGCTAGGTCAAGCAGAATGGATGGATCTGTATCCATTTTATGCCGGAAACCGTGTTACACTGCAACTGTGGAGTTTTTTCTACTGCCACTGTAGTTCTTTGTATTATGATAGATACTTATTGAAAATTTCAGTTGAACAGAATGAGGTTTTAAAGGGGAGTGACAGAAATGAAAAAAAGAGCAGACAAGAAACAAGAACAAGGAAATACAGGATACTAGCAAAAAACAAAACAAAGCATTATATGCATACTACAATGTCACATTGGATTTGAGTTTTATACTGGACAGTGGTGCTACACCCTGTGAAGGAAGAACAGGACAATGTAGTGTGACAATTTAAAGGACAGGGAATGGAGGGGAAGAGAGTAGGAAAAGTCTAGTGGACCGGCTTTGCAACTGGAATATGGTGGGAATGGTATGTACATTCTAAACATCTGTACAAACGGAGTGCAAGTGAGGGGGACATCCCAAGAAGTGTGGGTGGTGTTGCGCAGAGGGTAAGTGTACTCCCCACAACCGCAGGGTCGCCAGTTCATATCCCCTCTGAGTGCATGTCATCGTTGTGTCCCTGGGCAAGACACTTAATGAATTAATGAATGTAGCTGGATGTTTTTTTTTGGGTGGTCGGAGGGGCCGTAGGTGCAGAATGGCAGCCACGCTTCTGTCAGACTGCCCGAGGGCAGCTGTGGTTACACAAGTAGCTTACTACTTGGGTATTATGAAAAGCACTATGTAAGTGTAATGCGTTATTATCATTATTATTATTATTATGTTTGCAAGGTCAGAGTCTTTTATCGCAATTAGGAAATGTCCCCACACCAAGCTATTGAGTCCCAAGGGTGTGTGTCTGCAGACACATGCAACTGAATTGACACCGTCTCACATGCACAACAAATGTTCCTGGAATTGCTGTGCCAGCACGATATGAGATCTAGTTTTTAAGATGAGAAGCGCCACAAGGGTCTATTGTGGGATCCTTGAGAGAGCCTTCATCACGCAGCAAAATAATGACCCAAAACACACTGTCAAAACAACAAAGGAGTTTATCAGTGACAAGCGGTAGAAGGCTTTAGATTGGCCAAGTCAATCTCCAGACTTAAACCCTATAGAGTGCATTTTACCTGCTGAAGAGGAGACTTAAATGACTAACCCCTGTGCTGGTAGTGTTGTGTGTTTGAAATGCATGTCCACATTTTCTTTTGTCTTTCAAGGTGAGAAGCCTCACAAGTGTGAGTTGTGTGACTTCCGGTGCCGAGACGAATCGTACCTCTCAAAGCATATGCGCACACACTCGGACGACAGGAACTTCATGTGTGAGGAATGTGGATATATCACTAAGTGGAAGCACTACCTAAACATCCACATGAGGAAGCACGCAGGAGACCTCAGGTACTTTGTCACTGTTGTTGTGACGGTCTTCTTTCTGTATGCTGCTAACGAATCATATGTATAGCACCTAATACAGTGGTACCTTAACTTAGATTTTTTAGTTTTTTACTTCGTGTTGCGAGCCAAAATTCAAGCTTCGGATAAGCCACTGCTCGAGTGAAGTGGTAATAAAAAAAATAAATTATCAATTCATCTTATGTAATGCCCTCACGTGGTTAAGGAGATCAAACAAACACGACTAAAAAAAACGATAACACTCACAAGGAGCTTCTATAGGCCGCTACCACAGGTCCAGAAGCTCCCACACTGACTCCAGCTACTGATATCACTAACTAGGCCACGCCCCTTAAAGGCAGCCATCAACATGAAAATACTACAATAATAATACAGTATGTACAGCAATTATACATTATAAAGCCAGTTATTTTTTTTACATTCTCTTTTATTATGTTTTATACAACAAAGTACTTTTTGCATTTATTAAAAACGTAAAAATAATTTACGGTTTTTCAGGGGCTGAAACGAATAAATGTAATTTCAATTCATTTCAATGGAGAAAACTGATATCCAATTAAACAGTTACTAGCCTGGTCACAGAAGTAATTAAACTCATAAGTCAAGGTACAACTGTGTCCTACACATTGTATAGTCTGTAGTATAATTGTTTATGTAAATGTTGCTGGATTATACGTATCTATGATGTGCAAATGCAGAGGTCCTCAATTCAGCTCATACAATGTCGTCCCGTTCCTTTTAAACTGTCAGTTATTTAAAGACAAGGAACGGTAACTGTGCAGTGAACCCCTGCCTATTTGTGGTTTGCTACAGTCCCATCCCAAAGTATTGGAACGGCAAAGTCAATTCCTTTGTTTTTGTTGTATACTGAAGACATTTCGTTTTCAGATCAAAAGATGAATATGAGACAAACGTTCAGAATTCCAGCTTTCATTTCATGGTATTTACATGTAGATGTGTTAAACCAGGGGTGTCAAACTCTTTTTTTTGTCTCGGGCCGCATTGTAGTTATGATTTCCCTCAGAGGGCCGTTAGAACAGTGAAACCATATCAATGTTTAATCATCACCAAAACATATTATTATCATTACACAACAAAGTGAGGGATAACTAGTTTTGAACTCAGAAGACAAGGACAATAGTTTGTTCAAGTATTGTTTAAGTTACTGTAGAAGAAGGTAACAGAAAAATGCAATATCTCAACATTACTGTTTATTATTATGAAAATTTGGAATTTGGGTACAGATTTTAGCAAAAATCACAGAAGTTGACGAGCATGATCTGCTTTAAAATGATGTGGCGGGCGGCATCTGGCCCCCGGGCCTTGAGTTTGACACCTATGTGTTAAACAACTCAGGACAGAGCACCTTTTGTTTGAAGCCACCCACTTTTCAAGTGAGCAAAAGTATTGGAAAAGACATTATTAAATAAACTTAAAGTGAATAACATTTATAATTTGGTGGCATAACCCTTATTTGCAATAACTGCATCAAGCCTGCGACTCATTGACTTCACCAGACTGTTGGATTCTTCATTTGAAATGCTTTTCCAGGCCTTTACTGCAGTCTCTTTCAGTTATTGTTTGTTTCTGGGAGTTTCTCCTGTCAGTCGCCTCTTCAGGAGGTGAAATCCATCCATCCATCCATTTTCTTCCACTTATCTGAGGTCGGGTCGCGGGGGCAGTAGCTTTAGCAGGGATTTCCAGACTTCCCTCTTCCCTGCCACTTCATCCAGCTCTTCCGGGGGAAATCCCGAGGCGTTTCCGGGCCAGCCAGGAGACATAGTCTCTCCAGCGTGTCCTGGGTCGTCCCCGGTGTCTCCTCCAGGTGGGACATGCCCGGAACACCAAACCAGGGAGGCGTCCAGGAGGAGGTAAAATGCATGCTCTGTTTGGTTAAGGTCCGGTGCTTGATTTGGCCAGTCTAAGACCTTCCACTTTTTCCCCCTGATGAAGGCCTTTGTTGTGTTGGCAGTGTATTTTGGGTCATTGTATTGTTGAATGATGAAGCCTCTCCCGATTAGTTTGGATGCATTTTTCTGTATACTGCCAAACAAAATAGTTTTGTAGACTTAAGAATTCATTCTGCTGCTACCATCATGAGTTACATAATCAATAAAGACGAGTGAGCCTGTTCCAGAAGCAGTCATGCAAGCCCAAGCCATGACATTACCTCCACCATGCTTCAAAGATGAGCTTGTGTGTTTTGGATCATAAGCAGATCCGTTCTTTCTCCATACTTTGGCGTTTCCATCACTTTGGTAGTGGTTAATCTTGGTCCTATCAGTCCATAAAACGTTGTTCGAAAACCTTTGTGGCTCATCTTCTTTGCAAAATCCAATTTGGCCATCTTTTTGCTGATGAGTGGTTTGCATCTTGTGGTATGGCCTCTATATTGCTTCTCTCGAAGTCTTCTTCTGATACCTTCACCCCTGCACTGTGGAGATTGGCAAACCATTTTAGTAGTCGTAATGGCGGCACACGCAGCGGCTTCTCTCTGTCCCGACCGAATGGTGTTTTCGTTTCTTTCGTCTTATATGTCAGTGTTTTTAGCCCGTCTTCATCAAGTCTACATGTCCTAAGGCGCAGATACAGTTTTACGGAGTTAAAGTCTACTCTCACTGAGGAGCTACAGAACTGCTGTCTGCTACGGGTGGCTACAACTCCGACCCCCACTCCTGCATCGCGCCCACAGTGGAGGCGCCACGAACGGCGAAGGAGGAAGCATAAGTGGGGACTACTCCGCTCTACCCGTAAGAAAGAAGCCTACAAGGCCCTTCCCCTCCAACCACCTCGGTGCTTAAGACCACCTCACTGTAATGCTAATACCATCTTACAGACTACTGGTACGAGTGTGGCCAGAAGGTTTGCTAGAAGCGCTTCAAGACTGTTTTTCCACCACAAACTGGACCATGTTCAAACAGGCTGCCACCTACAACTCCATCACTGACCTTCAGGAGTACACAGAGACCGTTACCGCCTACATTAGCAAGTGCATGGATGATGTCACCAGCATGGACATTAGCAAGTGCATGGATGATGTCACCAGCACCAAGTCCATCACTGTTCGTGTTAACCAGAAGCCACGGCTGACGGTGGAGGTCTACAGGTCCGCAACGCTGCTTTTAGATCTGGCAATGAGGAGGGCTGAGGACAGCTAGGGCCAATCTGTCCCGTGGCATCAGGGAGGCCAAGAGGTAGTACTCCAGGAGAATCGCCCACCACTTCAGTAACAGCAGTGACACCAGGAGTCTGTGGCGAGGTATTCAGACCATTACGGACTACAAATCCTCACCACAAACCTGTGACAGCTCCACCTCCCTGCTAAATGAGCTAAACAACCTCTTTGCTCACTTTGAGGCACACCTACACACAAGTCTCCACCCCTTCCTGGTGACCAGGTGCTGACACTGACCCGGGACAGCGTGAGAAGATCCCTCAGCAGGATCAACGCGCATAAAGCCCCGGGCCCAGATAACATATCTGGTCGTGTTCTGAGGGCCTGTCCAGCTGAACTCACAGATGTCTTCACGGACATCTTCAACACCTCCTTGAGTCAGGCTGTTGTCCCTACGTGCTTCAAAGCCACCACCATCATCCCGGTCGTCTCCCTGCTGCTTCAATGACTACCGTCTGGTAGCCCTCACTCCCATCCTGATGAAGTGCTTCGAGTGGCTAGTCATGCACCACATCAAATACCCCTTCCAGTTTGCATATTGGTCCAACCTGTCAACCGGTGATGCTATCTCCACCGCCCTCGACTATGCCTTGACACGCCTGGATTCGAAGGACTCATATGTCAGCATGCTGTTCATAGACTTCAGCTCAGCATTCAATGCCATTGTCTCCCAACAACTGATACACAAACTGGACCAGCTGGGGCTCAACACTTCGATGTGTAACTGGCTGCTGGACTTTCTGACAGGGCGACCGCAGGCAGTATGGGTCAGCAATAACACATCCAGCACCATCACCCTGAACAGGGTGGCTCCTCAATGATGTGTGTTGAGCCACCTCCTCTTCACCCTGCTGACCTATTATTGCACACCAATACACAGCTTCAACCTCTTCATCAAGATTGCAGACGATACAACTGCGGTGGGTCTCATCAGCAATGGAAACGAGACAGACTACAGGAGTGAGGCGAGCCGCCTGGCCGTGTGGTGCACGGACAACAATCTCTCCCTGAACATGGAGAAAACCAAGGAGATTGTTGTGGACTTCAGGAGAGTGCACTCCCAGCATGCTGCCCTGAACATCAACGGTGTTGCGGTGGAGAGCGTGCTCAGCACCGAGTTCCTGGGAGTGCACGTTACTGAGGACCTCTCTGGACCACCAACATCTCATCACTGGCCAAGAAAGCTCACCAGGATTGCTACTTCCTACGCAAGCTGAGAAGAGCCAGAGCCCGACCCCCATCATGTGCTCGTTCTAAAGAGGTACCATAGACAGCATCCTTACCAGCTGCATCACTGTGTGGTACGGAACCTGCACCGCATCCTGCAGCAAGACTCTCCATCGCATAGTGAGGGCAGCTGAGAAGATCATTGGAACCTCTGTTCCCTCCCTGCAGGACATTTACAGCACCTGCCTCACCCTCAAAGCCCTCCTCATAGCGGGGGATGTCGCCATCCATCTCACAACCTCTTCAGTCTGCTGCCATCAGGGAGGAAACTGCGGATTCTCCGGGCCAGGACCAGCCGACTTAAAGACAGGCTGTCAGAAAGCTGAACTTTCTGCCTGCTCTGCCCCATCTACTTCTCTTTTCCTCTGCCCACCTGAACTCTGAACACCCACGCACCTGCGCATCCACACACACACCCCTCCCCACACTGCCTTCTAATTTTTAAATGTCTTTGCTTTGGTACTCAGACTTTGACTATATTGCACATCTCCTAATCTTTATTTTTGCACATCTAATTTATACTTTTTATAATGTATATACCATAGTTTTGTTTAGCTTCTTTACGCTGATGTTTATTATTTATACCGTCTTTTGCAGCACCGTGGGCCGTTGAGTACCATATTTTCAATCCTCTGTATGTGCTACGCATATTTTAGAATTGACAATAAAGGTACCCTGTACCTTTGTCTGGCACTTTAAAGAAAAATGCATCCAAACTAATCGGGAGAAGCTTTATCATGGAACAAGACGACCCAAAACACACTGCCAACACAACAAAGGACTTCATCAGGGGGGAAAAGCGGAAGGTCTTTGACAGACCAAGTCAATCACCGGATCGTAACACAATAGAGCATGCATTTTACCCCCTGAAGAGGAGACTGAAGGGAGAAACCCCCAGAAACGAACAAGAACTGAAAGAGGTTGCAGTAAAGGCCTGGAAAAGCATTTCAAATGAAGAATGCAACAGTCTGGTGAAGTCAATGGGTCGGAGGTTTGATGCAGTTATTGCAAGGGTTATGCTACCAAATATTAAATGTTATTCACTTTAAGTTAATTTAATCATGTCTGTTCTAATAATTTTGCTCATTTGAAAAGTAGGTGGGTTTAAACAAAAGGCTCTCTGTCCTGAGTTGTTTAACACATTTAGATGTAAATACCATGAAATTAAAGCTGGAATTCTGAACTTTTGTCTCGTATTCATCTTTTGATCTGAAGCCCAAATGTCTTCATTATACAACTAAAACAAAGGAATTGACTTTACAGTTCCAATACATTTGGAGGGGACTGTATTCCCATATTTGCGTTTTTCCTGTGAAACCTGTCCACAGCTTTTTGCTAAAAATCTCACCTATTTGCGAATTTCTGTGCTCTTTTTGTAACACCCTAAGATGCCACAAGATAGTAACAAAGTCCTGAATAATAGAAAGGTAGTACTTGGTGTCAAAGAAATATTTTTGAAGTGATGCATCTCAACTGAGAGACCGAAGAAAATTGTATGTTAGGGAGGAGTTCAGCCGAGTTACAGAGAGTCTTCCCTTGCCTGTACACACACACATTTCTGGGGCTTTGTCACAAATTCAAATCATCTGTACGCGGTTATGTATTAAGGGTTAAGGAGTAATGTTGTAGTATGAGTGAAATGATATTAAAACTATTTTGGGGTCATCACAGTTTATGATCTATTTACGGTTTAAACTATTAGTGCATGCAATAATGGACATTTTTAGGCAGTGTTTTTTTTTTTTCCATTTGTGGCTGGGCTCGGTCTCTATCCCCGCGTTTAGCGGGGTTTTGCTATACTTATCATTAATAGGATGCACCAACCATGTTTTGTGGTTCAGTAGGTCAGGGAGGTCCTCCACTAATGACTGGGGTTGGTTGATTAAGTGTTGTGAGACAGTGGTCATTGAATATCCCGTGAATACAAGGTCCAGCAACATAAAGATGCTTTACACCGGAAAAGGGGTGTCAAACACATTTTTGTCACGGGCTACATTGTAGTTATGGTTTCCCTCAGAGGGCCGTTATGACTGTGAAACCATAAAAATGTTTAATAGGCTTATCATATGAACTAGTTTTAGAATCAGAAGTAAAGGATAATAGATGATTAAACTATTGTTCAAGTTACTGTAAAATGCTTGCAATATTGCAACATTATCATTTATGACATGACAATTTGAAATTTTGTTATTGATTTGAACAAGAATCATGGAAGTTGACACGTTTTGCTTTCGCAGGCCACATGAAATGATATGTCGGGCCGGATCTGGCGCCCCTACCTAAAGTTTGATACCTGTGTATTACAATATTTACACTAATGCACTCAGAGAGCACAAACCTCCACCGAGACGTAATAAATAATCTTGCATCTCAGTAGGTAAAAGGAGTTAATTATGCATAAAGAGCAATAAGTTATTTTTGATGTAAGACGATCCTTACAATTACTGTAGAGGGAGGTCCTTGATTTATTTATGACGATTGATGAGTCCTGTTCCCACGGCTGGCGACGTAACCCAAATTTGTTCATCAATTGCAATGCGCTGCAGTCCCTCACTAATCTACATTAGAGCAGTACTAAGTCATAATTCAAGTAGATATTTCAATGAAAAACACTTCAAGGTCGTAATTATAAAAAAATCAAATCTAAAACAGCAAAAAAAGGACGGCGCTGAGTGTCTTCTCTTGTGTATGATGATGTATTCTTAGACTTAGTCTGTTTGTAACCTCGAAACATATGCCGCTACCACTATAAACCAAGGACCACCTGTACACATATGAAACACAATCTCATTCAAAAGTATTGGAACAGTGAAGTCAATTCCTTTGTTTTTGCATCATTGTATGTCATGGCTGCATTAGTAAAGTGTTTTTTACGCTTTATCTTAAAGCCCTAAGACGTCGCCCAAACTTTCTGCACCTTTGGTGTTTTTTGGCCCGAAGCTCAAACGCAAGAGGAAGGTTATGCCCCTCTACGAGAAAGTCAAGATCCTCAATATGCTCCGCGATGGGAAGACGTTTTCCGCAGTTGCACGTTGTTACGGATTGAATGAGTCGACGATTCGCTCCATCAAGAAGGAGGAAGCCAACATCCGATGTACATTGGCCATCAATGGTGCGCACACCTCGAAGAGGGTGGTAAATACACGTAATAAGTACATAGTAAGGATGGAGTCGGCATTGGTTCTGTGGATAACCAAATGCAGGGAGAAGAACATTCCTTTGAATACCAACGCCATGATGGAGAAGGCTAGAGAACTTTACCAGGAATTGGCTGCAGTAAATGCCGAACGTGACAAAGAAGACGACAACAATCCTCAACCAGGACCATCTTCCTCATCGGAGGAACCCGTTGAATTTCTTGCAAGCAAGGGCTGGTTTGATCGGTTCCGGAAGAGATACCAGCTGAAGAGTGTGTCACCACATTGGGAATCTGCATCAGCAGATGTGGAAGCGGCCAGGAAGTACCCAGAGACCTTCAAGTCACTCATCAAAGAGAAGGGGTACAAGCCTGAGCAAGTTTTTAATATGGATGAGACTGGCTTGTTCTGGAAGAAGATGCCAACAAGGACATCTATCATGAAGGAGGAAACCCAAGCCCCTGGATTCAAAGGGCATAACGATCGTGTAGTGCTGATTATGTGTGCCAATGCTGCTGGTTTCCTCATGAAACCAGCATTAATCTACAAATCGGCAAACCCTCGGTCCCTGAAGAGCAAGGACAAAAACCTGCTGCCTGTCTTCTGGATGCATAATTCGAAGGTAACTATAACAAAGCCCCTTATAGGCGAGTGGTTCCATGACAGTTTCATCCCTCAGGCGACGCTGTACCTATCAGAAAAGGGATTGGACTTTAACATTTGCCTGACGATGGATAATGCCAGCGGCCACCCTCTGGATTTGTCCTACGAGGGAGTACATATTGAGATCTTGCCAGGTAATATTCAGCCTTTGGATCAAGGCATCATTCGGACATTCAAAGCTCTTTACACTCGGAATGCCATGCAGCACCTCGTCGACGCAAGGGATAGTGTCGAGAATATTTCCGTTGGAGAGCTGTGGAAGAAGTTCGACATTGCAACGGCTCTCCAGGTCATTCAAAAATGTCTACAGGAGATAAAGCCAGAAACCTTGAATGGATGTTGGAAAAAGCTGTGGCCAGAATGTGTCCAAGAGTGCAAAGGCTTCTCTCCTCCTGAAGAAATTCAGCGTTTGGCGATGGATAAGGCAGTCAAGCTGGCAAACCTTTTAGGAGGGGAAGGTTTCGGCAACATAATGCCCAATGACTTGAATGACCTCCTCGAGAGCCACTCTGATCCAATGGCTGACGATGATTTGGCTGAGTTCACAAAACCAGCCAGTGTGGAGGCAGAACAAGAAGCTGATCCATCGCAGGAGGATGACGAAGACGAAGGTTTGTCACTTGAAAGGCTGTCAGCGATGGCAAAAACGGCAAAGGACCTCCAGAGGATGGTGGACGCGTGGGATCCTTATATGGTTCGGGCATTGCAATTCAAGAACGCTATTGATGGTGCAATGCAAACGTACAAGACCCTGCTTACCACTATGAAGAAACAGCGCCAGCAGTTGCCCGTGACTCCATTACCTATCACGCCAGACAAGCCAACGTCAGCCTGTTCAGAGGAACCGCCTGAGTATAAGGAACTTCTTGCGCTACTCCCTCCTGAAGCGCCTGGAGACGAGGCGCCTTATGAAGAGCTGTAAATGCTCTTTTCTGTGCAGTACACTACAAATCATCGTCATCATCTGCATTGTACTGCACAGCCAATAAATCATCATACTCTTCACTCTCATTTACTTACTGGTAAGTAACTGGTAAGACTTGTGTTGCATTACATATACATGGTCATGTTTGCATATGTATATTTATATCTATATATACCGTATACATAGACATACAGTTACACAATTATTTTCATGGATTTTGCTCAGAACTAACTAGGCTACACAGTGTCGCTGCAAATGTCTTTTTTTTTTTTAAACACAAATTTCACCCCTACGTATATACAGTACAAATCTAATCTTTATGAGTTTAAAGAGTGTGGGAAGGAAACTATAGAAAAAATGCATTTGTTGGGGTGGTGTCGTTTGTTCGGCGACTTTCTCTTTTTGGGTTCTTGATGTATTTTCATCTGGATTGCATAGACACTTTAGACACCTATTTTTGTTTGAGGTTGAACCTACAAATGAAACCAAAAGTCTAAACAAACATTTTGTCAGTCAATTTAGAGTAAAGATGCAATTAAATCAAGATCCTTCGTTATGCAAAAAGATAAAGACCTGAAACACACTGCCAAAACAACAGAGGAGTCAAGTCAGTCTCCATAGATAAACCTTAGAGAGGCTGCAGTTAAACAACTAAAGAGGAGATTGAAAGAAGTAAATATCTGTGGTAAAAGTCTGGGAAAGTGTCACAAAAGAAAAATAGTATGGTGATGTCAAAGGGTAACAGGCTCGATGCAGTTATTGTAAGTGAAGGATTTACAACTAAACACTCAGTGTTTTTCACTTTAATGTATTTAAGTCTATAAATTACATTGTATCCTAAGTTGTATCCAATCCAGATGTAAATACCTTGAAATAAAAGTTAAACTGTTGAGCCCTTGTCTCATATTCATCTTGTTTGTTTTCAGTCTACAGCAAAAATAAAGGAATTGGCCTTACTCTTCCAATACTTTCAGAGGGGAGTGTATACTGTATAAAGTCCGGGTTGATATACCAAAAACCAAGAAGGCGGAAAGTTGCCCAAAAATGAACAAACAACAAACTCACGGCCATAACCTCATTCCGTCGAGGTAATAAAGTCCATCTGCTCTCCTTCATGCCTCTAATAAACCGTACTGAGCAGAATCGCAGGGTTCAGAGAAAATGTGCATCGCCTAAAGTACCTTCCTCTTCTTCTAGGTATGAGTGTGATAAGTGCCCATATCGCTGTCACCGCTTGGACCAGCTCAACAGCCACAAATTACGACATCAGGCCAAATCGCTCATGTGCGAGATCTGTGCATACACCTGCAAGCGTAAATGTGAGCTTCGCAATCACATGTTGGCCAAGCATTTGGTAGAGGGCAAGCAAGCATCTGTACATAAGTGCAAATACTGTGCATACACGACGCGTTTCCGGCAAGCCCTTCAAAATCACGAGAACTGTAAACACACCAGACTGAAACAGTACCGCTGTGCTCTCTGTCCCTATTCCTCGTTCAGTAGCATCAGCCTCTTCCTGCACAAGAGGAAAGCTCACGGTTACGTGCCTGGTGACAAAGCCTGGCTGGAGAATTATGCTGCCAAAGAGAGGGAGAGGAACTCTAATAGCATGCTACAGGACTCACTGATAGGTCATGAGAATTCTGGGGTGTCCACCGAAGAACCCATTCCAACGGAACAGTCCGGGAATCCAGGCGCTCCAGCAGATCAGAGTGCCGCAGAAGCTGCTGAAGTTTGTTCAGAGGTTTTTCCATCCCTTAATGCTGATGCTGTCCTGAGTAAGGAGCGGACCAGTGAAGGAATATTACGTAGTCCTCCACCTGGGACCAGTCTAGAATACTGCACCCTTGTTTTAACAACATTGACCCCTGACTGTGAAAATGTTTTTTTGCCAAAGGAGGACGCAACCTCTCATATTATGTCCACTACCTCAGATTCGGAAAAACAAAAAGAAGTCATCTCTTTGTCTATAAACTCAGCTGAAGAAGATGAGATAACCACTGTTCATGACGAGGCTGAAAAAAGTTCTGATGAGTCTGAGAATGAAACTCCAGAATCTCCACCCGAGAAAAATCAGGTCTTGGAACACGATTGCCCTTTGAATCCTACGAGAACACAAGCTGAAGCTCTGGTTTTGGACGGCAGGGTCTGGATGCTTGCGGTGCCAACTAAAGACCAGTGCTCTTATGTCACCAAGAAGGAGAAGACTCTTCAGCGCCGCCGTCGGTCTTTGTGTCGTAGTAGACCGCAGCATCATGAGTGTCAGGCCTGTAATTCCCAGTTGAAACGGAGACGGGGCCTTGATGGCCAACTTGCCAAGAAGTGCCCACAAACATTTATTAGCAAGGCAGCCGAACAGATAGAAGACAACTCTACTGTGAGTCAGGAAACTTCTGAGAAACTCAGAGGAGCAAATGTTCTCTCACAACAAAAGGGAATTTCAGCAGAAGTAGATTATCATGATGCCTCTGTTCATAGTGCCTCGATATCCAGTGAGCCAAATCGTAATCAAAGTCAACATGGAGACGTTTCGGGGAACAGAAATGTAGCACATACCGGGAAATTCATGTGCAACTTTTGCAGTTTTTCATCAGTCAAGTTCGCAACCGTTAATCGACACATTTCCGGTTGTCAAAAACGCAAAGAAGGCAATCAAGTCATCAGTATGCCAGTCGAAGAAAAGCAGCCTATTGAGGAGAGGCCTGGGAAAGGTTCTTCCAGTGTGTCTGAGGGTGGAATGAGAAATGCTTTAGCTCTCCAGGAAAAGCCCAATGTGGTCCAGAGCTCTATGTGTGCTGTTAAGCCAAAGCATTTACCCCGCAACTCTACCGTTGAGCAAGAGGGATGCAAAACACAAAACCAAATGGGTGCTTCGTCCCCTCACACATGTCGTTATTGTCCTTTCATCACCACCAGGCGCTACCGTTTGGTAGAGCATCAGACCCTTCACACAGGAACCGGACGCCACATCTGCGACGTCTGTGACAAGACCTACGGATCGGTAACGAAGCTGCGCCAGCACAAGGTGCGTGTTCATGACAGACGACCCGCTTGGCCATGCTCATTTTGCGACTACAGCGGCTACAGGGCGGACGATGTAAGGCGACACGCTCGCAGGTGTCACATGGGGGACTCACATCATGACTGCACTGATTGCGAGGCTCGCTTCAGTTCAGAAGCGGCTCTGAGAAACCACCGCAAACGAGCGCACCGGCAGCCCGCGCATTCTGCCTGCGAGCGCTGCGATTTCACTTGCAGCAGCGAGGCCACGCTGAGGAACCACCAACGGAGTGAGCACCAGGAGTCATTCGAGACCAAAGAAATCTTTAAGGCTTATCAGAGAATCCACCTCGCTCACCAGTGTCAGCTCTGCTCTTTCGCCGGCAAAACCAGACAGCTCCTCGCACAGCACCTTCTTGATGAGCACGAGGAGTCCACCCTGAACAAACCACTCCGGTGCGGGAGCTGTGCATTTGCTTGCCGGCATCCACTGGTGTTGGAACAGCACCTGCGCTCGCATGGAGGCAAGCGCGTGTACAAGTGCGCAGAATGCAAGTACTCGACAGGCAACAAGCAGAAGATCACCTGGCATGTTCGCATACACACGGGGGAGAAGCCGCACAGGTGTGAGCATTGTAGCTACGCATGCGTCGATCCCTCAAGGCTGAAGGTAAGATCAAAGTGAATCAATTAAAATGACTTCAACAAAAAAGCCAATTTGTAAAACCCTCCTGTCATGAGCAATCTAGAAAAATATATTTTATTTGAATGTAAAACCTTTTACAAGCTTTATGCAAAGGTTCTCAGCTATTTCTCTGCATGTTGTGCCTTCTTGAAGCTTCATATGAGGGTTCACCGAGAAGAGAAAAAGTACCTTTGTCCTGAGTGTGGCTACAAATGCAAGTGGGCCACTCAGCTGAAGTACCACATGACCAAGCATACAGGTGAGACCCAGAGGTGGCAAAAGTACTCACGTTCAGTAGAAATACATCTACCTGTCTAAAAAGATTCTAAGTTAGGAAGTACCTATTCAGTGTTAGTAAAGTAAAAGTAAAAAAGTACAAACTGAAATGCACTTAACCAAAATGTAAAAATGTCTGACATTCAACCTATATTTAATTGAGTACACTACAAAGACAAGATATTTAATGTTCAAACTGATAAACTTGATTGTTTTTAGCAAATAATCATTAACTTATGTATGTATGTATATGAGATGTGACGGTTTGTAGGTGTGTGTGAGTTAACCAATATTATCCAACTTCCATATACCGTTTGGCTGTAGGAGAGAAGCCGTACCCCTGCGACCAGTGTGACTACCGCACCAACCGAGCGGATGCCCTCCGCGTCCACCGGGCCACGCGTCACTGTGACGTGCGCGCCTACATTTGCGAGAAATGCGGCAAAGCCTTCAAGACCAGCTTCATCCTGAAGACCCACCAGCGCCAGCACGGCGACGAGCGGCCATACGCTTGCGGCGTATGCCACAAGGCTTTCCGCTGGCCCGCCGGCCTCAGGCATCACTTCTTGACACACACCGAGCAGCTGCCATATCGCTGTTGTCGCTGTTCGTATCGAGCCAAGCAGAAGTTTCAGGCGGTGAAACATTTGCAGAGACACCACCCAGGGACGCCGGTGGAGCAGGGGGTGGTGAGGGACTCGGACACTGGCGGCCTCACCCTGAAGGAGGCTATGCAAGGAATGCTGAACGATAGAGTAACAGAGGAGAAGCGAGAACAACAAACACCGAGGAGCGGACAAACTGTGAGTTGAACTCAAGTGTTCCAGTGATCAAGTCTTACTCATGTCAATAATGGATCACGTCTTTGTATTCCAGTTAAAAAAATTAGCCACTCTGTCTCCAGAGTCGCTTTAACCCTCCTGACATGTGATTAAAATTACCCCGTGTTAATATTTGTAAAAATGCGAAAACAAATATCCTGCAGGTCTTTTTTTCTTTGACTTTTTTTTATGACATACAGTAATCCAGCTATTCACGGGGTATAGGGACCGAGCCCGACCGTGAAAAACCGCAAGTAAGTGATGCTGCCCATAAAATTGTTTATAATTGGCTGTAGTAATAGTTTTAACTGTAAATATAAATGTACCACAAAGTATGATCCCAAAACAATTTAATATAATTACCAACGCATCTTACAACATAACCTTTGAAAATAAATGGCTGACAGATGATTGGATTTTGTTTTTATTAAAAAAAACAAAAAAACCTGTACATCACGAAGACTCTGCAACTTCCACTAACAACCCAGGCTCAACTTGATGAACGTACAAAGTGGTACAAGCTCAGTTGAGATGTATCACTTTAACATACTTCGTAGGACCAGTTACTATACAGTACCGACAAGGCTTTGGCACCATCTGTCACCATCTGTCATTTTAGAGCATTTCAGAAAGTTTTTCATTGAACTGCTGGGAACAGGTTCAACAGAATGAATGCGAATATGTGAATTGAGAAGTGTGAACCACAAATATGTGGAGATTTACTGTAATTTTTGAAATATTTTTGAATGTACATGCTATTCTGAATATAATGACAAATGGGCAGAAATTTAGCAGGTCACATTGTCCCATGAATATTTTTGGAGGGTTAATCAACAGCTTCATACTGAATATAGTATATTTGCTTAGTATAAGGATGACATAATTGGATTAACCTTCCTGTTACTGTTTTTTTTGGGTATACCAAAAATAGTCATGGTTCAATGTGACCCGCTGAATTTCTGCCCCCCTTTAGGACAGCCCTTGGATTACTATATTTAATACACCATGTTGTTTTTTTGTTTTGGTTTTGTTTTGTTTTGTTTTTTAAATTCTAATAAAAAGTAGAAAAGAACAAGGCCAGAATCATTATTTTTATTTTTTTGCATTTTTAAAATTGTAATACAGGTCAGTTTGACCCGCAACATAACCAAAAAAAAAAGTCAATTGTCATTGAAAATTATGTATATTTTTTACAGTGAATAAATGAGCAGAACATTGCCATAAAACTGAATTGGCATTCATTTCTTTATGCATGCAATAACATTTGCATATACCAAAATTGTACACAACAAGCCTTGTATACATGGAGTAAGTGAATAAATCCAACTCATTCAAGCTGGCGTGTTACAGTTTAGGAATAACAAGGCTGGATAATAAGGATGCTTGTCACTCTTTTTGTTACCTTTGTATATACTCAAGCAAGGCCAATACTGATTGTCATATAAAACATTGTAGTATTGCACAGATTCTACTCGGAAATTTTCCTACGATAGAACCATTACTCAGTTCCAAATGTTGTCCATGTTTATATCAAACGTCAAATCCCTTGGGCAATATTTTGGAAAATGCCCCTTATGACATCCCAAACATGCTTTTTTTTTTATTTATTTATTTTTTTTTATTCTTCATTGATACACTGCAATTGTAATGTCAAACCAGACTTACTTAAATCTCCTGTTATGCTGCGCTAGGTAGTTTGGGGGCATTAAACATCTACTTGGCGTAATAAATTAGACTATGGTGGAAAACTTAATTTGTTTCAGTTGTTCAATTCCTAATGTAAAACTCATGATACAGTAGATTCACTACTAAGTTAAATATTTCAATTTTTTTATTATTATTATTTTGAAGATTATAGTTTACAGCTAATGGAAACGCAAAATTCACAAACATAATCTAAATGACTTTTAATATAGAAATTACGTAGGAATTGGCCATCATTTTCATGTGTTTAATGAATCTATGAGTTTCACGTTTTGAATTGAAACTACATACTGTACTTTTCCACAGTATTCCAATTTATTAAGATGCACCTATCAACATCCAATACATAGTTCATTTCACATATTTGTAAAAACAAAAAATGTGGTTTTAAAAGGCATTTTTACAATGCAAAACATGAATTATGCCCCTTTAATTATCACCTGTGAAAGAAACTGCAGTGTTGATTTGAAAGGTTACTAATATAAGTACCAGTAATCATGACATGTGAACAGTGTTTATTGTTTTTTTTTTTGTTTGTTTCAGCCACTTTCTGTAATTAAGCAAGCCCCCGGGTCAAATTGACGCAGGAAGAGGATTGATGTTAATGAGAACCAAAATTAAACAGGAGGGTTAAGCAGTTCATGTGCGTTTCGAGATACTGATAAAAACAAACAGTGACGCTGGCGGGATGGCCGTCCCGTCTCTTGAGAGCAGATGAATGTGACGATATCCTGCAACACAAATGAAGTTGTAAGTGAAATGTCCCACTGGAATTTTTCATTTTAAAATCAAATGTCACTTACTGCTCACCTGTTTGGATGCACGTAAACGGCAGCGTGTACTGTCCGATGAAGTCATTTTTGGATGTCTTGTCGTAATCTTCCACCACAAAGCGAACCATAGCCAGATCGGGAGTGTGAATGACAAAATTCAAAGTCTGATTCCACACAGGGTTAAATCCTGCAGGGAAAGTTTTTATTGTTCTTTTTATGGCCAGAATAAAATCGACACCATCCATTCACATAACCGTCTTATACCGTTGTTGTGTATGTGACTGGTCTCCTCCTTGGTCTGGTCCTGCGGTACGCCGTATACCTCCACCCTGACCAAGGGGTCTACAATGGAGCCTTCTTTCTGGTTCACCTTTGGTAGCTGCTGCCCACTTATCACCTGATAGGAAAGACAAAGTCAATAAGAACTCAAATAAATTAGTATTGGTATAACTACAATTCAGGCGGCACGGTGAACGACTGGTTAGAACGTCTGCCTCGCAGTTCTGAGGACCGGGGTTCAATCCCCGGCCCCGCCTGTGTGGAGTTTGCATGTTCTCCCCGTGCGTGCGTGGGTTTTCTCCGGGCACTCCGGTTTCCTCCCACGCCCCAAAAACATGCATGCAGGTTAATTGACAACTCTACATTGCCCGTAGGTGTGAATGTGAGTGCGAATGGTTGTTTGTTTGTATGTGCCCTGCGATTGGCTGGCAACCAATTCAGGGTGTACCTTGCCTCCTGCCCGATGATAGCTGGGATAGGCTCCAGCACGCCCGCAACCCTAGTGAGGAGAAGCGGCTCAGAAAATGGATGGATGGATGGATGGATGGATAACTACAATTCATTTTAATGCTCCAGTAAAGAGTACAAACTCTGCAAGAAAATTTAACGTTACGTCTTTTGATTTTGATTTTTTAATTATTTCTTATAGAAGCCATTATAGTTTTATTGAAATTTATTTGGTGTATGATATTATAGTTGACATTATTTTATTTGTATTTTTATAATTTAGCCTATGTAATTATTATTGAATTTCCTATGTTATTTGGTGTTTATTTAAACTCAATAATTTTTTGGGGGGGGGTCGTTAACATCGATGTGCAAAAAGAGATCCTCTCTCACGACACCCAGCCGGAGGGTGATTCCGGTCCTGTGGGAAACACTGCTTAAGGAAGGAACTGGAATAATTTGTTTATTTAAAAAAACAAGAACAACAAAACCAAAACAACAATCAGGCCAAATTTGAGCTTTTTCCCTACCTTCCAATCAAAGTCAACAAAGATTTAATCATTGGATATTACTAAGACTATCCTGACTGTCCTATCCTATCAATTGATGAAATTGGTTAAGATGTTAAAAACCGGTACGTGTGTACCACGCATTGTGTGTTGAGATAAAGTTGACTCTGTTACGCATGTGTCAGGAGTGCGTCTATCAAAGAATGGCCAAAAACATTGCTTAGTATATAGGAGTAGACGCGCCTATTTCGTAAGAAAGCGTGGTCACAAGGCACATTTACTCTATTTACTGTATGGCCAAGCAGTTTTTTCATACTCCTCGTCCCTGTTGGAGGTACGATAATCAGTGGTAAACTGACCCCTTGACTTTAGAGTGAGTCGGTGGTCAGGACCTTTTTTATTATTAGTTGTTTGAGAAGATGTGTTCACCTGGATGGATAAGCGCAGAGGTTTGTAGCCCGGCTGCTCTTGGGGTTCCTCCAGGTTGAATGTTGTGTGTTTGTCTCTCATGAAGCTCGGTTTGAGCACGTAACCGCAGCGTCCGTTCTGTCCGAAGAGCCCGTCATTCAGGTCCATCTCCAGACCCGCTGTCTGGAAGTTCAGAGCCACTTGGTGGAAAGAGTGAAACATGTCATTCAAGAGTTGGTCATCTGGATTCGATGAGCACAGCTGGAACTGAAGCGCTTCCCCTCACCTATCTGGCATCCCACATTCCACAATTCCTGGGGGTTATAGTTTGAGGAGTCAGTCCTAAGGCCACTAGGGTAAATCCTGCTGAGCTGTTTTACATTATGCCGCACAAAGTCTGCTCCTGTCGAAAAGTATGAGAAGATGTTGTTCATCTATACAAGGAATCAACTCCAAATTCACGTGTCATTCATGATTTTTTGTTACCTGCTTCCTTCGCGAGCCTCTTGGCCTTGGACTCGGAAAATGAGGACATCTCGTTGCATTTGGTGTGTAAAGGGGTGCCTTTAAAACCACGGAAGTGGACACTCTTGCAGTAAACCACCAGATCGGATAGCTCCCGTGAGAGTTTGGACTTGGGTTTGGAGCCAGAAAAGGAAACGGTACATTTAGCAAGGTTTGTTCGTCAAAAAACGTCCTGACAATAGCCTAATCTGGCAAATAGAACTGGGTGAAATGATGAAAGTCAAACCCTTTGCAATATCGTCAACATTTAGAAAGCCATGAGTGTCAGTTTAATTCGGTTTGCAGTTGTGATCTGAACATGTTATTGTTCTGTTACAAAGACCGAAAAGGGTAACCCCCCCCCCCCCCTCCAAAAAGAGGTTTATAATTTCCTATATTAATAGTTTAAACTGTACGTATAACACAAACTATGATCCCAAAACACTTGAATATAATTTCAAATTCATCTTACAACATTATCCTGAAAAATAAATTCATCCATCAATTCTCCGTAACACTCATCCTCACTAGGGTCGTGGGGCATGCTGGAGCCTATGCCAGCATACTCTGGGTGAGATGTGGGGTACACCCTGAACTGGTCACCAATCTGCCCTAATCGCAGGGCATATATAAACAAACAACAATTTGCACTCACATTCACACCTATGCATGTTTTTGGGAATGTGGGAGGAAACTGGAGTATCCGGAGAAAATCCACGCAGGCATGTGGAGAACATGCAAACTCCACACAGGCGAGGCCGGATTTGAACCCCAGAACTCAGAACTGTGAGGCAGATATGCTACCCAGTCGCCCCCTGTGCCGCCACTTAAAAATAAATGTCACTTCTAAATCTTTTTTGCAATGTCATACCTTGGCAATCAATCTGTATGGTTTATGGACACAGTTGTACCTTGTGGTTCAAACGCTCAATATGTACCTCTTCTTCTACAGCTTCACCGTTGGTCAGCCCGTCGTCGTCGCTAATGTCATCTGTAAGCATTCTGTCCAGGGACCCCTCTGCATCGTCAATTTTCTTGGCTTTCAGCAAAACCTTTCCTTTGAGCTCCTTCACATGTCAACAAGACAGTGTCAGTAGTGCAGGGCACTGAAATGTGAATAGATTTGAGTATTCTCTTGAGGGCACCTCTTCTTGCACTTTACTTTCTCCTGCAGATGCTAAAATGCATTTTGACGTTGTCATGCTTTTTCTGTAATACTGATTTGCTAAGTGCTAATGGAAAGTAATCTCTGAGCAGGCTTATGAGACCTACAATGTATGAAGTTTTACTTCAGATTTACTGGCAATAAACACATTCAGGGATGGGTGAAACTGGTGTTCAGGGCTAAGTTTTTCTAACTTTCCAGGGGGCGCTCCTGACTGACTATTTTGAATTGCAGTGTTTGAACTTACCTGTGGAGAAGGGAGACACTGAGGGTTAGTGTGCCCGTCTAAAATGTTCCTTAGCAATGTGTCACCCAAAATCTTGTTCAGGTGACGAGCCATGACTGTCTGCTGCTCCACACTGCAATGATTCTCAAGGGACAAGATGACCGGGAAGTCGGATGTCTATCAAGAAAAGTCAAAACTGAACATCATATACTGTCATATTGTTGTTGTTTTTTAATTTTATGAGGTTAGTGTTTCCCACCGTGAAGGCATATTCTTTCAGTGTTGCAATGATGTCCTTGAAGAGGATCTTGGAGGTGAGTGTGTGGCCGTGATACACCACCGGCTCCCCGTCACTGCCATCCCAGCAATCCACCTCCACGCAGCGACAGCCTCTCTTAAGGGCCCTGTGTTGCACAAATATTTGGGGGAAAAAATTCTTGATTTATATATACGCATGAGCAGTAGTATGTAGTACTAGAATTGAAACTGGAAAGATATAGAAAAAATATATATCATAAATCAACCCTTTTTTTGCCCCTAGCACCTGTTTCACTGATTGACACGAAAATAGGATGACCATGTCGATCATAACGGGATGCACAAAAAAGTCTCAAGGACCCACGGCTAAAATTGAACTGTAAGTTGGACAATTTGGTCTGGAGCACAGTCATTTTGGACAATTCCACTTGTACTTTGGCAAATTCCTACTAGAGAATTCCCCCAAATGAGCTCCAGTCAGAAGCAACTATCCTAATGCACCACACATTTTCAATGGGAGACAGGTCTGGACTGCGGGCAGGCCAGTCTAGTACCCGCACTCTTTTACTACGAAGCCACGCTGTTGTAACACGTGCAGAATGTGGTTTGGCATTGTCTTCCTGAAATAAGCAGGGGCGTCCATGAAAAAGACATTGCTTGGATGGCAGCATATGTTACTCCAAAACCTGTATGTACCTTTCAGCATTAATGGTGCCTTCACAGATGTGTAAGTTACCCATGCCATTGGCACTAACACAGCCCCATACCGTCACAGATGCTGGCTTTTGAACTTTGCGTCCATAACAGTCCGGATGGTTGCTTTCCTCTTTGGCCCGGAGGACACGACGGCCACAATTTCCAAAAACAATTTGAAATGTGGACTTGTCGGACCACAGAACACTTTGCATCAGTCCATCTTAGATGAGCTTGGGCCCAGAGAAGCCGGCGGCGTTTCTGGGTGCTGTTGATAAATGGCTTTTTGTTTGCATTGTCGAGTTTCAAGTTGCACTTACGGATGTAGCGCCGAACTGTATTTACTGACATTGGTTTTCTGAAGTGTTCCTGAGCCCATGTGGTGATATCCTAGGGATCGAAGGTCACGGGCATTCAATGTTGGTTTTCGGCCTTGCCGCTTACATGCAGTGATTTCTCCAGATTCTCTGAACCTTTTGATGATATTATGGACCGTAGATGACGAAATCCCTAAATTCCTTGCAATTGTTCGTTGAGGAACATTGTCCTTAAACTGTTCGACTATTTTCTCACGCACTTGTTCACAAAGAGGTGAACCTCGCCCCATCTTTGCTTGTGAATGACTGAGCAATTCAGGGAAGCTCCTTTTATACCCAATCATGGCACCCACCTGTTCCCAATTAGTCTGTTCACCTGTGGGATGTTCCAAACAGGTGTTTGATGAGCATTCCTCAACTTTGTCAGTCTTTTTCGCCACCTGTCCCAGCTTTTTTTGGAACGTGTTGCAGACATAAAATTCTAAGTTAATGATTATTTGCTAAAAACAATAAAGTTGATCAGTTTGAACATTAAATATATTGTCTTTGTAGTGTATTAAATTAAATATAGGTTGAACATTATTTGCAAATCATTGTATTCTGTTTTTATTCATGTTTAACACAACGTCTCAACTTCATTGGTATTGGGGTTGTAGAAGAAATCTAACCGTAACATACTTGAATTGGCCTTGTATTGTTTTTTTTTGTGGTTGTTTTTCTTTTTTCCACAGCAAAAACTAAGATTGGTTGCTCCTAAATGTGTTAGTTGTACTTTGACCCTAACTGGCTGTTTAGTCCAAGCAAGGTAATAGAGTGGTACCTCAAATTAAGAGTGACCCGATTTACAAGTTTTTTGAGATATGAGTGGTAGCTTTGGTGACAGCGAACTTCACAACAAGCAGCAGTTTGCCAGATAGTGAACAATTCTTCAAAAAGAAGGTCAAGTCCTCGCTTTAAGCTGTTGAGGTTAAAACTAAACATAAAACAGAATTACATTGCGTATTTAACAAAACCACATTAGCGGTTTTCCAAAATTCCGTTAGCTACAGTATATAACACAAAATACAAAACATCTTGGGTTAAAGAAACTAGCATCAACGTTGTTCATTTCAATGGGGAAAGATGATTTGAGATACAATGGTTTTGAATTTACAAGCATGGTCATGCAACAAATGAAATTAAGTCAAGGCACCACATCATTGTTTGTGTGTAATATATAATATAGCAGGTCTCACTGGATGTAGGCCTCCAGGCTGCTCTGGCCTCGCAGCTGGTCCTCCATCAGGTAGGTGTTGTGTGAGGAGGAGATGAAGTAGTGGCTCAGCGGCTGGCTCATGTCCTGGTAGAGACCCAGACAGTCAGGTTTGAATATGGAGCCCTCTGGAGAGCACAGGTAGATCTGGAAGCTGTCTAGGGACATGGTGCCTTGCTTCTTGGCTGCAGAAAGACAGATGTGAACACAAACCTAAGATCAAAGTTGAGAAATTAACCATTTCAAAGGAGAGCAACTCGATAGCCATAAAAAAAAAAAAAGAAAGGAAAAAAAAAAAAAGAGTGTGACAACTATGGCAACATAAGAAGCCATCTAAGTGAATAACTCACTTATATTAATTTTGGGTGGATAAAGGCCTGGCTCCAGAGGGGGGCCCCGGTGACCCGCGTCCGGCCAAGGAAAAACTGAGTCCATCGTTTGTCGTCATCATAAGGGGTCTTTGAGCCGTGCTTCGTCTGGTCCCTCACCTAGGACCTGTTTGTCATGGGTGACCCTGCCAGGGGCATAAAGCTCCAGACAACTTAGCTCCTAGGATCATTGGGACACACAAACCCCTCCACCACGATAAGGTGACGGCTCAAGCTCCCGCGACCCGACCTCGGATAAGCGGTAGAAAATGGATGGATGGATGGATACTTGCACACAATGACGTACAATCACAACAAGGGAACTGGGAATAATCTTTCTTTGAGAAAAACATTTATGGGGATTCATTTTCAAATGTTCTGCATCAAAACCATTGGCAGATATATTGATTTGATGAACTATTTTTATTCTTGTTTTCTGTGACGTCTGATGTAAATCTAACAATTAGTTTGTTCTCGGCATGGTCAGGAATAAGCGAGAGAAAGTTTGCTGGACGTTTGATATTCGCCGAACATTCAGTTCTTACACCCTCGTACTTGGCCTCCTAACTACATTTTTCACTGGAGGACAATTTCGGAAACGCTCAGTAAAAAAAACAGTCGTGGCTGGATTTGTTGTCACTACAAATGTATATGCAATAACAGCAACAACGGTGTTTGATTCTACTATATCTTGCATACCGTCTGTGTTAGGTGTTAGGGACCCTGTACGAATTACACCTCCCAAGAATGAGAATTAATAACAGCCTGTAGCAAATTCTTTTATTTTAAATTAATAAATTAGATAAATTACATTTTTGTACATGATATTACAGTATAAATGAGAAAGTTTTTTTTTTTTGGGGGGGGGGGGGGTTGTAGGAAAAGCATGGTTTGCCTGATGAAAATGTAATTTTGGCCCATAATTAAATTGTCAGAAAAAAAATTGTCCTAACTCAGTTCCCGACCCCTGGAGTAGATAAAGCGCTATACAGTAAGTGCTCTCCTTTTACCATTGAATCTAGAGCATGAAATATGACAACTGGAATATGGTCTGTTTATGGCTATCACTCTGAGGAAGGTGACCACATAGAACGTTGGCGATTTTAGGCGAAATCCAGGGCTAGTACTTTGACAAATTCATTCGAGGGAATTTCTCTAAATTAGCCCCAATCTGAAGCATCTATCCTGGACAAATGGAAAGTGCGAAATTGCTTGTTTTGGCACACAGCCAGAGCTCCTCTTGTTGGCAAAATGAATACATATTTAAGTCCGCTAAAATGCTTTATGTGATGCCAAACCCAAACCAACTAAACGATAAAACATGGCTGCTTGAGTTTGATGGCGTTTCACTGCCAAATTTTTCAAACTTGCAGTTCATTTGCATTTGAGTTCCAAACACATTCACATAAATTGTCTTTGAATTTCCTGTTTTGAAAACGTAATTTTGCCTCCCTAATGTAAAAGCTTTCTTGCGAGACTCCCATATTCTTTTTCAGTCAAATCATTCTGCAAATTGTTCGATCTTTTGGAGCTTCAAGGCTTGCCGCACACTGCGTGATGCGGTTGAACCCTATTGGACCCGACCATCACGACCACTCATGGAAATCGTTGCCACACATACTGCGACAGTTCAGTTGAGTTGGGGCGCGTCGCTCGGTGTGCAGCAGGCCTTAGGTGATATCGCTGACCTGTTCCCGATGGGTCGTAGTGCTCCATCAGCTGTCTGGCATGTTGAGCGCTGCCTTCTCCCTCCTGCTGCTCTACGTTCAGGAAGTTCTCCAGCTCCTCCAGCATTAACGTCTCGCCGTCTCCGGAGTAGTCCTGGAATACCCGCCACACTTCATCCCTCTGGGTTAACATCTTGTAGAAGAGGACAAACTGCTCGAGTTCCAGAGAGCCGCTCTGTGATCGGTCAGCCATCTGGAGACCAAACAGAAGAGCTTATACTTTAGTTGTTAACATGTTCTACAATCAAAATCATACCGTGAAGAGATGGAGAGCATGTTCCTCATTCATGTCCACATTCATCATCTTCAACAGCTTCCGAACTTCTTTGAAGTTCATCTTCCCGTCGTTGTTTTTGTCGGCCTTGTGAAACCAGTCTTGGACCCACCTGAGAGGATGCTCAGGGAAAATTGGATTGCAATTACAACTAGATGAGATTCATGAGGGGTCTCGCGTGGCCACTATTCAAGCTAACACCGCCAGCCCCTTTTCCACCACAAGAACCTTTTCAGTAACTTCCCTATCTACCCTGGTAGTTTTTTTTACCATAAAAAACTACCAAGGTACAGAAGGTTCCCCGAGGATTATTGAGTTCCTTCTGTCCCCCAGGTTCTTCTTAAACCTACCAGGAACTCTTGAGGAGGCAGAAAGTACTGATGAACACTGATTGGTTGACACAGACTTTGTTTACTTTTCACATTCACAGAGCCGCCATTACTGGACGTATGCAGTGTGACGGCAAGGCTTGAAATAAGTGGATTCGCATTGTAATTTGGGTGTCAAAATGAGCATTTTGTGCCTCAGAAATTGAAATTGAAATGCAAAACTGCGAATCACAGATTTTTACGTTTTTAAGTTTCTCCACTAAGCCGAGCGTTTGTAAAGCAGGAGCTGGCTGGTGAAACTCAGTGCTTGCTGGAAAGCTCGCTGTCTCCGGAACTGCTGCTACCAGGAACTCAATGTTCCTGGACTGGTTGGTGGAAAAGGGCCGCATGATTGCCTTCCACTGAGCTTCTTTCTTTTCACATGTAAAACAATGTTTCATCAGCTACCTACGCTTCATTGGTGACTAATCCTGGGTGCACGCCGACTCTTTTTCAAAATCAGCTGGCATAGGCTCCAGCTCATCTGTGACTCAAATGTGGACAAGGGCTAAAGAAAAGAGATGGACTGTATATGCAACAATATTTCGGATACTGATCCAGTCTTTGCTTCTCATCCATGGTTCTAGCCCTGTGAATGAGCTTGCGCAATCCCCGGATCCAGGCTCGGGCCTCATCTGGGGACTCGGCCACGAGGTCCAGGTTGCCTTGGCGACCGTGAAATACCAAGGTGAAACAGAGGTCAGCCGAGAACTCGTCCGTGATGCTCTGCAAGACCTCGGAGTGGTGGCCCTCGCGCACCGCCTCCACCTCACTCACTGAGACTGAAAAGAAATCAAATTGTGGAGAAAGTTCAATACATTGACTATTAAACTAACACGAGAAACAAATTATAAGTGTTCTTAAAGTCAAAGCCGGTCTTGGTGTACAGTATATTAAACTAGGACTCTCGCACCCCCTTTTTCATGGCGAGTTCTCAAAATGGTCATCAAACTTTACCTGGTTCCGACTGGGGCTCATTTAAGTGCAAGCCTTGGAATTTGCTCGAAATGCCCGGTCAAACAAAATGGCACATTTCGTGTCTGATTCCGGGCACGGGTCCTTGAGACTTTTTCATGCGTCTGGCGAATGACGCCTGAACAAAATTTTGTGTTGATCGGTGGGGAATGTGTATGTGTGTTGGGTGGGGGAGCACTTTCCAGGGAGCACTACTGAGTTTGTTTTGGGGGTTCCTGCTCATCCTCTATCCAGATGGTCTAGCCTTGCAATTCAGTGTTGCTTTTTATTGGGGTTCATTTGGAGGAATTCCAGTGGGAACTTACAAGTGGAGTGACCTTTTCCCAGCCATCTGGACTTGTACCAGATACTCAGACCGTCCTCCAGGAGTCGGAAATGCCTTGGCTTCTTCCACATACGGGACTTGACCTTCCTCAAAGTAGACCCTGTCATCATCACCCTGACATCGGGGTCATCCTGAAGACCTGGAGACTCATACAGTATAACTGCGCGATCATAAAGGAATAATACTAGGAGTAATATTAATCATGTACTCACGTGAACCTTGAGAGTCCATTTTGTTAGGCCTCAATCATGCCAATGGAAAGGTTGCTGCTAAAATGAAGCAGATGTT
This sequence comes from Phyllopteryx taeniolatus, assembly GCF_024500385.1. Lineage (NCBI taxonomy): Eukaryota > Metazoa > Chordata > Actinopteri > Syngnathiformes > Syngnathidae > Phyllopteryx > Phyllopteryx taeniolatus. The sequence continues at coordinate 7,909,229 of NC_084513.1, read as the reverse complement.
AGTGGATGGATTCCAGTTGTTTGAAGAGATTGCAGCTATTCCGTGACTTTTCTTATCTTGGTGTATATATCTCAATGTATCTTCTTCTGTTTTAATAGAAATAATCAAACTACAGTCCCCACACTGTAAATCGAACCAAGATTAAATATCTTAAAGCAAGGAAAAAATAATATGCTTGGTCTTTGTCAGCTAAGATGGTTCTTCTTATTGGGCAGTTCTTCTGTAAGAGCATTTCACTTGCTCCAAGCATTTTTTATTTTTATTTTTTTTAACAACACATAGAAATCTCAAGATATTGCACTATGAAAACTTGGCTTTAGACAAAAAAAGAAAATAGTAATGAAATGAGGAATATATTACTTAAGGTCAAGCAAACTCCACACAGGCGGGGCTGGGATTTGAACCCCGGTCCCCAGAACTGTGAGGTAGATGTGCTAACCAGTGGTCCACCGTGCCGGCTTAAGAAAGCTTACAAAGTCAAATTTTCCTGCTCGACTGGTGAAGCTTTTTGGGAAGAACAGCTGTGTCAGAAAAAAAAAAAACTAAAAAAATCTTATCCTGGAAACTGATCATCCAAAGCATACCGCTTCATAACCCAAGATATCAATTTCTGTGCTGGATATGCTTGAAATGTCTTTTTGTCCACATTGTTTCCCTGGAGGGTAACCAGAGTAATAAAGTTTGGATAATTATATTTTGCCAAAAGTATTATTCCAACTTTCATATTTATATGTGTAACTTTTAAAGTCATAATCCATCATTCTGTTGGGTTAAATTTTTCTCATGACATTTGTTTGGGTCCTGACAGACTTCACATTTGTTATATCATGTCCATAGTGGAGGACTAGTTAGAGCATCTGCCTCACAGTTCTGAGGAACATGGTTCAATCCCCGGTCCCTCCTGTGTGGAGTTTGCCTCTTCTCCCTGTGCCTGCGTGGGTTTTCTCCGGGTATTTGATGCAGTCGTAGCGTTTGTACATAAATCATCAAATCAAGTGACACGGTCCTGCGGTTGCAACTGGCCACTATGACAAATTAAGCTTATTTTTGTTATTATATGTATTTTATTACATATTTACAATGCCGAGCTGCGCTCCTGTTATGTTGCAGGTCAAATTTACCCATTGTGTGAAGTGTAATTATCATACACAATAAAATGGTTAATTTCACATGCTTTCACATCGAGTTAACAATGGGATAAATGTTTTTTTTTTCTTTTTTCTGAAACTATTGGATAATTAAACACGTCCCAGGTCAAACTGACCCAGTTACATTAATGTTGTTCCTTAGAAACAAAGGTGAGGATGGTTGGATTTTTGATAACACTAACTAACTAAGTGTGTATGTTCACTGTGATGGGTAAAATGGAGAGAATAAATTTTGTATGCATACATGCATGTTCATGACAATAAAGCTGATTCTTCTTCTTGATAATATCACCCAATATTCCTGTTCCGTGCACTGGCTCTGGAATAAAGCTTCTCTGTTTTTTTTTTTCAGCCATCCTGTTGCGGGTCAAACTGACCCATTTTGTGAAGTTTGTAGTGAAGCATAATCAACATAAAATGAAAATCATTCATTTAACATAGTTGAAATATATATTTTTTAAACTGAGACATGAAAAATGTTTCATGGATTTCATTTCAGTTTCTGACACTTTTAGATGATTAAACAGGCCCTAGGTCAGACTGACCCAGGGAAATTATTGCTGTTCCTGAGAAATGAACAGGAGGGATTAATCAATTTATTAACCCACATTACTGATCAATGATCCCAATTTGATCCCCGATTAAGACACAAAAAAATCTAAAACGAAATTCTCCAGGTGCATGATTCAATTGTTAGTAACAGTGTGAATAAAGAGATTATGTTTACATTTCTGACACTTTTAGAAAATTGAAAATGGTTCAGGAACATTATACCTTACTCATAACCTTATAAATGGAGATAATAGGAGGGTTACTTGATATCCATCCAATACAGTCCCGTTATTTTGGGTCAGATTGACCCATTTTAAAGAAATTTAATAAAAACATATTCAAGAAGTGCGGCACGGTGGCCGACTGGTTAGACCGTCAGCCTCACAGTTCTGAGGACCCGGGTTCATTCCCCGGCCCCGCCTGTGTGGAGTTTGCATGTTCTCCCCGTACCTGCGTGGGTTTTCTCTGGGCACTCCGGTTTCCTCCCACATCCCAAAAACATGCATTAATTGGAGACTCTAAATTGCCCGTAGGCATGACTGTGAGTGCGAATGGTTGTTTGTTTCTATGTGCCCTGCGATTGGCTGGCAACCAGTTCAGGGTGTACCCCGCCTCCTGCCCGATGACAGCTGGGATAGGCTCCACCACGCCGCGACCCTAGTGAGGAGAAGCGGCTCAGAAAATGGATGGATGGATGGATGGATATTCAAGAAGTTCTTTGTTATGACACGTCTTTTGCTTGGTTTGATAAATGTACTCAAACACATACAATGAAAATGTGCAAAATATTGTTTGACAGGGTTGGTAAATGAGGTTTTGTTTTTTGTTTTTTAAAAAGAGATGTAAACAATGTTGATTTGGATTTTTTTTGTTCATTTCTCATTCTAGGATTATGAAACATGTTCAGGGCCAAATTAACCGAGGAACATTATTGCTGTTCCTGAAAAACGAATGTAACAGGAGGGTCGAATAAAGCATAACAGTACATGGTGCTTATCAATGGAAGTAAATAACTTCTCCCTATCTGTGCTGTTCACTGCGAGGTGGACAATACGCTTCGGAAGGACAATGTTTTTCTCCTGATCCTGAGTCTGCACCCCTCAAGATATCCTATCCTCTCAACTGCGTCCTGAAACAACACAGATTTATCTTTGCTTTCAAAAGCACTCCCAAACCTCTGTTTAACTCTCAAAAACAATACAGTCCCTGGGTCAGTTTGGCCAGGCATGTTTAATCATTCAACAAAAAGGTTACATGTTAAAGTTTCAATTCAGTGTTTACTGTGAACAGGAATTTTTAATAAACATAAGTATAACTCAAGCTCAAATGTGTCACGAATGCCAAAAATACACAGTTTATTTTTCCTTATTCACCATTGTATTATGCAACCAGCTACTTTTCTTTAGATTTGAGGACCATCTAAGCCATGATAGAGTATTAAATTTGGATAAATAATCAATATGCAGGTTGATCAATTGATTATCCCTTATTGTGTCGTTCTCAGGAACAACAATAATGCCCCTGGGTCAATTTGATCCAAGGTACATTTTATGAACCTGAAGTGTCAGAAAGTATCCATCCATCCATTTTCCGTACCACTTATCGTCACGCGGGTCGCGAGAGGCAGGGTACACCCTGAACCAGTTGCCAGGAGGAAACAGGAGTACCCGGAGAAAACCCATGCAGGCACGGGGAGAACATGCAAACTCCACACAGGCGAGGCCGAATTTGAATCCGGGTCCTCAGAACTGTGAGGCAGATCTGCTAATCAGTCGCCCACCGTGCTATATAGTGGTGTATCTTGATTATCGTACAAGCGCAAGGCTCACTGCGCATTTGCTAGAGCAGTATGCGCCAGGCTGGGCGTATTGGCACAGTTTAATTATCCAATTATCCATGTTTAATTATCCAAAAGTGTCAGACACTCCCAAATCCATTATTTATATCTCATTATTAACTCCATTAATAACCACTTTATCAAAATGTGGCAGAAACAAATACAATTCCCAAAGAACATTGTTTATATCATTGTAAATCTGCAAAAATATTAAATGTTCATTGTTTACATTGATGAGACTTCACTCCAAACCCAAAAAGAAACTAGAAATGGTTCAATTTGAACTGCAACATAACAGAACAGTTAAGGGCTAAGAGTTTGTACATTAATTATTCACTAACATGAACACAGCTTTGGCATGTTTGTTGTCATGCTGAAGATTTCCAGTGAGTCCAGCAGTCACAAGTCCCACACACCCTCCTCGAGCTGTAAATAAGGTCATCAATGTGCGCTTTTATTTTTAAGGCCATTGGAGTGTGTTTTGGATCATGGCTCTCCCGAGGTGAGATGAGTCACTGCTAAGCCGAAGCCCTCGGGGAAGTTCACTGCCCACACGCGCAGTCACCAAGATGTCTGGCCAGAAGGAATTAGGGAATTAACTACTCAGCCATGAACAGAAACATCCTCTGTTTCTCTTACAGTATTGCCCCAGTCTGGTGACATTTTTACTTTTATATGTAACCTTCGTGTTATGTTGCGGGTCAAATTAAAACACACACACACAAAAACTGTATTGACACTTTTGATTTGCTTAACCCTTCTGTTTGTTGTGTAGCAGGTCAAATCGACCAGTTTGTTAAAAAAAAGTTTAAAACTTTCTAAAAACAGTTAACATTTTGTTGTTGTATTATTTAATGATTAATCATAGAGTGGGTCACATGACCATGACATTGATCATTTTTAAAATGAAAGACAGACACTTGGATCGCAAAACATGCCATGGGTCAAAATGATCCTTTTAACATTGCTGTGAGAAACAAACATAACACAAAGGCCAATCAAAATTCCACTAGGAGATAATGCACTAAATTGGGATGGAGAATGGTTAATAATGGAAGTTAAACAGGATTGTTTTTCCATTTTTGACTCTTTTGGATCATGTTTTGGGTCAAAATAACCCATTAGTATTATTGCCGTTATTCCTGAAAAACGACTATAACAAGACATTTAATCAACAATCATCAGTTGAAAAGTAATGCGCTAAACATTGTTTAGTTAAAAGTGGAGTTAATGAGAAACTATGTTTTTGACATTTCTGGATCATGAGACATGCCTCGGGTCAAATTGACCCGCTAAAATGATTGCTGTTACTGAGGAACAAATGTAACAGTAGGGTTAATCGTAGGATCCTCACTCCCAGCTAGCTAAAAAACAAACAAAAACATCTTGTAATTATGCATGGCCTGGGTCAAATTGACCCAGGAACATAAACAGGAGGATTAAAAAATATCACACAAGTAATCAGGGAGAGTCTGCTCGCAGAACGCTAATCAAAGTCATTGTTACAGACGGTAAATCAGAACCAGATGCTATAAATGCGTGACATCATCTTAGCACCCCCCCCCCCCCCCCCCCCCAAAAAAAAAACAAATCTATACATATGACACAAAAAGGCAGCCTGTGTTATTGGTATACTAAGAATAGTTTCATTTACCAAGTGCAGGTCTCCCTGGAGATGAGTCAGGCGTCCAGATAAGGTCAACTTCAAGCATCTCCCCCACTAACGGCCACAAATCCTGGGGGGTGATGGGGTGGGGTGGGGTTGATGCATTGTGGGCAGCCTGAGAGCCCGTCCAGGGAATCCGGGATGACACGCTCTGGGATGTCTGGATCCAGATGCTCAGAAGCATTTAAGCACTGGAAGAGTCCACGGAGAAAGATTTCTCGAGCACAGACCGACTGGCTTCATGGGCTCCTCCTCCTCCTCCTCCTCTCCTTGATCCTTCCTTCCTTTTGCAGCCACTCCCCCTTCCTGCTGCAGCCTGCTTTCCCTTTGCTGTGTTTACCTCATCTGTGGGCATACTCTGCCAAATGCTCTGGATAAAGACTGTTGCAACAATTAAAGGGGACAGAGTAGGGAAAATTGACTTTTTAAATTGCTTGAATACAAACAGTTAGGTATCTGGAGCGCAACCCATTGAGTGTGCAATTAAAGTGCTGTGAACAAGTATTTGCAAAACAGTTTCTTTTATTAGTCTCTGGAAAGTGAAAAATGTCTTTTGAATTTGACACTTTTGAGATGAGTGTTGTCAACAACCGCGCCAAATTTGAATGATTAAAACAATCCTCCTGTGATTGGCTGGCAACCAGTTCAGGATGTACCCCGCCTCAAGCCCAATGATAGATGGGATAGGCTCCACCACGCCCGCGACCCTAGTGAGGAGAAGCGGCTCAGAAAATGGATGGATGGATGGAAAACAATCCTCAAGTATATATATATATATATATATATATAAAATGGCGGCATGATGGCCGACTGGTTAGAGCGTCAGCCTAAAACCCTGGTCCACACGCTGGCTGTGTCTTGACTTCTTTTTTTTCCACCCTTGCTCTACTGCCTTCTCTCTGTGATGTGCGCACACTCACGGTAAAAAACGGGGCGCTCTAAAGCGGCCACGCCAACGGACTATCCAAAGAGGCTAATTTTCAGGGTGTAGGCATAGCTAGCTAGCTAAGGGCACATTGCAATTGTGCCAGATAATCAATGATGCAAACAAAGGTGCTTAAGTTCTTACACAGGGGGGGAAGGGACGACTTTTGCCGGACTTCAAAGTGCGTCGTGCGGACCCGTTTTAGACACGCCCCATTAAGTCAGTACAAGTGATATGGTGAAAAACAGTTTAACGCTGTAGCGCCACAATTGAGTACCATATCTTTTCACATTTTCAGCAATTATCTTCAATATCTATTCCGGTAATGTATTTAGAAACAAATCTTTGAATTAACTTTATAGGGTCAGAAAAAGAAAAAGAAAAAAATAGCTAGCTAGCAGCTATAAGTATCTTGGCATGCAGTCACTGGCCCCTAAAGCAGGCTAATTTAAAGAAATATGATGTGTTAAGTGATTCTTTGTGTCTAAATTGTGAGAAATATGCATAAATTATTTCTCCACTATAGTTTACCTGATTTTGCATCACAAGAAGCGGTTGGTGGACTTACATATGTATGCAATGTGCTAGTGAGAGGAACTAAAAGGAGGAAGTGCAGTCAACCCCCGGGAAATGTTTTAAAATTGTGAAGAAAAATGCATGTCTTCCTTTAAGTCATATAAATAAGCAAAGCCAAATATCTTTATGGACGCCATTTAACGTGAGCTCCTCAGTACCATCTACATCAGCTAATGTACTCCAATATTGACTTGCTGTAAAGCGCTGTGCTCGTAAAAGGGAATTTGGCAAGAATGCAACATGCATACTTAGGAAGACCTTGCCTAGAGAGCAGATTTCTCCCTTTAAATGCATCTCACAGGATAATGGTAGAATGATCTGATAATGCACTGGCCTCGCCCTAGGTTCCTGTTGGGGGGAATTCAGGTGAGAACAAATAGCCACCCGAGATGTAATCAACTTTCTAAAATGTACAAAAATTAGCTATAAAAATGCGAACATCAATGAACAGTCCCTCGCACCCCTTTTTTCCATGGCAAATCTTCAAAATGATCATTAAATATTAACGCCATGCATTGCCTACATTAGATGGCACTTGATGCCTTGCCAGACTGTCTTCATGTGAAATATTTGATATCACAGAGTCAGGAATCAGGTTTACAAAGTTTTATTTATCCGAAAATTAACAATCATATAGCTTAAGTGTCATGTGTTACATCCTGAAAATTACAAGGGGGAGGGGTTGGGGGTGGAGCCGGTGGAGCCAAAAACATTTTGGAAGGGCTGGCAGTCATTTGATGTGGTAGGATTTACCCAAACGTTGACATTTATTATTTACATCAGTACTGAATGTATTCACAGTTTTCAGCATGGTTTAATACAAAACTAAGTCACCATTTGAATATTCAACCGTAAAACGCATTAATAGTCCGTACGACTCCCAAAACAGAGGTGGCCAAAATGTACACAGAGTACCCACCAATATATATGGAGCCCCAGCCATGATATTGGGGGGGGGGGGGGGGGGGGTTCAATTGTGGCCACAACATGCAAACAAAATGCTAATTTGTTGAGCAAGTTATACCTATATCGTAGCCACAAATTAGTATTTTGTGCACACTATATACCAATATCTTGGATTACCCAGATGTCCAAATTGTTCATGGGAATAACAAACTACCATTTTGTGAGCCACAAATTAGTATTGCGTTCATATGAGATACCGAGGTATATCCTGGCCACAAATTAGTATTTCGTGCACACGTACTGATGTAATGGCCACAAGTTAGTATATTGTGCCCACAACTTACCATTCTATATGCATGTTAAATCTGTATTGCGGCCACAATTTATTTCCCCCCCCTTTTTTATAATCAGACAAGTGGATGTAAATCTTACATCTAATGTTGGCTTGAAATTTTTTTGATAATGGAGATGAAGCAGCAGCAAATGTGACCAAAACGTCCTACACAAAATCAACACAAATCGACTGTTATGGAGCCCTTCACTACGTGGACAGTCTTAGCACCACATTTGGCAGAAGTACAAACAATTCTAGTGGCATCACTGCGGGGCCAACGGGATGCCCCGGGCGTCAGTCACCTGGCCCTCCTGGAGGTTCTTCACCAACTGGGCCAGCCAGCGCTTGGTAGTGGTGTCATCCTTCAGCACTTGGGCGAAGGTGCTGTCCTTCAGCTGGTCCGGCAGACACTGCCGCAGAGCTTCTCTGGCTCTGAACATACAAAAACACATTATTATTACATCTTCTGAACTATGTGATGGCACTTCCTACTGGGATCTAAGACTCATCTTCAATGCCTTCATATAAAGTAATCCAAATAAAGAGGACACATTTTGAGCTAAATTATTTGTGTATGTATTTTAGATGGGCCAAAAGACTACTATATCAAATAACAAAGACATAAAACAAAAGATAAAATAAAAACACTATTTATTAGAGCTCAGACTCACCGTGTAAATCCCTAATCGCTTTTCGCATTGACAGTAACAGATGAATAGCGAAACACAATCAAATCATTACTCCTTGTACTATTCCGAACTAAAGACATGTCTTTGTCCAACAAATGAAAAATTGAATTTGATTATTTGAAAACTATCTATAGCCCCCTGGATAAGTCCTGGTCGCAGTTTTTGAGGGGTCGGAGATTTAGTCACAGCACCTAAAAGACAGCTAACGCATTTTGGCTGGCGCGAGCAACCGCTTTTCCCTGCGGAAAAACCTGTTGCCAAAACGCTTCTTTTTTTTAGTTTAAAATGACTTATTTTAACTAGCATCCCTTACCGCACCATGGTCTGTTTTAAGCCAGTCTCGGTGCCATAAAATGCGTAAATCCACGCTGGCTGGCAACATCTGCTTCTACTTAACCAGCTAGTTAGCAGTAGCTGCCTAGCTCTCATCAGTCATCTGCCACTATCTGTCCAATTAATATTGCATAATTTTATCCAATTCATCTGCCGCGGTCGCAGTCTGTCATGAACATCCGTGCAGCTCCTCACGGCTATTGAACGCTTCCGTTGAAATTATCGGCTCAGGGGAGAGTACCGCTTTATGTGCGACTGATGATCTTCCGTGGATCGCGGCGAAAACATCGCATATGCAGTAAGTCAAAATGGCGGCGGAAGTAAACAACGCATTGCAGGTTTTGTCAGAACTGTCAATACTTTGATTTGTTTTCATTCGAATGCGCAAATTATGATTTGGGATTTGTTTTTTTTTCCCATCGGGATTCGCTAGTCAATCCGAATCCCCACTGAATCGTTCGTAGCCCTACTATTTAACAACCCTCCCGTTGTGTTTGTTCGCAGTTAGTGTGACATGCTCTGTTTGAAAGAAAAATATAACACAATCCATTTTTTTATAAAAGAAAAGGAAAAAAGTTATGTCCTTTTTTGCTATATCTCTCCATCCATCCATTCCCTGTACTGCTTATCCTCACTAGGGTCGTGGGTGCTAGATATCCAAGAGAGTCAATTTGACCCACAATATAACAGGAGGGTTAACACCATTTTATTATTTTTGACAAGTTTTATGTCCAAATTTAGAAACCCTCCTGTTGTGGTCATTTCTTAACAACAATGTCCATGGGTCAATGTGACGCGCTCTGCAAACTAAGATTTGTTGTTTAATTTGTCTAAGTATAAAGAATGGCAGAATGAGTTTACAGTAATACTTATTTGTTTCAAATATATTATTTCCAGATTTTAAAATGGCATAAACTTTAACCCAATTTGAATTCTGAAAAATGATCCTAGACTCTAACCCGATAGTCCTGTGTTGTCTCCAAAGGATGTGGCAACTCACATAGGAAGAATTTTACACATGTGAAACATGAAAACAGAGTGGCATGTCACGGGAGCCCCAATGATGTACCTGAGATTATCAGAGAGGCGGAGGTAGCATCGAACCACGTGCTTCAGAAGACGCGCCGAAGGCTCTTTGGACAACTGCAACACCATTTTCCCCTGCAGGCACAAAGGGTAGCATTGTGGGAGGTGGCTGTCACATACTGCGGGCATCAGGCTTCAGACAGTAGGAAGTGACACTCACAAGGATCATGGCCACGTGGGAAAAGCGCTCGTACGTCTGGCAGATGTAGGCCAGCCCTGTGTCGTCCAGCAGGATCTTCTGTAGGATGAAAGTAGCAACCTATTGGATAAAATGGAGAGATGAGAGACCAGATACGACCTGAAGCCCAAAGATATGAAAGGAGACATACTCTGCATTTTGGTTCATAATTTAGAATAGTTCCCAGGTGGCTCACTCAGAGACCCATTCTCAGAACTAGGGAAATTGTTTAAATTCCTACTTGATGTGTGGGCAGGTACTCCAAAGACACAGCTATTTGTATACAACAATTAAAAAGTCAATTTTCCATTTTATAAATCTTGAAGAAAACAGAGCATAAAAACAAAGGTGTGTAATATGTTACTCGGATGACTGTTAACAAACCACATCACAAAAGTTAGATACCGTCTTGGAGAGTTCGCTCCCAGATTCCATAATACGGAGACACAACGGGATGATTTCAGTCGTCAGGAGAAAGTTGATGACTTCCTGTTCGTCCGTTTTGACCAAAGCACCTGTGGTGATGACAAAGAGGCTGCTTAGGATGTTTGAGTGTCAAGAAAAGTGCTATAGAAGTGTAATATGTTATCATTATTATTGTTATTACATCGCCAAACAAATGGGGAAATCATTACAAATAGAAAATGCATGTACCTATGACTCCGAGGCTGGTAAGTCGCAGGTACTCGAACGGGCGTGTTTTGCTCACCGTGTGCAGAAAGGGATAAAGGAAAAGGGGGATGTGAGCTGCTAGAAAGGCCGACCTAGTGACAGACAAGGGTGAAAGGCATTTAAATTAATGTATTTGTTCCATATTATATTCAGAGTATTTTATTATTTTTATTGTCCTTAATAACTGCCCGCGGCATGGTGGACGACTGGTTAGCACATCCACCTCACAGTTCTGAGGACCGGGGTTCAAATCCCGGCCCCGCCTGTGTAGAGTTTGCATATTCTCCCCGTGCCTGCGTGGGTCCAATGAATGAATGAATGAATGAATTAACGAATGAAATATATTGCATACATTAAAGGTTGTACTTGAATGAATGTTTAAAAAAACAGCTCTTAAAAAAATGTAAATGTACTGTACTTAAAAGTTAAATACAACTGAACTGCACTTGAAAAATGCATTGGAGTTGAAAAGAGAAACATTTTTACTGTACTGGATGTAAAAAAAGAGCAATTTTAAACAGGATATATGCATAGCTACTGTGGCTGCAGTATACTAGCAATGGACAGCAATTTGTTCAGCTTGACAAACTTAAATCAAGGTGCTCCTCTTTTACCTGTGATGTATCACATGGGATCATTTGTGTCCAAAATTATACATTTTATATATTAATTACATCTGTAAAGTGTCTGATATAATGGATTCATCGTTTTTGCTGATAATACAAATATTGCTGCCTTGAGATACGAGGTTAATTTGTTCCGTGACCATGCTCTTAAAATGAATGGAAATTCAATGAATCTGTTCCAGTCCACCTAAAAAACAGATTTTTGAAAAAAGTTTTTTTAAAAAGGACAAGGAGCAGTATATTGTAAAATATAGTGATGCACCGAAATGAAAATTCTTGACTGAAACAAAAAACAACGGAAATTAAAAACCCAACACCCGAAAACGAAAGCCAAAACATGGGATGAAAATACTATACCAGTTATTAGTAAAATTGCATTTATGGCTATGACTGCAGAACTGCCAACCTATAGCATTCACTTTCAGAACAATTTGTCTGAATTTCCATATTTTGTAAATTATGTCAAGAACATTACCGCGGGACAGTTATTGCAGTATATTATGTAATAGAACATTTGCACCCCACGACATTCAGTTCCTCTTTCATAATTTTACGCGTGCCGATCGATTTGCTTTCGAGTGATTCCTCCACATCACACGCTCGTGTCTTGTCCAGACGTATCTCCGTAACTTCTCCGGCGATATCTTGTCCACAGCATTAAATGGTTTTCAACACCCGACTGGCATTATTGTATTTTATTTTTGTATTATTTCAATTGTTAGCTTGTGTGGCTTTGGTGTTTTCCAACTTATGCTTGGAGGCTGTAGTTGTTTCAAATACACAACGTACCATTCTCTTTGTGTTATGCTTAGTTTTCAAGTAAACTCCAACTAGTCGTGAGAATGTACAGTTTTAAGTCTTTTTTTTTTTAAAAAGAATATTCACTAATTATATCAGCCAAAGTGCTGCTTGTTGTCATGTGAGTGGAGCCTCCTGCTGCCATACAGCACTTGTTTCTCAAGTTTGGGCTCGCAAGTCAAAGCTTAAAGTCGGCCAATCGACGGCTCATATTTCGAAAAACTCCTAAATCGGGTCACTCGTATCTCCAGGCACTACTGAGAGGTACAAGCTTCATTCTAATATGTTGGGTCATATTGCATATTTCAAATACTAAAAATTTTATTTGCATACCACTATATCGGGCTTGTGCACAACATTATAAGAATCACTGCTCTTAAGTAAATTTTCACCTAATTACAAACACTTGCAAAAATTGTTGAGTTGTCAGGATTGGAAACAAGAAAACCAGAGAGTGATCTACGACTGAAAAAACAAGTGAATTTTCTCATCTATCCAGGAGGCACTTGAGTTTTAAGAGTGTTGTGTTTAGGACTGCTTGCATTTTCACTAAGATACACATGCTTGCCAAACATTTTCAGGTATCCTAAGGCTGAACAAAAAGGCGATTAATTCATTGGAAGAATCATAAGCACAGCGATTCCAAGAGTTACCTCGTTTCCGGGTGTGAGGCAACACACTGAAGAAGCGCTAAGGCATTGCACACTCTGTTGGACTGGTGAGCTGTCAGTGTCGGTGGGTTAATAGAGGGATAAATGTTCACGATTTCCTAAAACAAGAAACGTATATGAATAAAAGATAAACATCAGTCACTCTTGTGCAACAGATAAATACTGTAGAGAGACATACAGACAGACAGATACCTGCAAAAGGGCAGCGATGGTGCCACAGGAGTGCCAGAGCATGGGTGCCAGGTCGGGCACAGACTCCCGTTTCTTGCTGAGCTCGAGCAAGGCATTCTCTCGGGTCTCCGGGCTGGACAACTCATTGATCCACTGGTAAATCTTCTCCCGGTCTACCTGTGCCAATGCTGTGACGTTTGTGACAGCCTGTAAAAAGATGAGAGGACATGGGGAATTAGCTCTGAAGTGTAGGCAGCCCTGACTTCAGCCCTTGAGTAGCACACAGAGGTCCCACACATAAGTGAGAACGGCTAACAGCTGGATCAAGTGCTTCAGTTGAGAACGCTCTTCCACTACCACCATCATTATTTCAGTATGTATACTTTTAGTTGCCCTTTTTTTTTTTTGTGTAGTGTATCATGAGATTTTCTTAATGTAAAAGATGTGCATTGGCTCAGTAAAAGATTGAGAATCACTGCTTTAAATAGATTAATGTAGAGATCATGCAACAATTAATCGACATCTAATCAAATATCAAATTAATCGACAAATATTTGGATGAACAATGTCGTTTAGAGAACCTCTTTTAACTTAAAATTGGCCAAATCCTCGGAATGTCAACCTCTCAACAGTAAATATTCTTAAGACTTTTGTAATCCTCTATGAAAGCAGACTTTGCATATAATCAAAATAAGACATTTGTAAACATCCGCTTTTACTTTGGAAAACAATGTTGTTTGTTTTTTCTCGTGCTTTTTCCCCTGACGTGTTACGGACAAAGAAACTAAATCAGAATGAAATATGTTTTTGTATTTTCTACACTGTCAATCGGAAATGTATTGGTTTTGAATGAAGGAATGGATTTTTTTGTCCAATTAATTGAAAAAAATATTCGACAGATTAATCCATTATTAAAATAATTGTTAATTGCAGCCCTAGTGTTTATTGATAGAGTCCCACTACTATTCTCACTGTCGTCTTCAACATTTTAAGTAAAGTTTGTGTTGTCTTTCACGGATGAAATTTCAGTTTGGTCGTTGCCGTTCACAATTTGACATGTCAGAAGTGAACATATACACTAAATACGTACAAAGTCCATTTAAATCCAACAATACTAAATTGTTTCCGTTCACTTTTTAGGCACAATTTTGTTTGGTAGTGTGTCATGATATTTTTTTTCTACTACTTTGGCTCATTAAAGGTTGGGGAGCACAACTTTCAGTGATAGAATTTAGCTGAACGTTGAAAATCTAATGTGACGTCGCATGCGTGATTCGACTATGGTGGTAACGCCTGGTTGTTAGAAAGGCATTCATTTAGCAGAGTAGTTAATTAACTCCACAGAGGAAATATTGGAAGAAGAAAAAACCCCCACTTACGGCTCCAGTGGCCAGCATTCTCACAATCTTAGTGGGAATAGTCCCCCAAAAATTGAAATTCAACAGTGAGTGCGGTTCAAGTTGACGAAAGTGTAACCGCTAACGTTAGCCGCAGCTAGCCGCGAGCTGATAATTTCTTCCCACACTGGTGTTGCAACTACATTACAAACAGCTAAACGCGGCACAACTAAAAGTTTAAAACGCCGCACGCGTTCCCGTTTGGCTTGACCGCAAAACCAACAAGACTTTCGAATGTGCGTTATCGTTGCAAAAGAAAAACGCGGATTCCAGTTTCGAGTTAGGCAGAACCATAGATATCAAGACTAGTTACGAAAACGTGCTGTAGCATCGTGGCTAACCGACGTGCCTATGTAGTGGCCATGTTGGTAAGGTTGAGGTTCTCATCAATACCAATGAATAGACATTGTAATGAAGTCGTAATTTGCTCATTTCCCAGTCGTTTTTCATACAGTTTACATTTTGGTCGACACCAAAGCGTGTGCTATGGAAGCAGAACATCTGAAAGTAAGAATCTTAAGAAAAACTGCCTGTGTAAGATTACTCCCAGTTCCCTTGTCGTAATTTTACGGCGTTTGCGTGCAACCCTACGCAGTACAATGAACCGTCATCTTTCGTCTTTTTTTAAACTTGCCGTTCATGCACATGTAGTGCGTTGACGACTTTGACCCTCCTAGCTTAGTGGGGCTGTAGGCATTCAGCTAAAAAGGGGCGTTTCATGTCTACTTTATATCAATTTTATAATGAGATATCACGAGATGTGGCGTCACATGCGCAAACTCAAATACACGCGTAACTTCCGGAGTGTATTTTTACGTTCCCGCCATCATCGCACTGCACTGCTGCGAGTCCCGCCTCGCTAGTGTCAACAAGATAGCATACATCGAGCCGGCGGTCAACGCCGGCCAAACAAACTTTTGGCCTCTCCAAACCGACATTTTGATACCGAACATTTCACGGCGAGCGTAGGCAAACAGCAGGCAAGTACATTTCAAACTATGCACCGCAAAACGAGGTCACTGTTTTCACCTCCCTCGAAATGACAAGCAGGCAATTAGCCACGTTAGCTTTACTAGCCGACCGGCTAATGTCGGACGGCCTTCCTCCAGCCATCCGTTCGGCGCAGGTCGTCGAGAGGACGACATTGTGCCCAAAATGACCAATTCTGCCCGGTTGTCATTAATTTAAGTGCCATCTCGTAATACAATCCCGGGTTCTATTGGTAAAAATTCATTAAGCTAAGCGAGTGCTTTGGTCGTCTCTTCCCTCATTTTTTCCCCTGTGGCGGTCACAGTGAAGTGGCCATCATTCTAGTTTTCATTTGACTGTCGTGGCGTTTCTTCTTTTTGTTATGTTTTTTTTTTTTTGTAGGAAATGTGTCACATGTCTGTTTGCCCCTGTGCCTACATAGTTTTTATGTTGCGTGTGTAAAATTTCAAAGATTAAATGGTTTACCAGAGATCATCATTATCAGACAGGCATTTTAAAGTGTTTTCCAGTGATACAAGTATCATTTCCGGTGACAAATATTAAGGTAATTATCTAGGAATGGATATTGTTCAGATTTTAACTACTACTATTAACGATGCTGCTTATCGCGTTAGTCTTTACTTAACCTACCATTTTTGGGGTGTGGGAGGAAACCGCAGTACCCAGAGAAAACCCACGCATGCACGGGAAGAACATTCAAATATCATCAAACCGGAAGATCATGTTGTGTCTATTTATTGTGATATACAGTGGGTACGGGAAGTATTCAGACCCCCTTAAATTTTTCACTCTTTGTTGTATTCCAGCCATTTACTAAAAAAACCGAATTGTTGACATTTTTGCAGATTTATTAAAAAAGAAAAACTGAAATATCACACAGCCATAAGTATTCAGACCCTGTGGTCAGTATTTAGTAGAAGCATCCTTTTGAGCTAATACAGCCATGAGTTATTTGGGGAATATAACAAAGAGTGAAAAATTTAAGGGGGTCTGACCGTACCCACTGTATTTTTACTTAGGTTAGTCGTAGTATCTACATCTGCTTGTAATCAGTGCCTCAGTCAAATAGAATTATCCATCCATCCATTTTCTATACCACTTGTCCTCACTTGGGTCGCAGGCTTGCTGGAGCCTATCCCAGCTATCTTCGGGGGAGAGGCGGGGTACACCCTGAGCTGGTCGCCAGCGAATCATTCAATACAATTCAACTTTTGGCACTTGATATTTGTCAAGTAACACAGAACTAAACAAATATGTATGGCTGCTGATATGTACAAATGTGCTCATAAGTTTGCATCCCCTTGCAGAATTGTACATTTTTTTTTAAAATAGGACAGATGACAGAACAAAGACTATCGCATTGCTGTCTTTGTTTTGTTTTTTCTTCAATGCCGTATAATTTCAATTGAATCCCATTGAAAATAAAACGTAATGCGTTTTGCCTGATCCTTCATGGTTTCTTTCAAGAATGGTACACATCTTAAAAATTCTGCTGGGGTAATACCACCCCAATTCCAATGAAGTTGGGACGTTGTGTCAAACATAAATAAAAAGAGAATACAATGATTTGCAAATCATGTTCAACCTATATTTAATTGAATACACTACAAAGATGATATTTAATGTTTAAACTGATACACTTGATTGTTTAAGCAAATAATCATTAACTTGGAATTTTATGGCTGCAACACGTTCCAAAAAAGCTGGTACAGGTAGTAAAAAAGACTGAGAAAGTTGAGGAATGTTCATCAAACACCTGTTTGGAACATCCCACAGGTGAACAGGCTAATTGGGAATCTTGTCTTTGTCGTTTATTCAATTAAATATAGGTTGAACATGATTTGCAAATATTGTATTCTGTTTTAATTTATGTTTAACACAACGTCCCAACGGCGGCACGGTCGACTGGTTAGAGCGTCTGCCTCACAGTTCACTCCGGTTTCCTCCCACATCCCAAAAACATGCATGGTAGGTTAATTGAAGACTATAAATTGCCCATAGGTGTGGACGTGAGTGTGGATGGTTGTTTGTTTGTATGTGCCCTGCGATTGGCTGGCAAACAGTTCAGGGTGTACCCCGCCTCCTGCCTGATGATAGCTGGGATAGGCTCCAGCAGCCAGCGACCCTAGTGAGGAGAAGCGGCTCAGAAAATGGATGGATGGATGGACAATGTCCCAACTTCAATAGAATTGGGGTTGTATCTTATGAGCACAACTGCATAAGATTCTCTCACTTGCTAAATAAAAGGTGGGCTGCATTTCAAAATAGAAGTGAATAAAAAGTGAAAATTATACGTGTTCAAATTAGGGGTGTCCTGATCTGTTCTTTGAGATCGGAAATTGTTCTGATGTCAGCAGAAAAACGAGTATCGGATCTAATATCTTAAATTATACCACTCTTATACAAGTAGTCTTTTTCACGCTCCTATCCAGCAGCACCCAGATGGAATGCAGAGTGGAATGTAATCACAACAAGTTGCTAAGGTGCTTACTTAGTAGCAAAGAGTAAGAGTGAATGTTGCTTGCTTAGTTGTTTATTGACACTCCAGTTGAAGATCACTGTGAATCTAAGCTCACATAACAAAATAATTACACCTATTGAATTTTCAAATAGATCACAGATTTAGTTGCTTTCTTTGTTTTTGTTCACAAAAATGTCTAGCTCAAAGCTAACACACAATGAATGAAAAATGCCATTGACAAGATAACGAAAATTGGCATTGAACTCACGGCACTTATATCTCTCAAAATGTATATTTGTACACAACCGCTGTGTAAAGACATACAAACAGGCAATGTAACAATACCCTCTGGCACATATTCTTCTAACCCTATGAAAAACGAGTTATAATAACAATATTCGATTGTGACTTCAACTTGTTACTACAAGTGTGTATCATTGTGTGATCCACACTGCCCCTCAGAGGTCAATACGTACACAGCAGGATCAGCGGCACACAGAGACAGCGAAGCACCGCAAGGCGCACTACATGATTCTTATCTGCCATGACACTGTCAATAAAAGGAAACCCCACTTGCGTCAACAAGTTAAAAAATGTATTGCTGCACCTGTGGAGGAAGCAAATGTGGTTCCCACCATATGCTGCCAGTAAAAAAAAAAAAAAAAAAAAAAAAGCTGAATGTAACTTTTTTTTGTGGTACAGAAAATTTATGGATGGAGGGACTTTATATAACCCAGTTGTTAATAATGCGTCAGTTTTTCTTAAACCTACTGTTGCTGATTATTGTTCTGTTTGGGTAAGCAAAGCACATTTATTTATATAGCGCAGTTCATACACAAGGTAACTCAATGTGCTTTACATGATTAAAATCATTTAAAACAAAGAAAACAAAACGGCTACTAAACATTTAAAACCGAGGAAAAAAATCAAAAAGTCAATATAAGTAATTGAACTTTTTTTCTCCTCAAACTTGAATGATACACAGGTTCAAACTAGACTTTACGCCAATCTGATCGGTGTTATCGGTACGGGCCGATAATTAGCATTTAATGCTGATCGGCTTTCAGGTCCTAATTTGCCGATCCGATCAATGCCGTCATCGATCGGCTCCGCACAAGACATTTAACTCCGCGTCTTCATCGCGTATGAATCCAAAAGCTAATTTATTTTTAGCCTTGTCACGTGTCTTGTTGCGCAGTACTGTAACTATCTGACGGCTAATAAAAAAATTTCAATCTTGTCGGTGGAAAAACACGTCGTCGGTGTGGGACTATTTTGCGGTATCTCAGACAAACAACACGCAAGTTTTTTGCAGTATGTGCACAACTGAAGTACGTCGTGG
Source organism: Phyllopteryx taeniolatus (assembly GCF_024500385.1). Classification (NCBI taxonomy): domain Eukaryota; kingdom Metazoa; phylum Chordata; class Actinopteri; order Syngnathiformes; family Syngnathidae; genus Phyllopteryx; species Phyllopteryx taeniolatus. The sequence goes on along the minus strand of NC_084513.1, from coordinate 7,889,871 downwards.
GGAACGTCATGTAAATGCTTAAACATAAAAAATTTGACCTACACAATGTACACGAGGAGCATGCCGCGTTCAAGCAACGCACCGTGGCGGGTGGGGGGGTTGGGGGGGGGGGGGGGGGGGGGGGGCGGAGAAAAAAAGTCAAACGGATAAACTCTGGACAGCACCCGTCCGTATAGCTGGGACAGTAAGCATGTCATTAACAGTATTTATTAAAGTAATTTAATTGCAGTGAGTTAGCACCCATTATTTCTGTCATGTTGTGATGTTGATTTGACCTAAACATATGTCAGTGGCCAATCCTTGAATGCCCCCTAGAGGTCATTGGTGTTTTAACCTTTCTCTAAAATGCTAGAGAATAATTTGAGCTGGGACCGGCCCGCAACTGTTGTGAGGATAAGCTGTACAGAAGATGGATGGATGGATACAGTACACAAGTATGTACAATAAATTAACAAGTCATGTAAATCGACACATTGCTCCATCTTGTGATCGGATCGGTTATGTTTTTTTTTAAACTTGCCGATTGGTGATTGGCCCCTGATCATGTAAAGCCGAGTTCAAACATTTGAAGAAGGGCTGTTGTGTGTTTTGATATCAGTTCCAATTATAGATTATCTATTTCAGTGTCCATTCGGCGAACAACGCTGAAGAGGAAGATGAATGCGAACGGTGATGTGTATTGGGCTACCGTTTAGTTGTTATTTCTGCGTCTGATAAAGCAGCCTCTGCTTGCTCCTCAGTCGGTTTACGTTTACGCGAGTCCGCTGCTTGGCGGGCCGCTCCAAAGCCCATAAACGTTTTTGAGCGAACTCAGTCACTGGATCATTGTAATTTCAGCAAGTGCTGGCGATCATATACTAATTTATTTATAGTGACGATTTTGGTCACCTATGGTCACGAGCTGTGGGTCGTGACCAAAAGAACAGGATCCCGGATAGAAATGAGTTTCCTCCGCGGGGTGTCCGGGCTCTCCCTTAGAGATAGGGTGAGAAGCTCGGTCATCCGGGAGGATCTCAAAGTAGAGCCGCTGCTCCTCCACATCGAGAGGAGCCAGATGAGGTGGCTGGGGCATCTGATTCGGATGCCTACAGGACACCTCCCTGGTGAGGTGTTCCGGGCACGTCCCAGGACACGCTGGAGAGACTACGTCCTTCGGCTGGCCTGGGAACGCCTCGGGATCCCCCCGGAAGAGCTAGATGAAGTGGCTGGGGAGAGGGAAGTCTGGGCGTCCCTGCTAAAGCTACTGCCCCCGTGACCCAACCTCGGATAAGTGGTAGAAAATGGATGGATGGACTATTTTGGTGTCATTGGTCTGCCCTGACAACTGCATTTCTGTGTTAGATAAAGCTGCCTCTGCTTGCTCCTCTGTTGACTTTTGCTGCTACGCGACTTCACACAGCCAGTCAGCGGCGGATACACACATACCTATATTTTGTTCTTTTTCTACGTAGGATTTGATTGCTCCACGACCTCCAAAGTGCACCGACGGGATCGTTAAGCCATGGCCACACTAGTGCCCAAACTCTCCAGTGGCGGCTCTGTGAAGATCCGCTACAACAGCTTGCATGTCGGCACCTCGCGGTGGAAAGAAGGGACTTTTGAGATACTGGAAAAGGACAATAAAGTCAGCCTGTGCTTAAGATTCAACTGCGGCGGGGTGGGCAAAACCTTCCAGGTAAAATGGAAACGACTTCAATAAATGTGTGCATCAGGTTTGCATGCTGTAACATCATCTCTGGGGACGTTCTCAGTGCTTGTGAGTCAATAAACAACGTTCACAGTGTGGATTTTTGCGTTGTTTTTGCCAAATTGCTGTACAAAAGAGAGTAACACTTTTTAGTGTATGAACAATTGTTTATCCGCCCATCCTTTTTCTGTAGCGCTTGTCCTCAGTAAGGTTGTGGGTGAGCTGGAGCCTATGCTGACTGGCCCCCCAAAACAATGTAATTAAGCTTATAGTGATGAATACACTCTGGACTGGTGGCCAATCGCATTGCACATCTAGACAAACAACCATTAACACTACAGAGCTGCCAACCTATAAAGATTCACTTCCAGAACAATTTGTCCAAATTTGTTTGAGTTTCCATATTTTCCCCAAAAAATTGCGAAAATGTGGTTCCAGCCAGACCAATGTGACAAGTGTATTGTTTCACCAAATCACTTATTTTGATGTTTTGTGAGTGCTTTTAACGATAGCTTACCAATTAGCATGCTTCTTTGCCTATCCACTCCTCATCCTCCCTTCGTGACACTTTTGTCAGAAGCATGGTAAGAAGTGTAGCTTATTCCCTACCATGGAGGCGATAATCAGTGACTTACTTACAATCTGTTGACCCAGGACACGAGAATTTTTACCTCTGCAGCTTGGCAGCCGGGGGGTGTAATAAAATAGCGTGCACCAAGCAGCTGTTCAATGTGGATGCGCCAGTAATGTCAGATGCTGATTTTTATTATTTTTTTTAATTTATTTTTTATTATTATTATTTTTTTGTTCCAATATCCAGAACAATCCGTGTTATGCCCGTAACAAGTCAACGTTCAGTATTTTGCGGAACAAAATAAGGGCGTTCCTTAACATTTGGCAGCTCTGACACTGACATTCACACCTTAATAGTATTCAATTAAACTAGGGCTGCAACTAACTAGTATTTTGATTATAGATTTTGTTATTTTTTTCAATTACTGGATGCATCGGATGAAAAGATAATCAGTCTGCTTTCATGGACGACTACAGACATTGGAGAATGTTTACCGTTGAGAGGCTGAAATTTGGAGGATTTGGACAATTTTAAGTTAAACAAGGGCTCCAAACGATGAATTGATTATCAAAATAGTTGTCGATTAATTTGATAATTGTTTAGTTGCTGATTTAAGTGTTGTACTTCTGAATTAAAGTAGGCTAAAGTGCTATTATACTGTTTTGAACATTTTTCTCTTAATATAACACTGGTAAACAAACTTCAAGTCTTCACAAGTCTCTTGTTTACCTTAGTCACCCCAAAAAGTAAAAAGTTCAAAGAAAACAATGTCACAAACATGAAATCAATAAATGCAATGAAAAATAAAAGCCCTTTTATTACCCAACAGGGAAAGGCATGCAATTATTAATGAAAATCTGATTTATGCATTTGTTTTTGTGACCGTAGCTGAATCAGAATGTGAAGAAGGTCTCCTCCAACATGGACCGAATCATACTGAATTTGAATGACAAGAGCGTCATCACTCTGGACAAAATGCCTCCCACTTTGGCCCAGAAGACTCGAGACTACCTGGAGAAGCTGAAGCAAGGAAAGACAAGTAATTTTTTAAATTATCTAAACAACTTAAAAGTCATTATGAAAGCAGTAGCTGATAATGAGTGGATGCATTGGTGTCCTGTGAAATCTGCAAAATGTGCTTTTGCCAAGATTCTTCTTTCCTTTTTAAGGTGTTTTAAAATCATCTCATGGAAGTGTAAACTTCAGCGTGCCGACTCGCCGCTCAGTGAAAAATGAAATCAGCCCCTCTGGGGAAAGACAGGTGAGCAATTGTGTAAAAAAAAAAAAAAACTAAACATCCCGACTTTGATAGCAACTGGAATCTGTTCATCCCCCCCCTCGTTTTGCTCATTTTTTTAGCTACAGCAATAATGTCATTGGGTCAATTTGACCCAAGGGCAATATCCAAAAAGTCTCAGTAACAGCACAATCCCTTGATTTATATCTTATCATTAACTCAACTTGCCAAAAAATCTTACAAGATGTTCGTAAGTAAAATTAACCATTTTATAGTGTCTGTTGATTACTCTTTACTGCACACTTCATACAGAGATGATTTTAACTTTTCAAATGGGAGTTAGTTGAAACTAGATATCCAGACTCTGGCCATCTTGTAGACAACAACGAGACGGCAGAGTGCTGAGGGACGGGAGGAATCCACACCGCGTAAACCTTTGGGCAGTCCGAGCAGAGCGGCCTCCACTCCTGTTCGAACCGGACTCTCCGAGAACCGGTATAATAACCATTGGTTTTGCCGTTGATGTTGACTTTTGGGTTGGAAGTAGCTGCTTTTTTTTGTGTCCAGAATAAGTACCCAAATATCCATTTGAATCATTTCAGACGCTTCTTTTTGGCACTGTTTTTCCAGGAGTGAAAAGAGAAAGCGACTCCTTACCTCCGAAAGCGACTTGAGTGAGGACTACCCCAAAGAAAATGACTCCTCGAGGTAAAAGTCATTTGCACTTAAACTGATATACGATGCGATTGAGTGTGTAAATTCTCCCGCTTGGCTTCTGTAATCAACAAACAGTGATGCTGTGACTTGCGAATTAAATTTGTTCCATGACCATGCTCATAACTGAAAACACTAGTATAGGCCTGGCCAACCCGTGGCTCGGGAGCTGAGCTGCATGTGGCTCTTTGACCAGCTTCTTGCGGCACTTACGTTCACGCCGCGCGAAAATGCGGAACGGAAACAGTCTGAACGGAGTACGGTACAACATCCCCCACGACCCCCACCCAATTGGAAGCGTAACCAACAACACAGTAACAATTGTGGCTCTTAGCCTCAGACTGGTTAGCCACCCCTGCATCTTTCCCAATGGAAATAAATTGCAACTCCATTAATCCGTTCAGCCCGCCATAAAGAAAAATAGCACTCTTTAGTATTGTACATTTATAAAAAAAACTGTAAAACTGTTTGTATGTCATAATTAATTAATTGTGTGGCAATTGTGTGGCTACTTCTGGTGTGCGTGCCCTGGCCACCAGGGGGGGAGCAATATAATGGCTGATGTCATAACTGGTCCGTAAACTACAGTAATGGTTTTTCGCAGTAGCTTGTCAGTATGCCTTTGAGTATTCTTGTATTGTCTGTCTACATGTTCCCGCATTTGTGTTAAAAAAATCCTTTACTTCAAGGTTACATTGACGCTATGCATTTTGCATTGTCTTAGCATTAAGCTAGCGGACTTTCCCAAGGCAAAGTTATGTGGTTGTTTTAAATGCACAAAATGTAATTTTATTTTTTTATTATTATAATATACTTTGCTTAGTTTGACAGTAAACCTCAACAGGAAGTGGAAAGAAATAGCTTGAAGTAGGGCTGCATGATATATTGATCATCGTCATCACGGTGTGCGCAAACGCAATAAGAGGAAAAACTAATGTTCTCGCTTAGTTATTTGTCACTCCCAGCTAGGGCTGCACAATCAATCAAATTTTAATCGTGATTACGATTTTGGCTGCCACGATTAAATGAGTCTGATCGTCTGGGCTTTTTTTAACATCAGCAGCAGTGTCCGCAACCTAGTTAGCCAGCCACCAGGGGCTAAACGCATGGTCAAAGGCTTCTTTATACTAGCGCGGGCGGCGTCCGCGCTGACGTCACTACGGCTATCACGCGCGCAGTTTGCCTTTATACTTGAGCGGAACCCACGCACACTGTTTTGAAAATGTGCTGCAGTTCTCCTCCAAGTCGGGCGTGTGGCTACAGCTGGTATTGGCTAGGACACCACAGAGTGTAGTTTCCTCTGCATTTTATGGCCAATTCCGGTAGCCGTTAATACTTTCTGGAACAAAGCAACAACAGTGGCGACCGTGGAACAGTGCCTGCTAGAACAAATGGACCTAGATGACACGTTTAATTATATTGCAAAATCGATCAAGAAGGCGGAAGCGTAGGTGATATGTGCGGCCTCTAAATGAAAGTCAGAATGGCGGTATTGAGTAACCAAGGGGAAAGCTGAGTAAGCTGTGTGCACGTCACGTGTCGCATAGGGGCCACGCGGCCCAATGCGTCGGTTGCGAGCGCGAGAGTATAAAGAGGCCTTAAGGCTTCATTAAGGATGCTGTCTGAACCGGAAATGAATTAGTGCGTCACTGCGCACGTCACTTGAGAACGAGGGCAAGGGTAAAAGTATGTTATTGTTAATAAATATTTGTAATATAAGAGAAGATATTAAAAGAACATAAATTATCTTTATTAGACCCACAATGGGGAAATTGCCTCGTTTCAGTAGCAGTAGTGGATACAGGAAATGTAAATATATAATATAAATAGCATGCAAGACATCTGTACAAGAAGTTCATTGCACAAACTGAAACCTAAACTGTTGTCAATGCATAAATACAAGCGATCGGCAGTGTTTGTTGTTTGCAAAATAGAGTGCTGAGTTTTAATTTTGACTTTGGAGATCTGATTTAATAGACTCCCCCCCGCGGTTGAAACCAGAATCGGTTAAGGCAATGGCATTTCGAAATGTCATATTTTGATTTATAAGGTGGATGCAATAAATACATTAAAATAACAAATATTGAAGCCATAATTTAACTATTACAATTATAGAGTAATGATCATGTTACACAATGGAACAGTATTCAGAATTGTTTTTGTCCTATTACATAATATACTGCAGTAACTGCCCCGCGGTAATGTTCTTGACAAAATGTTCAAAATATGGAAATTCAGACAAATTTGGACAAATTGTTCTGAAGTGAATTTGTATAGGTTGGCACATCTGTCTCCCCCCCAATATCGTGCATCCCTAGCTTGACACCTCTTTTTTTGAAAAATTGTTAACTCTCTGCTGAACTGCTGCTTGTTGTGAAGTTCGCTGCCATCATCTAACACTCGTATGTCAAATTTTGACTCACAGGTCAAAGTAAAGGAATAGGTTGAGCAAAACTCGTAAGAAGGGTTGGGAATCGCTGCCATGAGGCCGATTCGATACAAACAGTGGGGCAAAAAAGTATTTAGTCAGCCACCAATTGTGCAAGTTCTTCCACTTAAAGAGATGAGAGAGGCCTGTAATATTCATCATAGGTAAAAATCCAGAAAATCACAGTCTGATTTGTAATAAATTAATTGGTAAATTCCTCAGTAAAATAAATATTTGGACACCTACAAGCAAGCAAGATTTCTGGCTCTCACAGACCAGAAACTTATTCTTTAAGAGGCTCCCCTGTCCTCCACTCATTACCTGTATTAATGGCCCCTGTTTGAACTCATCAGTATAAAAGACACCCACCTGTCCACAACCTCAAACAGTCACACGCCCAACTCCACTATGGCCAAGAGCAGAGGTATCAAAGGACACCAAAAACAAAATTGTAGACCTGCACCAGGCTGGGAAGACTGAATCTCCATTAGGTAAGCAGCTTGGTGTGAAGTAATCAACTGTGGGAGCAATTATTAGAAAATGGAAGACATACAAGACCACTGATAATCTCCCTCGATCTGGGCTCCACGCAAGATCTCAACCCGTGGGGTCAAAATGATCACAAGAACGGTGAGCGAAAATCCCAGAACCACATGGGGGGACCTAATGAATGACCTGCAGAGAGCTGGGACCAAAGTAACAAAGGTTACCATCAGTAACACTACGCCGTCAGGGACTCAAATCCCCTGCTTAAGCCAGTACATGTACAGGCCTGTCTGAAGTTTGCAAGAGAGCATTTTGATGATCCAGAAGAGGATTGGGAGAATTTCATAGGATCAGATGAAACCAAAATAGAACTTTCCGGTAAAAACTCAACTTGTTGTGTTTGAAGGAGAAAGAATTCTGAGTTACATCCAAAGGACATCATACCTACTGTGAAGCATGGGGGTGGAAACATCACGCTTTGGGGCTGTTTTTCTGCAAAGGGATCAGGAAGACTGATTAGTGTAAATGAAAGAATGAATGGGGCCATGTGTTGTGAGATTTTGAATGAAAACCTCCTTCCATCAGCAAGGGCATTGAAGATGAAACGCGGCTATATATATATATATATATATATATGTATATATATATATATATATATATATATATATATGTATATATATATATATATATATGTATATATATATATATATATATATATATATATGTATATATATATATATATATATATATATATATATGTATATATATATATGTATATATATATATATGTATATATATATATATATATGTATATATATATATACATGTATATATATATATATATATATATATATATATATATATGTATATGTGTGTGTTTGTGTGTACAGCATATTTAGTTACGTTCATAACGCAATACTGCTTTTATTGCCTATAAAGGCCATCAAAAAAAAGTAAAACTATATTTCTATGGATAGGTTTGATGCCATTGAACATTTTGAGGGGTTGAAAGTAAAAAAAAAATATATTTACTTATATATTTAAAAGCCTGAACCATGTTTTGTCTCAAAATGACCCCTACGTATGTATTGTGATTATGGTTTACATAGGTTAACCAGGTGAAAGCTTATTGAGAGATGAAATCTCTTTTTCAAAAGCCAAGAGGCAGCAGAAGTTATACAGTACATAACACGACAACATAAAATAAATAAAAATAAAGACTAAAAAATAAGTGATATTAAAATGTATGGCATCTCATTTAAAAACAGTGACAAAGCCCAATTGCTTTCAAGTACATGGTGTATTTTTTTTAATTCATTCAAATTTGGCAGACTTGAAGACATTTGGTTACTCTCTGCGAAAATGTCACTCTTTAGGGGGTTAATGACTATACCTATGTACCAAATGTTTAATATTTGGTTAAGTGCAATTTTTGCGAACAGAGCCTGAGTCTGATTTATTTGTATTTTTGATTTATCGATATTTTATTTGTTGTTCAATATTACAATGCCAATATTCTTTAGAAGTGAAAGTTAATTGTTCTTAAAAAGGATGAACTTGAATTATGCTTTATAATATCATTATATCAGTAGCGTATAAAAAAAACATCGATACTATCGTTTATCATGACAGTTTTAGGGAAAATATGTCGCCCTAAAAGAATTGCTATTGTGGCAGCCTGCAACATAACATAGCGAGCAAGAGCAATGGATAACAAAAGGATTGTACAAATTGGACAAACAAAAATCTGAAATATGGCGGGACCGTGAAGCAACACCCGTCATATAGCAGATGATTACTGCACTCTGTGATAATAAGTTGAAGGGACTCATTGTTTCCAGACATGTGCATCCTGGGACTCGCATAGTCTCAAGTGTAAAATGATCTATTGGTATTGATGGCGGACTTGAGATGAGGTACGTAATGTGACGTTGCATTCAACGTTTACAATTGCCGGGGAAATGTAGTGCCTGTGAACGCTAATTTGCTATTGCTGTGACCACGAAAGTAGATTAACTACTAAAAGCTATTTGTTGTTGAAATAGTTATGCTACGGAGAGAACTAAACTAGTATCGCACCCACCACTGCTGTTTTTGGTTGGAAGCATAGCGTTATGTACGCAGTGCACAGGACGATTGCTCTCACGCTTGCTTCAAGAGATGAAAACGGTGATGCCTCAGGCAACCAGCTGCCTCGCGTCGTGATATTCTGTCCACAGCCCTACAACTGAAGTATCTAAGGATTCCTGCTTACTGTTCCCAACCCCACTCGTAAGTCACTTGTAAGTCAAGGTACCACTGTATCCAGTGAAAGTAGTTAATTTCACATTTTTACATTTAAATAGTTTTAAAATGAATTTTGTAATGACAAACAAGTACATTATCCTCATTGAACCATGATCTATGAGAGGTAGTACTCTAAATATTGATTTTAAATGGTTAGTAATGGAGATGAGATATGAATGATGTTTATTAAGGTTCCCCCAACAATGCTTACCGCCTAAAATTAAACCTGGGTCAATCTCATTACTGGTGTACCTGTGAAACAAACGTAACAGGAGGCTTAATACAATCTGTGTGTAACTGTTTGTATTTTTTTAAAGCAACAACAAGGCCACTTCGGACCCATCTCGGAAGTTTTTACTGAGCTGCAAAGATAAACTGAAACAGGCAGAAGACAACCGGAGCATAGGTAAAATAGTATAGTGTCATCGTGATATACTCTAGCCCGATTATATATGTGATGTGATATATCTTTGTGCTGTTCCAAGCTATATTTCAGCATGTCTCTGTATTGTTTTTTTGTTTTTTGTTTTTTTAATCCTCTCAGCTCCCCTTGGTTCAACAACTCCCCTCCAGCCGACTTCATTCTACAGCAGTCGATCTGTGACCAAGGATTACAGCCAGAGCCACTCCTTTTCAGAAAGGTGAGCTTTTTGATTGGTCAGTGGAAGTACAGCGTGTGTAGTGTTAAAATACAGGGTCTCCGCAAAAATGTTGACACCACGTACTTTTTCCTTTTTGCCATCCTCTTTGAATTATGTCCAAAATCTGCTTTCTAGTTGGTGTATTTTTATTTAATTTGCTTGAAAATGGACGCTCTTGTTAGATTGTGCTTGACCATATTTTAACACACAAAATACCTTATCATTTCTAGTGGATGTCATTCTTGACCCTGGAGGGGAAAATAATTGAAAAAGTATAACATCTCACATACATTAAAAATGGCATAGTTAAAAAGTTACATTTATTGGGGTTAGAGTGCACATGCTTATTTCACAGCGGAAATACAAACATAACATTAGTCACAACTACATTTCAACATATGTAGCGTATTTTTGTGCGTTTTTGGCCTTTCACCCACACACATTGTTTTGTTGACTGAAAACAGACAAAAGGTTTGCTTGTTCGAACCATGCAAAGGCATATATTTTTGTATCATAAGTGTACTATAATTCTTGATCTTTGTAGTATTTTAATGAAAGCACATCACAGACAGCTCACAACTGTTTAATTGTTTTGTTTGAATTGTGATAAAAGCATGTCGTCTCCTTTAAAATGAACGCAGTAACAATTGTATGACATTTCCAAAATCTCAGGCCATCGAGTACATCCCTCACGCCCACAGCCAAACGCAGCCTTCTGCTGCCCAATCACTCCACTCCTTTCAAGAAAGTACGGCCCTCTGTGGATTACGGTGGTTGGAACAAGCAGAGACCCTCCACTCCAGCCCAGTCGCAGCCTCCTCTGCAAGGGTAACACTTTAGTTTCTTGGCAATCAGAGGCCACCCTTGCTGGTGTGTTTTTCTGACAGTGCTGTCCGATGTGTAAATCGTTGACAGATTTTCAAATTTGGGCAACACTTGCTATATGAATGCCATTCTGCAGTCGCTCTTCAGCCTGCCGTCCTTCTCCAATGACATGCTGAGGCAGAGCATCCCTTGGAAGAAAGTGCCTGTCAATGCGTTGCTCAGGTAGTCAAAAAACTCAATTCGCACATGTGGGACTGTGGGCTAATTTGAATATAGCGTTTATCTTGCCAGTCTAACAACCCAATAGAATGTACCGTATTTTCCGGACGACAGAGCGCATCGCAATACAAGCCGCGCCCACTAAATTTGGAGAATTTGTTTTTATATATATTACCTGCACCAGACTACGCCGCGGATATATACGTTGTGAAATTAGATATTTACACAGAAAGATTTGGTCAATATTCATTTACATAACTTAATTGTTTCCAAACAGTGCCTGTAACACGGCAGTAAAACAGCTCAAACATAACAGAAAAGTCAGTTTTTATTCATCCTCCTCCTTTTCACTGAAACCACTGAAGTTGTCTTCTTCAGTGTGAGAGTTGAAGAGCCTCAGAACATCTCCGTCACACACCATTTCAGTCTCTGTCGGTGTCTCTCTCAATGTCATTTTCATCTCAAGACACAGTTACCGCTGAAGTTGTGCTGTTCTCCTCACGTAGCAGTCCAGCCTTTCGAAATCCGTTGGTGATCGTAGATTCTTTCACACTGTTCCATGCTTTTAAGATCCACTGGCAGACCACACAAAAGGATGATCTTCGCATGTGGCCCGTTTTTGTGAAAGATTTCTCACTGCTGGTCATCCAAGCCTCCCACGCACATCGGAGTGCCGCTTTAAAAGCACGATAGACAAATCGATGGCTTTCAACTTAAAAGCTGCATCATATGCTTTTCTTCTTGTACTTTCCATGATGAGGGTGTGGAAGAAAAAAAAAAATTTTGCGTTTGTGCGTGTTGTGCTGCGTTTTGCGTTGAGTGCGCCAAAAACTAGCGTTGTCGTCTTATACACGCTGGAGGCATCTGCGCATGTCCAAACCCTAGTGCATTATGGGAAACGGTCATGTTTTAAGTATTTCTATATTATCTATATTTTAGCCGCATCGTTGCATAAGCCGCAGAGTTCAGAGCGCGGGGAAAATGTAGCGGCTTATAGTCCGGAAAATACGGTAATATTATGGCTGGATTTACACTGCATGGTAATTTCACAATTGAAGGATGGTTAGGCCCTCCAGACTGAAAAGAGAAAACAATTACACTGCAATAATTTAAGTTTAAATAAAATTTTATCTTACAAAAATATATTAAAATTGGATGTTTGAAAGAGAGAGTTTCTTTAAGATTAAAGTCGCATATTATCAAGATTAAAGTCCTGATAGCAGGAGAAAGTCGTATTTTTACAAGAAAGTTGTGTTTTTTTTTTAGCTAGTCATTTTCTATGTGAAAATAGAAAATAAATAATAATAGAGCCCACTTTTAACTTGATAAAATATTAATTATTGGATTTAAGATAACGAGACCATTTTCCAGCTTGCATTGTCACGCGCACATCCTTTTTAATCCCTGTAACGAATGTTTCAATTGTATGTGGATGTTGAGAACATTGTAATATTTGCAATGTGGCATTTGTTGTGTGGGGTGAAACATTTCATCCTGTTCATTTGACAAACAGATTGGACATTAGACATTCAAATTTGCAGAAATACAATCACTAGTGGCGCTACTGCGATGGTACCGCTGGTGGTGTTCATGCAAAGTTCTTAAAATATTATATAACATTAAAATCCAATAAAGATTGTGATTAGTTAATCCAGGGTTGCAGTAGCTTTCCCCTACCTGTGGGTGTCGCTAGTGCTCCATCCATTGTCCCAAACGGGAGGAACAAATGTCACTGAAAACAGCAGGAAAAAGAAGTCTTTGTTGGTGACACTCTTCAGGGTGGCTGGGGGTGGAAGTTAATTAATTTAGCCTCCGGGTGAGAAACCAGTTGTCTGTGTGTCAGCTTTGATGAGCTACTTGGGACTGGCTGGTAATTCATTTAGCGTCCGTGCGTGAAGTTAAGCCTCCTCGTGCTTCTTGTTTGATAAACAGACAAGGTTTTCCTGAGATGTTTTGTGTACGCAGACTGACTCAGTGGGGAGCCAAGGCAGGTATGCGGAACAGCACGAGACTGGGTGTTGCTGGGTGTCATCTTTAGTGGTGTGTCTGTTACATTCGTGTATTACTATCTCAACATAATTTATTTTTCTCAAATATTAAACCGATTCTCATATTATGAATTTAATCTCAAAATATACAGAATCTCTAAAATTATTAAAAAAATACTCTTTTCAGTATTGCCCTAATACTCCTTTGTACTCCAGAGACCCAACTGTTTATAAACATGCAATTAATAAGTATATTTTCCTTTAAATTTGGCTCTTGGTCGTGCAGTGTAAATCCAGTATCCACTTCTTGAAATCTCCAAGGTTTTGTTCAAATAGTTGCCATCTGCTCGTATTGTTACGTCTAGGCGTTTCGCTCATCTTCTGGCCAAGAAGGACGTGGGCTGCCCGGAAACACAAAAAGACCTGCTGAGAAAAGTTAAAAGTGCCATCTCCTCTACTGCCGAGCGTTTCTCTGGAAATATGCAGAATGTAAGATATGGATAATTATTTTTTCAGGTCGTTTGTGTTTTAAAAATGTTGTGGCCTCCTGGATGAGTCATTGCTGTTCTCTTGGGGTAATCTTTGTAGGCCGACCACTCCTGGGAAGGTTCACCACTGTTAAATGTTTTCTCCATGAGAAGATAACGGGTCTCCCTATGGGTCGCTGGAATCCTAAATCTTTTGTAAACCTTTCTAGACTGATAGATGTCAATTACTTTATTTCTCGGCTGTTCTGGAATTTCTTTGGATGGTGTCATTTTGTTGCAGCTTTTTTAGATCTTTGGGCCAAAATATCTCTGCAGAGATTTGAAAGACTCATTGCCAGTTATAGGTAGTTGTTCCTGCTGAGGATTAGGTTTAGGGGGCCATGACTACTACTTTTTGCAAACAGGGCCAGGTAACTGAAGTTTTTTTATCCTTAATAAATGAAATCACTATTTTAAAAACAGCATTTTAAGTCAACTTGTTATATTTGTCTATTTACGTTGGTGATCTCAAACATTAAAGTGGGGAAACTGTGAGGAAAATAAGGAATTTGAGACAAGGGCCAATACTTTTTCACAGCACTGTATGTAACTACATTACCAGGACGCTCATGAGTTCCTCAGCCAGTGTCTGGACCAGCTGAAAGACGACGTGGAGAAAATGAACAAAAGCTGGACAAATGAAGCATCTGCATCCTCTTCTTCCTATTCATCGGTGATGTGTGAGAGTAACCATGAGGCCAAGGTGGACCCCGGCGAAGAAGCGGACACCTCCCGCATCTACACCTGCCCTGTGGCTGTTAACATGGAGTTTGAAGTGCAGCACACTATCACCTGCAAATGGTAAGGCCCTGTTGTTTGGCTGACAGTATGGATTTTGCAGAAAACCCGTGTAATAACTCGGTTTTTGCAGTTGTGGCGAAGTGGTGACCAAGCGTGAGCAATTCAACGACCTGTCCATCGACTTACCTCGCAGAAAAAACACCCTCCCACTTCGATCTGTCCAAGATTCCCTGGATCTTTTTTTCAGGGTGAGTTAACTTAGATACATTTCTATCCTAAAACTCTTTCACTGCCAGTCATGCATGTTAACATGGATATTTGAATTCAACAGCCATCAATGGCAGTGATTGAGCTTTAAAGGTCCCATGCTATCAGATTCTTTTCATTTTTTATAATTTTTGATGTCCTTTTATCGGGTTTGCAAGATAATTTGGGTTGAAAATGCCCAGAAAGTCCTTTTTCGGGCTATTCTAGTTTGTCTTAAAGACCTGGCAGTTGAGACGGCTGGATTTCTCATTAATATGTGACATGTATGTTAGCTTTGCTCTGATTGTATCACACATCTTCCACAATTTTAACATGGAAAACAGCTAGACGGTAATTAGCTATCAGTGGAGAGGCCCAGTTTTCAAAGCGACATTGCATTCATGTGATTTGATGTGGGGATCTTACTATCATCATGAAGCAGAATTCACCAAGCGTTGATTGTATGCCCACGACTCATGTCATTAACAACATTGGCATGTAAAAACAGGAGGAATCCACTCACTGTCGCCAGGTGTTGAGGATTTTGATGTCATGGGACCTTTAAACATATTTCGTGTTGGACTGAACATGAAGGCTATGACTGAATTAAACACTCGTCTTCCAAATCATTAGACCTAGGTTGTATTTGTTCATTTTCCTAAAGTCAGTGAATACAATGTTTACAATTATATTAGCTTTAAATTAAATCAAATTTAAAGCTTTAAATTAAATGTAATTTAAAGCTTTAAATTAGGACCAGATGATATGGCCTTAAAAGTAGATCTATTTTCTCTCACAAAAATATTTTAAAAACATTTTCAATTGTTCACCCCCACCTTTGAATATTCAAAACACAAAGTTAAATTATTAAAATATTTTTTTTTCAAATCAAGAAATGGTCAGTAAGAATTTCCACATATATTGCATTTTTTTTCTGCATATTTTTAAATCATATGTGTGTAATTGTATACCAGGAATTTTAAGCTACAGTATCCCGCTAGATTTTGCAGTAATAATTTTTCCACATGGACTAATTTTACTGCGGACTAATGTAGCAAAAAGCACAACCCAGGAAGCAAGAGTTCTCAAAAGACAAGTCAAGTTTGGGATCATTTTAATCATTAAAAAAAAAAAGATGGTGTAATGCGTCGACTGTAAAGTAGAACTGGCTTACGCAACTGCATGTCAATGGTAAAGTAAACATCATTAGGTAATTTAAAATAGAACAAACCGTAACAAAATCATCACATAGCAGCACATTTATACACTATTTGCATGGCCACAACTGACCCCAAGTAACTCAACATGCAAAGCCGGCCAACTCTACACCCATTTTCCGACTCCCTTATCACTCAAAAGGCCAGGCCCCACATTTTAAGGCCACACACACATTCAAAGTCACAGATATTACAGTGTAGAATGTGAGGATCGCAACTTCAAGTAGACAAAGATAATACCACCAACTGGCATTTGTATTGGTATTATGCAAAAAGCTTTAAAATATAAATACAAAATTAAGAAGAAACGTGCTAAAACCTCCCCAGAAAGACTAAAACTCATTTTAAATCAAATATGCGTAACCATTTGGAACACATGTTAAAGAATGTTTTCGTTTTACAGCTAGAGGAAATTGAATATTCGTGTGAGAAATGCAGTGGGAAAGCAGCCACAGTTACACACAAATTCAGCAAACTACCCAGGTACCTACACACACAAACACAGAGTATAGTATTAGTATAAAAAATAGTAAACAAAGAAGCTAAATGTTTTTTCTCTAATAGATATTTTATTTTTCCCCTGCAGAGTGCTCATCCTCCACCTGAAAAGGTACAGTTTTAATGCCCAGCTGTCTCTAAACAGCAAGCTGGGCCAACAGGTAGTGATACCCCGCTACCTGACTCTGCTGTCACATTGCACTGACTCCACTCGGCCCCCCATCAGTCTCAGCTGGAGTTCCCAAGCGTAAGACCTCTAGATACCTTCATTCCAGTCTCCATTTTACTCCAAAATAATGCTTTTTAATTCCTGTCTTTTAAGGTCCAGACCACTCAAAACCTCACAGTCACTCAATGCATCCACGGCACCGCTGCGGTAAATTCTGATTATTCTCTCTCTCTCATAGATAAAAATTGTTTCTGCCTTTTAAAAATATTATTAACAGGGGTCAGTTGGACCTGAAATCTAACAGCAGGGTTAAATGTTTGCATTTACATCCAACCAACTACTCGTTTTCTGTTATGTCATTGTTCCCTGCTTGTGCCATGTTAAAATGTAATTAAAACCTGATTAATATGGGATATAGGAGGGTTGGAGGGAAGTTGGTAAATTCCAACAACACATCTGCACTAGTGGATTCGGACAGCGAGGAGGAGCTGACCAGAAAGGCGAGCGCAAGCGGCAAAAGACGAATCAGCACCTGTCTCCCGGAAGATGACGAACGACCGGAAGAGGTGAACATCTGGAAAAACTCAAATCTTGCTCCCCCCACTTCCTAACAGCTTTTGTTGTTCTCAGCGGGGAGTTCCCATGGATCCGGCAGAATTCAGCGGGATTAACGACGAAGAAATGTTAGAGGCCGTGCTGGAGCTGAGTCGCCAGGAGGCTGGTCTCACTGCGCCATCTCCCCTGAATGACGAACCGACGAGCAGTCCAGACACGGGCTTCGGGGACACGGATGCCCATGAACTGGCCTATCACACAGATCTGCTGGATACAGACAGTAAACAACCTGCAAGTATGTGTGTAAAAGACCGCTTTATCTTTTTAACCCTCCTATTATGTTTGTCTTTGGTAGACCACAAATGTTCATGGGTCCCTGTAACCTGCTTCTTGTTTAACCATCCAAAAATTTACATATCTGTCCCCCTCTAGGCCCTTGTGCCAATCAATATACCATCAGTTTGAGTGACAAAATAACAAAAAGGTTATGCATGCAAGGCTTTTATTTGTAGACAAAAGGGAGGGCACGGAAGGGGCCCAGACTTACCCAGGGCCCCAGGTTTACTGCCCCCCAGAACTGCTCGTGCAGACAATACATAGTGCAACTACTTCTTTTTCATTAAAAAAACGTTTTTTGGGGTGTGAATACTGGAAAAGAATGTGTTGAATAGATATTCTGCCCTTTTTAGCGTCCTAAAAAGCTGGGTCCTTAGATTTAATACAATGTGAATTCAAAGATATTTCAAGATATATATTAAAATATAGTAAAAAATAAAAGTAAAAGGTCAGCTCTATATATATCCATTTTATTAAAAAAAACAAAAACTTTTTGGGGGGTTTAAACTTTAACTTGACCTGCAACATACTTTATCAGGGGGGTTAATTCTGTGTTAGAGTGGAGAGGTTTACATCATATGTCACTGACCTGGATTTAGATGTGTTGGATTCCTTGGACTTGACCATGGACGAGAACAAGGAGAACCAAACCCCGGAGAGCTCGCAGGTGCATCAGGGGGAAATGGATTGGGTCCAGCAGTACAACTTGGATCAGGAGAGGGAAGATCAGGAGTTGCAGCAAGCGCTGGCGCAGAGCCTCAAGGAGCATGTATGTCTTATTACCGAAATTTCTCGTGTATATTGCACACCCATGTATAATACGCACCCCCAAAGTTGATCTCAAAGTCCTGGAAAACCTTTCTAGCTGTAATGCATTTTTACAATGCATGGTTTTGCTTCTACCCATATGTTTTTTTTAAAGAATTTATCTGAAGTTAAGCACTTTATTTGAACACACAATACTTTCTTTTTATTTGCTTGCTCGTATTTTGAAATTCCCAGCCCTAGTTTTGTTTTGTTAATGAGAAAACACATGGATCTGCTCATATGTTTGATTACCGCTGCACAATTTGTAAGATGTGTACAATTCTTTAAAGAAAACATGGACCAGGCGAAACGCATTTAATTTTTATTCGAATGGGATTCAAATTAAACTGTCAAGCATTAAAAAAAAAACATTATCATTAAACAAAACATAACCATACAGAAATTAATGATGGTTGTTGTTCACTCATCAGTCGTATTAAAAAATAAATATTTCACAAATTCTGCCTGGGTATGTAAAGCTATGAGCACAATTGTACATATATCCAGTCATATGTACCCCTGTTATACTGGAATGAAAGTGTAGGCTACACCTTTTTCATAACCTCTAGACAGCATACTAGAATGAAAGTGTAAAACTTTTTCATAACCTCTAGGGGGCAGTGGCATATTGGAATGAACGTTTACATGTTTTTCATAATCTCGAGATGTCTGCATACATTTATATAATGTGACAGTCTTTTTCATTTCCCCCTATACCTATGTATAATATGCACTAATGACTAGACAATTTTGGGAGTAAAAAAATGTGCATTATACATGAGAAATTATGGTAAATATTACATAATTATGTTAAATGATCTAATGAATGTTTTTACTGTTTAAACAAGTAGACTGCTAATCAAATGGTTTGTTCCTGCTGGATTTTCAAACAGGAAGCCCAAGAGATGAGAGAGGATGACGATCTAAAGCGGGCCACTGAGCTCAGCTTGCAAGGTGGGAACTGTCAATTTGCTGTGTGCCCCTGAGTAGTGGAGGACACCTTGCACTTTTTCTTTCAATCTACCTACTGTCTTGTGAATGCATACATGCAAATCAGGCGCCTTTTGGGGAAAATCGCCATTTTGAACTCAAAATATCCCATTTAGAACTCAAAATAGGCCATTTATGTGACTCTTATAGATCCGATGAGTTTTTCCTGGGGGGTGGTGGCGGGTCGCTCGCTCGCTGTCGTCATAGACTGTTTTGTAGTCCTTGAACGGTGGCAGCTAGATCCATTCCACTCATCCACATACCAAGCATTGATTGTATGCCCATGACTCACAAGTCACAACCCCACAGAGGAGGGGACGTGTCACGTGGGTGAAGTAAAAAAGAGAATATTTTGAAAGCGGGTCCCTATAAAAGCTGTTGTCATAGGCTGTTTCGTAGTCCTTGAACGCTGGCAGCTAGATCCATTCCACACATACACATGTAATTTCTGAATATTACTCTGTGGCGGATTAATATGCGAAGGCATTGGCCTGAGGTTCCGCCTGTACGCTCGGGACCGGGTTTGGATCAGTCACAGGAGTTGACGAGACCAGAAAAAAACACTTACTCCGCTTCTGCCACTAAGAAGTAACGGTACTTTTTACTCCGGTACAATGATCTAAATGTCGCTCGCTACTTTTATTTATCAGTTATTGCTTATCAACTATTTCGTGCGCAAGACTACGACTTCCGCATCAGGCACTGTTTGCGTCAATCCAATTTAAGTGACTAGTGAAGTCTAGTTCACCAATCAAACAACACAAGAAAGCCACATGACCTCACACGACATCTTCTGTTGGGCTTCCCGGGCATAGTTATTAACACTAGATAAGACAGCCCGGCTGATTGTCGTGCCTACATGGCGGCCATGTTGGGAAGGTCGTCATTACCATGAAGGCAACGGCGAGCTACTCTTGTTTACATTTAGACAAACAAAAACAACACCTTCCATGTATTGTAGTATTTGTCTGCACTGTCTGCACAAACGTGGATATTTCAGTTCACTTATTTAGAAAGCACCGTGCAGTAAATTGCAGATATGTTGTTGCAGTTTTGACTGTGCGCGCGCACACACACACACATACTTGTATCAGAATTTGCACATTCACATTTTATTTTTATTTTTTTTATTGATGTTCATGCTGTGCTTAAAAAAAAATCTGAAGTTCTTCACTGTTTACTCAGTACTTGAGTAATTATTTCACTGTGTACTTTTTACTCTTCAGTAATGTTTTCAAGGACTCCTTTTTACTTGGGTTATATTATTGTCAAGTAACAGTACTCTTACTTGAGTACAATATTTGGCTACTCTACCTACCTCTGGAGCGGACATCCTCTGTTACTCTTACGTTTAAGCAACATTTTTGCTCATCAGATCGGCCTATGTCGTATTTGTTGCACTGGTCTTTTGTATTGTCACGTTGAAGTGTTGCGGGTCGTGGCCATGGTTGTGGTCCCAGCAGAACCGCGAAGCACACGTAACATCGGCGACGAGTTGATCCACTATTACATCTTGTATTAATTAGGAAACACGCCTACAATTATCGAATTAGTTTACGGATGTTAATGTTAAATGTATTAAGCGACGGAGCGATGTTAGGGATTATGTCACAACACAGAATGAACTAACTTCAAATTCAGAAATGGCCAATAAAAACAGAAAAATATTATACTTAATATTTTCATGGCGGGTGCATTTGGGATTAGGTTTTGATTGGTAATAGTGAAAAATTACGTGAAACAGACAATGATTTTAGTCAATTCTTTTCCAGAATGAGAGTGCTTAAAGAGGAGGATACTATTCATGTGGCACAGCTTGAAGCAGGCATCAGGTGCAGGTGGAGGTGGCCCTGACTCAAGTTGGAGGGCAGAACAAAAAGGCAAAGAAATGAGGCAAATTTAATTTTGATCTTTGTACATCAACATGTACTTGAGCGGTGTAAATAAGTTTTTCTGTGTGAAGAATTGTAATATTTTTTTTTTGCCTTATTGTACTCTCCGGAGTCTTCCAGATTGCTTAATTTATGTTAAAAAATCTCCGCAGTGGCCTGGGGTATCCCCCAAGAACCTCCCACAATATTTTTTTGTTTTTGTTTTTTTTGGTCACATTTTTCATGCATTTGGTGTTTGCATGTTTGGACAAATGGACCTAGATGACCAGGTGATACGTTTAATTATGCTGCAAAATCGATCAAGATGGTAGCGGCGTAGCTGGTATGTAGAACCAAGGGGCATGCTGAGTACGTCATCACAGCATGTGACTAAAACGGACCAATCACGACAGATGTTCTACGTGCAGCAACAATTTTTGCCCTGTGCGCGTCGAGTGACGCAGAGGGGCCGCGTGGGCCAATGCGGGCGTTGTCGGCCGTGGGAGTATAAAGAGGCCTTCGGACTTGGCATTTCATGAGACTCGACTTGGCTTTGAACTACATGACATTGTGCTTTGGCAATGGGGGCCTTTTCACACTGAGCAAGTGCATTGTGAAAAGGCCATTAGTGTAACAGATCACACAGCCAAACACAAATTTCCCCACATCAACAACTTGGCTGAGTATTCAGGCTCAGAAAACTTAATTTTTACTTGCAAGGTAATTTAGGGAGCAGAGAGCAGCACACTCATTGACACAAGTTAACAACATAAATGAGAAATACATTAAAAAAGGGCATAAAACGAGGGGTTCTACAAGTTAAGAGTCCTGACAGTTCAGGAGAACAGCCTGGGCGATAGAGGTGGCTCTCCTTCTCTGGGTTTTATAGGCTGGACACCTTAGTCTGCGATGTTGAAAATGGTGGCTCTTCGCTCAGCCCAAAGTAATGGGTGGAGAAACGTTGTGTGGTTGTATTATGTAAATTAGTCCAATCTTGACATCACAATGCGTTAAAATTTAGAACGGCTTTCTCAGAGACGTGTTTAGGGAAATTGCAGCTCATAAAATGTTTACTTGGTTGGTGGGCAAGCACTGCAGAGATCCAACTATTTGTATACAAGAAATTAGAAACGTCGCCTTTAAAGAGACATGTTTTTACTCTGACAGAGTTCAACAATTCTTTGCCTGAGCTCATATGCTCTGATGATGATTCCGGCAACGAAGACATGCTCGACATGGAGTACACTGAAGCCGAAGCTGAGAACCTCAAGAGGAACGCTGAGGTAGCGCACACCTGTACAACATTTGTCTGCCTTCACTACAACATTGGAGGGGACAAGTTTGCAACTGATATTTCTGAAGAACCAGTCACCTCTTATCCACAGTGTGGGGACTTGGCCAACTCTTTTCGGCTCATCAGTGTCGTCAGCCACATCGGGAGCAGCTCCTCCTCTGGTGAGAGAGCACCTTTGCCCAGCTATTATTTTGTCTGCTCATGTTTTTCTACTCCAAACTTAAAAACACCAGTGCGAGTTAGCTGGATGCCCAATTATTGTGTGTGGAAGGGGGGGGTCCCCCCCTTTTCTCAGTGGTCTCTCCCCCCCAATCTACAAATGACTGTTGTAATTTTATTTGTTCAAATGTCTAGAATGTCTATTGTTCTCCTGTGGTTCTCCCTCCTTGTCCCCTCTGTCCATCCCCTAAAACCCTTTTCTGTTTAGCTGCATTTTCAAGAAACAGAATAATTAAAAAAAACTTAAAAATAAGCAGAGGGAGTATTTCAAACTTCCCTGTTGCACTGCAACACTGTTCCAGCACAAAGGCATACAGATCCACCATTCTGCAAGGCCATGCAGCTGAACAAGATAACTCTAAAAGAAAATGGTGTTAGAACTCCAAATCACCGCTTTAATGCACCAGTGAGGCAATTTAGGATAAACTTTTAAACTTCTCAAACATCCATCCATCCATTATTTTGACCGCTTATCCTCACTAGCGTCGTGGGTTTGCTGGAGCCCATCTCACCTGGACAGGTCGCCAGCCAATCCCAGGGCACATATAAACCATTCAACTCACATTCAAACCTACGGACAATGTAGAGTATTCAATTAATTTACCATGCATGTTTTTGGAATGTGGGAGGAAACCGGAGTACGCAGACAAAATCCATGCAGGCACGGGGAGAACATGCAAACTCCACAAGTGAGGCCCAATTTGAACCCTGGTCCTCAGAACTGTGAGGCACGTGTTAACCAGTCATCACCAAACCACCCACTTTTCAAACATTTTAAAACTTTTTATATTAATAATAATTTTGTACTGTCCCAGGTGTATTTAGCCTGTTAAAAAAGTACTAATTTTTGTACAGTACTGGTGTTTTTAGGCCACAAAAAAGTGCTCGATTTAACAATCAATCTGATTTAACGGACAACCTATACACCTACTAGCCAGTTATTCAAGGTTCCACTGTATCTGTAACAGAAAAAAATGCGGGCGAAAAAGAAGTGCTGTGATTGTGTTCTAGATGCACTGTAATGATTTGTTGACTAATGTATTTGATCTTCTCAGGACATTACATCAGCGACGTGTATGACATGAAGAAGCAGTCATGGCTGACGTACAATGACCTGGATGTGTCGCGCACACAGGAGACAGCAGTCCAGCGAGAGCGTGACCGCAGTGGATACATCTTCTTCTACATGCACAAGTAAGTGAACATATTTGAGCAGACCCAAATTTCTTGCTTTTTGTTTTGCCGAATGCAGATGTAGGTTGCGTAGATACCGTATTGCGCCTTTTCATTTATTTATT
This sequence comes from Phyllopteryx taeniolatus, assembly GCF_024500385.1. Classification (NCBI taxonomy): domain Eukaryota; kingdom Metazoa; phylum Chordata; class Actinopteri; order Syngnathiformes; family Syngnathidae; genus Phyllopteryx; species Phyllopteryx taeniolatus. The sequence continues at coordinate 7,866,018 of NC_084513.1, read as the reverse complement.
TTTCATTCTCACTTAACTCGAGTGGCAGCGTATATGAAGTTTGCGTGTTATTCAAATTTGGTCTCGCAACACAGGGGAAAAAGACAACCACCACCAAGCGGCAGCTTGTAAATAAAAAAAATAAAAAGTTGGGGCAGTCATGGTTAGATTAAGGGGTTTGCATGCATCAATTAATTTTGTCAAGTGTATTTGTATAGCCCTTTATGACAGTCTCAAAGGGCTACACAGGTCTACAGTTGACAAAGATTAACTGATTGTTGACCCCTCTTCTGTGTATTCTCAGAGACGTGTTTGAGCAGCTGTCTGAAATGGAGAAAGCCACCGGCAGTGTCTCAGACTTGGGGAGAAACGTCCTGCAGCCCCTCTGAGCCCAGCGACTTCTTCGGACACAAAACAGCTTGAGCTTAACTAGACTGGTGTCTTTAGTACTACTGATTGCTGTTCTTTTCCCCTTTCATTTTTGGCACTTGTTTCCCTCAACACATTACAGAGCTGCAACTGTCTAAGAGACTGATGCAGTTAAATGTTTGATTGATCACATTTGCCTTGGTGGTTTGGGGTCTACATTTCTTCTTTGCTACAGTTTTATCAACTGTTTTGTAGACTTAAAAAACCCATCAGACGCCACAACGGGAGCTTCATGAGTTATGTTTTCCTCGCAAAACCCTCTTTTTGCTTTATAAAGTAAATACAAATATACTATATTGGATAAGCTATTATTTAGAGTTTAGAGGGTTGCTGTATTTAGCAGGTACAGTCAGTGCAATATCTTTTTGGGCACAATTTTGTGTGGATTTCTTTGTTTTTCCTGAGGTGAGCTGTTTGTGCTTTACCCCTGTTAATGATTTCCAGCAAAAAAGCCCTCATGTCTTGTTTTGATCATCTGCCTCCTGAGAAATCTTTTATAGATGTTATGTGTGAGCTTTACATTTGTTTTTCCCCCCCCCCAATATTTTTGTCAAAACCTTTAACAATTTTTATAGTCTGAGTTTTTCTATTTATTGCGACTTCGAGTTGACCGGTGAAGACGCACAATACCAGGGAAGCAAGATCTTTTGTCATACCCAATTAAAGTTGAACCTTCACATCAATCTCATTTAGTCTTTTTGCAAATAAAACAAACCTATTGTTTCCAACCACAACAATTCCTGGAATTGGCTGTGTTCACCTTCCTTCCACATTTAACCTGATGTAATTCTTACAGCAGACTCTTAATGATAAAATATTACAATGGACGTAGATTTGTTTTTTAGGTTTTTAATTAACTGGTCACAAGTCGATGTCACCTGTCCTGCTGGCATGGCTTCATCATGGGCAGTAAATGTTGCCCTGTCAGTCGGCTGTACTCTTTAATAATGTAGTTTTCTTTCTGCAGCATCTATAGAGGCACAGCAACACAAAATGCCACGTTCGAGTTTCACTTAAAGAACTGCAAACTCAAAATGTCAGCTTTTGTTTTTCTTTCAAGAAAAATGCAACATTTAACATTCAGAAGAGGTAATTGTATATTTTCTGCTAGAGAAACACAAAATATATTTTAGCTTTTTACAAATAGGAGACGGGGCTGCACTCAACCCATTGTTGGGTAAAGTGCATCATTTCCCCTACACTTTCGGTGCGAGTGCACAGCTGTATTGTACCTGAATCAATTTAACCGATTACTCAAAAGTGTCAGAAATGGGAAAATAAAATCCGAGTATTATTCATCTCATTGATAACTGTTACTAAGCCACAACACTTGGAAAAACTACATTTAAAATGGTTCCATTTGACACAAGGTTATTACACCATTTCCTTCAAGACTAAATATGGATGGACTAACTCTCCTGTTACATTTGTGTTTCAGTAACACCAGTAATCTTCCTGGGTCGCTGACCAATTAAAAATACCAAGCATGAAAAAATCCTAATAAATCATGAATAATGCTGTTACTAAGGCACAACACTAACTACCTTAAAAACATTTAAATTAGTCAATTTGACCCGCAACATGACAGACGGGTTGAAACACATCTGTGTGGGTTGCTTCTATCACAACTGTCTCCACACATACTTCACTCCATTCCTCCTCTGTCTCATGTCTGTAGCCAAGCAGGTGGCAGATACCATGGGCCGTCACCACCTTCAGACACAAGGAGGCGGCGTCAACAAACTGATTGGCACATGCTCGGATAAGTACGTTTGATGCGACCACTCACGGTGAGTGCTCGATGCAGATCCATGGACGACTCCTGACACTGTCGCATGACAAATTCCACGCCCAAGAAAATGTCCCCGAGGTTCAGCTCGTCTCTGTAGAGGGGACACGGGATCTTACCGGGTCTCAGGCCCTGGAATGCCAATCCAATAGACTCAAATGTCGTGATCAAGAAGTCCTTCATAAAGTAAGAAATTGTTGTACAGTATGAAAGGATAGCCTTAGCCATCCTGTTCTGTTGTGGGTCAAAGTGACCCTTTTTTAACTACTAAGTGGCTAAATAAGTGTAATCTACTATCAATACTGATTGAAATCGTGAGGGTATTGAATCATGTTCAATCATTGTTCAAATTGACCCAAGAACATGATTGTTCCTAAGAAAGTAATAACAGGTGAGTTATTAATTCATTATTTAATTCTTGGCTGTGAAGGTGTCAGGTGTGTTATGTGACAGAAGAGTCTCTGATAGGATGAAGGGCAAAGTTTATAAAACAGTGGTGAGGCCAGCCATGATGTACGGATTAGAGACAGTGGCACTGAAGAGACAACCGGAAGCAGAGCTGGAGGTGGCGGAAATTAAGATGTTGAGGTTCGCTCTCGGAGTGACCAGGTTGGATAAAATTAGAAATGAGTTTATCAGAGGGACAGCCAAGGTTAGATGTTTTGGAGACAAAGTTAGAGAGAGCAGACTTTGATGGTTTGGACACGTCCAGAGGAGAGAGAGAGTGAGTATATTGGTAGAAGGATGATGACAATGGAGCTCCCAGGCAAGAGAGCTAGAAGAAGACCAAAGAGAAGGTTGATTGATGTCGTGAGGGAAGACATGAGGGCAGTTGGTGCTCGAGGGGAGTACGCAGGAGATAGGCTTACATAGAAAAGGATGACGCGTTGTGGCGACCCCTAAAGGGACAAGCCGAAAGAAAAAGTGTAATGAATGAATATAATATACAAGGTTTGCTTTTTGAATGGAATTACTGAAATTAACTTTTTCATGATATTCTAATTTTATGACCAGCACCTGTGTAAATACTGATTGTAAAGGTGAGCCATAAAGGGCCTATCTCACTGGCAGAGAAGTCTCAGAAACTACCGAGACTGAGTTGCAGTGACTCCGGGACAGCACAATATTGCTTGCGCTCTCACCAGGACCATGCTTTGGAGACGTCACGACTCGCTAGACAAGGTGACAACCAATTCACCCGAAAGTCACTGATATAGGCCTATATACAGTGTGTGTGTGTGTGTGTGTGTATATATATATATATATATATATATATATATATATATATATATATATATGTGATTGAAAAGTAACTCCCTATTTTAAAATACGTATTTATTGATATGTTGTAATATTTTTCTAAATTTGTTTTTGTGTATGTTCCATAATTAAAGGAGCAAGTCTATTCTAGCAAACCAACGACTTTGGATGAACTTGAAGGGCGAATACGAGAAGTTATGTCTTCCATCCCACAAGAGTTCCTTGTGAAATCAGTTAATGCGGTTCCCAGGTGGTTTGAGAGACTGGTGGCTAATGCTAGCGTCCATATCAAATTTTAAATAAAACTCCATGCAATACACTTTCTTCTCATGTTCATTTCTTGTAAGGATTATAGTTCAGAAATAAATTACTTAAAAATATAGTTACTTTTCAGTCACCCTGTGTATGTATATATATATATATATATATATATAAATGAATAATTATGTATATTTATAGTATATTGTGTTTTTTAAAAAACGGAGATTGAAAGTTAATATTTATTGATTTCCTACAGAGCGCAAGACAGGTTTCCACATGTAAATTATTGAAGTAAACACACAGGGAATGTAACTCAGACGAAACCATTTTACACTTTCAACGTGCAGGCTGGGCAATTAATTGAATTTTGATAGTGATTTCAATTTTGGCTTCTCAAAATTGTAAAAACAAAGAAAACCGGGTAATGTGCGGCAGTCGCGGTGATTGTTGTTGTGCAGGTACATAGCTGCAGGTGCAGAGACTTGAGTCGCCATCAGGTCGCCAACTAGTCTCCACGCCGGTAAGATAGGAGTTAACAAGATATTAAAAAAAAAAAAAGTTTATCAACATTTTTTGGGCTCCACATCACCCAAACATGGTTGCCCTCAAGCCTGGTCAGTTAGGCACCGACGACAGTGAATATTTATATTTTTAGTCAGTGTAAAGGCTGCATAAGTCTAATCAACTATAAATGCTGGTTGAAACGGAAAGGAAGGTTAATCCATCCGTACTGTATCCTTATAGAAATGAAAACACAACATACCATCCATATACATTACAGCGGCAATACGAGGTTTACATTGGAATATATATGAATTGATGTACCTCGTGGAATGGAAACGAGAGGACATCCGTGGGTTCGTCTTTCTTCCTGTATATGTTGTTAATGTGCTGAATCCTGCGGTTGTCCACGCAAACGACGCCCAAGTCGAACTTCTGGATGCCCAGGATGTGCCTGAGCGTGTTCACGTCCTTGCGGAGCCGGGCGCGGCGAAGAGGCACCACCTTTTGGAGATTCCTTACCACTACACCCATTTCAAAAATAGTTAATGTTATATATTTACTATGGCTTTCTAACACATGGGGGTGATACTGATTGCCAGTCACACGACAGCTGCCATGTCTGAAATCAAGGTGACACACGCCGGTGGTGTAAAGTACAAAGTCGAGGAGCGGGTAGAGTCTTAAGGACCATTTCCGTAGGAATGTAGAGATAAACCCGATAAAAACTCGGTTAAAAATGTTGCTGTTTTAACACCGTTTCAGTCAATGAATCGCTCCGCAATGGCGGAATACACACTGGTTGAGCTGGGGGGGGGGGGGTGTTGCGTTCAAGACAACTGACATCCGTGTGTGTTTTTATAAAATAAGGCAGGCTACAAAAAAAATGTGTTGACGTTAGCCAAACTTTATTCCCAACCAAAGCAAGCACCCTTGATTGAGATCGTCAGTCACGTTTGGCCGCAACGTTTTGATGGCCGACTGTGTCGTATCCAAGTGGCACCTTTACGATTTACCAGTAGCAACGAATGCAACGTTACTGTGTCGTCACTCCGGAAACCGGATATTCAGTCGTGTATTTTTTTACAGGTAAAATTTTGATGCAGTGTTTTTTTTTTAACGTGACAGGGGCGGAACTGGTTCTTGTCTTTAAGTGATTGTACCTCTGGAATAAATAATCGAATATGTGTGATATAAGAAGGTGAATGATTCGCTGTTGATAGAATGAATACATGAAAACTGCAAAACTGCAGCACCAAGTCTCGACTCCTATTTAATAACCTATTTTTAAAGTCTTCATCCTAATTTCTTAGAAAATGTACTTGTGTAAATCAAAATACATCAACAGAAGCAACATGTGAGCACGTGTAGGCATTTCCATAGGAGTGCTCTTATTGGTGGAGCTTATAACCAGCTCCGCCCATGCTCTTGCTCTTTCGCTGTCTGATTGGTCAAATTGCCTCTGGTCATATCTTTCCATGGTGAAGTGTTTCACGATGGTCTCGCTCAGCTTGCCGGGAAATGTCGTGTAATTAAATAATTTTTTAACGTTTCATGCCTCTTAAAGCACTACATCTCCCATGGGTAACATATATAAGAGGTGAAAACCTTCGGCGGTACCCGAAGCCGTTCATCCATACAGTGCAGAGCTGCTGTTTGCTGGGCATGACTGAGACAATGTAAGTGTTTAGCACGCCCTAATAACACAAATTAAGACCTTTTTGGATGAAAAGTTGGTTGCTATGACTGGTATAAGTTTACATATATTAAGATTTAACTTGTCAATGTTAAAGTTGCCGTCAAATATTCTATTTGACCCATCTCCTCTAGCTAAATTGAGTGAAATGAAATAACCAACAAATTAACAAACATCTCCGTATTATTCTACAGTTTTGTCAAACACAGTTTTGTGCAAATGTTTGTGATGTACAACATTCCATTCTTACTGTCATTACTTTTGTCATTGTTGAGTTAACAATATTTTACCCAGAAGCCCGGACACAGAGGCACATGAGTAAAGTCATTGTTTGGGTTAAGCAAGTCTTCAGTCAAGTCAGACAAACTTGTTCAGTCACAGCATCTATTCGCACATTAGCCACTTTGTACTTTGTACCTGTACTTACCCAATTAACATGTTAAGCTTTTTCATCATCATTAGCCAAGCAAGTCCCAAGTCCTAAAATTGACAACTTAAGTTTGACTCGAGTCAAGCCATGTGACTCGAGTGTCCCACCTGTGGTTAGTACTGTGGAGGTACGTAGTATGTTGACTTCCTTTTTCGTCTTCTCTCAGGCACTTGCGGAGGCGAGGGGGACCATACAAGACTGAGCCAGCTACAGACCTGAGGCGCTGGAGGCTTTCTAATGCCGAGGGCAGGCAGACCTGGTCTTATGTGAAGGATGTGGATGCCCCAAAAAGGGAGCAGACCATGCTAGAGGCCCATTCTTTAGGCTTGGACACGGTGGGTGCCAGGGGACATATTGTGTGCTTCCTAAAATAATGCTTAAAAAACGCAATGTAGTACCCCTTGGACCGTTAAGAAAATTGCTTCTTTTTCAACCATAGACAGCTCTCTGGTTTTCATGTTGGCTACACCATAGACAAAAACTCAACATTTTTTACAAGCGTGTGTATGCTTTAATGTATTTTTTTAATGTAAAGACTTAGGTCTAATCAACTATAAATTCTGGTGGAAATGGGAATTAAATGAGTTAATAATGAGATGTAAATATTGTAAATATTGTTTTTGTTTCGAACACTTTTTGTAACTGGTCAAATTGACCCAGGAATATGACTGCTGTTCCTGAGAAATAAACAAGTGTGATTAAACCAGCCAAATCTGATTGAAATTAAGGTGCATCAACCAAACCCTCCTGTTATTTTGGAGTTCAAATTGACACGTTTAAGGTATACATATATTTTTAAGTATTAAGGGAAGTGTCTTAAGTATAATCACATATACTGTACATGATTGAAATGGTGAGTAATGGAGTTAAGATTTTTTTTTCCATTTCTGATACGTTTGGGTCACAGCTCAAATTCACCCAGGAGCATTATTGCTGTTGACTGAATCTAAAAGGAAGGTTAATTCATCCATTTTGAATTCTACTTCTGAAATTGTATTTTAGGGCTCCTGAACACGACCCCCTTAAAAATCACTGTGGTACCCTGTGGAAAGTTGGAAAAAATTAGCCTCGGACACCAGTTTCACCGATCGTGTGTGGAAATGTCTATCATAAGAGTAAACACGAAAAAGTTTCAAGGACTCATGCCTGAAATTGAACAGAAAGTCTGCCTTGTCATTCTGAAGCAGCTATTTGAGGTCAATTTCTAAGGCTCAAAGTAGGGAATTTACCCACATGAGCCCCAACTAATCCGTCCAGAAAACTTTGATGGTTTGTAATTTGCATTTGTCCCCACAGACCAAGTTTGTACGTGACTCCTCGGCCGCCCGCACAGCAGTAGATGCAGCCCTGAAAGGTATGAACTTCTACAGTCACCTTCAGGCCGAGGACGGCCACTGGGCAGGAGACTACGGAGGACCTCTTTTCCTTCTACCAGGTATGACAAGTCATAAGATAAGGGACCAGTCCTTATTTTGTCATGAAAATAAACAATGGTGCGTTATATGCTTCCAGGTCTATTGATTACTTGCCATATCGCTAAGATCCCTCTGGACCAGGCCTGGAAGAAAGAGATGGTTCGATACCTACGCTCTGTTCAGCTGCCGGATGGAGGCTGGGGCCTGTAAGGCAACTGTGCATTTGTGTTTTCCACATGCAGCATGTCATAGGATTATCAACGTGTGAAGGACAACTGTGCTGTATGCATTATGTGTCGGCAGACATATTGAAGACAAGTCGACCGTGTTCGGCACGGCTTTGAGTTACACCTCGCTAAGGATTCTAGGTGTCGATCCGGATGATCCCGACTTGGTTCGAGCAAGGAGCAACCTGCACAGCAAAGGTTCAAAGAAAGTCCTAGTTAATAGCATTTATGTTGTTAATGCTTCTGTTATATTGAGAGTCAAATTGACCCATAAAATTATTTTTTTTTAAAGTAAAAAAAAAAAAGAATCAAAGAAAATGCTTGGTAACGGCACTCATTTTATTAACCCTCCTGTTTTATTGTGTGTCAAATTGACCCATAAAAATCTAGATTTGAAAAAAAGTTTTACCTCCCAAAAAATAAATCCTTGTTAGCTGCTCTTACTGTACAATGTGTTATTAACTCTATATCATCTATTGCACAGCTATGGTCTAAGTTTTGTGAGGTCCAGTTGATGTCAGTCTGTGATTGTACACTGTGTGTAGAAGCAGGACAGAGAAATTGTGAACGTTTTCTGCAGGCGGTGCGGTGGGCATCCCGTCCTGGGGTAAATTCTGGTTGGCTATTTTAAATGTCTACAGCTGGGAAGGAATGAACACGCTTTTACCAGAGATGTGGTAAGACCCAAACTTTACTTAATAGATGCCAAATGCATCCTATTCAGCAGTTCGATTTAGTAAATTTTTTTTTGTATTTATGAAGTGGTTAGTAATGGAGTTAATCATGAACTATAAACAAATTTCATTGGCATTTTTTTTTCATTTCCCTTTTTTCCATTTCTGACGTGTCTGAATAATTGAAAATGCCTTGGGTCAAACTGACCCAGCAACTTCATTGCTGCCACCCTTCCCCCCCCAAAAAAAAAAACACTAGCGCCCTCTGAAAAGTTAGAAAACAATTAGCCCCGGACACCATTTTTCCTGAACAACATGAAATTTGGTGGACGTGTCTATCATAATAGGCCCAAAATTGAACAAAAAGAAAAAGTGTGTGTATCCTGGTAAAAATGTGTCTACTTTTAGGACTCACAAAAAGTATTTTCTTACATGTAATGTGTTTTCATACTGTATGGCTTGAGCGCTTCCATTTTGGGCCATTTCATGACAGGTTGTTCCCCACCTGGCTGCCAGCCCACCCGTCTACACTGTGGTGTCACTGTCGCCAGGTGTACCTCCCCATGAGCTTCTGCTACGCCGTCCGACTTGTCGCTGAGGAGGATGCCCTGGTCCTCAGCCTCAGACAGGTGGTATGACTTATTTGTTCCACAAGGAGGCGATGGACTATCACGCCATGAAAACATGTGGTCAATCTCAGTCCCAGGCGGAGTTTCAGATGGAGTTGTCTTTGTTGCTCTTCGGTGTGTCTGTGTGTGGGGGGTGTTTGCTACGTAATTACATTATTTTAAATAAAATATATTCAACAAATGGATCGCTATTTTGGGGGACACAACATGCCCGACAACTCACTCAATACTGCTGGAAGAATGAGAAAATTGTTTGTTTTCCACCCATAGGCAGCGTTTGAGTTTTCATGTTGGTTACACTATGATCCTCCCTACCAAGTGGCACCCTGTGGAAAGTTGGAAAAAATTAGCCCATGACACCAGTTTCACCAATCAACACAAAATTTGGGGAACACGTTTATCATACTGTATGCCCTGCCATTGGCTGGCGACCAGTTCAGGGACCAATCAGAAGGAGGTATCCTGGACAGATGCGCAAAACCATATTGCCAAGCTTTTTTTGCCTATGCCATTTAATGTGGGCAGAGCATGGCATCAAGATTTGATCATAATTTTGAGGATTTGAGAGAGAAAGAAATTAGCCCCTTGCACCAGTTTCACCTTTCAACATGAAATTTTGTGGACATTTATCATAACAGGATGCACAGAAAACGGTGAAACACCCATGCCTGGAATTGAACAAGAATTTTCCCATCTTTGGTGAATTCTAGGGTTTGTATTTTGACGAACTCCTATTAGAGAATTCATTCAAACGAGCCTCAATTAGACAGCTGGCAGATGGTGAATTGCCCAACTTTTTGTATGTCATCTAATGTGGGTTTATAGCTGCTTGTGGATTTAATTTTACTATTTCATTTTTTACCCCCATGTAGGAGCTTTATGTCCAAGACTATGCAGGCATTGACTGGGCAGCTCAGAGGAACAATGTGGCAGCTTGTGACATGTACACTCCTCACAGCACACTGCTGACTGTGGCCTACAGTAAGTACCGAGAACGCATTTTTGAGAATTATTACCTAACAGAAAAATAAATATGTTTTGTCACCAAGAATTTCCCTCACACTCGGCCTGTGACTCACTACTGTTTCTCCTTTCCCTCTCTGCAGCTGTGCTCAACATGTACGAGGCTCACCACAGTGCCACACTGAGAGGAATGGCTGTCAAAGAACTGTACGAGCACATCGAGGCTGACGACCGCTTCACCAAATGCATAAGCATTGGACCGGTAGTGCATAAGTCCTGCCTGCGATTGTCTTTAAGTAAACCCTAGCTCTGACGCAAATTGGTAAAAAGTGCGAGCAATTGGCCGAAGGCGGGGACCTTGGCGATCCGATCCCCGGCTACAGAAACTGGCTCTAGGGACGTAAAATGTCACCTCTCTGGCAGGGAAGGAGCCTGAGCTGGTGCGTGAGGTCAAGAAGTTCCGACTAGATATAGTCGGGCTCGCCTCCACACACTGTTTGGGTTCTGGTACCAGTTCTCTTGAGCGGGGTTCGACTCTCTTCCACTCTGGAGTTTCCCGCAGTGAGAGCCGCCAAGCAGGTGTGGGTATACTTATTGCCCCCTGGCCCAGCGCCTGTACCATGTTCAAGCAAGGGTGTCCACACGTGGACTTTGCACCAGGACACCCTAGGTCGCAGTTCGATGATTGACTTTGTGGTCGTGTCATTGGACTTGCGGCCACATGTCTTGGATACTCTGGTGAAGAGAGGGGCGGAGCTGTCAACTGATCACCACCTGGTGGTGAGTTGGCTCCGATGGTGGGGGAAGATGTCGGTTCGACATGGCAGGCCCAAACGTATTGTGAGGGTCTGCTGGGAACGTCTGACAGAATCCCCTCTCAGAAGGAGCTTCAACTCCCACCTCTGGCAGAACGAGGCGGCCAACCGGAGCTGTGGCCATAAGGTAGTCTGTGCCTGTCGTGGAAAAAAACCCCGAACCCGTTGATGGACACCAGCGGTGAGGGATGCCGTCAAGCTGAAGAAGGAGTGCTATCGGTCCTTTCTGGCCTGTGGGACTCCTGAGGCAGCTGATGGATACCGGCTGGCCAAGCGGAATGCAGCTTAGGTGGTTGCTGAGGCAAAAACTCATGTGGGCGGAGTTCAGTGAGGCCATGGAGAGCGAAATTCTGGTCCACTATCCGGCGTCTCAGGAGGGGGAAGCAGTGCACCATCAACACTGTGTATAGTGAGGATGGGGCACTGCTGACCTCGACTCGGGACGTTGTGAGGCGGTGGGGAGAATACTTCGAAGACCTCCTCAATTCCACCGACACGCCTTCCCATGAGAAAGCAGATTCTGAGGTCTCTGAGGCGGGCTCTCCTATCTCTGGGGTTGAGGTCATCGAGGTGGTTAAAAAGCTCCTCGGTGGCAAGGCCCCGGGGTGGATGAGATTCGCCCGGAGTTCCTAAAGGCTCTGGATGTTGTGGTGCTGTCCTGGATGACACGCCTCTGCAACATCGCATGGACACCGGGGACAGTGCGTCTGGATTGCCAGACTGGGTGGTGGTCCCCTTTTTAAAAAGGGGGACTGGAGGGTGTGTTCCAACTACAGGGGGATCTCACTCCTCAGCCTCCCTGGTAATGTCTATTCAGGGGTGCTGGAGATGTGGGTCTGTCGGGAAGTCGAATCTCAGATTCCGGAGTAGCAGTGTGGTTTTCGTCCTGACCATGGAACAGTTCGCCCAACCAGTCTACATGTGTTTTGTGGACTTGTAGAAGGCGTTTGACCTTGTCCCTCAGGGAGTCCTGTGGTGGGTGCCTCAGTATTGCATCTGTGCTTTTTGCAGATGATGTGGTTCTGTTGGCTTCATCAAGCCGTGATCTCCAACACTCACTGGAGCAGTTCGCAGCCGAGTGTGAAGCGGCTCGGATGAGAATCAGCACATCCAAATCTGAGACCATGGTCCTCAGTCGGACAGGGTTGGAGTGCCCTCTCCGGGTGGAGGAGTTCAAATATCTTGGGGTATTGTTCACAAGTGAGGGAAGAATGGAACGGGAGATTGACAGGCGAATCGGTGCAGCATCTGCAGTGATGCGGACTTTGTATCGGTCCGTTGCGGTGAAGAAGGAGCTAAGCCGAAAGGCAAAGCTCTCGATTTACCGGTCGATCTACATTCCTACCCTCATCTATGGTCACGAGCTATGGGTCGTGACTGAAAGAACAAGATCCTGGATTCAAGCGGCCGAAATTAGTTTCCTCCGCAAGGTGTGCGAGTTCTCCCTTAGAGATAGGGTGAGAAGCTCGGACATCCGGGAGGGGCTCAGAGTAGAGCCGCTGCTCCTCCGCAGTGAGAGGAGCCAGATGAGGTAGCTCGGGCATCTGTTTAGGATGCCTCCTGGACGCCTCCCTGGTGAGGTGTTCCAGGCACGTCCCACCGGGCCGAGACCCCGGGGACGACCCAGGCCACGCTGGAGAGACGACGTCTCTCGGCTTGCCAGGGAACGCCTCGGGATCCCCTCGTAAGAGCTGGAGGAAGTGGCTGGGGAGAGGAAAGTCTGGGGTTGCCTGCTAAAGCTACTGCCCCCGCGACTCGACCTCGGATAAGCGGTAGCAGATGGATGGATGGATTAATTTAGGTAAAATCTTTTATTAGCGTTTATGTTTTAAGTAATTGTTAAAGTAATTTTTAGTTTTGTTTTCCTATATATAAGCGCGGTATATGTTAATGCATGCATAATGTTACAGTGGCTGACAATAATATTACAGATACTTTTTAGGAATAAAGCCTATGCTTTGTTTTTGAACACTTGTCCTGGCCTTTGACGGAACTAATTTAATGTTGGTCATTATGGCAGTATTAGGAGAGATAAATATTTTTTTTAGGTGGAACTTGATGTAAAACCACTGTTCTAACTAGCTTCCACTAACAAACGAGGCTAAACTTAGCTCCTCCCCGACATACAAAGATGGTCATCTCTCAGTTGAGATATATCACTTCAACGTACTTCCTTGACACCGATTACTGTCTTATTAACCAGTACTTTGACCGTCTTATTGCATCATTGAGCATTATAGAAAAAACCTCACGTTTTTTTGTGGCCTTCCAGGAGCATAAAAAAAAAAAAAAAAACCCCAACAAGATTAATTTGTGAATAGCAAACCAAAGTAAACTAACGTAATTGTGACGTATGCCCTCCTTGTCGCAGATCTCGAAGACGATCAACATGCTGGTCCGCTGGCATGTGGATGGTCCATCGTCTTCAGCCTTCCAGGAGCATGTTTCCAGGATCCCCGACTACCTCTGGTCAGTCTGCTAAACTCAAGTCTGTCATCTACCAATGAACCAAAATCAGCTCAATTGTGGCTTTTTCGTTCCAGTGCAGGGGTTTCTCAGTTTACAATGGTCCTGACATACTGTACATCGCGTAAAAATATAGCATGTGGTCACATGTCACAAGAAGGCAGCCTCAGTGACCAACATACTTAATGTTCTTCCATTGGATTGTTTTACAGTATATTCATGGCCTAGAAGTTTTTCAGACAAATATTTATTGTAATTACACCAGTGTTTTTTTACTTTGTTGTTGGTACTGAACCCCACAAGTTTCATATGCGCATTTAACGAACCCTTTGGAATTGGAAAAATAAAATATCTTTTTTTTTTTTTTTTGGTGTGGTTTTTTTGCTTTTCAAAATTCAAAACTGATATATTTTATTAGTGCACACTATGAACCAACCATCAGTTGCACACAAAATCAGTGTTCAAGGAACAAAAAAAAAAAACATCACGTAAATTTCACACAAAAAACAACTCAATGAAATCTTACTGGAAGTAAATGTTACTTGCTATTGCCTTTCACCTTGGTAGGTGCCACCCTCAAATCACTTTCACAAAGTCTGTTCCTTTTGTTTGATTTTATGTCTACCATCCTCAAAAAGGATTGTTCGCGAAGACACGTCCAGCGCAAGCTTTCACGAATTTGGAAGTGTCTGCTTAGCGGCCTACTACAAAGTAGCATGGATGCCGCTTGTTGGTTTATTAATGTTAGCACTATAAATATGAACAATGGGTAGATATGATTCGCTCTTTTTGAGCTGCATGCCTACAGCGACGCTAAGCTAGTGGGAGCAAAGTGTCAGTGCATTCCAATTTTGTGGACGGCACGAAAGCCGCCGAAATAAAAAGGAGTCCTGGACATTGCCCTGCTATGGTTGCGCACAATGCAGTACAGTCACAACAAGGGAACTGGGAAAAACCTTTCGTATTGATGAGAATTTTGGGGGGCTCCTTTTTCAAATGTACTCTATTAATAGCACATGCTTTGACATTGACAAAAAAAGTCAACCTTATGAAAATCTGTTGAGAAATGAGCAACTTATGATTTATTTCATGCTTTAACTTTAATGGGAACGTTGCCCCCACCAACCTGGCAGGCACGTTGCTTAACCAGGCTACTACAGTATGCTAGTGTAGCTATAGTCTTCTATTCATATCTGTGGTTAGCACTCTTAAATCACTTCGCCAATTTCTCTGTTATTGAATGCGACGCTGACGAGTTTAACATTTTTCAACTTGAGGCCCTGCTGTTGTGACGGCAAACACACAAGTTGAGTGTCGCAATGAGAGTATAAAAAAAACTTAGTTAAAAACTTAACTTGCAGTGTGCAAGGGCTTTTATGGACAGACTGATATTTTTTTTTAAAAAATTTAAAATAATGCGATCTGACTGAATATTTTTGCATTCCAGGTTGGGACTCGATGGTATGAAAATGCAGGTGAGTATTTTTTCCCCCTGTGCGAAATATACAGTGCGCTCACAGTCACAAATACCACCTTTATACAGGAAAGATGTAAAATTTGATGTAAAAGAGAGCCATGGGCAAAATAATACCACACGTCAATTTTACTTGTTTAAATTGGAAACCAAAACAACAACAAAAAAAACTGTCTTTTTGTACAGGGCACCAATGGGTCTCAGCTCTGGGATACCTGCTTTGCTGTACAGGCTTTTCTCGAGGTAACTGACTTACATATATATATATATATATATAATATAATATATATATATATATATATATATATATAATTCCAATGAAGTTGGGACGTTGTGTTAAACATAAATAAAAACAGAATACAATGATTTGCAAATCATGTTCAACCTATATTTAATTGAGTACACTACAAAGACAAGATATTTAATGTTCAAACAGTTAAAATTGATTGTTTTTAGCAAATAATCATTAACTTGGAATATTATGGCTGCTGTTGTTCCCAACATCTAGTGAAATTTTCAGGTCAATAGCACCTTTGGAAGTATATTTAGTGAGAAAAATGGTGATGTGTTAAATACTTTTTTTAGCCGCTGTATATGTGTGAATGGTTGTTTATTTATATGTGCCTTGCGATTGGCTGGTGACCAGTTAAGGGTGTACCACGCATATCGCCCAGAGTTAGCTGGGATAGGCTTCAGCACGCCCGCCTTTATTGTCATGAAGATGCATGCATGCACACGAAATTTGTTCTCTGCACTTTACCCATCACAGTAAACACATACACGTTAGTGGAACATACTGGCGCAGGGGGCAGGAAGGGTTCTGGTCGGCCCAAACGTCTTCCATTTAAGGATTATGGAGGCCGCTATGCTCTTAGGAACCTTAAGTGCAGCAGAATTTTTTTTGTAACCTTGGCCAGTTCTGTACCGTGGGGGTCCTAGGTTCAAGACCCTGACTGGACCATCCGCCAACATCCCCTGGACTCACGGCTGTGGTGTCCTTGAGCAAGACACTGATACCCCAAAATGCTCCCCGGGCGCTTCAGCTGCCCCCTGCTCCAGTGTGTTCCTCTAACATGTGTATGTGTTCACTGTGATGGGTAAAATGCAGAGAACAAATTTTGTGTGCATGCATGCATATTCATGACAATAAAAGGTGATTCTTCTTCTCTCAACTCTGTCTCTGAGCTCTTCAGGCAGTTCCTTTGACCTCATGATTCTCATTTGCTCTAACATGCACTGTGAGCTGTAAGGTATTTTATAGACAGGTGTGTGGCTGTCCTAATCAAGTCCAATCAGTATAATCAAACACAGCTGGACTCCAATGAAGGTGTAGAACCATCTCAAGGATGATTAGAAAAAATGGACAACACCCGTGTTAAATATATGAGTGTCAAAGCAAAGGGTCTGAATACTTATGGCTGTGTGATATTTCAGTTTTTCATTTTTAATAAATCTGCAAAAATTTAAACAATTCTGTTTTTTTCTGTCTATATGGGGTGCTATGTGTATAATGAGGGGGAAAAAATTACTTAAATGATTATAGCAAATGGCTACAATGTAACAAAGAGTGAAAAATTTAAGGGGGTCTGAATATGTTCCATACCCACTGTGTGTGTGTGTGTGTGTGTGTGTATATATATAATATATATATATATATATATATATATATATATATATATATATATATATATATGTGTGTGTGTGTGTGTGTATGAAATCAAAATTTTTATTCTTAATTTGTTGTGCCAGATGAAAGCAAGACTTTTTTTGTCCTGCTGCCATTGGTATGACTTTGCAGTTTTTGTCAGGAAGCTGAAGAACAGGCTTACTCACATTGACTTAGGATACAGAAAAAACACAAGAATTTTGGAATCTGGCCTTGTTTGTTTACGTTTTCTCCACAGATGGCAATCTGATGAATCTCTATTGTTCATTTATGACGTATTACCAACACTATACTCTGTTTCTAGTACATTGATCTCATATTTGGGCTTTCTTCTCAGAGAATTATAACCATTTACTTATATTTTTTCAGTTTTTCCAAGAACAAAAACTTTATTCTCATGAAATGAAAATATTTTTCCCATAATTTATTGGTCTTTATAGTTTGACCTCATTCTCATATATTTAAACAAAAATATTTATATCTGCTTTTGCACACATAATGCGCCAGCTAATGGTGAACTTCACATATTTGCAAGTTGAGTTAACCATAACAACAATATTTTGGGGATTTTTCGTTTTGGACATTTTTTGTTAAAAGATGTCCTGGATCAAATTGACCCAGGGACATTATTGCTGAAAAGCAATGTAACAGGAGTGTTAAGAAAACCTGTGTTCAGAAGATCCAGATTGTATTGTATCGTGTGGCTGTTTAAAATGATTAGTGCACCGGCTTCTTTCAGGCAGGAGCACAGGACAACCCCGAATTAGCTGAGTGTCTCCGATGTGCCCAACAGTTTCTCAAAGTCACACAGGTGAGAAAATTAGAATGTTGTTGGCTGCCGATTTCTGAAAATGTATCTGTGAGAGAGCCAATCTGAATTTTTGACCAGGAAGGAAAATATTGCAGGAAAAAGCCTGTAAATGTGAAAATTGATTTTTTTATTTGTGTGTGTTTACCCTATATGCCTCCTTTTAAACTTCTTTGACCTCCGTCAGATCCCGGATAATCCACCTGATTACCAAAAGTACTACCGGCAAATGAACAAGGTAGATGTCATATCACCTACAAGCCTTTTGACTTCAAAACTGAAGCGCCTTGGCTAACATACTGTATTTTTGATGTCATCACAATGACTTTGGCCAGGGAGGCTTCCCCTTCAGCACCCGCGACTGCGGCTGGATAGTGGCTGACTGCACGGCCGAGGGCCTGAAGTCCATGATGCTGCTGCAGGAGCTGTGCCCGTCTGTCGGAGAACCTGTCACGCCGGCGCGCCTGTATGACGCTGTCAATGTGGTCAGTTACCAGCAGCATACCGTTTGGCCTCATGAATACTCACTGCACAGTGTGTATGTGTCTCAGTCAATGTGATGATCACTATTTCCATCATCTTCCCGTAGCTGCTCAGCATGAGAAACTCAGATGGTGGGTTTGCCACATATGAAACGAAGCGAGGGGGGAGGCTCCTTGAGCTGCTCAACCCGTCGGAGGTGTTTGGTGAGTCTCTTGCCAGATACAATCACTTGCACAGGGGCGTCTCCTAAAATCTTTTTGGTGAAGTGGCTGAAAGCATTCGTCGATGGGGTGGCCGCAACCAATCGTCGACCTGGCGGTGTGGGTGAATTTTTCTGTCGCTGTAACTAATCGTTTTTTTTCCCTGTGGAACCTATCCCTATCTATTTGATTTATAACTCGCTTATTTGTTTTTTTCTCTCTTTCTGAAACTACCTAAGGCCCGGCAAAACCAAATAAACTCATGCAGTGTGCGGGGTTCAGTAACTAGTCTTCATGAGTGGCCAGCAGTCGGCCACTGGTTTTGCTGTGATTCAAAATTTTGACCCCCAGTCAACCGCATTGCAACATTGCAGATGTAACATCCATCCATTTTCTGTACCGCTTTATCTTCACAAGGGTCGCAGGCGTGCTAAAGCCTATCCCAGCTATCTTCGGGCGAGAGGCGGGGTACACCCTGAACTGGTCGCCAGCCAATCGCAGGGCACATATAAACAAACAACCTTTCGTGCATACATTCACACAGGGCAATTTAGAGTCTTCAATCAACCTACCATGCATGTTTTTGGGATGTGGGAAGAAACCGGAGTACCTGGAGAAAATCCACGCAGGCACGAGGAGAACATGCAAACTCTACACAGGAGGGGCCAGGATTTGAACCCCAATCCTCAGAACTGTGAGGCAGATGTGCTGTGATCCACTCTGGACTGGTCCCCAGTCAATTGCAAAATACAATTTGCATTTATACAGCCTTCAGTTGACAGTGTCACGCAGTCACTTCAAAAGTGGTACAAATATCCACAACATACCAAAATGTCACATCTGCAACCAAGAAGCCAAATATAAACGTGACCTTTGTATTGCAACATTTTTTGCGTCTGACTTAGCCTTTCCAATGTGACCAGAAAAGAGCAACTCAAGTGCAATATAGAGACATTTCCTCTTAAAAAGAAGATGTGGTGCATGTTGTGAAATAATGACCTCCCTTTCACAAACAGGTGACATCATGATAGATTACACCTACGTGGAGTGTACGTCAGCAGTGATGCAAGCTCTGAGGCATTTCCATATGGTTCATCCGGAACACCGGACAGAGGAAATTAGGTACACGCCAAATTAGCTCTTTAATTAACCCTTGTGTTATGTTGCAGGTTTATTTCATCCATTTTAAAGTTAGTAGCTTTTTGGTATGAAACTACTTCTTCTCAGCTTAACATGTGTAATCAACAAATACAGTTTCATTTTCCTTCCATTCTTGACACTTTTTGATCATTAAACTTCCCCTTTTCAGATTGACCCGGAAAAATAAATGTCGTTTCGGAGAAACTAACGTAACAGGAGAGTGTAATCACCGTGTGCAAATTTACCTTCAAATTTGGAATATTATGATGTTTTACCGGTGGCACGTTGGACGACTGGTTAGCACATCTGCCTCACAGTTCAGAGGACCTGGGTTCAAATCCGGCCTCACCTGTGTGGAGTTTGCATGTTCTCCCCATGCCTGCGTGGCTTTTCTCTGGGTACTTCGGTTTCCTCCCACATTTCAAAAGCATGCATGGTAGGTTAACCGAAGACTCTAAATTGTCCGTAGGTGTGAATGTGAGTATGAATGGTTGTTTGTTTATATGTGCCCTGCGATTGGCTGGCGACCAGTTGAGGGTATAACCCACCTCTTGCCCAGAGTCAGCTAGGATATGCTCCAACACGCCCGTGAGCCTAGTGAAGATAAACCTTACGGAAAATGGATTTATGGATGGATATTTTATTCGTGGAGTCAGTTATGCTTTATCAATCATTCCAAAACATTGTTTCTATGTCATTATCTACTTACTAATTATTATTTACTAATTATTTCCATCAATGTTGAGCATTTTACCTCTCACAGATCATGGTTCAAGGAGGATAACACTTGTTCTTTCAATAAAAATATGTTAAAACAGTTGTTGTAATTACATTGTAGTTGTATTTTGACTACACCTATTAAGCCAAACCATTAAGTTTCATACCAAAAAAGTACTTTTATCCATCCATTTTTCCGTACCGCTTACTCACTCTGGGCGTACCGGCATGCTGGTGCCCATCTCAGCTAACTCTGGGTGAGTCAAATGTTTATTTTCTACTTAGGAACACTCTGGGAGACGGGCTCGATTACTGTCGAAGGGTGCAGAGGCCTGACGGATCCTGGGAAGGGTGAGCTTACCCTTTTAGATGTCAAGATAAGACTTCGGTAACATATTTTGTACCCAGGTCCTGGGGAGTGTGTTTCACCTATGGGACATGGTTTGGCCTGGAAGCCTTCGCTTGTATGGGGCACAGCTATCAGAGGTCGGAGAAAGTCACATAAGTGAGAATCAGTCTCACTCATAGACTGATGCTACTGTGCCTGCTTCACTAGGAATGGATGTGCGGAAGTGCGGAGAGCCTGCCAGTTTCTCTTAAATCACCAGATGCCGGGCGGTGGCTGGGGGGAGGACTTTGAGTCTTGCGAGCAACGACGCTACGTTCAGAGCAGCTCAGCGCAGATCCACAACACCTGTTGGGCTCTGTTAGGGCTCATGGCAGTCAGGTAACACCGGTTGGATTACAGTATGTATGAATGTAATACCTATAAAAAATATCATCACTGAAATATATACTGTACAGTCTGTAAGACTTTTTTTTTCATTTTGGAGATATTGGAACTGTGGTGTTTGAGATAACTAAAATCCAAATTTTCCATTTATTCTTAAAGGAGACAAATTATGCTTTTTTTTTTTTGCTCCCCCCCCCTCACAATTTTTTTTTAATAAAAATGCAAATTTAAAATTATTTTTAAACTGTAAATATAAAAAGATAACAAAACTGACTTTTTTACTCTATATTTTGTACCAAAAAAACCCCATCTAGATTTACATGTCAATTTTACCCACATTTATAACAGTAACCCTCCTGTTATATATATTCCAGGTCAAATTCACCAGTGAAATTTTTATTTTTTATTTTAATGGATCAATTTGACCCGCACGATAAAATGAGAGTTAATGTTACATTGCAGGTCAAAGTGACCTATGAAAATATGTTTTTAATGGATAAAAAATATTTTGAAAAACCTAGATTTTTACTCGGTCAGTTTGACCCACAATATAACATTTAACCTTCCTGTTATATTGCATTGCGTGCTTAACATGCCAGTAAAACGCGATTCTTAATGTGTAAAAAAAAAAAAAAACAACAACAACAATCAAATGCGGTGTTTTTTCTAAGGAAAATAACAAAAATAGTGTGGCGACAGTGAAGCCATCCATTTCTTTGCATTTTCAAAATTTTCTGCACCTTCACTGTGATAGACAATGTCTTCCCAGTCATTTTCCCCAGTAAATCAGAATATAAGCGGCCTGCGTGTTCCAGAAACGGCTTTTGGTCAGATGGCTTGCTGTTTCTTCAAGTCACTAGCCACAAATTGGGACTAGACATTACATTATTATATATTATTTTATACATTAGAATTAGACATTGTTGTCTCAAAAGTAACTATTACTGGTTGGACGAAGTAAGTATAATCTAATTACTTTCACGCGTTACATTGCCTGTTACTCAAAATGGTGACATTTTTGGAGTAACGCGTTACTTTGTAATATTTCTATGGCATTCATTCGTCAAACTCAAATACTGAGAATGGCTTTCGTTACCATGACGACGAGCGGGGTCAGAACTAGGAAGTTGCGAAAAGGTGAGCGGCTATAACCGGAGGTGGGTAGTAACGTGCTACATTTACTCCGTTACATTTATTTAAGTAACTTTATGGATACATTTAAACTTGTCAAAGTAGCTTTTACGTTACTTTGTAGCACGTGACCAGCATCACTGGTTAACATCTACATGAAAAAAAGTAAAATAATTTACAGTCTGTTTTATAATGATGTTGGGAAGCATGTATAGATGAAATAATGACGATCCGTGCTATAGTGGTGCTGTGACTGTCTGCAGGCACCCGGACCAGCAGGCAATCGAGAGAGGGATCAAGCTTTTGATTGACAAGCAGCTGCCCAATGGAGACTGGCCTCAGGTGAGTCAGAGTCCACCAACTATACAGCTAATATCCAGTTCAACTGAGTAGGTAGGGCATGTTTGACATTTTATTCTTACGCCCTTTTAGGAGAATATTTCAGGCGTGTTCAACAAGAGCTGCGCTATCAGCTACACGTCATACAGGAACGTCTTCCCCATTTGGACACTGGGTCGCTTCGCAGCACTGAACCCCCACAGTTCTCTGACTGGAAAGCTCAAGCTGTGAACATCTGGACCATCAGACTGTCGTCAAAACAATAAATCTTACCTGGTACATTTCAACTATGAATTCCGAGTTATTCAATGAGTGTAAAAGTATCCCTACACGATACTCCACATTGCCATAAACATTCATTTGTGCCTTTTAAAGGGGACCAGGCATGGACAATTTACGTTTTCATTGCTTGTTTACAACTAGTTAAGTGTGAAATTAGACAACAAAGTCAATCATGTGCGAGCTGGCCCGTTTCCCAAAATGCTTCTGTGACCGAGCCGTTCTGAATTTCACCGCAGCACGCATGCTTGCACTGCACCAGCGGTTCTCAAACCTTTAACACAACTTTAAAAATACTTAGCTCTCCAAGTACCAACATAAGGGTCAACATTAAAATACAGTAAAAAAAAAATATGAAGGCAGAGGTTTTAGTCCTAAAATGTATATTTGTTTTTGTAAGGAACTGCAACATTATACAGTTTGAACGTTAGCACTGTGCTTAAATACAGGAAAAGAAAAAAAAAGTACTTAAATAATGATTCATTTCAAACGTATTGCACACAAAGGTTGACGAAAAATTGTACTTTAATGTTTAACAACAAGCAGTTGTTAAAGATAGCTGTATTTTATTGTACTTAAAAGTTAAATACAACTGTACTTCCTTCCCGGATGTTTGATTCTATTTTGTTTTAATTATTTGACTTTTTATTACCACGAGAGAGAGCCTGCATACCACTTGTGGTACTCTTCGCAAATGTTGTACTCGTACCACACTTTGAGGATCACTGCGCTACACTAATTGATGAGTGTAATTCGGCAGCTTGAGAAAAAAGTGCTGCCATCACCAGTGAAAATACAGACAGTGCGTTTACTGTCTGCATGGGCTCTTTTCTTCACACTCTAGGCTCGTAGTACTCAAGTAAAAAGTACTGTTACTTTAGAATAATATGGCTTAAGTAAAAGTAAAAAGTAGTCTTCTGAATAATTACTTCAGTAAGCATAACTATCCATCCATCCATCAATTTTCTGAGCCGCTTCTCCTCACTGGGGTCGCGGGCGTGCTGGAGCCCATCCCAGCTATCATCGGGCAGGAGGCGGGGTACACCCAGAACTGGTTGCCAGCCAATCGCAGGGCACATATAAAAACAACAATTCGCACTCACATTCACACCTATGGGCAATTTAGAGTTGTCAATTAACCTAGCATGCATGTTTTTGGGATGTGGGAGGGAACCGGAGTGCCCGGAGAAAACCCACGCAGGCACGGGGAGAACATGCAAACTCCACACAGGCGGGGCCGGGGATTGAACCCCGGTCCTCAGAACTGTGAGGCAGACGCTCTAATCAGTCGCCCACCGCGCCGCTCATCAAAATTTGAATTATTAAAAAGTTGGCAACCGTGATCTGTTGTAGGTGTGCCTGCAGGTATATAGAGGAGCTGGGACCAGCACCAAGTATATTCCTCCAAAACTTTGTATTGAGCACAGACAGACGGTAAGTCCACGGCTTTCTTTTATTGGAAACTTTATATGTTTTGTCTATAGTACAATATGTAACTTTTTTTCATTTCTGATCATTTAAGTAATGCGTCACTACAAGCACGGCGTGAGGAATCCGTCATCATCAGTTCCTATTCCTCAGCCTTCTCTTTGAAGACTGTATCAAATGTGTTTCATTTTTTCAGGTGGACACTGTGGTCAAGTATGTGACTGGCACGGACCTGGGCACTGTCACATACATGCTCACAGGCATCATTATCTTCACGCATGCTGCCACGGAGGGACATGTAAGGTCTGTTACAAACAGTGTCGCAGGCACAGGTTTGGACACAAGTACCACAAGTGTCACAAGAAAGGGAGAAGATACTGTCACAGGGTGAGATTCATAAGGACACACTAACTGTCACCCTCCTGTTATGTTAGTTTATCAGCATCAGCAATGATGTCCATGGGTCAGAAATGAGGGGAAATCGCGAGGAACATCATTTAGATGGCATAATTACACAGGAGAAAGGAGACACTGAAAAAGACACAAAAAAACAAGAATTGTTGATGAAAAGTTGTTTATCTTTAAGGTTAAGGTTTTACAGAGATACTTGTTTATTTTAGAGAGTAAAGTCATGATTTATGAAAAAAATAATTCTTTTCAAGCCAAGTCATAATTTCTTTGTAGATTAAAGTTGTAATATGACGAGAATAAAGTTTATTTATATATATATATATATATATTATCCTGCAGTGAATAGATAATGATGATGATGATATATATATGAGTGAGAAAAGTCACATTTCCAGAGAAAATCTACATTTACGTCCTAGCTATACTTTTTAGATCAGTTGTAAACTTCATTTCAAGATAATTGTTGTATGTTTTGGCAAATAAAGGCCCAATATTGTGAGAATTCTCATATATATTTTTAAGAATGGTGGTATGTTTTTGACGTTTATTTATGAGATTAGAGTTGTGAGAAAAAAAGATAGATTTTAGAGCTAAATTGGATATTTTAGAGAAAAAAGTTGTATATTTGAAGTTGTAATATTGA
The DNA here is from genome assembly GCF_024500385.1 of Phyllopteryx taeniolatus. Taxonomy (NCBI): domain Eukaryota; kingdom Metazoa; phylum Chordata; class Actinopteri; order Syngnathiformes; family Syngnathidae; genus Phyllopteryx; species Phyllopteryx taeniolatus. The sequence continues at coordinate 7,841,032 of NC_084513.1, read as the reverse complement.
AAGAATAAAGTGAATATTCTAGTGAAAAACATTTGTTTTCAAAATAAAATGTTGTTAAACAGGTTGTGTGAGTGTGCATTTTTTGTGCTCATGCAATAAAATAGATTTTAAAAATGAAATCAGCGATGGAGTATTTTGTTTGATTTTTATTTATTTAAAAAGGGACAGTTCATATTAATGAACGTTTGAACATGAACATTATTATTCCATTATTATTAACATTACAATGCACATTATAGCCATAGTCTGGTTTCCAACTGTACTCTCTTGGCAGGTTGATGGAACATTGCAAGTATAAACACAGTACAAATAGGGTACAAAAAAAATCAAGACACACAATACAAGTACACAAATCAATAAGTGGTAGCTGACCATCGGATATAGACATTTACACACCTGATATTTGCATACAGGACCCATCCAAAAATATGCGCACAGACCTCCGGAGCCCAAGGTGTGTCCACATATTTGGGACTGAAAGAGCTTTGTTCAAGGGCAGGGACAAATTTACATGGAGGAAAAAAAATTGTGACAGCAGGTGAGTAAAAGCATAAGGTAAAATTCTGCAGCTCATGTACAGTAATTGTAACTTTTGTCCATCAAAATTTCGTGTTGATCGGTCTAACCCGTGTCACGGGCTATTTAGTTCTAGATTTCCAGGGGCCGCTACTGAGTCACATTGGGGATTCGTGCGCACCCCGAAAATACATACACCTTTTCTCCAGGGTACACACCCTTGCAGAAAATACAAATACAGACCAATTTAACCGCTCTCTTTTATCCGACTCGGGTTTAGGCCCGTGTACGAGTGTGAATACAGATATAGACCTGGACCCTGCACTAAGCGCTGACTCAATTTGGTCATTGATCCAGTAATCACGTTATTTGCATGTTGATGTATCTGCCTTGAATGCAATAAATGATGTTTAAATGAAAACAAATGCCTATTATCATGTATTGTATCAAATAAGTATGTACTAAAACCCCCTGTTATGTTCGTTTCTCAGGAGTAGCGGTAATGTTCCTGGGTCAAATTGAGCAGCTTTTAAAAAGCTATCAAAGCCAATGGAAATGTCCAAATGACCTAAAATGGCCACCAATACACAGTAACAAACTTCCTTAGTCTTTTTGAGACTTTTTTTGTGTGTGTGTGGTTCTACTCATGCTAGACATGCCCAGCAAAACCCTTTTTATGTTCTTTGTGTCCTTTGTTTTAATTCTTTGGTAATAATGATGAACTGCATTCAACAAGCAACATTTAAGGATTCAAGGACTTTTAATTGTCACACCAGCACATATTTACACACCTTTTTATTATTCTTATGAACACATTTTTCTTGAGCATTCTTCACATGCGCCGATGCAAACAGTGCTGACGTCTCTTCATGGCTACATGCACATTGTCGGGATAGTTCAGATTCTGCAGCCTGTAAAACAAACAAACACTTTTGTCCTCAAAAAAATGCAGATTTTAAATTTACGTTGCTGTTGTGGGTGTGCCTGCAGGTAAATAGAGGAGCAGGGACCAACATCAAGTAGATTCCTCCTAAACTTTGCATTGAGTACATAACGGTAAGTGCATGGATTTCTTTCATTAGACATTTTGGATGTGTTGTTTTTAATCAATTCACAGATTTGTATCAAATCATTTCAGACATTAATGCATCACAACAAGCACGGTGAGGAATCCGTCATCAGTTCTTCTTCCTCAGCCCTTTCAAGAGCTTATTGAATGCATTTCATTTCTTTCCAGGAGGGCACTGCGGTCGTGGAGGTGGCAGGCACAGTCACGGGCACGGGCACGGGCACGGACACGGGCACGGTCACGGGCACGGCGGGCATGGATGCGGAAAGGAACCGGGATGTAAAAAGTGTCGCCGGCGCAGACACAAGTTAGGACACAAGCATCGCAACTGTCACAAAAAAGGGAAGGACTGTCATGGGGTGAGATTCGCTAAACTTACTATAACCATCCTCTTATGTTCAGCAAACAGCAATATTTGCCCTGGGTCATTTTGACCCGGAGCATATCTAATTATTCAAAAGTGTCAGAAATGGGGGGGAAAAAATCCCAATGAACATCATTTCGATGTCATGATTACAAAGGAGTAATAGGCACACAATGAAGTTGGGGGGGAAACGAAGTAATATATATATATATATATATATATATATTTTTTTTTATTAATTTATTTTTTTTTTACAATAAGTTGTGTATTTTGTAGATTAGTGGTAATAATACCAGACAAATATTGTTTACTTTTTAGAAAAAAACTTTTCTTTTCAAGATGAAAATTGTAATCTTACAGAAATATATTTTAGAGAGTAAAGTTGAACATTATAAAGAAAGAATTTTTTTTTTTTATTAAAGTCATAATATTAAATTTGTTTAAAAGGCGAAAGATTATGAGAATAAGTCATGTAGTAAATAAAGTGAAGTTAATAAGTAATTACCATAATCTTTAGATTGAAGTAGTTGTTAAGTGGTTTATTTTCAAGAAAAAATGTTGTATATTCTTGGTTAAAGCGAGAATAGGGTGTATTTGCTTTCAAGATAATGTATTCATTTTTTTAGATTAAAGTGAAATTGTGATGGTTTGAGAAGATCATTTTAGAGATTAAAGTTGTGATATTATGCAAAAAATGCTTGACGTATAATTTAGAGAAAAAGGTTGTATATTTAGATCAAAGTTGTATTATTACAAGAATAAAGTCACATTCTAGTGAATTTTTCTTATTTTCGAGATAAAAAATTTGTTTCCCAGATTAAAGTTCTTTTATTAAATTAAAAAAGTAGAAATTTTTTTAGGAAAAAACGTCACATCTTTTAGAGATTTAAAAAAATGTTTTTTTAATTTCTATTTTGCATTAGATCTGACAGATCATGATTCAACAAGGACAGTTGACTTGTTTTTGAAAAACAAAAAAGAATACTGTTTAAAAGTTAAAAGTACATAACCTCAAACCAAAAAATACCACAATACAAAAATGGGACTTTTAAAAGTCACAATTGTTTTAATCTCCTATTGAACTACATCATAATGTTGTCTTAATAGCTTTGTTTGACTTGCCTGCCACATAAGGGGAGGGTGAAAGTTCCAAGACACATTTGCACTTTTGTGAATACAAATGTTTTGTAGTTTCTGTCTGCCAAAGGTTGATGTGTTTCTCTGTTTTTCTGTCCCCTCTGCTGTACGGCAGTCTTCCAGCAGCTCCTGCAGCAGCAGCAGCGACTCCGACTAGAAGAAGAAGAGTCCTGCAAGCATCCAGTTTGCACAATGATCACACCTGACATGACCCTCAAAAGCTTGGGTTCAAAATATTAACCCTCCTGTTATGTTGCAGGTCAAGTTGCCCCGTTTTAGTAGTTTTCCAGTATGAAACATCTGCTTACCTTAGCAAGCGTAATCAACATAACAATGCATTTTGGCATGAGACAAACAATGTTTAATGGGATTTTTTTTTTCTTTTCAATTTCTGATACTTTTGGATCATTGCAACACGTCATTATTGCTCTTCCTGAGAAACAATGTAACAGGACAGTTAAACAGGTTGTACAATTGTGCATTTTTTTGTGTGCTGATGCAATAAAATGGATTTTAAAATAAAATAAGAATCAGAATCATCTTTATTTGCCAGGTATGTCAAACACACACAAGGAATTTGTCTCAGATAGTTGCAGCCACTCTAGTACGACAATAGACAGCCATTTTGACAAAATAAAAAATCCTTTAGAGACATAATAACATGAAAACACATTACAGAGAGTCACTGAGCAATGAAAGGTTACCGGTAATGTGGACAATTGTCCTCTCGCAATTTAATGGCAAGAGGGAGAAGCTGTTGGAATGTCTGCTTGTTTTAGTTTGCATTGATCGATGGCGCCTACCTGAGGGAAGAAGCTGGAAGAGGTGATTCCTGTTCATAAGGAATGCTTTGCTTGCTCTTGTCTTAGTTCTGGCAGCGTGCAAGTCCTAGAGGGTGGGTAGGAAAAATCACCGATACCCCTGGTGATTTTTCTTGCAGTCCTGATTGTCCGTTGCAGTCGTAGTTTGTCCTTTTTTCGTAGCAGCACCAAACCTGACTGTGATGGATGAACACAGGACTGATTTGATGACTGCTGTATAGAACTGCCTCAACAGCTCCTGTGGCTGGCAGGCCGTCCTCTGCTGAGCCTTTTTGAGAATGGTGTTGATGTTTGTCTCCCACTTCAGGCCCTGAGAGACTGTAATTCCCAGGAACTTGAAGGTCTCGACGGTTGGCAGATTGCAGGTGGACAGCGTGAGGGCCAGCTGTGGCGAGGTATGCCTCCTGAAGTCCACGCTCAACCCTACAGTCTTGAGCGTCTTCAGCTCCAGGATGTGTCGGCCGCACCACAACTCCAGCCGCTCCACTTCCTGGCGATACGCAGACTCGTCACCGTCTTTGATGAGGCCGATGACTTTGGTGTCGTCAACAAACTTCAGGAGTTTGACAGCTGTGAGGTGCAGTTGTTCATGTACTGAGAGAACAGCAGCGGCGAGAGGACACATCCTTGGGTCGCCTCGCTGCAGATGGTGCGTGTAGATGAGGTGGTGTCCCCCAGCCTCACCTTCTGTGTCCTACCCGTCAGAAAGCTGTAAATCCACTGGCAGATGGCAGGCGAGACGCTGAGCTGGAGAAGCTTGGAGGAGAGGAGTTCGGGGATGATGGTGTTGAACGCAGAGCTGAAGTCCAACAACAGGATCCTCATGTAGGTCTTCGTGCCGTCAAGGTGTTCTAGGATGAAGTGTAGTCCCATGTTGACTGCTTCATCCGCAGACCTGTTTGCTCGGTAGGCAAACTGCAGGGGGTCCAGCAGGGGGCATGTGACACTTTTGAGGGGGTCCAGCACGAGGCGTTCAAAGGACTTCATGACCACAAATGCCAGGGCGACAGGCCTGTAGTCATTCAGACCCGAGATTGCAGGTTTCTTGGGGAATGGGATGATGGTGGACCGTTTGAAGATCTGTGTGAAGACTGGAGCGAGCTGGTCCGCGCAGACTTTGAAGCAGGATGGGGATACAAGGTCTGTGCCCGCCGCTTTATTGATCTTTTGTAGTTTGAAGATACATCTCACATCCTGTTCATGAATGGTCAACGCAGAAGTCGGAGGTGCGATGGTGGTCAGTGGTGCGGCTCGGTCGGCGTGGGGTGCAAAAAGTGTCCATTTCAAATATGTTCACGTTGTCAGCCAGTCCTTTATTGTCAAACTCTATCTCATGATAGTTACGCTTACCAAATTCCATGTTGCTCAGTGAAACTAGTTTCGGGGGCTGAATTTTCAAAGAATTCCTCAGGGAAGTACTGAGCCAAATTCTAACATACATTTCCACCAGGATCAACACCTACAAAATATGAGAATGGGAAAGCCCCAAAATGGTGATTCAGTTGTCCAAAAGCTATTGACGACAAAGACATTTGCAACATGTGCATTCTTAAGCCCTGCCCTCAATTACTGGAGGTGTGGTTGGAGGTGGATTCTTGTTCTGAATTCTTAAAAAGGTGCACCCAGTCAGCAGCTGAGCAAGTTTGGATCTCAACTCCAGCGCACGGTAAATTCAGCAGCTCCATCTCGGGAATACAATTTGGAAACGAGTTTTGGGAAGATTGATATTGATTGTGATTGTGATTGTCACGACGTACTGTAGCGTTATGTAGTTTCCAACTTTCTTGTCTTTCATTCCAGAGTGTGGATCTGCCATTTTGACAAGCACAAGACAAATCAAGGTATTTATTTCTCTTTCTATTATTTTGGGGATTATTTATGAGCATTATTATTCGTTTGCTCAATAGAGAACAATTGCTTGTGTAATTTGTTTCAACCTACAAAACCACACCTGTTTTACAGAGGGGAAATTCATCACAACAGTGTTTCCTGTTGCAATACGTCCTTGTTTTTAATGCAATCTGTGAGGGGCGATTTTTCTGACTACTACGAAATATAAAGCGATGAACGAGCCCTCGCACCCCCTCTTTCATGTCAAATTCTCAAAATGATCAGCAAATATTGACATTCACAATACCTGCTTCCATTTGGGCCTCATTTGGACAACTTCCTAATGATGAGTTCCAACAAAGTACGAGCCCTAGAATTTGCCCAAAATGGCTACTTCAAACTAAAATGGGCGACGTCCTGTTCAAGTTCGGGCATGGGTCCACAAGACTTTTTTGTGCATCCTGTTATGATACACATCTCCAACGAAGTTTATGTTTGTTTGTTCGTTGGTTCTTTCTTTTTGTGTTTGTTTTGATTGTTCGTTCCTTCGTTTTGTTTATTTGATATGGACATCACAAGAATATTGACAAACTAGATGCACCGCTTTAAGTGTTTTAGTACAAGTGCTGATTCTTAACACTTATCCACAGGAGGTGTGTGTGTGTGCGTGTGTGTGTGTGTGTGTGTGTGTTGGGGATCTCTAAATTACATGCTCACCAGGATTTGCACACTTCACATGTGAATTTTGGGGCTTAGTGTAACCAAAACGAAAACCATAGAGCTGCCTCTGGGTAAAAAACAAGCAATTTTTTCAACTTTCCATAGGCAGCTCCTGAATATTGGCTTTTAAACGTGATACAGTAGATGGATTGTGACAAAAATCTTGTATCCCACTTTAGGATCATCTGGGTGAAGATGCCATACGGTCCATACAGGGCATGTGCTACTCCGCGGGTGGGCCATCCCGCTTGTGGCCCCAACAGAGGGTTAAGACCAAGGTTTGGTTACGGATACGGGAACGGCTACGGGTACGGCCATCACCACGGCTATGGATACGGCCGCGGATACGGGCACTACGGGCACTACGGATACGGCCACCATGGCCACAGATACGGCCAGCACGGATGTTCAATACAGTAGTGGCATATGACCTTGAAATGTACTTGTTACCATAATGTAGCATCTATATTCTAAGCTCAAAATAAAAAAACATTTAAAATCAATGTAACAGTGGGATAGATTGGTTGTTGATTGCAATAAAATGTGATTGTGAAAAGCAAATGGTAAATGGCGGTGCTGTATATGTTAAATAAAGTTTCCTGTTGCATTTCTCAAAAACAACAAAAATCTTACTGGGTCAGTTTGACCCGGGTTGTGTTTAAGTATCAAAAGTGTCCAAAACGGAACAAAATCCTAGTAAATATTGTTTATGCGTCATGATTCACTTATTTACTTGTTGATGAACCCTCCTCCTATGTTTGTTTCTCAAGAACAGCAAAAATGTCCCTGGGTCATTTTGACCCACGCCACATTTCATTATCTGAATCAGAAACCAAAACATCCCAATAAACTTTGTATTTATTTCATGATTAACTCCATTACCAACCATTTCAATCAATATACAGTATTAGTGCCTTACCTCTCACTGGATTGTTGCTTTACCTTGCTGTCATTTATTTTAGGAACAGGAATAGGCTTACTGTGTCAGTTTGACCCAGGACCATGTTTAATTATCTAAAAGTATCAGAAACAGATCTAAAATTTGAATAAACAATGCCTATGTCTCATAATTTACACCAATTTCTGTTCGCTTCTCAAGAAGAGATCGACTATTCTGGGGCTTTTTGACCCAGATAGTGTTTAAGTATCCAAAGTGACAGAAACTATTGTATGCATGGTTATATCTTATGATTAACTCCATTACGAACCATTTCAATTAATATTCTGTGCATGACCTCTCAATGACTTATTGATTAAACCTCCTGTTACGTTTTTTTCTCTGGAACAAAAGTACTGTTCCTCTGTCAGTTTTACCCATGGCACCAAATTATGAAAAGAATGAAAAAAATCCCAATAAACAATGTTGTTTTTTCATCATGAACTCCATTATTAACTTTTTCAAGAAACATTTACTTCATTACCTCTTAATGCAAGTTTTTCTCCAGTTTTCTTCAGCATGTATTCATATTCAACCCTCGTGCTGTTTGTTTATTTGGTACACCAAAAATGCTCATGGGGTCAGTGTGACCTGCTGCATCTTTTTCCACATGAAATAGCAATCCCTGCCCCCTTGCACTTCAATATTTTAAAACTTTTAAAATGGTTCAATTTGACACACAACAACACAGGTGGGTTGAGGTCCATCCATCCATCCATTTTCTACCGCTTATCTGAGGTCGGGTCGCATTGGCAGTAGCTTTAGCATGGACGCCCAGACTTCCCTCTCCCCAGCCACTTCATCCAGGTCTTCCGGGGGAATCCCGAGGTGCTCACAGGCCTGCCGAGAGACGTACTCTCTCCAGCATTTGATAAATTCGTCAAAGCAGCAACGCCTGTGTTGCTTCCGGTTCAGCATGATTTGACGCTTTGCGTTATAAATCAAGCTATTTTGTTTCGTAAAGGGCACCACGTCACTTTTTATATGTATAACATTTAAGGAAAGTGACGACAAACCTTTTATCAGTCACATAATCTGAAGGTTGCTACATTTTATGAAATACGAGTCCTACATGGCAGAGGTCTCCTTATTAAAACACACACAAAACACAACAAAGAGTGGAATTTTATAAAATATTTAATGAAATCAATGTGGGATCTATAGGGAAACACAGAGGCTAACTACCGGAAGAAAATAACACTAATACTGATGAAAGAAAGAAAGATAGGCACAAAAAAAGGGAAATAGAACACAGTGTTGCTGAAATAAAGTTGAAAATGTGTGCGTTAAATGCGTTCAGTCCAGACAAGAAAGAGAGAGGGCAAAGTTGGGATTTTGTGTGAAGCTAGTAATTTCCCCGAAACTCATATTGTAACATCCTAGCAACGCTTGTTGTGGTACTCACGACCCTAGATCAGCTGGTCGGTGAGGGCTGGTCGTTCTCCAGACATCTCAGGAGGAAAATGAAGCAGATTTGGTTGGAAAAGGAAAAAAGATGCAGAAAACTAAAACAAAAACAAAAGAGGTGGAAGAAGAAAAATTGTTGTTCGTCACGCCGAGACAAACAGTTCTCAAAGTCCCGCAGCCGCACATTTAAACACACACTGACACAGACATCAAAGCATACATTTGGAATATTTCTGCAGAGTTCGTGAAATATCAAAACAGACATTTTATCCATCCATTTTCTGAGACCCTTCTCCTCACTAGGGTCACGGCATGCTGGAGCCTATCCCAGCTATCATCGGGCAGGAGGCGGGGCACACCCTGAACTGGTTGCCAGCCAATCGCAGGGCACATACAAACAAACAACCATTCGCACTCACAGTCACACCTGCGGGTAATTTACAGTCTTCAATGAATGCATGCTTTTTGGGATGTGGGAGGAAACTGGAGTGCCCGGAGAAACCCCACGCAGGCACGGGGAGAACATGCAAACTCCACACAGGCGGGGCCGGGGATTGAACCCCGGTCCTCAGAACTGTGAGGCTGACGCTCTCACCAGTCGCCCACCGTGCCGCCCGGACATTTTATCTTCAGTTAAAAACAACTTTGGATGGAGGTTCATGGGTTGCAGTACTCTCAAACGCCAGTAGATGGCGCCTTGCATGCATGTTTGAATATTAAGCAAATAGTTCATTGCTGTATTTGCATAACATGATCTGTCCCAGCTTGGTCTCCCTGGAGAGAGGGTCCCACCTTTTGCCTGCTGTCAGTTCAAACAAAGAAAAGGACTCTTTGATGACTGTGAACCAAGATTTCGAGGGGACCTGCTAATTAGGTTCAGGTCCAGTCGGCGTCTTCTAGTGGTTCTCGCGCAGAGCAGGGCCGCTTGGAAGAAAGCAGCTTATCAAGTTGTGGGGCGGTCACTGTGACACCTCGGGTTGTGGGGCCCATGTTTGCATTTATCCGGGCTTGGAACCGGCCAACAGTTTGCACTGGCTTGTGCCCCCCCATAGGGCTGCATTACACAGTTATGTATTACATATACCATGTAAATAAAAATAAATAAATTAAAACCTGTTTTAGACAGGTCACTTTCACCCAAACGATAGCAGGAGGGTTATTAAAAGTTCCTCCAAAAAACATGCATGTCAGGTTAAGTCAAGACTAAATTGTCCATAGGTGTGAATGTGAGTGTAAATGATTGTTTGTCTATACTGTATATGCCCTTCGATTGGTTGGCGACCAGTGAAGGAAGTACCCGGCTTCTCTCAGCCAAAGTCAGCTGGGATTGGCTCCAGCTCACCAATGACCCTCACACATGAGGACAAGCGCTACAGAAAATAGATAGATAGTATGTTATCTGCCAGTGTTCTTTTATTATTACACGTGTGTAACAAGGGAGGACCTTTATGGCGGGTGATTTTTATGAAAGTGTTACTTCATGATTATTCGTCTTTTGTGCATTTACCTGACATGTGTTGTGGAATTTCTTCAACAGACAAATAATGACTTGAGAAATGAGTGTGAGTCATGTGTTATCTTTATTTTAATAACAAGGCCAACAAATAACAAAATATGTTGTTGTTCATCCATCCATCCATTTTCTGTGCCGCTTCTCCTCACTAGGGTCGCGGGCGTGCTGGAGCCTATCCCAGCTGTCATCGGGCAGGAGGCGGGGTACACCCTGAACTGGTTGCCAGCCAATCGCAGGGCACATACGAACAAACAACCATTCGCACTCACAGTCATGCCTACGGGCAATTTAGAGTCTCCAATTAATGCATGTTTTTGGGATGTGGGAGGAAACCGGAGTACCCAGAGAAAACCCACGCAGGCACGGGGAGAACATGCAAACTCCACACAGTCGGGGCCGGGGATTGAACCCGGGTCCTCAGAACTGTGAGGCTGACGCTCTAACCAGTCGGCCACCGTGCCGCCATGTTGTTGTTCATTGGGACAAATTATAAAATTTGACATCTCTGTTGTCTATGTATGCTATGACGAGGCTTTGTGAGATACATTAAAGCTATGCGTAGTATACTAACGCCAAATGCATATTAAATCCATGTGAGTCAAAACAATCCTTCTTAACGCTATGCTATGCCTTAATGGCATAACAACAAGGTACATGGCTATGTGGCCTTGTGGGACTCAAGGCTGGAAAACAGAACGGTCAAACAATCCTTCTTATACTATGTGTTGGCATAACAACCAGACACTTAGGTATGACATTTTGTGGTCCTCGAGGCTGGAACACTGGACAGATACATGGACGGTTAGAACAATCCTGAAAGACATGTATCAGCATAACAACGCAACACCGGGGTATGAGGCCTTGCTGGTCTTCAGGCTGGAACACTGGACAATCCGAACAATCCTTCTTATGGCTATGCATTATCATAAAAACCAGATACCTAGGTACTGTATTTCACGTAATGCGTTTTGAGGCTGGAACACAGGACAGCTACGTGGATGGTTAAACAATCCTCCTAAATGCTACAATTGGGTATGGAGCCTAGCGGGTCTTGAGGCTGGACCACACGATGGTTAAACAGTCCTACTTGAAGCTACGGTTTATATTGGCATAGCAACCAGACAAACACTTAGGTAAAGTATGTCCCCTTGTAGGTTTTAGAGCTGGAACACGGGACAGTTAAACAATCCTTCTTCAAGCTACATATGGGCATAACAACCAGACACCTGGCACCTTGAAGGTGGAACAAGACTAATATTTAAAACATCCTTTAAAATGCAATCAATAGAATATTTAATATTGTAATATAGTAAATAATACAATACCCCAAAAAATTGTTTAATCGCCTTGAAAGTAAGACATGTGGGCAAATGTTCACCCAAGCGGACCTGGTGGACTGTAGACTGTACGTTAACCATCACACACACACACACACACACACACACACAGGGAAGGAGGCAAATGTCGAGGAGTGGCTGCTCATAAAAGGAGTGACAAAAAAAGCAGGCGACTGCATTTGTGACTCAACACTCCCACGTGCAGTAAGTTGTTCTCTTTTTGGTCATTTGTGATTTACTAGCAAATTGTGCTAATTCTTAGCATTTTGTGTGTTTTTTTTTTTTTTTCTCAATTCCAGGAGTTTCACTAGCTGTTAGAGAATGTACGGGAACAACCAAGGTAAATGAGCATTACTTTTGCTGTTTTAAACTCTCCTGTTAAGTTACATTTGTCAGGAACAGCCATTAATGTTCCCGGATATATTTGACCCATCATGTGTTTAACCAAGTGAAATTAAATGAAATAAAAACATTCCAGTGTATATTTTTATTATTCTTATTATTAACTCCATCACTAACAAAAACATTTAAATGAATGAAACAAAAATGTTAAAATGAAATTTAAACGAACCATGCTAATTACACTTATTTAAATCATTCTAATTCTATTATTTTAAAATCAGTCGATGTAACCCGCAAGCTGCAACATAATTGGAGGTTTAATGTGCGTATTTCTATGACATTCAAACGGGTCAATTGATTTTGACCCAGAATATAACATGAGGATTCGTTTAATTAACTAATCGCACTTCTTTTCTTTCCTCTGTGTGTAAAGGGAATCAGTACCCTCAGGGCTACCCCAACCAGCCTGGGGGATGCCCGCAATATCCTCCTGGAGGATACCCTCAGTATCCACCAGGTGGCTGTCCTCCTCAGCCCTGCTGCACACCTTGCTGTGAATCGGGTCATGGACATGGGCATGATCATGGGCATGACCATGATCATGGGCATGGGCATGGCCATGGTCATGATCATGGCCATGGTCATGATCATGGGCATGGCCATGATCATGGGCATGGGCATGGCCATGGGCATGATCATGGGCATGGCCATGGACATGGACATGATCATGGACACGGGCATGGGCATGGTGGTCATTGTCATGGCAAACACAAGCACAAGCATGGCCACAAGCATGGCAAGTGCCACAAGAAAGGAAAGGACTGCCATGGGGTAAGACCTACTCACCCATGTGAGGTCTTCTGCAAAACAAATTCCCAATGTTCACGCTTGTATTCTCAATCTATGTTTTTTGTTTTCTTCAGTCATCCAGCAGTTCCTGCAGCAGCGACTCTGACTAGATGAAATCCCCCAAGATGCCAGCAGAAATGTGAAGGATACCCCAAAAATAAACATTGGAAGATAATGAGGTTGCGCTTAACTCTCCTGTTATGTTTTTTTCTTTGGTACACCTAAATATTTCAATGTGACCCACTGTATGTTTAACCATTAAAAAAAACTACAATGCCTCATATTTACAGTGTTATAATTAAATAAATAAAAACAATATTTTCTATTTTTTGCATTCTTAAAAAAATTAACACACTGCATGTTTAACCATCAAATTATTATTATTTTTACAAAATGTATTTAATATAACATGTAAATAAATGAATACAAAGAACATGTTTTAATATTTTTAAATTACAAATATATAATAAAAAACTGTTACATTAATTAAAAATAAATAAAAAACATAACATAAAATGTTTTTGTTCATTTTTAGAAATATTAACAGGAGTCAATTTGACCAGCAGCATGTTGAACCATAAAAAAGTAACTTTTAATTTTATTTTTTTTTACATTCTTATTGCATCATGTAATTTCATTATTATCCATAATAGATTACAATAACTGAACATATATAATAAAATTTTAAAATGAATCAATTATATTACATACGTAAATCCCCCCCCCCACAAAAAAAAAGAAAGTTAAAAAAAAAAACGTTTTTCTCATTTAAAAAAATATTAACGGGGTCAATTTAACCTGCAGCGTGTTTAACCATCAAAAAAGTGAATTTTTATTTTGTGTTTTTTTTACACAATACATTTACCCTTTACTATGCAGTACATTTGCCTGACTTTGGTACAGGCAGCGTGGCTTAATTTCCCACTCAATGAATGTGTGAATGCGAGTGAGACGGTTGTTCGTTTCTCCGTACCCTGCGACTGAATGCTGACCAATTCAGAGTGTAGTCCGCCTTTTGCCCAAAGTCAGCTGGGATAGGCTGCGGCACCCCACAACCCTGAATAAGGATAAGCAGTATTTGAAATGGATGGATGGATATTTACCATAACATCCATCCATCCATCCATTCTCCGAGCCGCTTCTCCTCACTAGGGTCGCGGGCGTGCTGGAGCCTATCCCAGCTGTCATCGGGCAGGAGGCGGGGTACACCCTGAACTGGTTGCCAGCCAATCGCAGGGCACATAGGAACAAACAACCATTCGCACTCACAGTCATGCCTACGGGCAATTTAGAGTCTCCAATTCATGCATGTTTTTGGGATGTGGGAGGAAACCGGAGTGCCGGAGTGAAACACGCAGGCACGGGGAGAACATGCAAACTCCACACAGGCGGGGCCAGGGATTGAACCCGGGTCCTCAGAACTGTGAGGCTGACGCTCTAACCAGTCGGCCACCGTGCCGCCTTACCATAACATGTCAATTGCAATTTAAAAACAAAAAAATTGTACAAAGAATATATTTTCCTTTTAAAAAATATTTACATTGGTCAATTTAACCCGCAACTTAACAGGAGGCTTCAACATGACTCATCTCCCGTACGCCAAACGTTCTGGGCATTGCAACAGACACACAAGCACTGTACAGGCTTTACGACCCATGTAAGACTTGACAAGAATTTATTGTGTTTGAAGCAGATTTGTGTCTTTTGTAGTAGACTCGAGTGGACTTTGCAACATTCTAGTGACTTCCCAGACCAAAATAAAAGAAACTCCTGGAGATAAGCGCTTGTTCTCGCTGACAAACTGACCTCATGCGTTTGCTATGGGAGAGGCTGACCTTTATCTATTTCCTCAAGCCGCGCCTTATCCCAACAGTATTTGTCATCTTGAAATCTCACATCTAATCCTGTTTTGATAAATCTGAATACATTCGAGATAACTGTCCAGAGATGGACCACACCTTACTGTCACTTTGAGGACCTGCTTCTACTTTGCTATGAACTGAAAACATTTGGGTTTGACATCAAAAGACGAGACTGCATTCATACTTGGTGTAGCCAACATGAAAACCAGAGACCTGTGTGGGGGTGGAAAAACAAGAAACTGTGACGCAGAAAGAAAATGAGGATGAAATGTAGTCAAGCACACAACTGTGTTTTTATAAGGGCGCTATTCTAAGATTCAAGACTTCAGCTCTGTTTCTTCTTTCTGTACAGCTTTGCTTTTTTCTCTTTTCTTGAGATTTAGGATTTATGTGTGTCCGTTGTGTAAATGTGTCCTAAAGCTCTTCTTTCTAAAGTCCCAGAGAGAACGAGTTTCTTTCTCACACCTGTCAGCCCAATTCGATGTGACATCGTCCTGAAAGTAGTACACAATACTTTGATTCACCTATAAAATTTTATTAAGTTAGATATTGCAATGTTCTAAGCTGTCGTATCTGATGCAAATGTAAATAACGAAAATTATCTTTTGATGTCGAAACCAAATGATTTAAATTTACAGCGAAAATAAAGGAATTTTCAGTACTTATCCATTACTTTTATAGGGGACTAATTGCACATATAAATGTATCAATTAGAATCGTGTAATAGTGCAAGCACAAACCAAAAATAAGCATTAAATTGAGGATCTGGAACTTCTTAATCCATTTTTTTCCGGGCTGTTCCAAACGCATCTCGGGAGGTCACTCGCGCTGACCAAGAAGAGATGGCGGCCTCCTTCAGGAAGCGAAAAGAAGCTTACAGCTACACACCAGGCTATGAAAGCTCAAATACGAGCTAGATTTTATAATTAGTGAGAGCGACGGAGCAAAAAAAACTATTCGAAAGCAGTTTTATTTATCCTTCTGTGGCCACCGGATCGCCAGTAGGTGGCAGCGTGCCCGAAGTAGCTCAGCGAAATTCCCGGGTTTGTCCCGAACGCATCATGTGACGTCAATCACGCGCCGAAGAAAAGTCACGCTAAAAGCTTAAAAAGAAGTCAAAGCCAAACCATGGCATTAACAGTATTTAAATTAAATAAAATCACCCTCTGTGCCCACGTATTTTTATATTGGTTGCCGTGCCACTAGTTGGTGTCAGCGTGGACCGAGACGGCTCATTTATTGCTTTTTTCCCCAAATCTTTATTGAAAATATTCAACTTACAAACCAACCAAAACTGGATTTTTGTTTTTAACATTTCCAAGCGCCTTCATCCTTGCAGCTTGTGAGAACAAAAGTCATTCCTCCAACGTGAGAACCTCGTCTGCGCTGCCACGTTATTTAGCGACTGAACACACTGGAAACAACATTCGAGCCCTATCGAATCAGAAAACTGATTCAGTAGGGCACGTCACATCCTGAAGTTGTCTGTCCAAAATCTTGAGACAAATTCCATTTTCAAACCTAGATTGTTTTTTTTCAACTGTTTTCAATATGCAAGCTACCACTGAGCCATGCCAATAATATAAAAAAAACAACAACCTATGAAACCAAAACACCAGCTCCGCCGCCTCCTTCACTATCCTTGGAGGATGCCGTCGACTGGCCTTGCGCATCTCCCTCGCCCACCAGGCGAATGTTGTAGCGTTCTCTGTAGTCTGTGAGTTCACGCCCCTTCTCCTGCATCTTGGTGTTGATGGACTCAATTATTTTGGAGAGCTGCTCCTTGTTGCTCTGCAATGCCGGCAGAACTTCTTTCACTGTCCTCTCCACCAACACGCCGCCAACAAGACGGAAGGATTTCCGGGATGGATCCACGCCCTTCAGGGTCTCAATGACTAGGCTGTGTTCATTCGATTCCATCTCTAACTCGGCTGCTTTAGAGGCCATGTTGCGTTGCTCCTGACGCATCTTCTGAAATGTTGCCACCACCTGTTCGGCGGAGAGGCTGGACTGTTTTCCTCCGCCACTGCTACCAGGTTGGGAAGCCGTGTTGTTAGCGTTCGCAGCCATTTTGGAAGCTGGTGATGGGAGTGTGTCTTCTTCTTCTTCTTCTTCTTCTTCTACAAACCAAAACGGGAGGTGGCTTCCGGACGTTACATCACATGTGACGTCACTATTGTGACCAATCAGGAGTAGCTGCTACCCCTATCAGGAAGTGAAGAGGTCCAGTGTCCGAAGACGAACAACAGCTAACAGTCATGTCATTAACAACATTGGCATATAAACACAGGTATTTTTATTCAGTTGTTGCCGTATGGTCATTGTTGCTGCCATTATGAAATGCTGGAAATATGTTATAAGGCCCAGTCACAGTGGGGTGTTAAGTAAAAAAAAAAAAAAAATGGAAAAAAATCACTACCTCTATCATGTCAGCATACGCATTGTTGATAATAAGTCCTATACGCGAAAATAGAAGGTGACCATTATGTTGTTGCTTCTTTCAGACTCAGATCCATCTGCAGACTGCATCGAATTCAAGGACACATGGTGAGGGAACGACTGCTTTGTGGTTTTCAGGAGGATGGTTACAAGCCCTCTGAAAAGCACGAAGGAGTCGTTTGTAAGATCAAAATATCATGTTGTAAACCGGGGTCCTGGTTACTCGGTTTACGACATACGATATTCTGATCTTACGAACGACGTGAAATGAACTAGTTTGCGCAGCAGCATAAGAATACGTCAAATCACACGACAAAGAAGGCACGCTTAGTTTCTGCTGTACTTACTTACAGTTTCCCATTTGGTTCTTTTCTATTTATGGCCTATAAAAGTTTTTCAAACAAATATGTTTTACTGTAATTATTATGACTTAACTACTGCGTAGGTTATTAGACTCCGGTAGAAATGTCTCCATTGTGTGACAATGACTACAATGTTCAAAACTGTTTTGTGTATGAAATAAAATTCTCTTTGGCTCCAGATGTCCAGTCGAGTGGAGCCCGAGGTTCTCCTCGAGAAGGTGGGCCGGGCCGGTGTGATCACAATGAACAGACCCAAAGTGCTAAATGCCCTCAACTTCACCATGATCAGAGCCATCTACCCCCAGCTCAAGGTACAGGCTGAAGTGCTCTTCATAAATTATGAACCTCCTTGTCACTGTGTGGTTTTAAAATGTTGTGTTGTTAGAAATGGGAGAGTGACAGTGACACGGACCTTGTGATCATCAAAGGAGCAGGCGGGAAAGCATTTTGCGCCGGTGGAGACATCAGAGGTACTAGTGGTTAAACTCCTGTATTACTCAGCAGTTTCAGATTTGTCACTCAAAAAACAAACTATTGCAATTTTGAAAAATGCACTGAATATGCTAGGACGCTGCTGTGTATGTCGCTGCTTTGGAACTTATATAAATGACTGCTTTCCTATTAGCCCTCTGTTTTTTTTACAGTGGACCCGCCCCCACATCATTGCGATTTGCCACGCATGGATACACCTATTCAGTATTTTTTTGTTTTGCTTTGTTTTTCAAATTTTTTAAAAAAAAATTTCAATTTTTAAAAGATTGTATTTTTTCCCCTGAATGAACACGCTTATTGGTAGTTTATCCCAGAATTTAATCAATAGTTTTGGGTTAAAAATAATTTTTTTGAAGAAAAAAAAACGTGACCGTGTTCGTAACTCAAATACTCAATACTCAAATATCTTTCCTCATTGAAATTAATGAAAATGCCATTAATGCGTTATAACCAACCCAAAAAACACTACCAAAAACTATTGTGTTTTTAATAAGAAAAAAAACTCTACAATAATGTAGTTTATAAAAATGATACAGTAATTACATAATTAAATAAAATGTAAGTAATTAAACAGTTTGTGTATCATGGTTTCATGCATTAATTAAATGGGCTTTGTGTGTCTGGTGTGCATGCCTCAGCCACCAGGAGGCAGTATAATACATACAGACATACTACACGTAGTCTTCATGACGAAACACAGGAGACCGTCACAACTAAGCTGAAGTAAATATAATAAAGAATATATGCCCCTGAGTATTGTTATATTGTCTGTCTACATGTTTTGCTACTGTTTGTTTGAAGTTGTTTAAAGGTTTATAACCACCCCGAAATCGTGACTAGTTTTCTTAGCCCTTCCATGGCATTTCCCATTATGTGTCAGCATTAAGCTAGTGGACGTTTCCTTGTCAGTCCAAACTCCCCATCGGGCTTCCGCTTCTTCTTGTGAATTAAATGTCGTTCAAACTCCAACCCAGAAAGCTCCAGCATGTGCAGAAAGCCGACACCGATGTTTGGTCAGAATTCAGAATTTGGTTTCCCATCGAATCCTACTGACTGTTGTCACATTTGATGCTTCATGTTTTCCTTTCAGCAATTACTGAAGCGGGGAAAGTTGGCGATCCCCTTGCGAAGGTCTTTTTCCGTGAGGAATACATTTTGAACAATGCTATAGGTGAGCTTTATGACCATTAAAAGAAAAATTGTCTTCCCAATCAACCAATTTATGGTAAATCCCCTGTAGTTACTCACATTTTCCCGACATTTTTCCTCCTCATACATGTGATCTTTTCAGGAACATGCAGGAAACCATTTATTGCCTTCATCGACGGAATAACAATGGGAGGGGTAAGTGAAAGTTATTCATTTGAATAATAGTTAAGATGGTACAGTGGCATTCCATGACACTTTTGATTGTACTTGTGGATTATATTCCAGTGGTACACTCGGGTGACTAAGGCTACGCCACTGGTTCTCAATGGGGTTGAGGTCAGGGGACGATTCCAAACAGAGCATGCATTTTGAGATAATGGACAGTTACTGTTATTAGGTGCGATGTAGATTTCCGTCTGAGGGTGTCAGCAGAGGACTTTGTGTTACCTGCTCAGAGTGCACGGTGCCATCTGATTGGATGATGCATTGTTGCCACCCTGCAGGAGTCAGATATAGCTTGAAATTGAATTATGACCTTACTTCCCACCCCCCACCAAAAATAACCAACATGAATCATTAGAGAGGTTTGCTGTTGGGCTTCAATATGTTTAACTTTTGTCCTTAACCCTCCTGTTATGTTTATTTCTTTTGGCATGGCAGAAATGTTCACGTGTCAATGTGTCCTGCTGCAAGTTTAGTCATTCAAAAATAAATACAGTAATAAAAATAAAGAATGAACACTCCTTGCTCCCATTTGTGCCCCTTGTGTTACAACCGGGTTAATATATTTAACCATCCTTTTGTGTTATGGCTCAAATTGACCCATTTAAAACAAACAAAAATGTCTAAAGTGGCTTTTCACTTCTGTATCGCATAGTAAGTGTATTTTTATTAGCATTTTGGACATTTTTGGATCATAAAAAAATGCTTCAGGTCAATCTGAAACAGTAACATTGTTGCTACTCCTGCAATACGACCGTAAGAGGAGGATTTAAGTACCTTGTTTGGGTGTTTGTCAAAAAATAAATAAATAAATAGTGTGTGTGAGTGATATATATATATGTATGTATGTGTGTGTGTGTGTGTGTGTGTAATTACATAATATTGGCGAATTGTTTTAACTTTAAAATGGGTCAGTTTCACCCATCACATCACAGTTGGGTTTAATCTTTCCGTGATGTGACCTTGACCGTAGTTTTAGTCCATATAATGTGTTTAAAGTACGTGTATTGTATTTATTTCAATAATAGTTTGAGTCAGAAGCAAGAGTACCCAGAGGGAAGCCACATCAGCGCAAGTGGACCATAAGAACTCCACACAGAAAGCGAAAGCTGTAGCCGGAAAACTAGAACCTTCAGCATCTCTTCTTATAACCAGTGTATTTTCTCACTATTATGTCAAGTTTCCAGCATAACGCGGTCTGGCCAAGTGTTTATTTTTGCATGACTTGAATCCCCTGCAAAGGCTTAAGAATGATTATGTTAATTAGGTTACAAGAAAAGTAAACAAATTGTGACCTAAGAGCTGGATATTAGAGTGCATCTGGGAAGTATTCACAGCACTTCACTTTTTCCATATTTTGTTGCTTAAAAATAATTTCAAAACGTTTTCCTCCTTTAATGTGACCTATAGCCTGTACATCTCAATTGAATTTAAAATAATACATCTTTTCAAGAGGGGAAATAAAAATGAGCTGAGATAATGTTGTTGCACAAGTGTTGTTGCACTCTTATAACTCGGTGTTTGGCTGTGTTCAGAATTAACTAATCACATGCAAACACGTGTTGAATGGTCAGCACACACCTGCCACCATTTCAAAATCAACTCTTAATTAACCCCAAATAAAGTTCAAATGTTCTAGTAGGGTTTTCCTGACATTTCTGACTTCCTCCCACATTCAAAAACATGCATGTTAGGTTCAATGAAGACTCTAAATTGTCCATTGAATGTTAGTTTGAGTGGTTGTTCGTCTTTATGTGCCCTGCGATTGGCTGGGGACCAGTGTCGGGTGAACCCAGTCGGTTGGGATAGACCCAAGCTTACCTCTGACCCTAATGAGGACAAGTGCTGTAGAAAATGGATGATTAAACCTTTAATGTATCACAGGTACTGTAACATTAATACGCCACACATGGCCGAAAACAGGACTTCGTTCTTCATTGTTGGGACTTCATTTGGGACTAAATTGTTGTCACGTTATTGTCTCATTCTCCACCCGCAGGGAGTTGGTCTGTCTGTTCACGGACGTTTTCGTGTGGCCACCGAAAGAACGATGTTCGCCATGCCCGAGACCGCTATTGGTAAGCCGCAATGTGGGTGTGAGCACTCAGCACGAGTGTGAGAGCTCACTTACAGACGAAAATGATCACATTAGTGGGTGACATCGCCAAAAGTGGTGCAAATTGCCACGCCCAGCCTCTTATGCTGGAATGTAATTTGCTCATAAGCTTAATTACTTATAGGCAGATGGCCCACTGCTCATGCCCCGTGAGGAGATTAACAATGGACGAATGACTACTGACATTAGGGAATGAATACATTGTTTTGTCACTTAAAAGCAAACTAAACCCCAAATTCTGGGGGACAAGAATACATTGTATCTGCCACCACTAGTCTAAACACGGTATTATGATTGATATTGCATTCATGAAATGAGAATTAAACAGATTAATTCATAAATTTTCACCAAACCCAAACTTGCTAAAAAAATAAATAAAATCAAACCATAATGTCTTGGGTTGGGCATTGTTTCAATTTGAGCGATTCCGGTCCCGAGTCCGATTCGTCAATTCGATTCCGGTTCCAAACGATTCTCGATTCCGATTCTTTTAGGGGGCTGGGTCAAAAAGTTTGCATAGTTTAAATAAGGGGTTGTCCAAATTATGAACACCCATTTTAGTAGCAGCCCGCAGCATAGACTAAAATGAACGTTTGTCTCTGGGTTCTTTATAACCAGTATCAATATCAGACCTATGAACTAAAAGGCAACGTGTGTAGAACTAACCAAATTTACTTAATATTCATTAATTTATGTTTCAGCTAAAAGTTAAATATAGCATTGTTAGAATACTTATTTACAACTGTTTTATCACATCAAATGGTTTATATGTGCAAGTTTTAACTTAACTTCCTGTTTTAAGCATGTAGCCTTTTCATTTGAAGGGGACGCACCAGAACTCAGCATTTTCAGAATCAGAGTCATCTTTATTTGCCAAGTATGTCAAAAACACACAAGGAATTTGTCTCCAGTAGTTGGAGCCGCACTAGTACGACAGCAGACGGTCAACTGACAGAGAATACTTTTGAGACATAAAGACATTGAAGAAAACAGTCACTGAGCAATACAAGGTTGCTAGTAATCTGGTAATGCCGGTACATTTTAATTTTTTGGGGGGGTGACAATTGTGCAATTTCATGCATTTTGGCACCAAAAGTTACTTCGCACGACACCGGTGAAAGGAGACGGCATGAAAAAGAATAATGAATGGAACCAAATGCTCTTTAAAACGTTGATTCCTTTACCTAGCCACCGATGAGGAACAAGGTTTATGTTTGTGGTACTGTGAGACAACGTTTATGTGAATTTTGTCCCAGTTCATTGTGATGTGAAGTTGCTAGTTTGACCTTTGCTGAAGTTTTAGGTCAATGTTAAGCTTGTAATGCAACTGGTTCTACTTTCTTTCCAGTATGGTAAAATAATTTAGATTTTATTTTTGTGTCAGTCATCAGCTCTTACGTTGAAGACTAAAATGAACGCTAAAAAAACATCAGTGCAATAGTGCAACTCAGCATTTAACTTGTTAGCTGCCGCAATGTTGGGATAGACATTTTATTGTTTCACTCACCCAATTGACTGAAGTCTACACATCGTAAAAGCCTCCTTTGCACACTATAATCCAATCCGGTTCCAATCAGTTCTCAATTCTCCATGCCCAACCCTAATCATGTCATCAACCCGTAGTTGTGCTAGTTATCGCAGCATACACAGGGAGTCCGCTATCTGTTTTCCAGGTTTGGGCATGTGACAGCAGAGGGCTATATTGCCAAACATGGTGGGCCACTGAGAAAATTTAAATTGATGGATTAATCCGTTCTGATTCTTATTCCGCGAATGCAGTATTAATCAGAATACCGTGTTTAGACTAGCGTGGGCTTATACAATGTATTCTTGCAAAAAAAAAATAAAATAAAAAAAATAAAAGGTTTGTGAGCATAACACCCATACACACACATCAGGCTTCTCCCAATGGTGGTTTAACCCTCCCGTTATGTGGCGCGTCATATTGACGAAAGGTTTAGTCTTTTCAGTATGAAAGTTAGTACGTTATGAACCTAAAAAATGCATCAATGGATGTCCATAATGTTAACAACAATGACAATGTATTTGATGCTATTTTTCTGTACTCTCTGAACTGATAATATCCCTGCAGCAACCTCGACAGATTTAAGCGTCCCCGCAATCATCCGCCACGCTTTATGATAATACGTTTTCGGCCGTGAATGAGGCCAACTGGTCTCTAATCCCGCTGCAGTTCAGCGAGGCTCTTGCCACACAAACTGTGACCAGTAAAGCTTCAGTTCACATTTAGGAATGCTGAATTCAATTGAAAACACAGACGTAATTCCTAACAGATTACTGATGAAATATTTCAGATATGGAAACATTTTAGGTAACTTATTTATTTATTTTGCTTCCTGGACTGTCAGTAATGCACATTTATGCATTCCCCCCCCCCCACACACACAATTTAAAGCAGTTGCCAGGTGTCTTACTAATGTGTGGGATGCTTACGTCTTCCTATTATTGAAGGGTTGTTGTTTATTGGTGTTTTGAGGAGGCAGTCCTGTCTCCTGCAAATGAGCCACTGCTCTTGTTGCTTTACATGTCATAAATTGAAGTCTTGTGTTTCACTGTGACAGGTCTGTTCCCCGATGTAGGCGGTGGCTATTTCCTCCCGAGGCTTCAGGGAAAGTTGGGACTGTTTCTGGCTCTGACGGGCTTCCGCCTCAGAGGCCGTGACGTGCACAGAGCTGGAATTGCCACTCACTTTGTTGAGTCCAAGAAGGTATACGTATTGTATGTATACGTATTAATGCAATATTGTATAGAACGTAGCCTGGAGAGACAGGAGTTATTTAGTCATAAATATACAACAATAATGTATTTTTCCAAGTTAAGGTAGTAATATTATGATATTCAAGTCAGTTAAAGGGATGAAAGTCATATTTTAGGAAGCAAATTTCAAAAGTACTTCTTTTCTACAAAAGATGCCAAATGTTTTTGACTTTATTCATGCATGGATGTCAAATGTGTGTGTACGTCACAATCATTTCACGCTTTTAATGGGCCCAAAGCTATGGTAGGAAGTAGCACTGGGTTTATTGTGTTTGTTTTAATGGCGCGCTGCTCCCCATACGTAGGTATGCACTGAGGACCCCCAGGCTATAGCTTGGAGGTCCCCTGGTGTGCGGAGAAACTTGGTTGAGAAACATTGCTCTAAGGCACTCGGCAGCTCATCGAGCACAGTGGTCAGGCCGCTGCCCGCAGGACAGGAACATGATGGGGATGGAGGGGGCATTTAGGTAGAAAACCGGATGCTGAGTCACTATGTGTCTGGCAGCTCCACAGGCGGCTTTTGTTTATATTTCTGTGGGTGGTGAAGGTTGAGTCGACTCTTAACCTTAATTTTTCAGGATAGATTAGCCACTGGATTTGTGTTTTGGGGGATATTTGTATTTGAGAGTGCGTTCGCATGCAGAGATCCGCTACTCTAATTGATAAATGGAACTCTGCAACTTGGTGAAGTGCTGCCTCCTGCTTTGAGGGATTACATTGTGACAACGCGAGAACCGTTCGTTACCATGACGACTTGGGACCAAGCTAGCCAGTGGCTTCTTGTTGGGCCTGAGTCTAAAAAAGTGACGTACACACGAGTCAAAGCACTGATTTTATTTTCACTCTTGAAGGCAGCGCTTCATCACTTAATTGCCGAGTTACACCCGTCAATTTAGTGTGCGGATTATTGTATGTGGGACATGCAGCGAACACATCACCAGATGTTTGATTGATACAAGGGCTTGAATAATGTCTTCCATACAGACTTGCTAAAAGTGTTTAATCACCTGTAAATTTGTTTTCAGTTTTGTATTTTTGTTTGTTTTTCACTGTAATAGATACTGGACCTGGAGAAGGAACTGGTGGACTTGAGTTCTCCCTCTGCAGAGAATATCTCCAGTGTGTTAGACTCCTTCCAGAACGAGGTGAGGAGTCTGAACAGAACTTGATTGCTTTTGGTGTTTATAATCCATTTTGTACTTCTCTCAGAGCAGCCTCGATTGTGACAAGCCTTTTGTCCTGGAGAAGCATATGTCTGATATTGACAGGTAGGGAGTGAATCACTGCTTTGTCATCCAATTCTAAGAACGCTTGCTAATTACTGTATATTATAATCAAGCATGTAAAATGAGCACGTTGTTGTTTTCATCCCCAAAGGCTGTTCACCTCAAATAGTATGGAAGGTATCATACAGAACCTGCAGGCAGACGGATCACATTTTGCTAAGAAACAAGTGGAGGTATTTGCTTGACTTTTAATCTGTCTTTTGATTTGTTTGCACTGTACAGTTTGCTTAGCTAACTTAAAAGTGGTCACTTGCCTCTAGTAACTGGTACAAAAATACATACCTTCAGGTTATTCAAAATGTCAGTACAGGATGCTTTTATGTCCATTGTTTTTATCTTCTACCAGAAAAGTCAAATATTTCAATCTCAGTGTTTGTAAGGGTTTGGGCTGATAAAAAATAAATAAATAAATAATGAATTACTAAAATACTACTTATGTGGCTTTTTGATTGCGCTCTAAAGAGTTGAGCCTCTCGTTATATTGCGGGTCTAATCGAGCCATTCTAACATTAAGGAAATATAGTTATAAGTACTTGTGCTTGATGAGTGTAATCAACATAATTAAAATGGGTTCATTTCACATATTTCAATGACGTTGTTAGTAATGCAGTTAATAACGATAAGAAAGAAAAAAGAAGTTGTAATAATAATTAGAGCTGCATGCGGTGATGAGCGCGCCCGCGCAACCCTTTTTTCATGGCAAATTCTCAAAATAATTATCCAACTTGAAGCCATGCTTCACGATAAGAATTTTTAAAAAATGTGATTCCCAGATTATAATAAAATGATGTGGTGATGTTTTGATAAACATTAGTCCAGATTGTATCCACGATTGTTTCGTCCTCAGCTCCCGCTTCCTCACCATCTGGTAAACATCTGCTAGGACCGCTGGAACAGAGCCAAGCCATTTGAGTGTATTAGTAATTAGCAGTTACCGCAGTTAAGCACCTAATGGGGTTAGTCTTGGTTTTGTGCCTCCTCGGCGCCATCTCACTCGTCCATGTGGAGATTCTCAGAATCAGAATCAGAATCATCTTTATTTGCCAAGTATGTCCAAAACACACAAGGAATTTGTCTCCGGTAGTTGGAGCCGCTCTAGTACAACAGAACACTTTGGAGACATAAAGACATTGACAAAAAACAATTGTGCAAAAAGATGCAGAGTCCTCTAGCACTTAGAGCAGTTCGAATGACTAATATTGCAATAGTCCGGTGCAATGACCATTGTGCAAAGGGCGCTGAGACTTCTCGGGAGAAGCTGTGTTTCACAGAAAAGTAGCTTTCCTAAAACGCATTTAACTAATTCTGTTTTTCCACATCATATCCATTTGCATCGTCCAATGACGCCAGACCAAGGAGGGATTATAAAAAAGACTCAAGATTATAGGCCCCTCCCCCGCATACAGCTCCACTGTTTGTTGCTGATGCCCTCCTCATTGCAGTCGGTATTAATAATGCAAAAGCACTTTGCTAAACCCTGCTGTTATGTAACACGTCAAATTCTCCCATTTTATTGTTAAAAATCAAATAAAAAAATAGGTAAACCTTTTTTTTTGGTGTGAAACGTCTTTTGTTTGGCAATTAAAATCCAATGAAACTATACAAAATGGTTCATTTCACATATTTAAGAGTTTTTTGGGGGCGGGGGCAATACTGAGGGAATTTTGTGAAAATGAGAGGTAGATATTGTGAAAGGAAAAAGTATGTGAACCCTTTGGAATTTCTTAAATTGCTGTATGAATTGGTCATGAAATGTGGTCTGATCTTCATCTAAATCACAAGAATGTACAGTCTGCTTAAACTAATACCACACAAACAATATTATTTTCATCCATCCATCCATCCATTTTCTGAGCCACTTCTCCACACTTGGGTCGCGGGCGTGGTGGAGCCTATCCCAGCTGTCATCGGGCAGGAGGCGGGGTACACCCTGAACTGGTTGCCAGCCAATCGCAGGGCACATAGAAACAAACAACCATTCGCACTCACAGTCACGCCTACGGGCAATTTAGAGTCTCCAATGAATGCATGTTTTTTGGGATGTGGGAGGAAACCGGAGTGCCCGGAGAAAACCCACGCAGGCACGGGGAGAACATGCAAACTCCACACAGGCGGGGCCGGGGATTGAACCCCGGTCCTCAGAACTGTGAGGCTGACGCTCTAACCAATCGACCACCGTGCCGCCATTATTTTCATATTTTTATTAAAAGTAACGTAAACATTCCTAGAATCCAATCAATGAGACAAGATTGGAGGTGTGGCTTAAAGGTGCTCTGGCCGCTAGAAAACACACAGCAGGGTAGAATTTTCTGCTGCCAATAAGCATTGCTTGACATGTACCATGCCTCCCTTGAAAGAACTCTTATCAGACCTACAATTAAGAATTGATGGCTTATATAAAGATGGAAAAGGTTACAAAAGTATCTTAAAAGTCTTTGTTCATCAGGCCACGGTTAGACAAATTGTCTATAAATGGAGAAAGTTCAGAACTGTTGCTTCTCTTCCTAGGGGAAGGAGGGAGGGATGGATAGATACATACATACTTAATAAACTAATGGCCAACAAAATGGCCATTTAATCCCAAAATGGCAGACTCCCTGTTCATCTGCCATCATGGGTCTTTGAGACATTTTTGTACATCCTGTAATGATATACATGTCCGCCAAATTTGGTATGTATCGGTGAAACTGGTCTCATGGGCTAATTTTCAACATTTTCAGGGTGGCCAACTGAAGGAATTTGACCGAAATGTCAGATTTAGGCCAAAGTAGCCAACATCCTTTTCACTTTTTCGTGGATCCTGTTATGATAGACCTGTCCACCCAATTTCGTGGCCATTGGTAAAACTGATGTTCAGGGCCATTTTATTTTTCCCAACTTTCCATGGGCGGGTGCTACTTAGTGAGTTTTGGTAGGAAGAAATGTTCGGGACAAGCAGACAAATCACTTTCTCTTTGTCCCGGTTGTTCTCCCGCAGACATTGTCCAAGATGTCTCCCACGTCCTTGAAACTAACCTACAAACAGCTGCAGCTCGGCGCCACTCTCAACCTGCAGGACGTGTTGGTGATGGAGTATCGCTTGAGTCAGGCCTGTATGGTAAGAGAAGGCCACACTGGACACTTGTCCTTAAAAAGAGTATATTCAGAAGTCACATGTACGTTAGCCAAGTTATTTCAACCAACTTAGCCATCCTCTTATGTTTGTTTCTTTGCTACACCAAAAATGTTCTTGGGACAACGTAGCCCACCGCATGTTTAACCACTGGAAAAAAGTAATTGTGGGTTCAGTTGAGTTTCACTCTTGAATGAAGTGTGAAACAGAAAACTTGAATGTTTCATGGCAGCATCAATGTTATGCACTTGTCTATCCAATTCCTTTGAAGTCAAAGTAGAACGTGACCCCTTAACATGGTTTGTGTCGCTTTGCAGCGGGGCCATGACTTCTACGAGGGCGTAAGAGCTGGTAAGTTGGACGCCGTGTCCATTTGTCACGTCTCTTAATGTCGCTAAACTCCATTTGTGTGTGTGTGTGTTAACCAGTTCTGGTTGACAAGGACCAGAGTCCCAAATGGAAGCCGTCCACCCTGGAGGAGGTTACCGATCCGAGTGTCGATCAGTGCTTCTCCTCGCTTGGAGACCTGGATCTGTCTTTGTGATGTCAGCCGACAATTTCAAATATGCACCATAGTGAGCAATGAACCTTTGTATCGGGTAATCAAGAACTGACTCCTGTGAACCATGTTGATAAGACAACAAAACTATGACAAACTGACTTTTTGTTTTTATACAATGGTCTTTGGCGTGCCAGCCCACCCATCGAGTGTGAAATTAAACAAGCAAGCTCATCTTTTATCTACTTATTTTTGAAAATGTGTGAGTGAGCCTTTTAGAATTTTGTTAAATTGCGACGCCCTGATTCAACGTACAATAGTGACATAATGACGACATTTCTCCACCTAAGACTTGGTGGGTAAGGTAAGATGGATTGTGAATGTTGATTACAAGCAGAAATTTCTTACCGAAAACTGTTCTGGCAAGCCACTCTTGCCTTCTTCCCTTTTCTGTGGCTGATGCGCTAGCCCTCAAGTGTCGTGCGGCAGCCGCTTGCTCGTATGTCCTTATATGGACATATGTGATGAAGTGGCGTCGGCGCTTTGTGATCTCATCAACTAAACAAACTACAGTACAGCTTCATCTAGCGGTGCTTTTTTTCCCTCGGGATGTTTACACACTGCCAGCAGATTTGATTTAATATTATTATTGTTAAAGTCACTTTTGTCTCCTTGTTATGGGCCCCATTCAATTTGACCCACTTTAATAATATATTTTTTTGTAAGTATAATCAACTTATACAATGTAAATGGTTCATTTCACAGCTCAGTTACTGGTAAAAATGACATATGGAGTAAACAATGTTTACTGGGATTTGTTTTAGTTTCTGACACTTTTGGATAATCAAACGTTACTATTCCGTAAAGCTAATGTAACTGGAGGAGTTCAGGTACACCCTGAACCGGTCGCCAGCCAATCGCAGGGCACACAGAAACAAACAACCATTCGCACTCACATTCACACCTACGGGCAATTTAGAGTCTTCAATCAAGCCACCATGCATGTTTTTGGGATGTGGGAGGAAACAGGAGTACCAGGAGAAAACCCACGCAGGCACGGGGAGAACATGCAAACTCCACACAGGCGAGGCCGGATTTCAGCCCGAGTCCTCAGAACTATGAGGCAGACGCTCTAACCAGTCCTGCACCGTGCCGCCCTTTGTAAAACATAATAGTGTTAAATAAACATAGCAGTCATGCCTGTTTCTTTCATGTTTCATTGTATGTCAGTATTTGAAAAGTTTTATAAAGCAAGCACATATCTGCTAAATACAGTATTTTTCATATTTTTTAAGAAAACTGGGATCTATAGTTCAAAAACTTGACGTGATAGAGAAAAACTGAGATCAGTTTTGGATTTGGTACCCAAAAATTAGTTAAAAACAGCTGTCAGACCTAACTCAACAACAATTGTGTTCCCCGGTAACAACCATTATTGCTTATTTGTTCCTATTTCATCCTCTAGCAAGATCCAAATTGCAAAATTAAGAAAAAAGTAACCAGAGGAGTTATATAAATTGATCAGTAATGAAGTTAATCATTCGACAATGTTTATTGTTTGTCCCCCCCGCTGAAACTTCGTAAAACTATACACACTGCGGATCAAATTGACCCAGGGACATGATTTCTGTTCCCGAGAAAATAACCTAACAGGAGGGGTTAATCAATTAATTAACCAACATGATTGATTATCTCTCCCCAAAGTAGTTCATTATGAAGTAAATAATGCGATGCAATGTTTCTTTCTTCTGTAAATCAAAAACATCCATTCATTTATCCAGGTAAGGCAGTTGAGATCAGACTTTCATTTGCAGTGCTGACCTGGCTGCAGACAGACAAAGCCCCGGGTCAAATTGACCCAGGCACATTATTGAAGTTCCTTAGAAACATCATAACAGGAGGCCACAGGAAACCTTTTGAATAACATTGGTTATAAATAGCTTATTATTGATGAAGTCATATGCTTTGGATGCCGCTAAACGAGATAAACACTTTGAGTGAACTAGTTGCTAGGGAAGAAAGTGCTCATAAACCCTTTACGTTTTATGACTTTAGCATTCAAGTTTCTGCTCAAGAGTAACTTTGTTTTAATAGCGTTTACAACCCCGTTAACGATTCTCCCTGTCAAATAATCATCTCAGCTATTATGTAATGTCATAATCTTCCCCATTTACAGTTGATTTTTATTAGGCAAGTGTTCAAAGAGCAGACCACAACGCCTACACTGGCCACTAAAGCACCATAAATGCACAGAGAGGATGAAGCACACTATTTGTGTCCACATCCAAATGAACCTTCGTGTTTTATGGCTACTATTTGCTTTGTGACCCTCCTGGTTTTTTTTCTTTCTTTGGGACACCAAAAATGTTTATGGATCAATATGAGATGCTGCATTAACCATCCCGAAAATATATGTGTGTGTGTGTATGTATGTATATATATATATATATATATATATATTTATTTTTTCAAATGTCTGCATCGATTCTCAGTCATCAATATGGTAATCCGCAAAGGTTAAATTGAGGAAAGTGGAATCTCCTTGTTAAACCTGCTAACAATATAGCATGTAGAAGTTTTCTCTTAATATACAATAACAAATTAAACCTATTTTTTAAAACCATTTTTTCTAATATTTGATTTTACATTGATAAACAGGTCAATTTAGCATAACCTAAATACATGTTTTGAAAAAATATGTAATGAAAAGAAGTAAAGAACAAGGCCGTGTCATTTTATTTTCAATATATATTTTGTGTTTTAGAGTGGCTCAGTTTGACCTTCCTGTTATTTTGTTTCTTAGGTACACCACCAATGTTCATGGGTCCATGTGACCCACTGTGCGTTTAATCAGGTATTTTCAGTATAATCAGCAATTTCCTTAATATTAAAAAAAAAACAAGACAAGGAAAAAAGGCCACCTTACCAATACTTTATTCAATTAAAAAGGTTCATTTGACCCCGCAAAAATAGTTTTTTTAAAAAGATATTGTGACTATTGGCCATCCCAGATGGCATTGCAATGGGTCAATTTGACCCTCCTTTTATGCTTTTGAGGTATAGGTGTACTACCGATGTTTATGGGTCAATGTGACACATCATGATGAAAATACAAATTGATTTTTTTTCAAATAAGGTCAGCAGAAGTATCAAACTCTTTTATTACTATTTTTTTTATTTTGGGAGGGGGGGGGGCATTTAAAAAACAGGCAGTTTGACTTGCAACATAACGGGATGTTTGGGCCACTGTAAATCCCTCAAGTTCAAATAAATTGACTTATTATGTTTGTCCTACGTGGAAATGCACTTTTGTTCTAGCGTGTCGTAGCGCATATGGGCTTAAAATGTGTTACTGTGGATGGACATCATATTCACTTGTAGAACATCCAGTACTGTACAGTCAATGATGTGTCCCCTCACTGTGCCTCAGCCTTATTTTATCGTCCACTAGTGTGTGTGAGCGGCGCCTCTCTAGCTGTTCTTTTTATGGCTCACTGTGTCATAAAGCTCAAACTGGCTATATAATAGGATCAGACCATAGGATGTTCAATTGTGTCATTTATCAAACTGCAAAAATAATAGCCTTCAAGAATTGCTCCCTGAACCTTGTATTTGTATATTGTTTCTTTGGTAAACCAGAATTTTTCATGTTAATTTTAATAAAATAAAAAAAAAATCTTAAAAAGAAACCCAAATTAAACACACTGCAATGCCATTATGCACTATTCATTAAATATTTATTGAAACACTTTTTTTGTGTGAGTGTTACAAGCTTGTTTAGTGTGGGGTCAGTTTGACCCACTGTATGTTCAATGAGAATAAAAATGATGATACTTTAAGAAAAAAAGAAAAAATACAATGAGCACACCGCATCACCATCAATAACTATTCAGTCAATATCTCGAGAACATTTTATATCATTGTTGTAAACTTCCTACTCCACCACATTCCCTACCCCACATCCTTTTTGCTCTGGGTCAATTTGACCCGCTGTATGTGTAATTGTTAAAAACAAGAAAGAGAAAATAAGCCAAAAATAAACACACCTCAATGCCAATACTTTGAGGATGAATTTTGGAAACTTCTTTCCCCCCTTTCAGCTTTGGGTCAATTTGACCTGCTGCATGTTCAATCATCAGTTAAACAAAAATGTACACATCGCAAAGCCATTTCTTTTTTAAGAGAATATTGGAAATTCCCTTTTGAACCAAAGGTCAATTGGGGGAGTGGATGTCAGTTTCTCATAAATGGCAACAATGTTCCTCGGTGAACTACGTAACGATTCTAAACAAAAGTTAAAATAAATTGACTTATTATGCCACTGTATGTAAACTTTGAACTTTCCAGCAAGCTTCCCTGCAGCAAAACAAATGACATCCGCTTAAGAAGAACTGCAGAGTAGACTTTAATCTTTAGTGTGTAGCAATATGTTTGGGATTACCCTGTCGGCACAGATTAGCACACTGGTCCCACTGTTATTGTCGTGCTTGCAGTGTGCCTGGGCAGTTAACTCTCAGCGAGACGGTTGCAGGTTCCAACCCCACTGTTGATCCTTATCATCAGTGTGCAATGTGCCCTTCATTTCCATTGAATGTGGTAAGTTTGGAAAAGCACCTTGGGCATAGTACCTTTTAAATATGTAAAGGTTTAATATACTTGATTTACCCCTGCGATTGGCTGGCGACCAGTTCAGGGTGTACCTTGCCTCTTGCCCGAAGATAGCTGGGATAGGCTCCAGCACGCCCGCGACCCTAGTGAGGCTAAAGAAAATGGATGATTGGATGGATACTTGATTTACAAACATGCAGTGTGATTAATGCCGTTCCACAAAGTTGTTAACACTTGTTATTTTGGGGGTGAAATTGACCCATTTAAAAATTTTAAACTGAAAAATATTTTTAAAGATGTAAAAAAAAAAAAAAAAAGTTGAAATACAAATAGTGAAAAAAATTTCATTGGATTTAAATTTGTATGTGACGTTTTAATATTAACCCCAAAAACATTTCTAGGAGTTGCCAAATATTTTAATTGGACTTATATTTTTATGTGAATTTTTCATGTTAACCAAAAAAATATTCTAGCTGTTCCCAAATATTGCCTGAATCGGTAGTAATGGCATTGCAGGACACACTAACCCATGAACATGAACATTTTTGGTGGACCAAAGAAACATACAGAGTGGTGGGTTAACCAAATATATCCATATAAACACTGTATCCCTAAATCGCCGTATTTTGTATCAACCTGCACACAGTTCCTCTTATGTTTGTTTCTTGGGTACACCAACAGTGTTCATGGGTCAATGTGACCCGCTGTATGTTAAATCATCAAAAAAAAAAAAAAAAAAAAAAGAATGCAAGTTTAGTTTTTTCCAAAGCATGGCGTAAACAAGAAAAGGAAAAAATAAGAAGTACAAGTAATTTTTTCCATCCATCCATCCATTTTCTGAACCGCTTATCCAAAAGCGGGTTACAGGCGTGCTGAGCCTATCCCAGCTGACTCCGGGCGAGAGGCGGGGTACACCCTGAACTGGTCGCCAGCCAAGCCAATCGAAGGGCACATGTAAACAAATAACCATTTGTACTCACATTCACACCTAAGGGCATTTCAATCAACCCACCACACATGTTTTTGGGATGTGGGAGGAAAACCGGAGTACCCGGAGAAAACCCACGCAGGCGCGGGGAGAACATGCGAACTTCACAAAGGGGAGGCTGGATTTGAACCCGGGTCCTCAGAAGTGTGAGGCAGATGTGCTAACCAGTCGTGCACTGTGCTGCCACTAGTTTTTCAATCCATATATTGTTTTTTTATTTAAAAAAAGGGTCAGTTTGACCCGCAGTACACCAGGAGGCTTAAGGAGACAACATCTTTTCTTATTTTTGCCATTGAGGGGCACATGGCAGTATCTCTAAGGTTGAGCTGGTTATATCGTGACCACATTTTCAGAAAACTGGGCCAACAAAGTATTTATTTGATCAAAGTCCCCCGAAAAAGGTGTGTCAATCTGCACAAAGTGTCCTGGTTCACTGACAAGCACAGCAGCTCCACGTGTTGAAACCTGACCTCCTGGGCTGGATTAGTCAATTTCAAGGAGACATACTATGCTTTTTCACAATTTCAAACATTTCCCAGGTATCTTAATGTCAAAATACCTTGAGGATCAAGAATTATACCCCTCTTTAATTGCTCGTGCTGGGACAACTAACATTAACACAGGTTATATTAAGATATCAACTCACATGTTCTTACAGGTGTTTAGACACTATAAAAAGCATCCCACCACACCACTCATCAATAGCACTGCCTTGCTCATTTTCCACAACCTGTCCTTCACATCCGTCTTTTTCTGTCATCTCTCATATTGTCCTATTGGTTAGTTGTTGCATGTCCTCACTGGGTGTGTCTTCCCCAACCCCTTCTCAAATATCTATTACTCATTTGTAGTTATGGTTTCTCTCAGAGGGCTGATTTTGAAATAAATATAATATATATATGATATATAATTATAAATATTGAATCACCTCCTTATATTATTACATAGACAACACTTTGCTAGATGAATAGTTTGGAAATCGAAATTCAAGGGTAATACCAGCCCAATTCCAATGAAGTTGGTGGGTGCAGCACTTCATTAGGCTGCTAAATGACTTTTCACTGATAACACCAAATCCCCTTTACTGTGGGGGCCACTGCCCAGTACAGCTTGTGTTACCATGATGACAAGGGGCGGAGTAGAGGTGAGCAGAAACCAGTACTAAAAATAAAAATAAAAACTTCTGTGTGTGTGTGGCTGTAGGTTTTTTTTTTTGATTGAACCCCAGTCCTCAGAAC
This sequence comes from Phyllopteryx taeniolatus, assembly GCF_024500385.1. Taxonomy (NCBI): domain Eukaryota; kingdom Metazoa; phylum Chordata; class Actinopteri; order Syngnathiformes; family Syngnathidae; genus Phyllopteryx; species Phyllopteryx taeniolatus. The sequence goes on along the minus strand of NC_084513.1, from coordinate 7,805,039 downwards.
TGTGAGGCAGGCGCTCCAACCAGTCATCCACTGTGCAGTGTGAAAATTTCAGTTTTATTTATTTATCATTTATTTTCATGAAGACACCACGAGCACTTCATCACCAAGCCGCCAAATTACACTTCATGGGATCAGATCTGTGCATGTGGTGCATGCAGCGGACACATCACTAGCGGCAAATAACCCCATCCCCCACACCGAACATTCAAGTATGGGCCATTATCAGAAGCTAACTCTGATAACGCAGTCTGCGTTTGCCATTGACATAATCATGTTTGTTTCTATGTAGTTCGGCCATCGCTTGGAAATGGCGGATGAAGACCCAGCCTAGCTGCCACGCTATGGGTGGAGAAACTATCTGGTGGCAGTATTAGGTAAATTAGCACTACTGTTTAGTGACAATCTGGCAGGCAGGCTTTCCAGAGACCCAACGAATTGTATCCAAGCAAATGAGAAGTCCATTTTTCATTATGTCTACTTTAATGGTTGCGTGAACGATACGGAGCCTTGAGCGTGGTCATTAAGGCGAGCGGGAGAATCAACATAGCAGAGTTGAAGAAAAAACAAACAAACAAAAAAACATCAGATGAAGGCCATCTTGAGCCACAAAGAGCAAACTTTGAGCGTTAAGGAGGACAAATTAGGACGTTGACCCTCTGGCTTTGATGCGCATAATCCAAAAATATGGGCGGGATTCGCTTCAGAGGTCTGTTTCGAGAATCAGTCCAGCTGTAATCCAATCCTGAAAGTAGGTCAGAAACCGAACGGCTTGCATCTCACACGGAAACCTTCACATGCCTTCGTGTAGCAGCCTACATCCTGGTTCACAGAGGGCGAAGGAAGACTTGACCGTGGATGGACACGGCCATTGTCGTGACGCAAATTGTTTCTTATCCCTCCTCTTATGCTTCTTCGGTATGTCAAAAATGTTCATTGGTCAATGTAACCCGCTGCATGTACAACCACTGAAAAATGAATAAAAAGAAACCAAATATAACATTTATGGGTGTTTGCAAACTGAAAAATAATAGTGAAAAATACATAATAAAAACAAGAAAGCAAAATGTATTATCTAGAGCAGTGATTCTCAACTGGTGGGTCGGGAACCAAAAGTGGCTCACGGATTCATTACACCTGTAGGTGAGTTGTGGACAGGACAGGTAGTAAAAAAAAAAATTACAGGGGCCTTGGTTCATGACAGAACCGACATACGACTGACTGTTTTTAATTTGTTTTATATTCATGATTTTTCTGTATTTATTGTAATTGTGACTTTAATACTGCTTTAATTCAGGTTAGTGATATATTTAACACGTTCCGACCTAGGTACAAATTTGTAGGAGGAGAACTCCATCGTAAACCGAATACTGTACAGTGAAATATTTAACGTACATCCCAGGTCGGACTTGCCTTTTCTTTGGAAAATAACTACAAAGAAATAAAGAGAAGAAATCATCGCAGTGATTTTTCGAGTGAAATTCTATGTCTGTATTTTGTGCAAGTTTGATGTTCAATTTTCCTCAATTCATTTGAGTACATGCTGTTGTCATGGAATGTTAATTAATCTTCAGTTTCCTAATAAGGTGCTCTAAAAGGCACTTTGAACGTGGAACGATTGTGTTTCAAAAACAAAGCAAATAAACAATTGTTTTCATAGGTTATTTTTGAACAATACATATTTTATTATTCTTGTGAACGCCTAAAAAAGTGGGTTGCGACTTAACGACACTCGAGGGAACCACTGAGGGAGATGTTTAACAGGTCAGTTTGACCCGCAACAGGGTTAAGCCGTGCGCCAGCCCTGCACAAACTAAACTAGTGCTAAGTAATAAAAAACGAAATGGACCAGACGGGACTACCATTTGAACGGCAGCGGGGCCAACTGTCATTGACAAACTCCTGTATGTCCATTCATCTATTTTCCATAGGGCTTGTCCTCATTAGAGTCCTGGGTGGGCTGGAACCTTTCCCAGCTGACTTTGGCGAGAGAAGTGGGGTACACCCTGGACTGGGCGCCAGCCAATCGCAGGAGACAATATGACAGCCATTTATATTCACGCCTATGGACAATTTAGAGTCTTCTGTTACTTAAGATGAGTTTTGACGAGAGAAGTGGGCTACCACCTTGACAAGTCACTACCCAATCGCAAGGCACATATACAAAAACAACCATTCACACCCACATTTAGACCCATGGACAATTTAGTCTTCAATGATTGTTTTGGGGATGTGGGAAAAAGATGGAACACCGAAGAAAACCCACACAGTTGAGATTCGAACGCGCAACCTCAGAACTGTGAGGCTGGCATGCTAACCGTTAGTCCGGCGTGCTGCCGTAAAATTGATAGAGTACGAGATATCATCGTCTGTGAAACTTTTCCTCATCCTCACGGCACGTCGCACTCGATGTACGGGATGTCGCCGTAGCGCCGGTCCACCTCCGCCCACTGCTGCACGGCCCGGGCCATGATCTCCTCGGAGAGTTTCTGGGCGTACTCCAACAGCGCCGTGTCGGCCCGAGGAGAACCGTCCTCCGAGTGGACCAAGTAGGTCTTCTCGCTGCGCGCCCTCGCAGCTTCACTGTCGGCGCTGGTCGCGCTCCTCTTGGATTTGATGCAACCCATAGTCCGGAGGATGTAGCATGGACGGACTGGTAGGGACGACTGCTGGGGCGAGAGTCCACATGTGGAGGTGTTACACTACCGAGGAGCCGAGTTTAGAGGCTCCCATCCCAGGAGTAGATGGGCCGGATCCTCTGGTCGTGGCGAGAGCTGGTCTCTGGAGAGAGTAAACAAAAAGTATTCACAGCGCTTTACTTGGTCCTCATATTATTGGGTTTCAGTCTTATTCCAAAATGTATCAAATTCATTATTTTCCTTAAAATTATAAGTCTCTAAAAGTGAAGCGCTTCCTTTTTTTCCCACATATTCTCCTGTTTCTGTCTTATTCCAAAATAGACGTTCATGCCTCACCGACAGTTGGAAATTGGAAATTCATGAAACAGCTGCAGTGTCACTACTCGCTAGAGAATATAATAAAAGTGTACAATAAAAAATACAGGAGGTGGGAAGGCTTGGCAATAATGTATTGTAGCCAACTTGCAGTTGTGTTACATGCATTTCTGTGAGAGTTCCTTAAATTCGACTGTAAGGGGGTGGCGGGGGGGGCGGCCACTATGCGCTTGAGCAAGAGGAGGGTCGGCTCCCTGAAACAAACGCCGTGCCCCCTCAAATCAAATCCGTGCTATCGCGCGAACTTCCTCAGGTCTCCTCCACTTTGTACTGTGTGCCGGCTGTCTGATCTACACTGTCTGCAGTAAAACTTGGAATGGGGGCAAAGTAATTGATTGTTTAAGGATGATCAGCTTTATAATATAAGTGCCTAAAGCATTTATTAATTTTGTACGCATTTGTATAATGTTATTGTTTGAGGAGTCGAATTTACGTGATTTCTGCAAATTGTGGCGATCTTTAAGTTGGTCCGCCACCGGAGGTGGTGTACCGCAATTTCTCATGTATAATGCGCACCCATGTATAATACGCACCCCCAAAGTTCACCTCAAAATTCTGGAAACCCTTCAACCGATCTATAATGCATTTTTACAATGCATGATTTTGCTTCTACCCGTATAATCAAAACATGAAGTATTATCTGTATTTTGTTATTTTTTTAAAAAGAATTATTCTGAAGTAAAGCACTTTATTTGTAACGTAACACTTTTTTTATTTACTTGCTCTTATTTTGAAATTCATAGCCCTACTTTTATTTAGTCAATGAGTAAACACAGTTGTGCTCATATGTTTGATTACACAGGCAGAATTTGTAAGATGCGTACGATTCTGTAAAGAAAACATGAAGGGCCAATGGGATTCAAATTAAACTGTCAAGCATTTCAGAAAAGCATTGTCAATAATTGAAACACTGCAGAAAAATATTACCATAGAGACTACTATATTTCTATCTTCATCTCATCTGTGTCGAGTGCAACAGCACTTTTATTTGAGCGCTACGATAACAAAACATAAACTAAATCAGCTGATCTAAATCCTTCCTTGAAAACATGAGTGTACCAAACGGTTGAACTGGCAGTAAAAGCATGGATCTTTTCACTGGTGGAGGCAGCACTTCATCACTTAGCAGCGGTATTGTCAACCTAGTGCAGCGGATGGCGAAGAGTAATGAACGTTGCCGCCTGCCTCCATGTAGCGCTTGTGCTGTGCGGCGTTTTATGGCTTTCCATCCTTTTGGCCTATTTCGGTGGCACGACACGCCGTCTCCCTCCCATCTGCTCGCCCACCCCACCTAGCAGCCCAAAGACAGTAAACACCACATTGTCTCAGGCCGCTGGTTTTTCTACTTGCATTTTAAAAGTTTCCTTTTCATACAAATATTGACCGTAAGGCGCCACAGTGGATGACTGGTTAGAGCATCTGTCTCGCAGTTCTGAGGCACCGGGTTCAAATCCGGCCTCGCCTGTGTGGCGTTTGCATGTTCTCCCCGTGCCTGCGTAGGTTTTCTCCGGGTCCTCCGGTTTCCTCTCACATCCCCAAAACACGCAAGGTAGGTTGATTGACAACTCTAAATTGCCCGTAGGTCTGAATGGTTCTTTGTTTCTATTGGTCAGACCCCATGTGGGTATGTCACTTTTACAAAGGATTGACCACTAAAAAGTGTTGAAAATGGCTTGCCCTCTTTGACAGTGCAGTGTCAATGGATCGTTTGTTTGGTTCCCTGTAAAGTGAAGCTTTCCGCCAGACACCAGCAATATGGACTCGCTTAGGTGTACTCAAAAGAATCCCTGCCTTAGTACAGTTCAGTTTTATTCAAGTTTTCAGTTCAATATTATTTATATTTGCATTTGCATACGAACCGTTGAATACAATATCTACATTTTGGGGATGAACACTTGGGCTTGCTACGCGACTGTATTTCGATGTTGGTCATGGTGATGGGACTTGGAGCGGTGAGCCTTCTTTTAGGTGGTACATGGTGTAGAAAAGTTTGAGACACACTGGTCTAGATAGACTGTCCTGCAGATCTGTGGGCCGGATTTGTAGGAAGTGTACGGGGGGTCCTCGGTTTAAATCCGACCTACGTGCATGGGAACGGAGCTGCGTCGTAAACAGAGGACCCTCTTGCACACCGCGTCATTGTATCGAATAGACAAGATGTTTAAACCCCTGCGTGAAATTCTTGAGCACACACAAGAAGAGCATGACATACTTGGAAAGGCGTGTGACGTCATCCTGGTCTTCTCCGTGGCCGGGGACGTTCAAGTGGACTCGCTAAATCCTCAACCGCGACCACCGCGGGGGCTCCTGGTCGCCGGCGTGGGAAGCACGCAGGCAGCAGACTGACAAGAAGAAGCAACTGCGGTGGCGCCGCTCCTCGATCATCATCATCCTGACTGATCTCAGCCCAGTGAGCGAGAGATCACGATCCGGCGCCCTCTGGTGGACATTCGGAGTCAAGTGCAGACGCCATTTGGCTCCGTCGCAACGCACTTCCGCAAGTGACCACTAGATGGCGGTGTTGCTATTTAAATGTCAAATTTCCGCAGTGCCTGCAAGCCCGTACAAGGAAACAAAGAGTGTGCAAGAGCGTATGTTTGCATGTGAGAGGCTTTGACAATGTTCCTGACCGTGAGAGTGTGAAAGAGTGTTTGTGTGTGAGAGAGAACATTCTAAAAAAAAAAAGGAAAACAATGTCATGTTGACATCCTGAACTCTCATGTGTACAGTTTGGAGGAGGAAAATGATTTTAATCTTTGTTTTTTGTTTTTTTTAAAAGAAGAAATGTTGTCTCTTGTCTCAGCTTCATTTTTTTTATGCCCAACCTCAAGGTTATCAATCAAAAGGAATTAGCCCCACTGTTCCAATACTTTTGGAGGAGAGTGTTCCTTTTATTTGTAGGACAACCACACAGTGGCGCTATAACATAGCGGCAGTGGCTATAATATGATGTACCCTAAACAACTAGGACAATCTGTCCACGATCAATAAATACACTGATAAACTTAAGTTTATATATATGTATGTATATATATATATATATTTTGTTCATAATTTATTTCATAACTGTGAAAAACGTATAAATTAATGTCATATAGCATCCACAATTACCCATATACAATTACAATTCATTGTTATCATGTATCTTTAGCTAATATAGATTATTTATCGGAATCATGAAATAGTGACAACTAAATATTTAAGTTTACAACTATTGTTCGATCTATGTAAAAAAGGGATATGGTATATATAAAAAAGAAGCATGAAATATCAGTCAAGTGAAGAAAATGTGCAATTTCGGGAAAGATCTTCCAAAATTAAAAGAACAAATCTATTTAGCAAGAAAAATGAAGAAGACACCTTATTTAGCTTTAGTGGGCCATAAAAAAAGTGTCACGCATCCCACTCATGGGCTCGCTCCAGTGGTGTGTGAAAGCGTCACTGCCTAAGTCGGTACGATTCGGTTGTATTTAACTTTTTTAGGTAAAATGTTTTTATTCAACTTTATGTGCATTACATGGGAGTACCCCACCTCCCACCCCCCAAAAATGCATGGATGAATGGACATTTGAATGGAATCATTATCGAAGATGTTTTTTATTCGCCAATATTTGAGCAATGTTGAACATTTTGTGTTCAAAAAATATGTGCAAAACGAAGTTGGTGTGCTTGGTCAAGAAAATATTTTATTTGATCATGACCTTTTTTATTGTACATGTTGATTGTTATGTAAAATGAAGACATTGTTGCCACATTGTCTTGCTATTTGTATTATGCGCATATTTAATGAAATATTTTATGGGATTTGTTTTGCTATATGTGACGATTATGTAAAATGAAGTTGTTGCCACATTGTCTTGCCATTTCATTACATGCATATAAATATATTTTATCAGATTTTTTTTCTTATACATGATGATTGTTGTTAACACACCGTCTTGCTATTTCTGGATGTTTAGTTACCCCAAAAACATTTCATCATCAGAATTTTTTGTATAGGTGGCGATTGTTAAATAACATCGTTGTTGCCACATTGTCTCGCCATTTTTATGACGTGCATAGTTAACAAAATGTTATTTTCAGATTTTTGTTGTTCGTGTCGATTATGTAAAATGAAGTCGTTGCCATTTGTATTACGTGCATAGTTAAGGAAAATCACGCGCATGCGCATCGCGTTTCGTGCAAAGGTCAAGTTTGATTCCGCTGGTTGCGCAATCGCCGCACGACAAGTCAATCTATCCACAATCTGCCCCGGCACCCCCGCCCTCCACCAAAAAGTCCCCCCAATCCCTTTACGGTTTGACAGAGGGAGAAAAAAAAGTTGCCATGGTTCAAAGTCATTGTTGGCCTGCCCAGCCAATCATCGTTTTGGACGCCACCTAAAAAAAAAAGAAAAGAAAAGAGTGCGAGTATAAAAAACGTGCGCGCTAATCAAGCGATGCCAACAAGTGTTTGGACATTAATCCAAAAGCACGCAGACTCCACGGGATCCTTATTTTTTTGGGGGGCGCACAATGCATTTCTGTCACATTGGCTTGACTTTGCTGATGCTCGTGGCTCCAGCGTCCCCGGGCGAGCAGCAGCAGACGCTGCAGTCCTCCGCCGGGCCGGAGGACCCCTCGGAGCCGTGCTCCACCTGCGACGTGCGCCAGCAAATCAAAAGCATGCGCCTGAACGCCATCAAGTCGCAAATCCTGAGCAAGCTGCGCATGAAGGAGGCGCCCAACATCAGCCGCGACGTGGTCAAGCAGCTCCTGCCTCGGGCGCCCCCGCTGCAGCAGCTGCTGGACCAGTACGACGTCCTCGGGGACGACAACCGCGACGCGGTCGCGGAGGACGACGACGAGCACGCCGTCACCGAGACCGTCATGATGATGGCCACGGAACGTAAGTACCGACAAGCTGAAGTGGCTTTGATTTGATCAGGTGGCGCCGATTGTTCTGGACCCGTATTGGAAAAACCCTTCATTTGCATTCGAGACAGGAATTCACTTGTGCCTGGAGTCCAGAGTGAATTACAGACCGTATGCGTCAAAGTTCTGGATGTGAAAATAACGCACTTTTGATTTTCGACGCTTGCTGTGAGCAGCCCAACTAAGCCGACTATCTCTCACATTTGCAGGCAGGCAGGCGGGACAAGATTTCGACCGCTTACTAACTTCAATTAGGTGAGCGCAAGCTGATAGGCCCACCTTTGTTGACATTGAATTGCTGTCAACATTCCCCCATGATAATACAGCCTCAATGAAAACAAACAAGGGGATATAAAGCACAGTTTTTTTTATTTTGACAAATTTGCAGTTCAAAAACAAGTCAACACTTGACATATTTTCTTTTCACGGCATCGCTGTGGGGAATGCATAGTAAGGCCTTCATCAGTCTCGACAGCTCACAGAACCTCACATCTTTCCCTACCAGGCCCCCAAAATCTGTCAATTTTATCTCCACGGAGGAGTTGTTTGATATCTGTCACCTTGTTTATCAAATAGGCATACGCATACATAACACATAACTGGACTCAACTTACCTTTGATGGTTTGTGTCGCTTTGTTTGTTTTTTTTTCCTGCCGAGTATTTCGGTGCGATAACAGTCAGGGAACATCTCAGCTACAAACTCGTCGAAGTGGTCACAGAAGGTGAAAGCAACGTGGATTTTGGCACACGCCGTCGCCATTGTTACCTGCGCATTTTATGATCTGCTCTGCCACGGTGGTGTTTCTAATCTCAAATGTTGACATCCCCTGAACACGGATTTTTCATGCTGACTGACGTGCCCCATCTTGCTCTTCTTTAGAAAATGAAATTTGCCTTCTTCGCCACGTCCATCCAGCGCTCTTATTTGTTTTTCGAGTTTGTTCCCGCGAGAACGTCCACCAGGCTACTGCAGGTGGCACTTCTCGAGATGCTAGTTACAGAGTTCAGTTTGTTCTTTTTTTTAAATATTGTAATACGGGAGATTTGACAGCTAGGACATAGACCCAGTTACGGATATCTACAATGTCATTACGCCTGGTTAAAATGTAATTTAAAGATATCTGATAATGGACATGTAGATATCTGGAATTGAGGTGAATGAGAGATGTTTTGACTAGTCAGAATCCAATTGTTGCTTTGGTCGGCATTAGACATATCTGTAATTCACATAGCAGATACTAGCATCTGAATTGCAAATATGTGTCATGGCCACTTCCATACACATGAATGGCAAAAGTGACATCGTTTGTCCCGGGCGAAATGACATTGCAGATATCTGGAATAACGATTGCAGATAGGAAGACTGTCGATACGGATATCTCAAATGGTCTTTTTGACGAGGCAAAAATGAATGACCGATATCTGCAACATTTATCAAGGCTAGCTGTTAAATGTTACGAAGGCTTGCCGCAATGTCCCATTTTCCATTTCTAAAATGAAGTTTTGACTAGTCAAAATGATGTTGCATGTTAAATCCGTTTGCCATAGTCACAACCTGATATTATGTGGGATTTAAACACGTGACACTATTTTATGGGAAATAAAAGTGAATCAAGATAGAAACGAGTCGATGGAGGCATTTGGAACCAGTGTTTAAGTTGGCCACTAGAACAGGTTGTGACTGATATTCCAGTGTGGCATGACAAAAATATTTACTGATCAGAGGTGGCAAAAGTACTCACACTCTGTACTAAAGTAAAGATACTCGTGTAAAACACAGACTCAGTTAGTGGAAGTAGTGATTCGACTCCTTTCTTTAAGTAAAAGTACAGACCCTAAAATGTGCTTAAGTACGTATTGTAAATAAAACTTCATTTTTACACAAAATGGTTACCCTCTTTTACTTGCTTGCATACACTATAAAAATAAAGGTGCATCAGAGGGTCTGTATAGGAACGCTGGTACCATACAGCGCCATTGTACACAACTGGGGTTCTTTAGCTAATATATTACAATTAATATCCAACAACCATTTGGTTTTCATCTGGTGCTATAATTGTAATAACCACTGGATAATGGGTGGGTCTATATAGGACAGGGGTGTCAAACTCATATTTGCCACATTGTAGATACGGTTTTCCTCACAGGGGCATTATGATTGTAAAACCATATCAATGTTTAATCGCCTCATCATATTGTTACACATAGACAACAAATTGATGGATAACTAGTTTTGAAATCAGAAGTCAAGGATAATGGTTTGTTCAAGTAACTGTAAAAGGGGTTTGGAGGCATAACATGCTTACAATAGTTCATTACTATTTATTACATATGAACATTATACAAAAATGTGAAACAGATTTTAGCAAGAATCATGGAAGTTGACACATGATTTGCTTTTGCAGGCCACATAAAATGATGTGGCGGGATGCATCTGGCCCCGGGGCCTTGAGTTTGACACCTGTGATGTAGAACCACTAAGAGTGGATGCTAAGTGGTACCCAAGAGCGGGTCTGCTATGCGTACAAGCCAAAAAACTGCATTCAGGTACTATGCAGAACCTTTATGATTTTTGCATGTCATGTTAATACTGAGAAGAAGAAGAAAAGAAAAATCATAGCTTTGCAGCAAGCTTTATAAATTCTGACAAGAAAATCAGGATTCAAAAGACAACAGGTCCTGCATGAGCGAAAAAAACAAAAATGCTAAACTGGCTAATGATAATGGCAATAAATGAATAAATACATACATACACTTTACCTGTATTTGTTTTTTCAAATTATTGTGAGAATTTCTGAACGCCAGAAGCTGGTGGTTTTTAGTCTGGCGCAAGACACAACGTACGGAAGAAAGTATATATGTTTCCAGATTTCAAAAAGTAAAACGTCATCAGAAACATAGACACAGTACTCAAGCAAAGTACAGATTCCTAATGAATTCGGATATGGAGCAGATTGGATAGATGGATGGAGATCGGGTTACTATGCATTGGTAGTGTGGAAATTGGCCGCTCCAACGATTTGTGACTGAAATGAAAAAAATGACTGTAATGCAGTAAATATCCATTTAAATGGTTACAAATGGAGATAAGAACAATATATAAACAACGGTTACTGTGGGATTCATTTTTGACAATCACACCTACCTTGGGTCAAACTGAACATAAGAGTGGGACTACTGTGTTCCAGCCTCCCACCAAAAACAAAAAAAAAAAAAACGTATATGAAAAATAGCACTATCATACTGTCTTTGATTCAATAGAATGCAAATAATGAAAGCATTTTTGTGGCTTTCTTTGCTTCAGTTCAGTGGACATTGTGCTGCTCCTTCTGATGTGTGCAGCTTATCCACCCGAGGGCAGTATATAACAGACATAGATACACTAACACATAACGATTTTCATAACTGACTTGGTAAGATAGAGTAATATTAGTCATTTTTCACAGAGGAAAAACAATATATGCTTATGAGTATTGTTGTATTGTCTGGCTACGTGTGTTTCTGCAATTTTTGTGTTTGAACAGCCGTTGCTTAAATGGTTCTAAAACCGCAACACCGATGCTTATTTGTCAGCCTGTCTATGCGTTTCTGTTATGTGTTAGCATGAAGCTAGGGGAATTATGTGGGTGTTTTAAATTCACAAGGTGTAATTCTCTTGATGTTGATTTTGAGAGTAAACTTCAAATGAGATTGGCAATAAAAAGATGGAGGCCTCTTTTTTGAAGAAGTTGCTTTTTTCGAATGACCATAACTTGGATGTGTAAGAATGTACACAAATTTGCTTATATTTGTTTTCCCTGTCTCCTTCCAGCTGAGCCGGCGGTCCAAGCGAACGGCTTGCCGAAATGCTGCTTGTTCTCCTTGGCCCAAAAGTTCCAAGCGAGCCGCATCTTCCGGGCCCAGCTATGGGTCCACCTACGGGCGGCCGAGGAGGCCACCACCGTTTTCCTGCAGATCGCCCGCCTGACGCCGGCGTCCAACGGCGGCGGCCGGCACGTGCGTATCCGCTCGCTCAAGCTAGACGTGAACGCCGGGACGAGCTCTTGGCAGAGCATCGACGTCAAGCAAGTGCTGAGCGTGTGGCTGCGGCAACCCGACACCAACTGGGGCATCGAGATCAACGCCTACGACAACAGAGGGAACGATTTGGCCGTCACTTCTGCCGAGCCCGGAGAGGAAGGACTGGTGAGTGACATCCGTCTGTCCACAAACTTTGGTGCTCAAGAGGCCACATTTGATTTGAAAAACGGACAAATGGGCCAAGTCATGTGTAGCAGACGTTAAAAAAAAAAAAAAAAAAAAAAAAAAAGTTAAAATGAGTTAATTTTAATAATTCAAAATTATTCACTTATCTTTTATTGTGTAAAATTCATTTAATTCAAATTCATTTGTCATTTATTTAATTTGAAAAATATTGATTTGATATTTTCAGCCTAATGGCATAATCATTTTTAAACTTACTGAGACCAAATCAATAAAAAAATCCAAATGTACTTGCTAAAATTGCTTTATTTTCTTTGTATTCTGAAAATGTTCAACTATGACTTAATTAATTATAATTAATAAATAATAATAAATTTAAAAAAAAAAGAATAGATAAAAATGAATGAATACATGTAATGACTCAACAGAGTGGGCAGGATGTGGCCATACCTTGCCCACCAATGATCTACACTGTGTTCCAAATTATTATGCACATGCTTTTTGTTCCATAATAACCTTGATTTGTTTTGAATTAAAAACATCTAAGGACGATGACAAACATCCTTAAGATCAAGAAGCCCCTCTTTGATTCCACCTAACAATTCTCTTATCCGCTGAGCTCGGACGTCCATACATAGCTTCTACCTGATAAATGAATTTCCATCATTTCAAATTAGTTTTGATATTTGAACAACTCTAAAGTCAACTGGCCAGTGTCGAAATCTGTGATATAATGAAATAAACTCTTCTCAGGGTCCTTCCAGTGATTTCCTCTGTGTGTGCATCTGTGTGACTTCCTGTTCAGTCCGTCATCAGCCCCCCGATTGTCATTGAATAAAGCTCCGTGGGCGTACCATTTGATTTATGTAGTCCGTTCTGCTCAATGCATTACCATTGGAAGGAAAATTGGAATAATAATAAAAATAAAACATACAGTAAGTGAGCGATTACTGTACTGTAGTTGCCCTGGTACTATAAGTGGTTGCCGTGCATATTTAAATATTCCCAAGTGTCAGGAACGGGGGGGGAATCCTGAATCCAAATTGTTCATATCTAATTACAGTGTATTAAGCATTTCATTCAATATTACCGGTAAGTGGATTTCCTACCCTGCACTGGTCGCCAGCATTCACACTGACATTCATACATATACGCAATTGAAAGTTTTCAATAAAACATGCATGCGTACTGCAATCAACATAAACAATTAAATGGTTGAGTTAATAGTGAGATACAAACAATCGTTTCCCCCCCAATTTCTGAAACTATTGGATATCAAGCACACTTGGGTAAAATTGACAGAGTAAAATCATTGCCGTAGTTGAGAAACTAACATAACAGGAGGGTCAACCTTTGAGGCGCACACCCTCATTTGGACTAATAACCAAATTGGATGATTGCTTGATTACATCAAAAGTTCCAACTGGCCCAGCGCATTCCTTAAAGTTTTGTGAGTACAAATCAGACTAATTGGCACGGCTATCCATGTCAAGGCCACTATCGGACAACACGGACACCAAAGAACAGGCTGGCAGGCAATTAGAACGCCAGGGAGCCAAGCAACTGTCGCTTGATTCAATTTCAACCCCCAAAAAGTTTCATAATATTATGACGATGCCGTGTTTGGCAAAGCGGCTGCCAAAAGTCGTCGGTGTCAGATCTTAGCATATAATTTGTCATAGAATCAATCATAGAATCTGTTGATGTCTTTGTATTTATCCATCCATTTTTTTTCATGGTAGGTTAGTCTTCAATTAACCTACCATGTATGTTTTTGGGATGTGGGAGGAAACCCGAGTATCTGGAGAAAACCCACGCAGGCACGGGAGAACGTGCAAACTCCACACAGGCGGCGCCGGGATTTGAACCGCAGTCCACAGAACTGTTAGGCAGATGTGCTAACCAGTCGTCCACCGTGCCATTGTATTTAGTATCTATGAAATTTGTACTGGCCCGGTCGGCCAGCGTCTGTATGGTATGTGGTGGCCCGACAGTGCCATACTGGCCCAGGGCCACCAGGGCACTGTTATTCCGAAAAATATTTTATGGGGAAAAAAATGACCCGTGTAGGAAAAATATGACTTAATTCTCATAAGATTACGACTTTTAATACCGACAAAATACGTCAAGTTTATGACTTTTTTTCCCTTGGAAAAATCAAATATATATATATATTTTTACCTCTAAAACAGATAACTTTGTTATTGTGACCTAATGACTTTTTCTGGGAAATAGATAATAACTTTTGACTTCCAATGGAATTTAGGGGTAGACATGGTAGTTCAGTTTAATTGCCGTTAGGATAACGAGGGTGGCGGCGGAATTATTTTTATTTTTTTACAGCGTGTCCACTTGTCCCCGCAGCAACCATTCATGGAGGTGAAACTGAACGAGGGCCCCCGGCGTGCCAGGAGGGACTCGGGCCTGGACTGCGACGAGAACTCCCCGGAATCGCGCTGCTGCCGCTACCCTCTCACCGTGGACTTTGAGGACTTCGGCTGGGACTGGATTATCGCGCCCAAACGCTACAAGGCTAACTACTGCTCAGGCGAGTGCGAATACATGCACCTGCAGAAGTACCCGCACACCCACCTGGTGAACAAGGCCAACCCCCGAGGGAACGCCGGCCCCTGCTGCACCCCCACCAAGATGTCGCCCATCAACATGATCTACTTTAACCGCAAAGAGGAGATCATCTACGGCAAGATCCCGTCCATGGTGGTGGACCGTTGCGGCTGCTCTTGAGCCCCGCCCCCCACGATATGAGAGAGAGTAGGGAGCTGTGCAGGGGGGCCACTGCTCTACAAATCCTTTCGCCCAAAAACACAGATTCCAGTATTTTTCCTGGTGCAATACAACCGCAGTAGAGGCCCCAATAAACCGAAAGCTTTCACATGTGGCATACTGTCGCTTCGGTTCACTCCTCCGGGAGGAAATGTTAGCCATAGACAAGTGTTTCCCAACCTTTACTGAGCCACAGCACACATTTTTACATTAGAAAAATCTCACTGCACACCACCAAACAAAAACGTCACAACCAACACACACAGACACACACACAAAGCTTCTCTCAGTCAAGATGGATCACGTCAACTTACTTCCTCGACATCAATTACTAGATTACCTTCCTATTCAGACACGGCTTCGGTGGGATGTTGTGATACCTTTCGTATTTTAGTAAAGAGCAATTCATGAATAGCGACCCGAGGGGATGACTAAATAACGATTATCTGGTCTCCATTTACTCCAAAATTGACTTACTCAGTGCATGTTTGCCATGATTTACTCTGTTGTATGAATGGCAACAAGTGGATACGCAGGTTAATTCTCTACCTTCTGCCATCAAGTAGATATACAGTAGTATTTGCAGTAAATAGTAATTTAGTGAAATTGGAAAATTTTCCCCGGCACAGTGGTTGGGAATCACTGCCATAGAGGCTTTAAATGGCAGATGGATGCAAGAACACACAGACACGCGCACCTTTCTTTCTTTCTCACACATACTGTACACACGCAGGCATGCACGCACACACACACACGCAACAACACACACGTGAATGTAGACAAAAAGGAAAAGCTTTTTTTCTTTTTTTGACTCGACATTCTTTAATACAATTAAAAACACGCACACCAGTAGAATACACTGTGTTCCAAATTATTAGGCATAAGCTGTTTTGGTTCATTTTTCTAAATAGGTAATTTTTACAGTTAAAAAAAAAAAAGAATTATCATCAACAATTATATTAGCTTTGATAATAATACAATATAATTTTGCAGGATTACTCAAAATAGCGCTCCATGCATAACAATAAATAGGGTGGGAAAAACTTGCATTTCTGTAAATTTCTTTTTTTGCATTTCTTTACATACAGTACAAATCAGTTTTTAATAAAATGAATGCTATTTTGACCCCCCCCCCCCCAAAAAAAAAACATCTTTAGCGATCAAGTAAATATAGGAGCCCCTCTTTGAAATCCCCTGCACAACTCTCTCATCCATTGAACTTGTAAATCCATAGTTAAGTTTCTGCCTGGATCTGCCATCCACCTTCCCCAGGTTCTCAATAGAGTTGAAGCTAGGGGATGATGGTGGCTACAGCATGAAATTGTTCTTCCTTTTAAACCCACAGTCCACAAACAGTTGAGTTGAGGTGACTACTCCACCAGCGACATAAAAAAGGGAACTCCACACCTGAGATTTAGAACTCAAGCAGCCTTTTGGATTAGAGGTGTACTGTCATCAACAAGCAAGAGTCCAGTTGCCTCCATTCAATTTTTTGCAGATTACCATGAATGATACGGATGACTGAGAATGTACATGGGCATATTCATACGTGTAAACATACCTACCACGTGTACCCCTAAATGCCATTGGAAGTAAAAAGTTCCTTTTTTAAGAAGTCGTATTGTTACAATATCAAGTTTATATATATATATATATATATATATATATTTGTTTTTATTTGGGGGGGGGGGGGGGGGGGGGGGGAGTTCTAACGTTATGAGAATAAAGTCGTACTTTTTCAAGATGAAGTCATAACATTATGATATTAAAGGTTAAAGAAGGAGGAAATTTATATTTTAATGAGAAAATTTCAAAAATACAACTTTAGTCTCAGCTCCATTGTCTAAAAAACAAGACTATTGTTGAAAAAAATATGCCTTTTGCTCTTAAAAAAAAGTGGAACTTTATTCCTTTAATAATATGTTTTTTGTTCTCAAAAACCCAGCTTCAACAAACTTACTTGACACAAATTACTGTACTACCTTCCTATTTAGAGAGAGCTTTGGTGGAATCTTAGGGCATTTCAGAAGGAGCACAAAAACTGTGAATAGGTTAGTTTTTCAATGAATATCAGGGCAGGGGTTCCACAAAAAAATAAAAAAATTTGTGAATCGTGAATCACAGAATTGGGGGATTACCACAACAGGGAACAACCGCCTCAAGTCATTTCTATTTAATTAAGCTCATCTGGGAAACTAATGATCAAACCTGTCTGAGATTGTCATCAGTGACCTAAACAGAGAGGAGAAACTGCATCAGAAACACTAGAAGGTTTAACCTAAATCCTGTATGCATAATGATGTGGAACACAGTCTAACAGACATGGAAAAAAAATAAAATAAAAAAATGCACCATATGCTCCTCACTTTACAATTCCCTCTATGTATGGACTCCAGATGTGATTAAAAAACACTGAGGATAACACTTACTGAGGATGGACTCAGATGTTCCAAGCCAAAGAGCTTTCTAGCTCCATTTACACCAACCAGAACAACAACAAGATCCCTATGGCCCACTCAGTACAGGATGCTTCTTAAAATCATACTCACAGGATTAAAAAAAAAGAACTTGAACTGAAGGCACAAAGAATGCAGTGTTAAAGACAAAAGTAGATTGTCGAGATTGTATGAATGTTGACATCATACAGTAAATATACTCTGTACAATGCAGTTTGCACTATGGCACACCAATAGGAAACAATTGGTGGCTACTAAAGTTGTAAAAACTGATTTTGATATGTTTGTATTGTATACATATGCATTTATTTTTTCTTAACCACTTATGGTACACATGAATAAAACTGCAATTTAGCAAGATAGCATATGTAATGCAGAAACTCTATATACTGTACCTATTTTACCGAATAAAGTTTCCGGCTTGAGTTTTGGTCTTTGTTTTTTGCCATACTAAAAGCACTATCTTGGAAATTAATGACCCTGTAAAGACCCTGTAATTCAGAGATTTGTTTCTAAATACATTACACGTTTGAAGATCATTTCTGAAAACGTGAAAAGACTGAACTATGTAGAACTGAATTGTGGAGATTCAGTGTTCAACAGTTTTGAATTGTTGTAATTCAGCCACATTGGAGGGTTTTCAAGCTTTTTATAGGATTCACGTCAGCACTTTGACTAGGCCATTCCAAAGTCTTCATTTTGTTTTTCTTCAGCCATTAAGAGGTGGACTTGCTGGTGTGTTTTGGATCATTGTCCTGCTGCAGAACCCAAGTTTGTTTCAGTTTGAGGTCACGAACAGATGGTCTTCTCCGGGATTTTTTCATAGAGAGCAGAATTAATGGCTGCATTTGTCACAGCAAGTCTTCCAGGTCCTGAACCAGCAAAACTGTTCCTGTTGGTATGATGTTCTTTTTCTGAAATGCAGTGTTACCCTTACACCAGATGTAATGGGATACACACCTTCCCAAAAGTTCAACTTTTGTCTCGTCTGACCACAGAGTATTTTCCCAAAAGTCTTGGGGATCATCAAGATGTCTTCTGGCACAATTGACACGAGCCTTCGTGTTGTTTTTGTTCAGCAGTTGTTTTCATTCTGCCATGAAGGTCATTTTTGCCCAGTCTCTTTCTTATGGTGGAGTCATGAACACTTACCTTAACTGAGGCAAGTGAGGCCTGCAGTTCTTTGGATGTTGCTGTGGGCTCTTTTGTGACCGCTTGGATGAGTCGTCGCTGCGCTCTTGGGGTAATTTTGGTCGGCCGACCACTCCTGGGAAGGTCCACCACTGTTCTGTTTTTGCCATTTGTGGATAATGACTCTCACTGTGGTTCGCTGGAGTCCCAAAGCTTTAGAAATGGCTTTATAACCTTCTCCAAACTGATAGAGCTTAATTAATTTCTCTCATTTGTTCCTCAATTTCTTTAGCTCTCGGCATGATGTCTAGCTTTTGAGGATCTTTTGGTCTACTTCACTGTCAGGCAGGTCCTATCGAGTGATTTTTTTTTATTGAGAACAGGTGTGGCAGTATCAGGCCTGGATGTGACTGGAGAAATTGAACTCAAGTATGATAAACCACAGTTTTCTGTTTTAACAGGAAGGAAAATCACTTTTTCAGACTGGGCCATGAGGTTTGGATTTTTTTTCTCACTTAATAAAAACTTTCATTTATTAACTGCATTTGTGTTTACTTGTGTTGTCTTTGACTAATATTTAAATTTGTTTGATGATAGGAAACATTTAAGTGTGACAAACATGCAAAATATAAGAAATCAGAAGGGGCGAAAACTTTTACACCACTATTTGATTGACAGCTGAGCAGGGCATCTGGGGAGTGGAGTGAACTGTTTGATCAATCAAATTTGGAAGGGTTGCTAACAACACATCTTTTTAGAAGACATTTTACTTTACAGGGATTTTAAAATGGTTCAGTTCAACCCACCACATAATTGAAGACATTCTACATACACTGCATGCAAGTCATTTTTCCCCCAGTGAAAACAAATTCATTCATGTAAAAATTTGACATTTCTGCCCTTCTTTTAAGTCCTTGTGTCACTGATGGGTCAAAATATTTAATATACCAAGTAAATAAAAACATGTATTTAAACACGTACCAATGTTACTCGCAACACACCAGGAGGGTTCACATTTGCAGCACATTTTGAGGCGGTAGTTTAACCTAATTAATTGAAGGTATCGAAAGCACAAGTTCATATTTCTTATTGCTGATATTTCCAAACAACGCAAGGCTGGAGGGCTCTTGAGAGCTCCGCCATGAGAGCTATGCCACGACACCTCAGCAGCTGAGAATCTGTATGTCTTCAACACATGCTGCAAACTGATAACACACATGTGGTGTGAGTAAGCAGGGAGTAAAATGACAACACACACACGGTCTATTAACTGTACCTGATTTCAATGGCACAAATATACTTTCATTTCCATGACTCAGCTATTTAACTGTTTTGCACAGAGGCATGTTGTAAGTATGGTAGCCTAATGAGAAGATGTGAAGTGACAGCGTGACCTCTCCCGGGCTTGATGGCCTCATTGAGACTTGACTTCCGCCCAGTAGAGGGCGAATTGCCCGATGCCCCTAGAGAGCTACTTCCTTTCCCCGCTGAGAGCTGGACCAGCGCCACAGAGAAGCAGAGCCCAGCCACAAAAACCTCTTTTCATAAATTTTTTATATTCTACCCTCCTCCTCCTGTTTACCAGTGATGCAAGAGTGCAGCACATTGGTGAAATGTAAAGGGGTGGGAAGCAATGTAATGCAAAGTACCAACCCCAATTCCAATGAAGTTTGGACGTTGTGTAAAAATGTAATAAAAACGGAATAATTTGAAAATCATTTTCAAGCTATATTCAATTGAATAGAGAGATAGAGAAGATATTTAATGTTCTTTTTTTCTTGCAAATATTCTCTCATTTTGAATTTGTTGCCTGCAACACATTCCAAAAAAGCAGGGACAGGGCAACAAAGGACGGGGAAAGTTGAGGAAAGCTATTAAAAATAATAATTAAAAAAAACACCTGTTTGGAACATTCCACAGGTGAACAAGTTAATTGGAAACAGGTGAGTGCTATCCGTGAAAGGCTCAGTTGTTTACAAAGAAGGATGGTATGATGTTCACCAATTTGTGAACAACTGCGTGAGCAAAGTCCAACAACTTAAGAACAATATTTTTCAACATACAATTGGAAGGAATTTAGGGATTACGCCATCTACTGTCCATAATATCATCAAACGATTCAGAGAATCTAGAGAAATCTCTGCACATAAGTGGCAGGGCCAAAAATCAACATTGAATGCTCGTGATCTTCGATCCCTCAGACAGCAGTGCATTAAAACCAGCATCATTGTGTAAATGATATTGCTACGTGGGCACAGGAACACTTGAGAGAACCATCGTCTTGTAAACACAGTTCATTGCTAGATTTACAAACGCAAGTTAAAACTCTACCATGCAAAGTGAAAGCCAAATATCAACAACACCTAGAAACTTCGCCGGCTTCTCTTGGCCCAAGCTCATCAGAGATGGTCTGACGCAAAGTGGAAAAGTGTGCTGGGGTGTGACGAGTCCAAATTTCAAACTGTTTTTGGAAATCATTGATGTCGTGCCCTCCGGGCCAAAGAGGAAAAGGACCATCCAGAGTGTTATCAGCGCAAAGTTCAAAAGCTAGCGTCTGTGATGGTATGGTGCCATCAGAATCAGAATCAGAATCATCTTTATTTGCCAAGTATGTCCAAAACACACTAGGAATTTGTCTCCGGTAGTTGGAGCCGCTCTAGTACAACAGACAGTCAATTTACAGAACACTTTGGAGACAAAGACATTGACAAAAAACAATTGTGCAAAAAGATGCAGAGTCCTCTAGCACTTAGAGCAGTTTGAATGACTAATATTGCAATAGTCAGGTGCAATGACCATTGTGCAAGGGGCGCTGAGACTTCAAGGAGTGTATGCGGTTTAAAGTGACGAGTAGTGCGATAATCTGGGACAATGTTGGTTGTGCAAATGTTACAGATACTCCTCATTCAGTGTGCAAATGGAGCAGATGCTACTCTGGCATGAGTGGCCAGTATATGCAAATAGTGCAGCATGGCGAGACAACTACAGCGAGTGCACGAGTAATACATAATTGGCCCCTATGTTAGTTCCCATGGTATAGGTAACTTACACATCTCTGATGGCACCATTAATGCTGAAAGGTACATACAGGTTTTGGAGCAACATATGCTGCCATCCAAACAAAGTCTTTTTCAGGGACGTTCCTGCTTCTTTCAACAAGACAATGCCAAGCTACATTCTGCACGTGTTACAACAGCGTGACTTCAAAGTAAGAGTGCAAGAACTAGAGTGGCCTGTCAGCAGTCCAGACCTGTCTCCAATTGAAAATATGTGGTGCATTATGAAGTGCATAATACGACAACGGAGACCCCAGACTGTTGAGCAACTGAAGTTGTACATCAAGTAAGAATGGGAAAGAATTCAACCTACAAAGCTTCAACAATTAGTGTCCTCAGTTCCCAAACGCTTATTGAGTGTTGTTAAAAGCAAAGCTAATGTATCACAGTGGTAAACATGCCCTTCTCCCAGTTTTTTTGGAATGTCCTGGAAACATCAAATTCAAAATGAGTGAATATTTGTTTATCAGTTTGAACATCTTGTCTTTGTATTGCACTCAATGGAAAATAAGATGAAAAGGTTTTACAGATCATTATATTCTATTACATTTTATACAACGCCACAACTTCATTGGAATTGGGGGTTGTATATTATTTAAGTGTACAAAACCAAAAACTCCTACTGACCTTATTTTTGTTGTTTTAAATTTTGTTATGCATGTTTTTAAATTAATTTTCATTTTGCTTTTTTTTAATGCAAGTCAGTAACTCGATGTTTCTCTCTGTTTCTCTCTCTAGAATTTCAATTATTATATATGATGAAAAAAATTGTTAAAAACATGACGAAATAGCAATACCATCAAAAGATATAATTTCAGTCTATGTACAGGTAGTTGTTCCCCACATTAACATAGGTACAATCAGAATAAAATGCTCGTACCGACCAATGTGCTAAAAACCCCTCATTTTCCCCGCTCATCATATTATGACTATTCTAATACGACTACTATTTTTCTCGCAAAATTACATCGATTTGACATTGTTATCCGTCTCGAGCCAGGTTGAAGGGACCGTCGCCGTTTATTGCCGCTTGTTTGTTCTTCGCGAGTCGTCCGAAAGGCTTCGACTGAGCGTCACTACATCTGTTTTGATGGTGAGACTCTGGAGGACTGCATCCGCCAGTGACATTCCACCTCTTGACAGGTGAGGAAGTGAGAGTGAGAGAACAGGGAAGAAGGATGTTAGGGGGTATCAGAGTGCTCCAAGACAGCTGGAGACCCTGTTATTGGACACGATTCTTGTTGTGTAACATTAACAGAACTGGAATGGATGCAACCGCAATTAATTTTTCTGAGAGCTTGAGGAATGTTAAACAATACAGGATATTTGTTTAAGAAAGTCTAATAGTCATTTAGTTGTTGGGAATACAGTAATCCCAAACATATTCACGATTCACTATTTACCTATTTGTGTCTTTAGTGATCTTTCTGAAATGCTCTAAGTTGCCACAAGATGCTGCCAAAGCGCTGTCTAAATAGGAAAGTAGTACAGTTGCAACAGTGAAAGTGATACATTCAAATTGAGAGACTAAGATCTTTAAATGTTGGGATTGGGAAGGAGCTAAGTTTAGTAGAGGTTGTTAGTGATCGCTACAGTCGACGGAGACACTGTCAATGTGTATTTTTTTCCAAACTCAAATTGTCTAAAAACATTTATTTTGAAAGACCCCATAAAATGAATTCAGAGATTTGTTTCAAAATACATACATGTTTTAAGATAACTGCGGAAAACATGCAGGTAGACAGGTAGCATCTATTTTTCTGGTCGCAGTAATGGTACTTGCTTTACAGTTGAGCAGGCGTAGTTTCAGCGCATTCAGCGGGCACGCCCAGAGCGTTTGAGAGCAGCAACATCGGCCTGAGGTTTCAGAATTTTGATGCCTCATTTTATATAATTTATTTTTAAATCATTCGAATTTGGCAGAGTTGTTAATAAAACTTCTCAAAAGTGTCAAATTCACAAGACATTTATTTTCACTTTACACGGACTTCAACAGCAATGTTGTAAGTTGTTGAAATTATATTAAACTGTTATGCCATCATAGTTTCTGGTATACAGTATTAACAATTAAAGTATTAATATAGGCAATTTTAGAAAATTTTAGGGGGCATCAATTAGTTGCGGTTTTTCACTATTCACAGCAGGGCTCTGACCTTGGGGTTACTGTCGTCGGAATCCAGGATGCCAGCTCAGTGTGTGAAAATCCTTGAAAAACAAGGGTACTTACTGGGCAATCTTCTGCTCGGGCTCTGATTTATAGGGCTATTTTGTGTGATCTGTAAACAGGGCTTTTATCTGTTAATGTAAAATTTATATTTATTGTATATCAGTAATGGTGGTCAAAATGAAGAATCCATCCATTTTCTATACTGCTTGTCTTCATTATGGTCGCAGGTGAGCTGGAACCTATCCCAGATGACTTTGGGGGAAAGATGTGGTAAACCCTGGACTGGTCGACAGCCAATCCCAGGGCACATTAAGACATACAACCATTCACAATTATATTCCCTCCTATGGACAATTTAGACTAGTCTTCAATGACCCAAAGCTGACTTTGGCCTACAGAAGCAGGGTGAGCTTTGGACTGGTCGCCAGTCAATTGCAGGTCAAATATAATTAGACAAACAACCAATCACACTCAGATTCACCTCTGGACAATTTAGCCATCAATAAACCTAACATGGATGTTTTTGGAATGTGAGAGGAAGCTGGAGTACCCGGAGAAAATCCATGCAAGCACACTCCTCAGAGGAAGGACACAGAGATTCGAAACCCAAATCTCTCGACTGACCCCATGCCACAGCGCTGCCCCAAAATAAATAATATTCATGTCATTTTACATAGCGTAATTGTTACCCATTGGAACTTTGTTTATGAAAGATTTTGATGAAATTGGCTTCCGACAAACGACGTTGTCATCTGGGGGCCATGTGTTCACGATGCACATTGTAATCACTTAAACAAGCAGCAGTGGAGGACGAGGCCAGGCTGATAGCTTGTTTGTTTAGATCCCTCCTGGGTCTACGGAAGGCAATGAAAAGTAATAAAACCAACCCAGGACATGATAACGGCCAGATGGCCAGCTGTTGAACGCTACCTGTCTTCGCCTCCAGGAGTGATTTATCCTTTCCGTCTGCTCTACGTTTGCTTTTTCACTTAGGGAAAAGGAATCACTATTCCTACCTGAACACTGACAGTCACCTCTGGGAAGCCATAGGATGATTTATAACTTTTTACAGCCACTGGAAGTTTGGACACAAATTTGGTGTCCACTCCAGACAGATATGTTTACAATATTAATCACTCTCTGTGTTTACTTCCATGGAGGGGTTAAAGGGACCCTTCAAAAAAACCTCTTGCCCCCCGAGCCATCCGAGGTCCAAGGCCACGACCGCATCGTCTCTGCGGGAAGAGACCCGACAATGTCGAAGAATAAATGTTCCTCAAAAAAAAGGCCAAGGGAGGGCAGATTATGGAAACCTCCTGTCTCTGGATGATACGCAACGCTCTCTTAACGCAGACGGATGTAGTGGAGTGTCAGGTATGTGTCAAGAGGACCCGATGGATTTTCAAATCTAACAAATAGCATTCGTGGTATAGTTTGTCAACAATGCATTTGCAAAAGACACAGTGCAAAAAAGGATACACTCTAAGAAAGTGAAAAAGAGTTGTTTCAAGGAAATTGTTATTGTCTTATTTTT
Source organism: Phyllopteryx taeniolatus (assembly GCF_024500385.1). Taxonomy (NCBI): domain Eukaryota; kingdom Metazoa; phylum Chordata; class Actinopteri; order Syngnathiformes; family Syngnathidae; genus Phyllopteryx; species Phyllopteryx taeniolatus. Next base: position 7,779,783 of record NC_084513.1, on the reverse strand, counting down.
AGCCTAAAAAAAAAGATAATCTTGATAAGAATGTTTTGCATGAGACAAGTAATCTCACTGTTAGTAAAAATATCTAACTTTTTCCCAATAAGATATTATAGCCACTCCCTGAGCAGTCATCTTATTGTGGTGGAGGGGTTTGTGTGTCCCAATGATCCTCGGCGCTGAGTTGTCTGGGGTTTTATGCCCCTGGCATTGTCACCCAAGGCAAACAGGTCCTAGGTGAGGGACCAGACAAAGTACGGCTCAAATTACCCGTTATGATGATTACAACATATGGACCAAAGTATCCGTTCCCTGGACGCACGTTGCTGGGGCCAGGCTCTGGAGCCAAGCCCGGAGGTAGGGCTCGATGGGGAGTGCCTGGTGGCCGGGCCTACACCCATGGGGCCTGGCCGGATACAGCCCGAAAAGGCAACGTGGGTCCCGCTTTCCATGAGCTCACCACCTGTGGGAGGGGCCAAGGGGGTCGGGTGCAAAATGAGCTGGGTGGCGACCGAAGGCGGGGACCTTGGTGGTCCGATCGCTGGCTAATGAAGCTGGCTCTGGGGACGTGGATACGTCACCTTTATGGCAGGGAAGGAGCCCGAGCTGGTGTGTGAGGATGAGGAGTTCCGACTCGATATAGTTGGGCTCACCTCCACACACAGTTTGGCCTCTGGTACCAGTCTTCTTGATAGGGGTTGCACTCTTTTCCACTCAGGCACGGCTTGGTGCCTGTATATTTGGGTTCACCCTGGTGGACGAGAGGATAGCCTCCCTCCGCCTTTGGGTGGGAGGAGGGTTCCTGACTGTTGTTTGTGCCTATGCACCAGACAGCAGTTCAGAGTACCCACCCTTTTTGGAGTCCTTGTAGCAGATGCCAGAGAGCACTCATCCTCACATGGGCAATAACAGTTTGACCAGGAAGGGCATGATCGGGAAGAACGGTCCCCCCAACCAGAACCAGAGCAGTGTTCTATTATTGGACTTCTGTGCTCGTCACGGATTTTCCATAACGAGCACCGTGTTCAAGCATAAGGGTGTCTATAGTCTGCACCAGGACACCCTAGGCCGCAGTTCGATGATTGGCTTTATGATCGTGTCATCGAACTTGCGGCCGCATTTCTTGGACACTCTGGCTAAGAGAGGGGCGGCGCTGTCAAGTGATCACCACCTGGTGGTGTGTTGGCTTCGGTGGTGGGGGAAGATGCCAGTCCAACCTGGCAGACCCAAGCGTAATGTGAGGGTCTGCTGGGAACGTCTGGCAGAGTCCCCTGTCAGAAGAGGTTTCAACTTCCACCTCCAGTAGAACTTTGCCCAAATCCCGGGGGAGGCAGGGGACATTGAGTCCAAGTGGACCATGTTCCATGCCATCGCATTAAGGCGGATTTTAATTTCTAATCTAATATCCATCCATCCATTCTCCGAAAGCAAGGGGGAAAAAAGATTACAATGTTGCATGTTGGTATGTGGAAGAAAATAACTCTAGTCTAAATATGTTAGTGTTATTTTAGCAACTGTGAAGCCCTGCTACTTCCCAGCATGTTTTGCAGCACTCTTTGTGAATAGTTGTACTAAATCAATCCAAACTTTGCACTTTACTTAGAATTGTCCTAACAATAGGGGCAGACACTCGAGTGTGGTGGGCCTTAGCTTACTGTTGCCTCGATATTGTTGTGGTCTTGTCTTGGAATAAAATAATGAGCCGTTGAGTTTTGGGCCGGCTATACGCAGCCTCACCACTTAGCCACGCAGCTACAGCCAGACTACTTCCTCATTAAGTTGTATAAACGCACCCGATTGGACGCGTAACGTATGTGACTATATGGGTATGTCACAAAAAATACACCGATTGGCTGACTGGTCCACGTGACCAAAAGGCTGCGTTGGGAGGGATGCAGAAAAAACTGTGCCCGAGTCCCTCCCAAGGCTACAGTGTAGCCGCTATGCCGGCTTGACCGTCGCGTCGCAATCTATTGGGCGAGAAGCGGCAAGATGTTCGTACCGACCTCCGTCCCAGCAAACCCTGACCCACAGGCTGGCATTCCCTGCTAGTGGACATCCACTTCGTGAAGCCGCATCCCGGCCGGAGAAGCCCCACTAAACGGCCCTCCGTGGGCCACCACCACTGCTCCCCTTCGAGGAGGTGATCAGCCGAATTGTTCAAGCATATTTTAACAGCAGCAGTATTTCGTGGTATACTAGTGAGTGTTTATCTCAAGTTAAAAGTAGTGGGTGAAAGAAAATCACACAGAGAAAGAATAACGATTCCGACTGCCCATTACAACATATTCACCCACCAATACATTACAGTAGTCCCAAAAAACGAAAATATTGAAATGGGTCAACTCCACACAAATACAAAACAAATCTGACATACTTCCCTCTCTTCAAATGAAATGTTCACATTTCAAATGATAACATAGTACAGAGGCTGCTCAGAAAAATGAATCCTTCCTACAATATCACTATAAGCGGAAGAAAAGAAACTAAGGATTCTTATGCCTTTAAGAGTGTTCCTGTGTTTATGACTTCACTTGAATTTTTGGACTCAAGCAAAGCGATCACTGTTAGTAGGCAGTATCCAATTTCTAATGTTATAAATAAAAAAAATATGACAATACAGCAACTACAGGGAAATTATTGAACAGACCATTTCTCAATGGACAGTTTTGTTATTGTGAGCAAATATTATTGCTTCAGCAATAATACTCTTTTGGAGGCGGAGTATATGAAACATTGGATGGATGGGGATAGAAGTGCACGGTAATATATGATTTGAAGCTGCATTTTTCACAAAATCCTGTGGGAAACTACTAAAACCTATTGAAAAGGAGTCATCAAGAGTCAAGGAGAATAGCACCTTCGCCTCTTTACCCAACTGTACCATGAACCTTCCTGCAATGCCGTGAGTCTTTTTATAATACAGTGTGCTTTCCCACGATATCGCAATAATTATCATACCGTGAGATTAATACCGTGGTAAAACTGAATAGTGAGATATACTGTAGATATCATTACATCCCTAGTTGATATCTATGCATTTTATTGCATGATACCCTGACTGTGGGTTGTGCAGTAAACACTGTATGGCATCTTAGCAGCTGTGTAATACCTGCCGCCCACCCAGTGATGCGCCCGAAACTCACTAAACCTTTGTGCAGGGTTTGGCAACTACAAACCCCAATTCCAATACAATTGGGACATCGTGGAAAACGTGAATAAAAACAAAATACAAAAATTTGCAGATCCTGTTCAACTTATGTTCGTTAGAATACACTAAAAAGACAAGATATTTAATGTAAAAAATGACGAACATTGTTGTTTTTGCAAAAATTCTGTTATTTTGCATTTGATGCCAGCAACAAACTCAGAAAAAAAGACTGGGAAAGTCAAGGAATGTTTTAAAAACATTTGTTTTTGAGCATTGCACAGATGAACAGGTTAATTGGAAACAGGTGAATGTTAGGATTGGGTATAAAAGGAGCATCCCGAAAGGGCACGGTTGTTCACAAACAAGGATGGGTTGAGGTTCACCACTTTGTAAACAACTGCGTGAGCAAATGGTCCAACAGTTGAAGAACATTTCTCAACAAACAATTGGAAGGAATTTAGGGATTTAATCATCTACAGTCCATAATATAAAGATTTAGAGCATCTGGAGAAATCCAAACATTGAATCCTCGTGACCTTCGATCCCTCAGGCAGCACAGCATTAAGAACTGGCATCATTGTTAAAAGGATATTGCCACGTGGGCTCTCGAACACTTCGGAAAACCATTGTCAGGAACACAATTCATTGCTACATCTACAAATGCAAGTTAAAACAAGTCAAAATATGCTGATATCCAAGGAGCGTCTTTTTCAGGGACGTCCCTGCCTCTTTCAGCAAGAGAATGCCATGCCACATTCTGCACGCGTTACAACAGCGTGGCTTCGTAGTAAAAGAGTGCAAGTACTAGATTGGCCTGCCAGCTTTACAGACCTGTGCACGTCACAGGTCAAATCATCTGTACACAATCTATTTTTTAAAGGTAATTGTAAGATGACATTGAAATGATATTAAAGTGTTTTGGGATCATAGTTTGTGGTATATTTAGAGTTTAAACTATAGATATAGGCAAGTATAAACAATTTAGGGGCTGGTATCCATTACTTGCATTTGGTCCTTCTCCCTAATCCCCGCAAAAAGCGAGGGTTATGGATACTTATGGATTTTTACTTATGGATAACAAACAATTAAGAATTGTTTTTACTTACATTACTTAATGTTATGTCATGTGCGTCAGTGTATTCATGCATTCCAAAGGTTCACATTTCTAAACACAAACAGGTGTGCGAATATAAGCAGGGCCCTCTTTTTATGGCATTGTTCCACCACAGCTCCAAAAATAGATGGCAAAAGGGGTTAAATATAGTTTGGGCATCTTTATTATAGATTTGATGACTGGAGTGAAAAAGCCTTGCGAAAGACGATCTACGGTTGCACCGAATGCCACCCGAGGGGCACGAGGTAGCTCTACGCATTCGGGCCGTAACAGGAGAACATCTTGAAGATACTGTACATGTTTTGATACTTTGCATACATACCCAAAAATATTGTATTCTTACATTCTCCAAATCTGCTAAATGATTAGTTTCAGTTGCAGGAAAAGGGATGCAACAGGTAGTGTAAAAATACAGTTGGTAAAAGGCGCCTCCCGCTGACCTTTTAATCCTCCACAATTACTCCGAAATGCCCCTTGGGTGATAAGGGTAGCAGCACGTACGAAGCAGATTCCGCTGCTGCTGCATCCATTTGGTGACACGAGAAGCTCAGGCGCATGTTTACAAGAGTTTCACACAGGACTCCGTGCAGCATCGAGGGACGAGACGGCTCTTCCATCGCCTGCAGCAATGCTGAAGCCATATGGAAGGGGGCTCCTCTCACGTAAAACAAGACACGTGGTGAGGTTTGACCTTTCACTGGCCTAACTATAATATTATCTTAAGATAAGAGATCGGATTGCACTTTCTCCCTTAGGGGGATTCAATGTCCTCGACAAGGCAGTGAGTGAAAACCCACTCGCGTCTGTATACACGATGATACAGTAGTATGTAGAGATTATTTCTGTACATAGCAAATTCAAGGACACCAATTTGCAGTGCCCACCTCCCGTAAAGCAATAATTGCAGTAGGCTTGGATTTCATTTGGTTTGACCCTTTTTTTTTTTCTTTTAATTTTATTATGTATTTCCAACCAAACTGATAGGGAGATCCTGCTTCAGGCAGCAAGCAAATGAGCCAAACAACTGACGAAACAACAAAGTAGTTCATCATAGGAAAGAAATGGAAAGTGTTTGACTGGTCTACAGAAACCCTATAGAGCATGCATTGTAACAGCATAAAATGAGAATGAAGATTGCTTTGACTGTTTCGATATCTACATAATTCTATATCGTCACTGGAATTACATACAGACACAATCCTAGCATCTCCAAAATGACTACTTTTCAGGAAAACATAAAATGTTATCTTGCTTCAGTTACAAAACACTGTATTGTTCAAGTTGGTATTATACCTCACATTGCTATCATGCTGTTGTGCACACATATCAACACATTGCCCCAAAAGCATGTTCGATCGCTAATTTAACACGCTAAAAAAATCACTAATTTATACGCTGTCATTGATTAAAATATAATATGGTCCCAGCGCTAGCCATCCATATCAAAGTGTGCGTTAATGCCGACCTCCCAACCAGACAAAAAGCCTTGAACATAGCATAACATAAGGGTTTTAAAAGGTATTAACTGTGCTAACTTTCTGTATTCGGGAAAAAAAAAAGTGTGCAACATGGTGATGTGTAAAAATACACGTGTTACAGTTTAGAATAAATCTAGAGCAAAACCAAAATACTACTGTTCAAATTGGCCTTTCATAGTCCCAAAGGTTTAAACAGAGCCTTAGCCTCATGTTCAGTATGAGGGATGTTTGACAGTAGTTGTAGGAAAGGCCTTCCGTGGAGACAAGTGTGGTTGCTCTCACCAAGTTGCTGTTCCATCCGTCTCAGGATGTCCCCCACGTCCTCCCTGGATAAATGCGCAGGCATCTGTCGGGCGAGTCGAACGGCTTCACTCTGCACATACAATACAGTCAATGGACAGTGTTCCCTGCTATATCGCGGTTCACCAACCCTGCTACATCAAAAATCTGCAGTTTACAGTGTTCATTATTTATGGGTTCTAACGGTACAGTGAACCCCCTTTATGGCAGGAGATACTTTCCCAAAGGTAAAACATTGGCAACATAGAGAGACCATGGACTCCCACACGCTTTAAACCGTTTCAAACTTATTAAAACACACCTTTGAAACACAATTTAAACATATTTGAACACTCACAAAAACATGCTAGCAATAAATGTCTAGAAAATATTGTATGTATTGTAGTGTTTATGTGTTAAGACACAAACTTGCCTTTAAAGAACCTATAGCGTCCAGATGGCCTATACGTATTTCACTAATAAGTTCTCAATGTATTTTGTGCACAAGAAAATTAAACCGGCAGTCATTTATAATGATAGCATTCTGTTTTGGAGCAATCAGTAAATAACTAATTGCCCTAGGAATGCCCCATTATCATCGTCAAAATCAATATGCCGCCATGTCTTGGTGTGCCGTCAGTGACAGAACTGGGGACTGAATTTGCTGCATAGCAGGCGTGGACAAAGGAATGTACTATATTATACTGTAAAGTATATCGTCGATGTCAGGTGAAGTCCCGCCACCTCCAAAATGAAAACTTTTCAGGAAAAAAAAAAAACAAACAAAAAAAAAAATTACATCTTTTTTCAAACAAAAACCCCGCTTTGCTCAAGTTGGTATTATACCTAATATTGTGATCATTTTCAGTGCCACACTCACAATACAACAGTACCCCAAAATTATCTTCAATCACTAATTCAATATGTTAAAAAAGTGCTAATGTATTACGGTGTCATTGATTAAAATGGTACGAACACGGCGCCAACCAGCCGTGCCTATGAAAGTCCACCGCCACCGTAAAAAAAGGAAACGCCCGTGTAATGACATCTTCCCAAACTCTTTTTCAAAGGTTAGCAAATAATACAATAAATACAACAATGAGCTGACAAAACACATATCAAACACGTAGTAGTTTAATAAGGAAATGACCTCACCCGCCGTCGCTGACGTCAGTACATTCTTGTAGGCTTTCGAACTAAATGTAGGCGGACCAAAATCGGGCTAAAAATGAAGTACGTCATCAGAAAACAAGCATATTACTACTGAGTCTATTTTGGGGGGAATATTTTTCAACAGACATTGTTTTTAAGTCCAGAACTATGGAATTATTATGGAAAAGAAGATTTCAGATGCGAGTGTTTTGAGTTACGCGTTTGGTCACGGAACAGATTAAACTCATATCTAAAGGCACCACTGTGTATGGTGTCTCTATATTGCGGATGTTCACCAGTAGTGGGTGGGTCTGGAAGGTTTTCCCCTCGATGAACAGGGGTTCACTGTACTTTTACTTTGGATGCACTTTTCCTAGCTTCATCACTCACTTGGAGGTAGTTCGACACTTTGAGCGGCCGACACTCCTGCACAGTTTTGGCCTTCCTACGAAGAACCGCTGTCATGATCTCCCCGAGGTCCTCTACACCGAGGAAAGGCACGCAGTCGGCCAGCGCGGTCACTACCAGATGTCTCTCGACTGACGCGTTACCTGGCCAAGACAAGCAGAAAGCAAGGATTAATATACTTGCGGACAAAGATTCTATCTCCAGGAAATAATAATAAATAAATATTGTGATTTACAGTTTGGCCAGTGACCAAGTCAAATCATGGAGGGCCAAATGGAGTGTTAAATGACTAATAGAGGCCCCAGAAGACCGAAAGGAAATCGGAAAAAAATACGGCCTGTCATTTAAAGGGGAAATATCACAAATCACACAAATTTATATTTCTGACACAAGGCTTGGATGCCATCTTTAGTTTGTATTCCAAGAAGTGAGACACAAATATTCCAAGATCTTACACGCACCCCGTGTCAGTCTCAGGCAACACATCCACTGGGGGCTGGCAGTGAGCAATGAAAATTCTTTGAATTTTTTCAAAGGGCAACCATTCTGATCACCTGCGTGCTGGGCTACAGACCCACTGAAAAGGTCACGGCGTTGGGCAAAATGCCAACTGCGACTGTGGCTGAGTTGTTCAGCAACAAAAACAAGCAAAATTCACGGGACGCTGAGAAATAATCCCGGTAATGAAGAAGAAATTGTGCCAGTCAGTCAGTTATGAGCTATAATGTTATGAAACGTGAATTAAAAATATTTTAGGTTATTCAGTTCTTATTGTTTTGTTAGCCGCTGTCAGTCTACGCTAACATGTTATGTTATATTATATCACAACTGTATTGCATTTACAAGGACAAATCGTGGAAAATTGACTTTTAAATTTGTTCTATGCAAATAGTTGGGTCTCTGGAGTGTATTAAATTGAATGTATTGCTCAGGACAATTCTTTTTTGCAGCTTCTGCTGTTCAAGGCGCATCATCAATAAGGTTGGGCATCGTTTCAATTTGAGCGATTCCAGTCCCGATTCCAAACGATTCTCGATTCCGATTCTTTTAGGGAGCTGGGTCAAAAAGGTTTGCATGGTTTAAATAAAGGGTGTCCAAATTATGAACATCCATTTTCTTAGCACCCTGCAGCATAACCTAAAATGAACATTTGACTCTTCGTTCAATATCAAACCTATGAACTAAAAGGCAATGTGTGCGGCTCTAACTCAATTGACTTAATATGCATTAATTATTGCTTCAGCTAAAAGTTAAATATAGCATTGTTAAATAGTTATTTGTGACTCTTTTATCACGTCAAATGGTTTATATGTGCAAGTTTTAACGACTTCTGTTTTAAGCAAGTAGCCTTTTATTTTGAATGGTAGGCACCAGAACATTTTGCCAGGAAAAATAACTTCACACAACAACGGTAAAAACAAATTTAAAACGAGACGCAAGAAAAAGAGTAATGGATGGAACCAAATACTCTGTAAAATGTTGATTCTTTTACCTACACACGGATAAGACACAAGGTTAGTGTTTGTGATACTGTCAGACAAGGTTTTTTTGAAGTTTGTCCCAATTCATTGTGATGTAAAGTTGCTCATTTGACCTTTGGTGAAGTTTTAGCTCAATATTAAGCTTGTAATGTGACTGTTTCTACTTTCTGTCCAGTATGGTTTAGTAATTTATATTTTATTTATATGTCTGTACCAGCGCTTACGTTGGTTTGAAGACTAAAATAAATGCTAAAAACCATCAGTACAAGAGTACAACCCACCGTTTAACTTGTTAGCTGCCTCAATGTTGGCATAGGCGTATTTTATTGTTTCACTGACGTTCCGTGCGGTGTAGGCTGCGGCTCGGAGCGGGAGGGAGCGCGTAAGACTTCTACACATCGTGAAAGCCTCCTTAGCACAATATAATCTTAATCCAAGTGTTGCACTGAGCTGACTGGTCATTTATTTTAACATAGTTAACACTTATGTTCGCCGCTCCCGTTGGCCACAAGCACATCTTCGTGCGCTTTCTTCTTCGGTGGTTTTTGCCGCTTCTTCATTGGGTTTTGCCACTTTCTTCCTCGGGGTCGGGAGGGTGTAGGCATTGTAACTGGTAACCGAAATTGTTTAATTTGAATGATTCCGGTTCCAATCGGTTCTCTATTCTCGATGCCCAACCCTAATCAACAACAACATGACTGCGAACAGAGGAGCTAATTGAAACAAGCAGATTCAGCGTTGCCAAGTTACTGAGTCCGTTTACCTGGCTTGAGTCTGACTTTAAATCCATTGGCCACAAGCCTTGGGTCAGAGATGAACATCCTGCCATTCAGATCTGGGCTGAGTTTCTCCATGTTGCACAAAGCTTCCATGGAGTCACTTCCTCCTAAACTTCTGCAAAGGAGAAAATGTATAAATTCAGCGATGCATACACAGGTGCATCTCAGTAAATTAGAACATTGTGGGAAATTATTTATTTCAGTAGCATAATTCAAAAAGTGAAACTCATACAGGAGATTCACTACACACAAAATAAAATACAGTGGGTACGGAAAGTATTCAGACCCCCTTAAATTTTTCACTTTCTTATATTGCCGCCATTTGCTAAAATCATTTAAGTTGATTTTCTCCTCATTAATGACCACACCACACCCCATATTGACAGAAAATGAGGGGGAAAATTAACTTAAATGATTATAGCAAATGGCTGCAATATAACAGAGTGAAATATTTAAGGGGGTCTGAATACTTTCCGTACCCACTGTATGCCTCTGTAGATTCTCAATCATCCAGGTCATCGTAACCTGCAAAGGATGAATCAAGGCAACTGCACTGTTCTTGTTTGTTGAAGATGTTTCACCTTTCATCCAAAAAGACAATAAAATGTCTCATGATAGAAAAAAATAAGAATTTTGATGATAATTGCTTACAGTTAAATTTGAATATTACATTCAAAATGATTAATACAGAAATTAGGTTGCAATTCAAAATGTCTTTTCCCATGTCCTTAATTAAGCTATAATAATGTATTCACTTTTTAATTGAACTCCTAAAATAAATGAACTTTTCCACAACACTTCTTTTCCGTTCGGCTTGTCCCTTTAGAAGTCGCCACAGCGCGTCATCCTTTTCCATGTAAGCCTATCTCCTGCATCCTCCTCTCGAACACCAACTGCCCTCATGTCTTCCCTCGCGACATCCATCAACCTTCTCTTTGGTCTTCCTCTAGCTCTCTTGCCTGGCAGCTCCATCCTCATCATCATCCTTCTACCAATATACTGACTCTCTCCTCTGGATGTGTCCAAACCATCGAAGTCTGCTCTCTGACTTTGTCTCCAAAACATCGAACCTTGGCTGTCCCTCTGACGAGCTCATTTCTAATTTTATCCAACCTGGTCACTCCGAGAGCGAACCTCAACATCTTCGTTTCCGCCACCTTCCGCTGTGCTTTGTGTTGTCTCTTCAGTGCCACTGTCTCTAATCCGTACATCATGGCTGGCCTCACCACTGTTTTATAAACTTTGCCCTTCATCCTAGCAGAGACTCTTATGTCACATAACACACCTGACACCTTCCTCCACCCGTTCCAACCTGCTTGGACCCGTTTCTTCACTTCCTGACCACACTCACCATTGCTCTGGACGGTTGACCCCAAGTATTTAAAGTCCTCCACCCTTGCTATCTCTTCTCCCTGTAGCCTCACTCTTCCCCACCACCCCTCTCATTCATGCACATATATTCTGTCTTACTTGGGTGAATCTTCATTCCTCTGCTTTCCAGTGCATGCCTCCATCTTTCTAACTGTTCCTCCACCTGCTCCCTGCTTTCACTGCAGATCACAATGTCATCTGCAAACATCATGGTCCACGGGCATTCCAGTCTAACCTCATCTGTCAGCCTATCCATCACCACTGCAAACAGGCAGTGGCTCAGGGCTGATCCATGATGCAGTCCCACCTCCACCTTAAATTCATCTGTCACACCTACAGCACACCTCACCACTGTTCTGCTGCCCTCATTCATGTCCTGTACTATTCTAACATACTTCTTTGCCACTCCAGACTTCCGCATGCAGTACCAAAGTTCCTCTCTGGGTACTCTGTCATAGGCTTTCTCTAGATCCACAAAGACACAATGTAGCTCCTTCTGACCTTCTCTGTACTTTTCTATCAACATCCTCAAGGCAAATAATGCATCTGTGGTACTCTTTCTAGGCATGAAACCATACTGTTGCTCGCAAATACTCACTTCTGTCTTGTGTCTAGCCTCCGCTACTCTTTCCCATAACTTCATTGTGTGGCTCATCAACTTTATTGCTCTATAGTTCCCACAGCTCTGCACATCACCCAAATATGGGCACCAGCACACTTTTCCTCCATTTCTGAGGCATATTCTCACGCGCTAGAATTCTATTGAACAAGCTGGTCAAAAACTCCACAGCCACTTCTCCTAGATGCTTCCATACCGCCACAGGAATGTCATCAGGACCAACTGCCTTTCCATTTTTCATCTTCTTTAATGCCTTTATAATTTACTAATCATTGCCACTTCCTGGTCCACCACACTTGCCTCCTCTACTCTCCCTTCTCTCTAATTTTCCTCATTCATCAACTCCTCAAAGTATTCTTTCCATCTACCTAGCACACTACTGGCACCAGTCAACATATTTCCATCTCTATCCTTAATCACCCTAACCTGCTGCACATCCTTCCCATCTCTATCCCTCTGTCTGGCCAACCTGTATAGATCCTTTTCTCCTTCTTTAGTGTCCAACCTGGCATACATGTCATCATATGTCTCTTGTTTTGCCTTTACCACCTCCACCTTTGCCCTATGTCGCATCTCAATGTATTCCTTCCGCCTCCTCTGTCCTCTCAGTGTCCCACTTCTTAGCTAACCTTTTTCCTTGTATGATTTCCTTTACTGTGAGCTTCCACCACCAAGTCTCCTTCTCTCCTTTCCTGCCAGAAGATACAACAAGTACTCTCCTGCCTGCCTCTCTGATCATCTTGGCTGCAGTGGTCCAGTCTTCTGGAAGCTCCTCCTGTCCACCAAGAGCCTGTCTTACCTCTTCCCGAAAAGCTGCACAACACCCGTCCTGTCTCAGCTTCCACCACATGGTTCTTTGCTCTGCGTTTGTCTTCCTAATCTTCCTCCCCACCACAAGAGTCATCTTAAACACCACCATCCTATGCTGTCTAGCCACACTCTCCCCTACCACTACCTTACAGTAGGTAACCTCCTTCAGATTACATTGTCTGCACAAGATGTAATCCACATGCGTGCTTGTACCTCACCCTTGGTTCCTGCCTCTTCTGGAAAAAAGTGTTCACTCCAGCCATTTGCATCCTTTTTGCAAAGTCTACCACCATCTGTCCCTCCAAGTTCCTTTCCTGGATGCCGTACTTACCCATCACTTCTTCATCACCCCTATTTCCTTCACCAACATGTCCATTACAATCTGCACCAATCACGACTCTCTCTCTGTCTGGGATGCTCAGAACTACTTCGTCTAGCTCCTTCCAGAATTTCTCTTTCACCTCCAGGTCACATCCTACCTGTGGGGCATAGCCACTAATCACATCATACATAACACCCTCAATTTCAAGTTTCAGCCTCATCACTCGATCTGATACTCTTTTCACTTCCAAGACATTCTTAGCCAACTCTTCTTTTAAAATAACCCTGACTCCATTTCTCTTCCCATCTACACCATGGTAAAATAATTTAAACCCTGCCCCTAAACTTCTAGCCTTACTGCCTTTCCACCTGGTCTCCTGGACACACAATATATCTCCCTTTCTCCTAATCATCATGTCAACCAACTCCCGAGATTTTCCTGTCATAGTCCCAACATTCAAAGTCTCCACATTCAGTTTTAGGCTCTGTGCTTTCCTCTTCTCTTTCTCCCAAAGAACCTGCTTTCCACCTCTTCTTCTTCGACTTTGATCCACAGGAGCTGAATTTCCACCGGCGCCCTGCAGGTTGACGGCGCCGGTGGCGGACGTTGTTAACCCGGGTCATGACCGATCCGGTATGGAATTCTTTGGATGAACGCTCATATATGTTTGGCAAAGTTTTAAGCCGGATGCCCTTCCTGACGCAACCCTCTGCATTTATCGGGCTTGGGACAGGCCTACAGTTTGCGCTGGCTTGTGCACTTTTCCACAACACATTTTTAAAAATCGACATGTATGTATGTATGTACATCAGGGGTGGGAAAACATTTGTGCCCAAGAGCGACATTTGATTTTTAAAACCATCATATGGGCCAAGTCATTTGAGAAATTAATTTTAAAAAGTTAAAATATGTATTTAAACTCTTTTTTTTAATAACAGAATAATACATTCTAATTTTCTAATTTCATTGTTACAATTAATTTAATTATTTAATAAAATAATTTAAAAAAATTGTACAATTTTTCCTAACATTTTGTTATTTACAATAAATACTATTAGTGGTGAGGACATCCGCTTCACAGTTCAAAGGTCTTAGGTTCAAATCCAGGCTCCGGCCTTCCTGTGTGGAGTTTGCATGTTCTCCCCATGCCTGCCTGGGTTTTCTCAAGGTACTCAGGTTTCCTCCCACGTTCTAAAACATGCATGGTTTGTTAATTGAAAACTCTAAATTGTCTGTAGGTGTGGATATGAGTGTAGATTATTGTTTGTCAATATGTGGCCCGCAATTGGCTGGCGACCAGTTTAGGATGTACCCTGCCTCTGACCCAGGGTCAGCTAGGACAGGCTCCAGCACACCCACGACAGATTTGCGCTAGTCAGAAAAATAGAGCCCATAGGAGAAAAAGGAGATAGCAAGTAGCGTTCTAACACTCCGCTCTTGACCCGAATGTCCATCCAGGCAGATATGATATTGATAAGGTGACGCCCAAGGGGACAGTTACACCTTTTTCACAACACCTAGGTACTGGCATACGTTTATATAAAGTGAAAGAATTTTTAATTTTCCTTATACATTATATGTATAATGCACGCTATTGACTAATTTCTAGGGGGAAACGTGTATTGTACATGAGAAATTAAATGTCAGGTGGACCGGATTAAAAAAGGGAATGGGTTACATGTGGCCCCCGGGCCATACTTTGCTCACCCCTGATGTACACTACTGTATGTAGGTGTAACAATAATATTAATTATAATTCAGTATTAAAAGCATTGGTGATAAGTGGCCAGCTTTGGCTGTTTTGCAAAGGAAAAGCGAGTGATACATTACCTATCTGTTACATGTATAGGGTTCTGCAGAGTGACTGCTGGAAGTATATTATTCTGCAGGAGTCTCTTAAACAACAAGGTCTCCTGTACCCGAAAGGGGTTTAACAACATTAGACTCTGACCACATAAAATGACCCAGACACTCTGAGAGGCCAGAGGGTTTATAAGACGGAGGCCCTGCGGTGCCGCAGTGTTCCGGGCTGACGAGAGGCGCTGGAGCCGTGTGCGAAGGCTCGACACGCAACAGGGGAGGGGCTGCGAGGGCTTAGGCGTCAGGCTCCTGGTCTTCTTCTGGGGCTGTGCAGAGAAGAGCTCATCCAGCAGCTGCTGGTTGGAGAGCGGTGGGGCCTTGCGCTTCTGGCCTAGCGCAGAGCTCACGCGCCGCTCTTTCGAGCAACCTCCGCAGTTTGCCAGTTTGGCAGCGCAAGTGAGGTCATGATGTTCTCGGTGTTTTTTGGCCTTCTCCTCATACCTGTAAAGTTCAGACAGGTCCATGACAAACATATACTACTCACAAAAAGCTATGGATAGTCAGTTTTCAGATGAAATTTAAGGTCCAACCTAAAATGCACTGTAACCTGACTTAATTTGACCTTCTCTAAACCTTTGAATACACTTGTACAATGTACAAGGAGCTGAATGGCTAAATTCACAACAGGTGTTTTGTCCATGAAAGGACCAATACATTTTCTCCTGGTCCAATTAGAATTGGTATTTATTTCCCAGTCCTTTTCGTCATGTTGTCATCATGAGACCAATGCCTTCCCATCAAACAAGTGGCCACTGTGAGGTTCGAGTTTCATTGAGTTTGACCAGCAGGTTGCAACAGAGAGACTGGAAGAGTCACATAAAGGCATAGGAGCGGACGTTCTTCGATCAAACACTCGTTTTGAATTTTGCCGTTCAGCTGCTTTTCTCTCTGTGATGGCAACCACAGAAAGTTACTAAGGATGCAAGAGAAGAAATAAGAACTATCCCAAATTTCTCCAATGAGTACATTTTCAGAAAAATAAGGTTATTGGGTGAATGTTAGAAAATAACACAAATAAAATAATTCGGATTTACAAGGATTTTTACACTTGAATGCTTGATAAGCTTTTATCCCATAGGGTAATTTGTAAAAAGAATGTTCAAATTTGGAGATTTATTTTGACCCTCTTTAGTCAGGTCAGTCAACTTAATATACAATGAAGTGTATGTAATAACTGCAGCATAAGAACTTTTATACTAAAATGTATTCAAGTTTTCTCAAGTTTTAAACATACTGGGTCACTTTGACACGCAACATAACAGGAATTTTAAGAATGTTAAAATACTTCTCGAACATGGCTTGAACTGTTAATGAATGAGAAGTTCAATGGCAAAGCAGGTTACTGTGTCGTTGATATACACCACCAAAATATCAGCTATCCAAAATAACATACTGTATACTGTAATTCACTATGGTAAATGACAGCGATTAGAACACATTTTAAGATCAGCTCGTTTCCTGATTTTTTTTTCTACCCCCCCATAAATGACTCCATCCCTGTCTTACCTTCATTAATGTAAATCCTTTGACTCGCAGGGGGGGCGGGTCAAACGCTAACACTCATTACCTCCATCTGTTCGCTGCCAAATCTGTTCTTGACTAGCCAACTTTGTGTCACTTTCCTAAGTGCTCATGAAGTAAGCGTGAATGTGATTTTCAATGAACAAAAACAGCAGTGAGAACCGGGAAACAGCATAATTTTCATGCTGCAAACAAACTACTGACTTTTTTTAGCGTTTATTCTGTTCAAGCGGGAGCCTATCCCAGCTGACTGTGGGGCAAAAGGCAGATTACGCCCAGAATTGGTGGTATTGGTGCTATACTATCAGCGCTAGCAAATGCTCATTGAAACAAAGCGTGCTGTTCTAGTCACTAATGTACTTTATCTAGTATCATAAATAAGTACAATTATGACAAGACTGGTTTAAGTGGCATGTATATGATTTATATATTTTTTTATACTAAACTGGCACAATTGGGATATGTTCATGCACATGTAGTTAAGACTCTCTGCAACTTACTGACAACCCAGGCTTAGCTAAAATCCTGCCCGAAATACAAAGGCTGTCCCTAAATCGAGACATATCACTTCAACATTATTCCTTGAAACCAATTCCTATATAGAGAGGGGTTTGGCATTTTCTTACACCATCTTAGGGTGTTTAAGAAAGTGCACAAAAAACGTGATCAGATGAGTTTTTCAGCTACAGGTTCCACAAAAAAAAAAAAAAAAGGCAAATAGGTGAATCTGTGAATACTGAGCCACAAATATGTGGGGGATTACCGTATCAAGAAACAAAAAACATCTTAGAAAGATAATAGACGGACTACTTACTTGTTACGGTCTTCCTCCATTAGATTTTTCCACCTGTCATTAACAGCGATGCTGATCTCCTGTAGGCTGGCGGTAGGTTTCTCCCTGAGAACCTCGACGCGGGCTTCCTTTTCGAAAAGGGCGACCGGTGACGGTGGCACTCTCATCGCCCGGTTGCTGATCAGGTCAAAGGCGGTCAGAGCGGTACGCTTTTCTGTGATGACATTGATAGTCTTTTTGTTTTCGTCGATCTCATCGACAGCGGAGTGACTGGGTGCGGAGACTTGATGAATTTTGACGGGCTGCAGGGGCTCTAGTGATACCGGGTCCTTCAGAGCCGTGCCCTTGCTCCAGTCTTCAGCTGATATATGGGGTCTGTTTGAGTTTCTGTCGTCCTCGAGTTCACTTGGCAAGTGTACAGTTTCATCACCACCGAGAGAAAAGTTAGACTCTTGCCCACCAGGCATCTGGTTGACAATCCAGTCCTCCGCCACCGAGGACGAAGCGCTGCTGTTCGAGGTCGGTCTGCTTGGTGGGGGATTGTCGCTCATTATGCCATTGGATAGTTCAAGAAAATCTTTCAGGGTGTGAAATCCTGCAGCATCCTTTATTGCACTGATCTCGTCATCTGGTTGCACGGTGCCAGTCTTTGAGGATGGTGAAAACAAGGTTTCAGGGCCGAGCTGTTTTGTTGGAGAATCGCGATTGGGCCAATACCCATACAGAGAGACCAGCAGAGCTTCTAACGCAGTAAACAAGGCCTCCTAAAAGAAAACATAGAACTGATAGGGATTAAGACATTGTCATCTGTCTGTGATCAAGCCTCTGAGAATACCTTGTTGTGGAGAAGAACCTGGCTCTTGTCAGGTGTCAGGTTGACATCCACCGAAGACGGTGAAACGGTAATTTTAAGCATTAGGATGGGGTAGCGGTTTTGCGTGGACTCATCTCCATACTGCGCAGTATAGTGTTGACGAAGTAACTGACGACGGATAATAAATTGAGAAAGACAAAAAAAAAAAAACTATTAAAAGCAAAAATACTTTGAGCATAAAAACATACAGTGGGAAAAGACGGATTCAAAAGCATACCTTAATGATGTCTTTAAGGTGGACGGGCCGATTGTTGACAAATATGAATGTTTTGTCTGGAACAGAAGTACTGGTTGAAGCGGAATCTGCTCCTGGCTTTGGGAAAAACCCCTCTAGAAAAATCTTAGGAAGATGCAAAACATAGAGATGGTATTAACAAGACAAAAAAAACAACAAGGTTGCTACAAAGGACTCAATTTGCTATTATATATATTTTTGAATTTACAACAAATTGGCATCAGAAAAAAACCCTCTAAAAAAAAATCTGTGAAAACACAAAATAAAGATAGCATTACCGATCCAACACAAGTAAAGGTTGATACAAAGGGGTCAATTTTGTAAGGAAAGTTCATTCATGTTAATAATATAAATATTATACCTCCTGTTAAAATCCCTTCTCAGGAAGAGCTATAATGTTACTGGGTCAATTTGTCTGAAATGGAAAAATCCCAGAAAGATTTTGCTTATATCGCTATTATTAACTTAATGCCTGAAATAAAGACTTATCATTGTTGATTTCACGTCAGAATGAAAAACTACACTATATTGCCAGAAGTATTCGCTCACCTGCCTTGACTCACATATGGTTTTAAGTGATTCTAGTGATGGATAATTCTATATCCATATGATTTAATATGATGTTGGTCTACCCTTTGCAGCTATAACAGCTTCAACTCTTGTGTAGAGGCTATCAACAAGTTTTAGGTGTGAGTTCATGGGAATTTTTGCCCATCTTCCAGGAGCATATTTGTGAGGTCACACACTGATGTTGGCCGAGAAGGCACTGTCAAATTTAAATCAACCCAAAGGTGTTCTATCGGGTTGAGGGCAGGTCTCGGTGCAAGCCAGTCAAGTTCATCCATACCAAATTCTCTCATCCATGTCTTTATGGACCTGGCTTTGTGCACTGGTGCACAGACACGTTGGGACAGGAAGGGATAGTCCCAAAACTGTTTGACTGTCCAAAATCTCTTGGTATGCTGAAGCATTAAGAGTTCCTTTCAGTGGACCTCAGGGGCTAATATGTTGGACATTTCCGACTTTGTGGGAACAGTTTTGAAATATCCTCTTCCTGTTCCAACATGACTGTGCATCAGTCCACAAATCAAGGTTCATAAACACATGGATGAGAGAGTTTGATGTGGATGAACTTGACTGGCCTGCACAATCCTGACCTCAACCCTATAGAACACTTTTGGATGAATTAGAGTGCAGAGCCAGGCCTTTTCGTCCAACATCCATCAGTGTGGAACCTCACAAATGTGTTTTTGGAAAAATGGTCATACATTCCCATAAACACAGTCCGAAACCTTGTGAAACACCTTCCCAGAAGAGTCTAAGCTGTCAAAACTGCAGAGGGTGGACCAATGTCATATTAAACCCTATTGATTAAGAATGGGATGTCACTTACATTCATATCTGAGACAAGGCAGGTGAGCGAATACTTTTGACAATATAGTGTACTTTGAACTTTTAAAATACATCACATTTGGCCCAAGACATAAACATTGTCACATTGTACCAAAGAAACAAACAGAGCAGGAGGGTTAACCACAGCAAAGGAAAAAGTTGAAAGTGTTACATTATCAGATGAGATGGCACTGTTGACCAAAACCACTGAACGTTGGTGATAACATCTGAATTAGAAGAGGCAAAATATCGCAGGAGGAAAAAACAGCTTATAGTATTCAGTATAGTATTTCACAACACCACAAATGACAAGCCTCCTGACAATAAATGAACACGTCTCGCAAAAACACAGTCAATAAAAACGCAACAGGGATTTTTGCTAGAAAACCTTTTAGATTGTCGAGAAAACGTACACACTGATAGACGCCGGACAATCTTGCCTGCAGCTGTTCTCGAGCTAAAATTGACGACTGGACGTAAAACCGAACAATCCTACTAAAAAATCCATTATGGAAGTAAGCTTGTAAGACATTACGAGCGCTATTAATGTTGTATCGATTCCAGGTGGTGAAGAACCATACTTTTTTGCACCCCTCCACATGGCTTCAGGCTCATTATATGCAATGTTCGCTAAAAAACGTCAATAAACGAACTGCCGTTTCATTTCAGGGCACATGTGTTTCTCCCCATTTCTGCTCATTAGGGTCACTTTATGGGAGCACAAATGGCGACTCCTTGCCCTCGAAGGGCTGAAAGTATAAGTAATCACACCAAAAAACGGGTGTCACGTTTTGTTCCAATTCTTCCCTGAACAAGGCACTGGTGAAAGTGTCAACCTGGCTTCCCTTGATCTTGAGCTTTGGTCTGGGGGACAAATGGGAGAAAAAGCTCTATCGTTGTTGCTACAGGGAGTCGGACTTGTAGGAAAAGATGAAAGGTCGCTCTCGTAACTGGGTGCAGAGGCAAATCAACAACACCCAAGAGAGAAAAATGAGAGAAACAAGATGAAAAGGTGCTGCTCTATATCTGCCAAAGCAGATTAGTTCTGAGATACCAAGCCACATGGCACCGACTGTGACCGAGCAAAAAATTACTGCTCAAACACTACTTCAATTACGCTCAGCACAACAAAGCTTAGCTAACAGAAAGAAAAATCACTCACTCTTCATCAGGAAAGAACTGGAAGGAAGAGAGGAAGGGAAAGGTTGGCCAGCGACCAACTGACCACATTTGCTGGCTTGAGACCAGCTCTTCTTGGCTATTAGCTCATAGTCAAGTATAATGTGGATTCTATTAAAAGGAAACATTCAGCCATCCATTTTCTATAGCGCTTGGCCTCATTAGAGTTGCGGGTAACTGGAGTCTATCCAAGCTGACTTTGGGCAAGAGCTGATTTTGGGTACACAGTAGACTGCTCGCCAGCCAATCCCAGGGCACAAATGCACAAACAACCGCTCACACTCACATTCACACCTATGGTGTCACATTCACAACATTTGTAATTTAAGTGTGTTCAATTAACCAAACAGGTATGTTTTTCACAGCTTTCGTTACCACGACGACTAGGGCTGGAGATAGGGTGTTCCGACCATGCAAGCAGCTAACTTTTTGTCAAACAGAGACTGAAGAGAAAAGCCATTCTCCATGACGACCGTAAAAGCATGGATTCTATTTTGGCTCCTGGAGGCAGCACTTCATCACCAAGCTACCAAATTGCACTTTGTCAATTAGCGTAGGATCCGCGTATGTGACGTATCCAGTGGACGCAGCGCCAAACACAACTTACTGACAACAAATATATATTTATATATTGCTTTTTTAATTGTGGCTCAGTAGAATTATTACAAAAAAATTAAAAAAAAGGAACAAGAATGAAACTGGCTTGGACAAAAATAACCAATTTTTTCCTCTGAACCAATTTTGTTTTTGAGGCAATCAATGCAATTCATCGACTTCTGTCGCAGAAAAACTTATTTACACCGGTCAAGTACATGTTGATGTACAAATTTAGGATTAAAATTAAATTTGCCTCATTTCTTTGCTTTTTTGTTCTGGCCTCCAACTTGAGCCAGGCCCACCTCCACCTGCACCTGATGCCTGCTTCAAGCTGTGCCATGTGAATATCCTTCTCTTTAAGCACTCTCATTCTGGAAAATAATTGACTAAAATCACTGTCTGTTTCACTTGTGTGTGTGTGTGTGTGTGTGTGTGTATGCACAGTAAAAACTACAACAAAACATTTGCAATTTACTGCACTGTGTTTTTAGCTGTTTTGAGTCTTTGTCCTGTTGGAGGAACCATGACCTGCGACTGAGACCAAGCTTTCTGACACCAGACCGCACATTCATTCCAGAAGACCTTGAAAGTCTTTAGATTTAATTGTATCCTGCACAGATTCGAAACACCCTGTGCCGGAGGTGTCAAAGCAGCGCCAGCCACAAAACCAACCCTCCTCCAAGCTTCACAGTCGGTTCAGTGTTCTTTGTGTGCTTCACTTTAGGGTCTGTAAACACAAAATGCTCCAGATTTGTCCCATCCATCCGAAGGACATTCACCCACAATTTGGCAAATTCCATTCTCATCAGGTTCAAGTTATTTCAGTGACCATTGTTGACCAATGCTGTGCGATATATCGTGAAGCTCGATTCGATCTGTATTTTATTAGTGCTCGATATATAAAGTTCATCAATAGTATTTTTTCTAGACTTCTAGCTAATCCGCGAGACTCCCGCGGGAGGTCTTGTCAAGCAGAAACAACATAGTGGAGAATACGCTGGCGACTAGCGAGTCAGATATAGTACCAAGAAATGGCACATAATGTCTACTATTTGGAGACAACCGTAGTCTGCAAAACGTGTGCGAAAGATGTTGCGACAAAGACAAACAACACTACATATCCCTGCAAAATCACCTTAAGATACAGCACAAGGCCAGCTACAGAGTGTGATGCATGTATGATCCCCCCAACCCCTGCTATAAAACGTTGATTCGTTTCCTTACCCACCGATGAGGCACAAGGTTAGTGTTTGTTATACTGTGAGACAACGTTTATGTGAACTTTGGCCCAATTCATTGTGAAGTAAAGTTGCTACGGTGAAGTTTCAGCTCAATGTTAAGCTTTTTTTTCTGTCATCGGCTCGTACGTTGATTTGAAGACTAAAATAAACGCTAAAAACCATCAGTGCAAAAGTGCTACGAACCGTTTACCTAGTTAGCTGTCTCAATGTTGGCATAGACGTATTTTATTGTTTCAATCACCCAATTGACTGAGAGTTGACTTCACTGAAGCTCCGCGCAGTGTAGGCTGAAGCGTCAGACGCTACAAATCGTGAAAGCCTCCTTTGCACAATATAATCTTATTCCAAGTGTTGCACTGAGGCGACTGGTCATTAATTTCAATAAGTTAAGACACACTATTGTTCGCCGCCGTTGGGCACAACCATGTCTCCATGCGCGTTCTTCTTCGTTGGTTTTCACCACTTCTTCTTCGGGATCAGCGGACTAGGCATCGAAACCCTACGCCCAACACTAATTTAGTCTAGGTATGCATCAGTTACAAGGTGTCATTTTGGAGACTTAATAGCCTTAATGAACAGTACAATTTCACAGTTAGGCACAAACCTCGGCTTGCTCTTGGCGATGGTGACATGGGAGTAGGTTGGCAACTACACTGGACCCCAACGTAGCAAGGAGGGCGCTCCTGTGGTCGGCTGCCTTGGCCTTCTGCCAGACAACCACCTGGAACAATGCGACACCCACGCAACATACACACTTAATCTCCATGTTAATGTCGAGACAGTAACCCAACCACAATTCTGCCAAAATATCTGCGGCAAACTCTTGTAATAATAATTATAAAACTCAACCAGCTACAACTTTCATGTTATGTGGTGTATCAAATTATAATATATGTTTTTCGGTGTGAGGCAAAGTGCAATCAATATTTACAAAGAAAATGAATTCCATTTCCTTACACTTTTGGATGATTGAGCATGACCAGGGTCAAAGTGGCACAGAAGACCTTTTTTTTTTTCTTCTTCACAATTTAACAATATAAACTGGTAAATTGGACCCAAAACGTAAACTTTCCAGGCCAAATAGACCCCCTTGTGACAACCTTTATTTGTTTGTGTTGCATTGGTATTATTAACACAGTTTCATTTTCTGACACTTTAGGAAGTTTAATCATGCCCCTAACATTATTGCTGCTCCTGAGAATTAATGTAATACGAGAATTAATTGTTAAAAAAATTTCTGCCCATCTTTTATCCATTGTGTGTCACTATCAGAAACTCAAAAATATTTAAAACATGTATGATAAAAAGAAGGCACGGTGGACGACTGGTTAGAGCGTCAGCCTCACAGTTCTGAGGACCCGGGTTAAATCCCCGGCCCCGCCTGTGTGGAGTTTGCATGTTCTCCCCGTGCCTGCGTGGGTTTTCTCCGGGCACTCCGGTTTCCTCCCACATCCCAAAAACATGCATGAATTGGAGACTCTAAATTGCCCATAGGCATGACTGTGAGTGCGAATGGTTGTTTGTTTGTATGTGCCCTGCGATTGGCTGGCAACCAGTTCAGGGTGTACCCCGCCTCCTGCCCGATGACAGCTGGGATAGGCTCCAGCACGCCCGCGACCCTAGTGAGGAGAAGCGGCTCAGAAAATGGATGGATGGATGGATAATAAAAAGAAGAAAAGGCCAGCTGGAGATTTTGTTCATATTAACACCGGTCAATTTGATCCAACCCGCAACCTTTACTCGTTCGTCTAGGGTTGTTAATAGTAATACTGTACTTTCATTTTCTGATACGTTTGGATAAATAAACATGCCCTGGGTCAAACTGACCCAGTAACAATATTGCTGTTCCTAAGAAACGAAAGTAGCAGGAGAGTTAGCTTAAAAAAAAATTACATTTCCATTTTGTGAAGTGCACCAGTGCCTCCTGAAGCAAAGGAACACCACAACAAGATGCTGCCACCCCCGTATTTCAAAGTTGGAATAGTGTTCTCAGGGTGCAAGCTTCCCTCTTTTTCCTCCAAATGTAACAATGCTAAATGTTTTTAAATTTTTGTTTCATCAGACCGCAGGACATGTCACCAAAAATTTGGGTATTTGCCCCTGTCTCCTTCTTGAGAGGTATGATGGCTGGACATTCCCATGGTGTTTATACTTGTCTTTACACCCAATGATGAACCTAACTTGTGCAAGTTCACAATTCTCTTCTTGATATCTTGACTGATTTCTTCTGACTTTTCAATAAGAAGTCAGTGGGTTTCAGGTGTGCCTAGGTCAAATACTACATCTACAGGAGTGTCTTTAATTAACTGAAACATTGTCAATAATAATAATAATAATCAGAAGCTTCCAAAGAAATGACATCATCATCTGGATTTTCACAAATGATTTAAAGGCATTCAAATCTTACTGTATGTACACTTCTGACTGGATAAAGTAGTGAAAAATTGCCTTAAAAAAATCATTCTCTCATTCTAGCATTTAGCAAATAAAAACAATTTTGGTAATCCTAGAAAAGGAAAAGTTTAGTCTTATTTCATGTCAGACAGAAAAAAAGTGTGTGTCTTTCTATACAGGGTGTCATGGCTCCTGAGAGGTGAGTCTCCCTTTTTGTTACAGCCTTTGAGCAGAGGTCATAATAAATGTATGGAAACATCTGGGTTCAATTGCATGATAAAAAGAAGAAAGAAAAAGGCCAGTAGAAGATTTTATTTTGCATTTTTAAATTGTTAACACGGGTCAATTTGACCCGCAACGCAAACTTTCAGAGCAAAATCAACCTCTTCATAGCAACTTTTAGTCCATGTTGGACTGGTAATATTATTTGTAAGGTTTTTTAAAACTTTCCCCAGGTCAAATTATTGCTGTTATGGAGAAATGAATTTAACATGATTATCACACACATTTCCAGCTAAATAACTATAAAACAAAAAGTTTAAAACAATACCTCTGCCATGTACCTAAAGATGCTTACATTTGCGATTTAGCATTTGGCAAAGGAAATAAGCACAAATTAGCCAAAGGTAATAACCACAAGTTTACAACCCAAGCCCAAAATTAACACTACAACTTAATAAAAAGAAAATTAAGCACTGGCTCATCGACATAAAACATACGAAACAAATGAAATATTTTTTTAAATCACTATTAGTTATAGTTCTTTCCAAAGTCATGTGCTCCATGATAGGCATGCATCAGCTATTTGACATACAGTTAGCACATGGAAACGGATCACTCCTGTAAACAGCTCGTAAAGAAGCTGTGAAACACGACACACGGGCCCGAATAGCAGTGCTCGTTGTAAAGGATAGGGGCAAGCGAGAGCTGAATGTACGAAATGGGGGCATTACTCATCGTTAACAACCTTGAAACTGATTTCTAGGAACGTCTTATACAGTAGTGTTGTGCCCTCTCACTGACCCGCATAGCCTACATACACACACACGCACACTTTCTGTGGCCTGAAACAGAAACTGCAGCTGAGTTCAGCAACTTACTCAAGCATCATAATCAGCTAAATCCGAGTTCACAGTCAGTCATATTTGTGTTTGGAGCACCTGACAGCTGTGATTAGCGGCGGTGAGAAAGGGTACAAGAGATGGAAATGTCAAGTTGCTCAATACTTGTACGGCTGGTTGAGCTAATCTTATATAAAGACTTGAGATGGTCTGAAATTATTGTTGTTTTTTTGTTTTAAATGGTGCCAGCAAAAAGTAACACTAGTGTCATGCAAATTAACATATGCTGAAAAAGAAGCTAAAGACAGTTGATTTAACACTTTTTGAATTTTATGGCTGCAACGCATTCCAAAAAAGGTGGGACAGGTGGCAAAAAAGACTGAGAAAGTTGAGGAATGCTCATCAAACACCTGTTTGGAACATCTGACAGGTGAACAGGCTAATTGGTAACAGGTGGGTGCCATGATTGTGTATAAAAGGAGCTTCCCTGAATTGCTCAGTCATTCACAAGCAAAGATGGGGCGAGGTTCACCTCTTTGCGAACAAGTGTGTGAGAAAATAGTCGAACAGTTTAAGGACAATGTTCCTCAACGTTCAATTGCAAGGAATTCAGGAATTTAATCATCACCGGTCCATAATATCATCAAAAGGTTCAGAGAATCAGGAGAAATCACTGCATGTAAGCAGCAAGGCCGAAAATCAGCATTGAATGCCCGTGACCGTCGATCCCTCAGGCGGCACTGCATCAAAAACCGACATCAATGTGTAAAGGATATCACCACATGGGCTCAGGAACACTTCAGAAAACCAATGTCAGTAAATACAGTTCGGCGCTTCATCCGTAAGTGCAACTTGAAACTCTGCTATGCAAAGCAAAAAGCATTTATCAACAACACCCAGAAACGCTACCAGCTTCTCTGGGCCTGAACTCTTCTAAGATGGACTGATGCAAAGTGGAAAAGTGTTCCGTGGTCTGACGAGTCAACATTTCAAATTGTTTTTGGAAATTGTGGACGTCGTGTCTTCCGGGCCAAAGAGGAAAAGAACCATCCGGACTGTTATGCACGCAAAGTTCAAAAGCCAGCATCTGTGATGGTATGGGGTTGTGTTAGTGCCAATGGCATGGGTAACTTACACATCTGTGAAGGCACCATTAATGCTGAAAGGTACATACAGGTTTTGGAGAAACATATGCTGCCATCCAAGCAATGTCTTTTTCATGGATGCCCCTGCTTATTTCAGCAAGACAATGCCAAACCACATTCTGCACATGTTACAACAGTGTGGCTTCGTAGTAACAGTGTGGGTATTAGACTGGCCTGTCTGCAGTCCAGACCTGTCTCCCATTGAAAATGTGTGGTGAAGTGTAAAATACGACAACGGAGACCCCGGACTGTTGAACAGCTGAAGCTGTACATCAAGCAAGAATGAGAAATAATTCCACCTTCAAAGCTTCAACAATTAGTGCCCTCAGTTCCCAAACGTTTATTGAAAGTTGTTAAAAGAAAAGGTGAGGTAAAAGAGTGGTAAACATGACCCTGTCCCAGCTTTTTTGGAACGTGTTGCAGCCGTAAAATTCTAAGTTAATAATTATTTGCTAAAAACAATCCAGTTTATCAGTTTGAACATTAAATATCTTGTCTTTGTAGCGTATTCAATTAAATATAGGTTGAACATGATTTGCAAATCATTGTATTCTGTTTTTATTTATGTTTAACACAACATCCCAACTTCATTGGAATTGGGGTTGTAGTAGTAGTAACAGTAATAGTTGTAGTAGTAGTAATTAAATTCCAATGGTTGAGGCCATTATAAATGACTAATCTAGTTCCTTACATTTCTTGGGAGAGGTTAGACAGTAAAAATCACAATATATACAGTAGACATCCCATTTTTACATTGGTTTCTCAGGAAGAGCAATAACATTATCAGGTCAATATGACCCTGGGGCATGTTTGATTATCCAAAAGTGTCAGAAAAGGGGGAAGAAGAAAAAATCCTAGTTAATATTGCTTAGATTTTATGATTAATTTGACTTGCAAATATTTGACATGAACCACTTACATTTTATATGTTGATGTTACACTTCACAACATAATTCATAGCGAGAAACAACATTAAAATCTTTACAACGGGTCAATTTGTCCTGCACCATAAGGGGAGGTTTAAAGCTTCCAAAATGAATTATTTAGTTTTTTCCTGTTTTATACACATTTATTAAATCTGATTGCTCAATAATATGAGGGTATTAAAGAAATCCAGCGTCAAGAGACGTTTTCTCTTATATTGGTCAAGAATATGGAAAAAACTAACTATCGTGCAATATTTGGCTACATGCTATAACCTGCTAATATTCAGACTCTCAGTGTATACAATCAAAACCCTACCGTGTGTCAAACCTGAAGGCGACTGGTGACACCTTGTGGCTGTACTCAGTTGCAACACGTGTCACTGGTGTTTCGCATGCCCTCGCTCTGTTCTTTGTTACACCTACAATGTCCATTGTTGTTGGGTTTTTTTCATTTGAATATTGTAAAATCTTATTGCTAGACTTTTAAACTTCAGAACAGCAGGGTTAACCTAAATATTGACTCCAGATGTGGTCAGCTAACTCCAACGTATTTATGTTTTTTCTATAAGCCAATAGAGTTCTCTGTATATTCTGGGAATGCCCATTATTGTGCACTGTCCTATCAGAACAAAGCAATAAATTAAAAAAAATTAATGAAATACCGTAAATAAAGAAAAAGACATACAGCTTTACAGGGTTGCGCTTCAACTGCTTTAAAAGGTATAAAGGAGGATAACTTACCTTATTATGAGTCAGTGTGAGTCTCAAATCGGGTTTTATGATGGCGTAGGCCACCAGCAGGTCCTGGATTTTCTTCATCTCGTCCTTGCACCTCTTAGCCGATGAGTAATATTGTCGCCTCACGGGAAGATTCTTGAAAAGTTTCAGTACACTAACTGTTGTACCTGCAAGACAAGACAACTGTTATTTTTTTCCATTACATAGTGTACAAAATTGACTATTAAATGGCTTTCATACAAATAGTTGAATCTCTAATTTAGTTATTCGTCTTGGGAACTGTTTTAAATTGTGAGAAAAATGCATAATACTGTAGGCCTCCTTTATAGTTTAGCTGGTTTAGGTGTTGCCTCAGATAAAGCTGTTGGTGGACGTAAATATGCATTATTGTGCTAAAGAAAGTAGCTATGAGAGGTGTTACCCATTAACAATTCACTTTTAAAAAAATTTGGTTGTGGTGATAAAAATCCAGTTCTTTCATTTTGCTGCTTATGACAAAAGTTAATGAGGCCTTGCCTTGGCCAAGGTGAGTTGGCTTCTGAGATACGATGCGCCCTTGGGGGTTAAGCGTGTACTGGGTGCTGATGTCTTCATCCTCCGTCTTGGTGGTGATGGAAACCTGGAGAGGAACAGTAAAAATGAGACTGGTTGCCAGCCTAATGCCAGGAGTCATATAAGTAAACAACCATTCACACTCATATTCACACCTATGAGCAATTTTGGGTCTTCAATAAACCTAACATGCATGTTTTGGGAATGTGAGTGGAAGTCGATGTACCTTGAGAAACCCCATGCAAACACAGAGGGAACCTCAGAACCGTGAGGCAGACATGCTAACTACATCATCACATTGGTGCCTTAACACAGTCAACAATGTCTAAATTAGAACGCCGTGACTTGCTGATGACTGAGAGTTGCCCTGACCTCCGCCACTCCGCAAATGGAGCCGAGCGCCTCTCCCCTGAAGCCGTACGTCTGGAGGCGCTCCAGGTCCTCGTGGCTGTGGATCTTGGAGGTGAAATGGCGCACGGCCATCACGGGAGCGTCCACAGCTTTGATTCCACGGCCGTTGTCACGTACCTCTATCCGATCCAGGCCGTGGTTCTCCTGCAGTGGCAAATCAAGGGAAGAGTTTGCATATGAATACGGACATCAAAAAAAAATTATTTACATAGTTTTTTTTGTTTTTAGTTTTAGATTATTGCATTTTCACTGTACTGTACTTTAGCCACTCCATTGTAAGACGGCGGCAACGAACTTCACAAAATCCGGCCACCAGCAGTTCATGTGGTTACCTCGCAACTAAAGTAAAGGTATCTATTGTATTTTGTGTTTGCATTTTCCATTTTCGTGCAAAAAGACTTTTGGCCAAAGCAAAATGTCTTTTTTTCTTACCATGGGTTCTTGAAAGTAAGTGCTAGAAGAAGCTGATAATTACTATAGAATTCTAGCATGAATCCATACATGAATTTTAGAAAATGTAATTAAAAAAAGGCAACAAAAACAACTACAGTAGATTAAGAGCAACAAAAGTGAAGAATGTTTGATCATTTACATTATTTTGAATTAAAGTGCAAAACAATGTTGCAAAAACTGTTTCATTCTTTATATTCCACTTTATTACATAGAGTGCTACATTCTTATTTAAAAAAAAATAAATTCATATGCTTTTTGGAGGGCTGGAACAGATTAATGGCATTTCCATTCATTTCAATTTCTTGCTGAAATTAGGTGGCGGCACGGTGGACGACTGGTTAGAGCGTCAGCCTCACAGTTCTGAGGAGCGGGGTTCAATCCCCGGTCCCGCCTGTGTGGAGTTTGCATGTTCGGCCCGTGCCTCTGTGGGTTTTCTCCGGGCACTCTGGTTTCCTCCAACATCCCAAAAACATGCATTAATTGGAGACTCTAAATTGCCCATAGGTGTGACTGTGAGTGCGAATGGTTGTTTGTTTGTATGTGCCCTGCGATTGGGTGGCAACCAGTTCTGGGTGTACCCCGCCTCCTGCCTGATGATAGCTGGGATAGGCTCCAGCACGCCCGCGACCCTAGTGAGGCGGAAGCGTCTGAGAAAATGGATGGATGGATGCTGAAATTAGCCCGTGAACAAATATAGTGCAGCTCAGCCTCCGGCTGATGGGCATCCTGGCTAGCAATATGCTTTTGGCTGTAGGTCAAACTCAATTGAAATGGCTATTTTTGAAAAACAAAAAATAAAAACAACAACAACAAACACTTAATTGTTCTTAGGTTCTAACTTTGCAACAAGGAGAGAATGCAGGTCCCAGGGTGACAACAGTTGAGAATCACTGCTCTAACCCAATGCCCTACCCTACGATGAAAAGTGCCGTCCGGCCGTGGCTTGAAAGTGGCAGCTCTTCACGCAGCCTAGCTGTCAAGTCATGGGCAGAGAAACTTGGAGAGAAGGGCGGTTATTACGCCAATTGGACAAATTATGACATCACAATTTGACAGGCTCTCGCTCACAAACACATTTTGGGGAAACAGGCAGCTTACTAAAGATTTACTTGTTTTTGTAATTTCACACTTGAATGGAGGTCCAATCGACCCTAAGGTTGTTAGGAGCGAAAACGAAGTCAACTGAACTGTACCAGTTTGACGTCAATGGTTGAAGCCCCAGCATCCAGTGAGTTCTCAAGCAGTTCTTTAACTACATTCGTCACCGAAGTGATGACCTGTGAGCTGGACAACAGCCGCACAGTGTCTGCGGGCAGCTGCTTCATGGAGAACCTAAAAAAAAAATTAAAAAAAAAGAGACTAAGAAAATGCTATTTGTGACTGGGTTACGGTCGCTAAAAGATGGCGTCAGTAGCGAGTCTGTTTGAAACCGATTAACGAATACTTAACACGGAGATTTACACGTTCATGGCAAAGCTGAATGTTGTAGATTAGCTCAAATGCATTTATTTATTTATAATGGTACTGCGTGCAAATTGCTGTCTCGTCTGCGACTGTTCCATAAACAAATACGGAAACAGTCCTATCCTATTCCCGCCCGGTTTTACTAAACGCTGATTGGTTGCCAGTGAAAAGTAGGTGTGGTATATGTAGCCTCATTTGCCCAGATTTTAAACTGCCAGGCACGTCGTCGTTATAAATTGATACTGTCTCGGCCTAAATACTGAATACAACTCAGAATACAAGTGCCATTTTTCATTTTTTGGTGGGGGAGGTTTAAAAACACTGTAGTGTAATTATAAATCCAATGAAAAAATACACCATTGATCTAACCTTGTAACCTTGCAAAAAAACTGAGTTAAGTTTACAAAAAGGGTTTACTTTATTACGTCAGGTACTCTGAATTTATCTACTTCCGCTTTGTGTGTCTACCTTAAGTGAAGCGCATCAACAACAAGGTTGTTTTCTATTTCTCTTCGTTGTAGATCGTTTCTCCAGGCACCTTCACTGTTCGCTGCTATAACCTGTAAGTCTCCGGGCCCTTTATGTCTCTAATTTTCATCTAATCGAATCAAAAATAGATCATTTTCACCCATATTTTGTGCCATCTGCTACATGACTACAACAGAATTGTGCATTGCTAGAAGTGAAACAGACTTACGTTTCCAAAATCTGTAACAATATAATAATAATAAATATAATAATATAATGAAGCTATGTTTCAGTTGTTTTTCCAGTTGTGTAAGTTATAAGTGACTTGGTGCACGCACAATCAGACGCACTGATCTTATCTAACATCTGTTGCCCCGAGGACTTGTCTGTGGCTAAGAATGTGTGTTTTCGTGCATAAATTGTTTTTACGCCTTCATTTTTATGAAAAAAGACAATGAATTTTATAAAACAATACTCAACATGTTGTTCAAGTTGTTAGCAGTCTGCCTCACAGTCGAGAGGTCCTGGGTTCGAATCTGGAGTTGATTAGGTTAATCAAACCATATGTGTGAATGTAAGTTTCCCTTTGAATGGCAGGGTTTTAAAAAATTGAATATAAATAAATTCAGGATTTTTTTTTCTTGCAGGTCAATTTGATCCTCACTTCATCAGGAGGGTTAATGCATTTAAAAAAGTGTTATGGATTACTTGATTCATTTCCTTTAACCCACCTGTTATGTGTTGTTTTTGTGGTACATATATGTTTGTGGGTCAGTGTGACCCACCACAAACTTGTAAAATAAAAAATAAATAAAATGTGGATTTAAAAAGTGTATATATACTTAAAAGAGTAAAGTAACAAAAAATAAAGCCAACAAAAGTTTTATCTGTTTTTAAATATATTTTTTAACTTTAAATTGGGTTTATTCGACCCACAATGGAACAGTAGGGTCAACCCCCGATGTAACCCTTTTGTTACATTGTGGGTCAAATTGAAGCTTGAAATCTAGAAAATGTACTGCAAAACATATTATGCCAGCCTTATTTTTTTATTTTCTTCTTTTAATTATTTATGTAGTTTTTATTATTGTATTTATTTTTATTACTAAACATGTGGCCCGTCACATGGACCATTAACATTTTTGGTGTGAAAAATCAAATCAAATAAATAAACAATGGTTCACATTATCAACGTACAAGGAGAAGCTCACTCTTCTACTTTGCAGTGTTGTAAACAGTGCAAGCATTCATCCAGGCTGGAAGCTGAAAGCGGGCCAGGGAACAAAGTTCAACAAGATTGGCTGATGTATTTTCTTGTATCTAAAACGCATACGTTGGAATCCTTGTTTTTTTTTATGGCAGTTGAATTTCCTTTTGGGGGGCGGGGGGTCTCTACATGCCAGAAAACTCACCTATTTTTGCAAGTGTGTTGATCTTCTATCTAAATTTATGTATTTAGGGATTCTGAACGTGACTTCCCTAAAACTCACTCAGTATCACTTATTGGAAAAAAAATAATAAAAAATCAGTCTCAGTTACACTGATCCACATAAAATTGAGTGGGCACATCTAACAGAACAGGATGCACGAAGAAGTCTCAAGACCGAGGAACGAGCTAAAATTGCCAAGCTTTATATCCTGACCCATCTAATGTGGACAAAGCGAGGCGTCAAAGTTTGATCATTTTTGGGATTTGCTATGAAAAAAAAAAGGGTGCAAGGGCCTCTTCATCCCCGCTTGTCATGTCATGATTTTTTTTTCTTTTTATCTGCCAGACCAGCATGAATGTGGGTGTGGCACACAGTGAGGTGAACCCAAACACCCGAGTCATGAACAGTCGAGGCATCTGGCTGACCTACGCACTTGGTGTGGGAATCCTTCACATTGTGCTCCTGAGCATACCGTTCTTCAGCGTGCCAGTGGTGTGGACGCTCACCAACGTCATACACAATTTGGTAAGTAGAACGTTTTTTTTTTGTTTAGGGGTCTAAATATGGAAGTTCAAGATATTCGGAAAGTCACTGTGCACTTATATTCCAGGAGGTATATAATATATTCTACATTGAAGAATACAGTATCTATTAATAAAAATATGAGTACCCAGTCACTTTTCGAATACAGTGAAACCTCGATTTAACGGACTAATGGGGGAGCGGTCATCCGTTAAATCAGATTGTCTGTTAAATTGAAGCACTTTTTTTTTGTGGCCTAAAAACACCAGTACAGTACAAAATTATTGTTTTGTACTTTTTTCGTGGGCAAAAACCACCCATTACAGTACAAAATCATTGTAAATAAATATTTAAAAATCTTTAAAGGTCAGAGGACAAAGATGTCAAAAAATTTCTTGAAAAAAACCACATCTTCCATTTCGAAGTGATTATATAGCAGATGTACAGCAGTTAAATCAATAAATATGATTCCGAATGCGCCTTCTGCTTTTTGCCTTCCAGTCTTCGGCTCTATCCGGCGCTGTGATGTCACACTAGCCAAACAGCCTGTTCATGCAGTGTTGTGTGCTATTGTTCCATGCTGTTGTTCCCATCCTCATATATTTGTTGTCGTATGGTTTAGCGATTTCATGATGGTTGATTGTGTGGCATTTGGTTGTATAAATCGTTCAAGTAGTGGCAAGAGTTTCTTTGGCCTTCCAAGTGAAAAAGCAATACGTGACCATTGGATAGGGAAAGTCAATCGACGGGAAGATATGTGGTCAGCAACGGGTGCCTAGCAAGCATTCCAAACTCTGTGCTGATCACTTCGAACCGACGTGTTTTGAGAAAGACTTAGCAGAAAGCATTGGATACAGAGGTGTAGTTAGGTAGAGGCGGAAACCAGCTGCGGTGCCAACTATTTTTCTTACGGCCATCGGGACCTCAACCACCAGCAAGAGAACCAAATCTTGCAGCTGCCACGGTGCAGCGGCGAATCGACGCAGACAAGAAGTGAGGATTTCCTTGTATATACCGATGACTCTTACGGTTATTATGCACTGGGCAGTAGGAAAAAAAAGACTCACGCAGTACTTTTCAGTACTGTCGTCTGTACTTTTGCCTATATGACAAGCCAACAGACACGGCAAAGACTTTCTGTGCGGCGTGTTATAAAGCTACTCGAGCAAGGGACACACAATATATAGGAATACTGCATACTATGTAAAAGCTTGTGCCATGTCACTGAAATAATATATATAGTCGTGCTAAAAAATATTTGCACCTCTGGGGTGCCAATATTTCTAGCCATGACTGTATAAAAACACATGCTTTTGACATACCGTCACATCGACCCAGTGGCCACTTCTGTTGTACAGCTGCTACTTGGCTGCACGTCGTCGTCATCACTGTCAGGTTCCGACCTCCTGATCGGCTCAAACATGTACGGTTTGACTATGCAAAGTTCAGTTAGGTGCTTCTGTACGTCGAAATCCTCCGTCTCCTCATATTTCAACACGTTGCTCGCCATTGTGTATAGAGTGTAGCGCGCTGTGTTTTGTCAATTGTGACGTCACTACCGGTAGCCCTTGCGGTGGTTAGAGTAACCACACCCCGGTGTCTAGAGCTTTGAGTATGTTTGGGGAGTGCTCAATACATGTAACAAAAACCTAATTGTTAGCTAAACTATAGTTGACAACTTGCTGGAAGTGACGTGCATGTATTACATAACATATAAACAATGCAAATATGAATTTTAACTGACCCCATAACTTCTTTGTCCTCTGACCTTTAAAATCTTTGAAAATTTTAGAGATTATCCAAATTTACCTCACTGGTGCATGAAAGGGGTGATTTTGAGCTCCAAGTGGACACTATTTTCTGTCTTACATCCGAAATCCGTTAAATCGAGGTTCCACTGTACCTGCTATATCTGTGCCATCTGAGTTTGAATTTGGATTTGTAAGCAAATTTGTTTAGCATCAAAATCGAAACTTTATTTTCTATAAATTATCAAAATAATCATTTTTTTACTTTAGGCGGCACGGTGGAAAACTGGCGAGCACATCTGGCTCACAGTTCTGAGGACCGGGGTTAAAATCCCGGCCTTGCCTGTGTGCAATTTGCATGTTCTCCCCGTGCCTGCGTGGGTTTTCTCCAGGTACTCGGGTTTCCTCCCACATCTCAAAAACATGCGTGGTAGGTGATTGAAGACTCTAAATTGCCCGCAGGTGTAATAACTTTATTGGCGGTCAGGTATGTACAGTACTACGTCAAAAGACATGCCACAAGGCTAAAAATAAACTAGCTTTTGGATTCAAATATACTGTACACTATGGCAACGCGGAGTAAATGTCTTATTTAAATGGGGAAAATGTATTTGATATACAAGTAAATTGAGTTATGAGCTTGCCCACGGAACAAATTAAACCCAACTCGATGTCCCACTGTATAAGCAATTGAGCCATTTTGATTCGTCTATCGGTGTAACAAAGTGAGACCATGCAAGCTTCAATGCTGCACGCACGAACGATGTGCAGGTATTCTGCTGTCGTCAGTAGTCTGACATTGCTTTGTTTAAGATATTTGCTCTATTCTAGGAAGCCTGTCCTTGATAGTGATAAGATCCTGTAGACTAAACAGGCTCCACAGACATCCACCCATCTGTTTTCTGTAGCGCTTTGAGCTCTAGCAGTAGCATTTGAGCTCGGGGCCTATCCTAGCTGACTTTGGGCAAGAGAAGTGGTGTACACCCTGGACTGGTCCCCAGGCAATCACAAGGCACATATCGACAAACTATACAACCATTCACACTGATGGACAATTTATAGTCATAAGATGAGTTTTGGCGAGAGAAGCGGTGTGTATACTAGTGACTTGAGACACAAGTGACCCGACTTGCAGGTTTTCGAGATACGAGCTGCCATTCGGCCAGTTCTTTTTATTTGACTTACGAGCACAAATGTGAGGTAGGAGCACTGTATGGTGGCAGGGAACTCAACTCAATTCACTTCACAACAAGCAGCAGTTCAGCAGATGGTTAAGAATTCTTCAAAAAAGAGCCTTTAAGCTGTTTCAAGTGATGTTTGATACCACTTTTTTCAGACTGATTCTTGTAGGATTATTTGGATAAACTATATTTTTGCTTGGTTTAAGATCAATTTTGAATACAAAAGATAAAATAAAACCTTTCACTTAATAATGTACGACTAATTGGTTTTAATATATTCAACAGTTTTTTTATTTCTTAAATTCACATTGTGAATAAAAGATAAGCCATTTTTTGTTTTATGCATTAACAGCCTTTGTGCATCTTCACTTAAGCAGCTAGCATTGACATATCATTACATTAGGTTCATGGCTGTGCATTTATGAGCTTAGACCAGCTGACTAGGAATAAGACAAATATTCTTTGTTATAATAAAATAATAACAAGAAAAAATAAGCACCTTTCATCTGAATTATGAAAAAAAAAATAATAATAATCTAGATTTTCAATTTGACCCACAACATTAGTCCATTTTGACAGTACTGTGTTGAAGAATACAGATGGTAGAACTACATTTTGTCATAATCATAACGCGAATGGTTCCCCAAAAGTGATGTGGTCTTGTTGTTCCTACCCAGAGTGGCTTTTTATCTTGACAGGGAATGTATGTGTTTATGCATGCGGTGAAAGGGACGCCTTTTGAGACCCCCGATCAAGGAAAGGCCAGACTTCTCACACATTGGGAGCAGCTTGATTATGGCGTTCAGTTCACGTCTTCCAGAAAGTTCTTTACCATTTCCCCCATCATCTTGTAAGTCACAGGAATCCTTTTTCCTTTTCGTACATACATATACAAATAATTCCGTATCCTTTTTTTTGTTTCAGGTATTTCTTGGCGAGTTTCTACACTAAATATGACGCGACGCACTTCATCATAAACACTGCCTCACTTCTAAGTGTGCTCATCCCCAAACTCCCGCAACTGCATGGTGTTAGAATCTTTGGGATTAACAAGTACTAAATACTTCTCTACACTACCTCTGTCCAGTTCTAGTGTATTTTGTAATGTGAAATACAGTACACGGTTCAATTAGTGTCATTGAGATCAGTGAGATAAAATTTTTAAATGATGCAACCTTTTTAAGACTGGATGCCATGTGCATTTCTAGCATGTGTGAATGTTGAACTGTCCTGTCAAATTGAACCGTTTTGAAGTTTAAAAAAAAAAAAAATCCACATTGGAAAAAAAACAAATTATTTTCACTGAAGAAGATAAAGAATATTTATTGGGATTAGGGAGAGGGCGGGTTGTTCATAAAGTTTTCTGCATAATTAAACATGCACTTGTTAAAATTGACCCAGTAATCAACATCGAGAAAAAACGTATTATTTCACATCACTGTGAGTTGAGTGAATAATGAAATATTAAAAAAAAAAAGTTTGCATTTCAGAAACTTTTCAGATGAAACATTCCCCAGGTCAAATTGACTCGGGAACATTATTGCTGTTCTAGAGAAACAAACCTATGAAGAGGCAGTAATGTTGTGGGCCAAATTGAACCAAACACACACATTTTCTGGATAATTAAACATGCCGTGGGTCAGCATGACCCACCAATATCATTGCTGTTCATGCAAAATGATGTCACGTTTTAAAGTTTCACAAAATCAAAAAGGTTAATACACTTAATCAACATACACATTTCTGGATAACGAAAAATTCCCCGAGTCAAATTGACCCAGGAGCACTATTGCTGTATGTAACAGGAGGTTGAGTGATGCGTTTTCAGTCTGGTCTGACCCGGGCTGGCCCAGGTATCAGTGAGGCTTTTGGTTGTTTTTGTTCTTTATTATCTGACTTGAATTCACACAGTGACACTAATGGCTATGATGTTTGTTTGTTTTTTAGCCACAGCAATGCCCCAAATGTGTTTTTTTCAACAAACGTTTACTTCCTTAGAAGCCTAAAGGATTTCCTAAAGGCTGTCAGTGTATTCCCCCTGGAGTAATTGAATGGAATCCTCCCTTATTTACAATATGTGTGTGTTTGTGTGTGTGTGTATATATATTCTATGAATACCTTTAAGTCAATCACAGGGTAGGTGTTTTGACCATTTCTTTTGTGAATGTTAAGTCTTTTAGTGGTGTAAAAATTTTCTTGGAGAAGTGAGAGACATTTCTGTTATTGATTGAGAAAAGTCGAACTTATTACAGGTTTTGCCCTTCCATGGGATACAACTGTCATCATTGTTTCATGAGTGGCTCATTTTTTATTTATTTTTATCCAGGTGAATTAATTAAAAGTATACAGTACATTATTTTGCTTGTTTGATGTCATTGTCCAGGCGGAGGACCTATTTTACCCTACACCGAGCAGCACATTTTCACTCAGGACTGCCTTATCTAGTCTTGAGATTTTGTTGTACTTTGCACATGTTCAAAAGTGTCACTTGTAGTATAGCAGCCCTAGAACATAACCAAGCCTCCATGACCCAGGCAACATTTTTTTGTACAGGGTGTCTCGAATCTGTGCAAGGTGCAACGAAATCCTGAGATCTGTCAAGGCATTCTGGAGTAAATATGCTGCCTGGTGTCAAAAAGCCTAATCTCTGTCAGGTTATGGGGTTGCTTTGCTACATTAGTGTTTCACATTGAACAGAGCACTGTACCTACTGTCACACATGGACCAGATAGTTAGCCTACATTCTGGGTCTGCTTTCCTGAAGCTGAGAAACACATCTGTCTGCTTTGGTGGATCCGGAGCATCTTGAATCTGTGCAGGGTACAGCGAAATCTCAAAGCTTCTTCTGGAGCGAAACGTGCTGCCCAGTGTCAGAAAGCTTGGTTCCAACCACAAAACAACACTGAGAACAATCAGTATTTAATAACAACATTTATGGAAAATAAAAATCATGAAATATACATTTCAAAGAGACCTACTGTTGAGCTCCTCACACTGTTGGCTCATGACTCCTTTGTAAACCTCAAAACGGTGGTTCAGGTCTTTCTGTGTGTGGATTTTGTACTTACTCCCCAGGGCTCCGTCAGCAAAGACCGCACCGTAGAACACGCGACCTATCCGCGAGTGGACCAGTGCCATAGCGCACATGACGCACGGCTCTCTGGTGACATACAGGTCATACCCAGTGCAGATGTACGGCTGCTGCGCAGAGTCTGAGACAGGCGTCAAAATCGAGCGACAGGCGGGGTACAAGTCCAACCGGTAGCAGCCGCCACCTTGTCCACGGGCCACCAGGTCAATGCACACCATGACGGCGTGATGCAGCGGGTGTTGCCCTCGACAATCATGGCCCACCGCGACTATCCTTTCAGAGACCGGATCCACCACAGCGGCCCCCACAGCCTCCATCCCCAAGGCCTTCCCTTCTTGGGCTGCAGCCAGGGCCGCCGACATGTACGTGTGCATCTGGGCTTTCTGGCCCAGGCTGAAGGACTCTCCTCGGAGGGCGTCGGTCACCTGCTTGTCTTCGTGGAAGGACGTGGGCCAGTGCTTGCTTGCTAGCTCAAATTGGGGTCTGGTCAAAGGGGGGCGAGCAGGAACCTTGACCACGAAGGGATCGCCCAATCCGTCGCATCTAACGCTGAACAAATCTGAGTCTGGCACTTCACTGACCAAACACAGGAGGATCTCCAGAAAGTGAGGGAGGCCCTCCTCTGCCTTGGTCGCCCGGACCCTCTTGATGTGTTGGAGGCCTGTCAAGGGGTAGAGGCTGTTGAGCTCTCGAACCAGTCGGGACGCCGCTCGCTTGTCGAGGATGGGTGCAGCGAAGGCATCAATCAGCTCTACGGCTTGCGTGTGCTCGTCCGAGAGGACTGGGTACGCAGTCCAGGAGTCGGGGTCGCACGCCTCGCCTTTCCGCCGCTTGAGTTCTGGTTCCATTGTTTTAAAAGTCCTCCTGTCGCATGGGATTCACACCAAATTGGAGCAAAATTAGTGTCTATGCACACAGCAGGCAAAGGGGCCAGATTATATTCTCTCTATTCATTGATATCTAATCTTAGTGTAGATACCTGTGACCAAGACCAAGCTTTGACTTATTTAGAAATTTCCTTTTAACCTACACAGATTCACTGTGACACTGTGTCTGATGTAGCGAAGCAGCCCCAGACAAAACAAAGACCAAGCTTTCTGACACTGGGTTGCACAGTTTTTTTTATTTCATTACATGTAAGAGGGGAAAAAAGACATGAATACACAAAATATAAATGAAAAGGACCAGAGGGAAGAATATTTTCTGCCCCCCCCTTTTTTTTTAGTCTTTAAATGATTTTTAATCTGTTGTTTTAATCAGTCTTAATTACACATTTCCTAATTATATAAAACGCTTATTTTATGAGCTTTTTAAACATACTGATCTTGACTCTTTTGTTTCTCTGTTTAGTGTTCCTTAACTTAACACTTTTCACTATATTTGCATCACAGTTTTAAATCTTGGTATTTTAAATACTTCTATCCATTTCAAATTGTGGTTGCTTACTCTTTTTACAAACTTTATATGAATATTTATTGGTATGATATTTGTATTAGCCTTGTACATAGTTTGTAATGTTTTAAAATCTAAATGGAATGGAAATACTTTATAATTTATGAATAATTAATTAGAGGGATCTCTATGGTGACTTATTTATTTTTAAAGCTCTTCTGTAAAATAAATGTTATGTTTTACATGTTGATCCCCATATTTATACTCAGTAGATCAAGTATGGAACAATCATTACGCTGTTATGATTGTGTGAAAGGAACTCTGAATCCTTCAGCATACCAAGAGACAGTCAAACAGTTTGGGGATTACCCCTTCCTGTTCCAACATGTCTGCACCAGTGCACGATGCCAGGTCCACAAAGACATGGGTGAGAGAATTTGGTATGGATGAACTTGACTGGCCTGCAGAGAGTCCTGCCCTCAACCCGATAGAACACCTTTGGGTTGATTTCGAGTGGACAGTGAGCCGGGCCTTCTCGTCCAACATCAACATCAGTATGTGACCTCACAAATATGCTGCTGGAACAATGGGCAAATATTCCCCTAAACTGACTCCTAAACCTAGTTGAAAGCCTTCCCACAAGAGTTGAAGCTCCAATGGGTAGACTAACATCATATTAAACCATATGGCTTTAGAATGAGATATCACTTAAAATCAAGTCAAGGCAGTTGAGCAAATACAATGTACAAATGCAAAAAAGTGTATAGTGACAGGTTGAACAATTACATTTTCTTCCAGATGGCAGACAGAACAAGGTACTATGAAGACACCTGTTCCCATTTATACAACAAAATAATAGCTTTGTGTTCAACTGAACGGGCCTACTTTTCAGACTAAGTAAATTGAGACAAGATCCGTATTTCATTATACAGTAGATCCACCTATTCACTATATATAAATTCACTTATTCAGGTTTTTCTTTGCATGTTGTGGAGGAGCCAAGTTTAGCCTGGGTTGTTAGTGGAAGTTACGGTGATCCTTTGCCACACGTGCACTTCCAGTGTTGTTCTAAATCAAATCTGTAAGACATGCACTATCAAGGGCAATGTTGTAAAATGAGTTTTAAGTGATATTACATTTTTGGGGATCAAAGGTTTTGATATTTATGGTTTAAACTATTAAAATAGGCAATTATAAACATTTTCCAGGAGTGTCAATTACTTGCAATTTTTACATTTTCAGGGCAGGCCTCAATAGAATACCTGGAATTTTGTGTACTTTTTGCAGTTTGTTTGGTGGTGTGCCATGAGATTTTTTGAATGATGTAAAAAAGTTGACAATCACTTGACTAGTCCACTGTTTCCCCCCATTCA
Organism: Phyllopteryx taeniolatus; assembly: GCF_024500385.1. Lineage (NCBI taxonomy): Eukaryota > Metazoa > Chordata > Actinopteri > Syngnathiformes > Syngnathidae > Phyllopteryx > Phyllopteryx taeniolatus. Next base: position 7,736,793 of record NC_084513.1, on the reverse strand, counting down.
CTTCCCCCCAAAAAGAAGCTTTGTCTTCAAGACTTTAGGCACGTGTCGAATGGTCAGCGACACCCTGGTCCCTCGGGTCAGCGTCTCACCCAGCTGGGCTCCGGCAACGTGCAGGTTCAGCACTTTGCCCGTCAGCACGTCCCGCTCGCACGCCCCGATGCCATGGAGAACGTTCCGGTATGCGTCATCCTGCAGCACCAGCAGGCTCCGTGGCCTCAAGAGCAGCGAGAATAGATGGCGGTCGCCTTCCAACGCTGCAACCGCATTGTCATCGTCGACCTCCAACCGGCTGACAGGCGTGTAGAAGTCCAGTAGTGCGTGCGAGCCCAGGGTGATGGTGGTGACTGTAGGGTGGTAAAGGGGTCCATCCTCGTGGGGCATAATCCCCTCTCCTGGTTTGTACTCATTAACCAGCACATGGTTGGCCGTTTTTTCGCCGAAAGCTCCGTGTGAGGAAACCTTCTGGCAATATGCCTGAATCCAGGCTGGCATCTTCTCCTCCAGCATCCCTTTGGGATGCGGCAAGCCTCCCCAGTTCTGCAACCTCCTGCCGGATAACTGGGTCCACTTGGGTTTGGGCGACTGATAGACCTGCTGCAGGAGCCAGGTTTCCTCCTCTTCAGATATGAACGCAGGGATGTAATAAACTGTAGGGGGAGCGCCGTGCACGAGAAATCGCCTCAATTCCTCGGAAATAAATGGCGGGTGTTCCATGTTTCCTTGAGGGGAAAAAATTACATGGAAAGGTTTGGGATATAAACTCAATTTTAAAAAGAGAGGAGACTGTCGCGCGTGAGCAGGAAGAAGAAACCAAAAACTCCACCATTATGTTGCAACAATACTGCACAACTTAAAACCATAACGTCACATTGTTTCGGCGTATTAACACACTAATATGCAGCTTTACCTCCTTTCGGACATCAACGCTGTGCTCCTCCGGCATAAAAAGAGCCAATTAAAAGGCGGCCCTCGTGGTGACGGTTCAGTGCAGCTGACTAACGTGTCCCCCCCCCAAAACGGAAATAACTTACATTGACTCATAACGTTTGAACGGCTACTTTTGTAATTTTTTTCATGCTAATAATTACACAATTTATGTGTTGTTTTTGTTTATATATTGGGGTTTTTTTGGTCGACATTATTTCTTGTTCAAAATCTTTCGGTATTTTTGTGGATGCACGAAATTATTTACATGTGACACAACTGTGGCTGCAAAGTCATCGATCTATTTTCGCTTTAGAAAAAATACTCTTCTTCTAATATTTGCTGTTCTAGGTTACTTTGTAACGCGTTACGTTATATTGCACCAGGGGGGCTCCGTAATATTATTATTGTATTAATAGTTCTTAATAGTTCTTTAATTTAATGTATTTATTCACAACGCGTAACTATTTGCAGTAATGGAACAAATGTAACGTTGCGCTCACTAGATACTCCGGTCCGGTAGGTGGTGGTAATCAATTTTACGTGCATGGCATGACGGGACACGAAGGAGAAGAGGACTTTCTGTTATTAGTGTATCAATCAATTTTTTTTAATTATTATTATTAAACCGTCTTGTTAGATGAAGTCTTCCTCAGTCACTTGTCCATTTAAAGTCAGTGTAAATATCCGTTAGCAAATAGCATGTTCCCTTCCAAAGTGAATAGGCTCATCCAGAGGCTGCTGCTGTCATTTAAACGGCATCGGTATGGCGACGCTGCCATGGGGAAAAGCTCCTCCGACTCCTGCTCCTCCCAGCTGGTTTTGGGCATCGAGACGAGCTGCGACGACACCGGAGCCGCCGTCCTCAGCGAGACGGGCGCGATACTGGGAGAGTCCCTTCACTCCCAGAAAGAGGTCCACCTCAGGTAGGACTAGGACCACCTGTTCACCTGTCATTCCAATGCCATGAGAGTTAAAGACCCCACTCCCCTTTAACAAAAAAATAAATCTTTAATCACTGAAACAATTTACATAATGTGTAAACAATATTATACATGAGCGCTGTAACGGATACTAGGTATGGTACTCAAATGTTCAAAATACCTTTGTAACAAATGTATCGAGGATATCATTAGATAGAAGAGTGTTACACGAATAAAATGAGCCCTAGTTTTAAGTATCAGATAAGAATTAAGGATTTTGTGCCACTTTTACGTCAAAAATTTACCAAAATCTTCTGCCCAGTAATCAGTGCAAATCATTAGGAAGCATGACCAAAACCTTAACTCTTTGGTAGAAAAATGCCTGGATGTTAGTCTTATTAGTTGAAAATTAGATGTTTAAACATGCCATTTTTAGATTTTTCAATGGCGTCTCCTCGAGCGATCTCATTTTTAGGGTCGAACTGAGAGCAATTGCATCGCTAGAATTACTTTGAACAGGAATAATAATATTGAATCAAGGACATGTAGGGTTCTATCGTGGACGAATCCTATGAATGTGTGATTTTCGATGCTGAAATCTAGGAACATTTTAATCTTTCTCAGAAGCACAGAAAATCTCAACTGAATTGAAAAACATAAACACGAAGTGGTAAAGGGATATCCCAATAACATAATCTGAAAAAGAACAAGCATTACCTTGTGTGAAACAATGAGAAAACGCAATTTTGGTGGACTTCCGCTAAATTCACATACCCTATTTCCGGCACAGCGAAATGGTAAGAAAATGGCAGCCGTTTTTCTGGACAAAGTAACATATCTATAGATACTACTACAACGACCCCAACATCACATGGGGGGTTGGGAAATACTACTAATTTGTGTCCACGAATTACTTGTAACATGCACACGAAATACTAATTTATGGCCACGAATGTTTGCACAAAATGCAAACTAATAATACAGTGTGCTTCAACTTCGAGTCACCAGATTTCACCGATTTCGTGATTCGAGCTGTCACTTGGCCAGTGTTTTTTTGTCTTGAGTTGCGAGTGTGGGGAAAAGACAGGCCAAGTGCTTGCTTCCAATTGTATTTTGGCACTCTCAGTTAAAGCTGACTATAAAATGAAACACAAAACAAAAATAATTACACATTGTGTATTTACACAAACCACATACCTTTCCTCCAAAGGTCTGATAGCTTATTGCTAACACATATTGGGAAACATCATAGACAGGCTAATAAAATTAGCATCAATATTATGGTCATTATAAACCTTCAAACAACTTATATTTGAGCACAAATTGAAGCAACACATGGAGACAGACAATATTACAAAGCTCACAGGTATATTCATAACAATATACCTGTGAGTATTGTATTATTATTGTTTTTCACAGAGAATATTATACCCTTCGAAAAACAACTAATATTACTGCAGCCTACTGAGCAGTTGTGACCGTCCTCTTCCTGTATACAGTATGTGTCTGATTATCCTGCCCCCTGGTGGCCAAGGCACACACACCAGAAGGAGCAGTATAATGCCCACTGAATTATCATTCGAGCTCTGCGATATAGTGATATGTATCGTATAAAATCATACGATCTAATCTCCTATTGTTTATATTGTTATCTCTACCTTGCTGCTAATGAGGGAATCATGTCATTTATTTTTCTTCTCTTAGTAATACTTTTACTGGATAAATGGTGGGTATGCAGTGCCGTAAAAAAATTATCTGCCCCTGTTCTCAAATTCTTATTATTTTGCATAGTTTCCCCACCTTAATGTGTAAGATAATTAAACAAATGTAAATATCAGACAAGGATAACCCATGTAAACATAAAATGCAGTTTTTTAACGGTCATTTTGTTTATTAAGGGAAAAAAATCTATTGAAAGCTACCATGTCCTGTGTGTTAAAGTAAATTCCCCCCTTGTTAAATCCTGAATTAACTGTGGCTAATCACATTTTATGGAAAGCTGAGTTCATTTTCAATGACCACATTCAAGCCTGATTACCTCCAGACCTTCCCAGTCAAGAAATCACTTAAATAGAACCTGTCTGACAGTTGGCCAAAAAAATCTCCAAAAAGTTGCACGAAAATGCCACCATCCAAATAAATTCAAGAACAGTTGAATAATAAAGCTTTAGGATTCCAACAAACCATAGTGAGAGCCATTATCTTCAAATAGAGAAAACATGGAACAGCAGTGAACCTTACCAGGAGCGGCCGGCCAACAAAAATTACCCCAAGAGCACAGCGACGACTCATCCAGGAGTTCCAAAGGAACCTAGATCACCATATACAGAACTGCAGGCCTTCCTTGCCTCAAACCTGTTGTTTAGGTAGTTGAGGTTAGTGTTCATGACTCATCAATAGGAAGAGACTGGGGAACTATAGCATCCATGGCAGAGTTCTCAGGCGAAAAAGACCACTGACCAAAAAGAACATAAAGGCTCGTCTTACTTTTGCAAAAACAAAAAAACATCTGAATAATGTCTGTCTTGTTACATTTTCCATAAATGTAACAGCTTTTCAAAAAAAGAACATCATACCAACCGTCAAACAGGGTGGCGCTCGTTTGATGGTCTGGGGCTGCCCTCCTCCTGTAGGACCTGGATGACTTGCTGTGATTGATGGAAAAATCAGTTGTTCGCTTTACCAGAAAATCCTGAAGGAGAATGTTCAGCCATCAGTTTGTAACCTCAAGCTAAAGCGCACTTGTGTTCTGCAGCAGCAATTATCCAAAGCACACCAGCAAGTCAACTTCTGAATGGCTTAAAAAAACAAAATGAAGGTTTTGAAGTGGCGAATTAAAAGTCTGGAGTTGAATCCGATTGAAATGCTGTGGCATGACCTTAAAAAGACCATCCGTGCTCCAAAACCCTCCAGGGTTGCTGAATTAAAACAATTCTGCAAGGAAGAATGGGCCAAAATATCTCCAGAGAGATGTAAAAGACTTATTGCCAGTTATAGAAAATGCTTGATTTCAGTTGTTGATGCTGAGGAATGCCCAACCAAGTTACTGGGTTTAGGGAGAAATTTCTTTTTCACACAGAGCTAGGTAGCTTTGAATAGTTTTTTTCTTTAATAAATAAAATCACCATCTAAAAACTGCATTTTATATTTACTGGGGTTATCTTTGTCTGATATTTACAATTATTTTATAATCATAAACATTAATGTGGGGAAACCATGCAAAAAAAATAAGAATTTGAGAAGGGGGCAAATACTTTTTCATGTCACTGTACTTGAATATTGCTGGAAGCACTGTGTTGTATTTATTTGAATTCTTTGCACTTTACTTACTTATTTATTTGGCTACTGGATATTTGTGTTGTATTCTATTTTTACAAATCTTGTACTCTTTCAATTGTGTGGTCTATATAAAATATGAATTATAAATACATGAATAAAATAATATGAAAAATTAAAAATTATTGAATGTAATTTTAAGGAAAGATATTACACCAGGATAAATATCGTTATCGGGATACAAAATTACCTGCTGTATATTGGGGTATAAAATTGTGTCCATGGCGGCACGGTGAACGACTGGTTAGCACACCTGCCTCACAGTTCTGAGGACGCTTGTTCAAATCCGACCTCGCCTGTGTGGGGTTTGCATGTTTTCCCCGTGCCTGTGTGGGTTTTCACTAGGTACTCCGGTTTCCTCCCAAATCTCAAAAACATGCATGGTAGGTTATTTGAAGACTCTAAATTGCTTGTAGTTGTGAATGTGAGTGCGAACGGTTGTTTATGTGCCCTGCAATTGGCTGGTGACCAGTTCAATGTGTACCCCGCCTCTCGCCCAGATTCAGCTGGGATAGACTCCAGCACGCCCATGACCCTACTGAGGCGAAGTGGTGGGGAAAATGAATGAATGAATTTTGTCCATATTGTACAGCTTACTGTACAAGTTTTTGATCCGTTACATTCTGTTTAATTACGTTATTATTGTAAATTTTTATACAATACAAAACCATATAGTGCTCTTTTCCTCATTAGAAATCACTTTTTTTTTTTTAAATTGGGGGGGAGCGGGGGGCTGGAATGGATTGATGTCATTTCCATTCATTTCTGTTGGTCACGGAATGGATTGAACTCGTAAGTCAAAGCACCACTGTGTTAATATCATAGCTGGGTAAACGAATCGAGCACACCTTCTCTAGAAACAGTAAGGTAGAGGAACAGCAGTGATTCTCAACCTCTGTGCTGTCCTGAAAAAACTGTGACTCTCCCAACGTAGGACTGGCGGCATCATCCCCGTTGTGGCCCAGCAGCTCCACAGGGAACACATCGAGCGCGTAGTCCAGGAGGCGTTGGACCAGAGTGGCGTGGACCCGGCTCAGCTGTCGGCTGTGGCCGCCACTGTCAAGCCGGGCCTGGCCCTGAGCTTGGCCGTGGGTTTGGAGTTCAGCCAGAGTTTTGTGAGGCGGCACTGCACGCCCTTCATCCCCGTCCACCACATGGAGGCCCACGCCCTGACCATCCGCATGCTCCATGCTGTTTCCTTCCCCTTCCTGGTGCTGCTCGTGTCGGGCGGTCACTCGCTACTTGCCGTGGCTCGCGGCGTGGACGATTTCCTTCAGCTGGGTCGCACTCTGGACGAAGCTCCAGGTGATGCTCTAGATAAGGTAAGACTCTTTTAAGTCATTCACGCCCGTGAATGGACGTTTATATTCATCAACTGGAATCTAACCATTTACAGTAGCCCCTCGTTCATTGTAGGGGTTACCGTCTAGAAAACACCTGCAATAGATGAAATCTACAAAGTAGTGACCAATTACCGTTCTATTTATACTGTATACATTTTAAAGTTGTCTATATGCTATTCAATGTCATAATATGATACTTTAGAGTGGTGCATGTATTTATTTGTCCACTTGAGGTCCCCATCATCCAAACAATCAACACAAGCACATGCCTAACTCAACCCACACGGACGGCTGATTTGCTGGCTAAACCATTAGGCAATGTGTCACACAGTGACGGGCACGGCGTTGTAAAGAGTGTAAATCATGGCGCTTGCTGCTGCTTCACTGAATTCACTGCAATGATTTTTTTTAACTACAGGCTCTAGAAAATCAAGCTAAACTTTGCTCTTTACTTTTTATTTACATTTATTTCATATTATGAGTGTGTGCATTAGCAATACTGTACGTCAGGCTAGGTTGGTATTTGTAAATTTAGTTCATGAAACTCACCGTGGCTTGTGTTGAACAGTGCTACTCCTATCATGTTCACTGCAGTACTAAGCAACTTGGTGACCTACCAAATGTTTGAGTGGAAATTGCTCAGTAAGGTTTCTTTTTGTACAAACTAAAAGAGCCTATTTGGCCTTATGCGAGTCTTTGTTACCACATTATAGTCAAATAGCCAGCAATGGTTACTGAACCAAAAATACAACTGCACTACACTTATCAACAACAAAAGATCTGTGATGCACTGAATCCGCAATAAATGAGCCAAGATATAGCATGGGATTACTATACTGTCACTGTCGAATATATTCGTCAAGAATGGTTTCCAACGGGTAGGCGTGGAAGAGGGTATCACCCAGCTTGTCTGTGAAATTCAAGCTTCTACTTTACTGTAATGATGAACAGATGCTACAAGATGGCAGCGTTGCATCGTTTTGGATTTCAGATTTGCACGTCTTTTGAGTAGAACAAAGATTAGGGTGTGAATCTCACCTTACATACAGTAATTAATGTATAAATTTGTTGTGACATTTTTGTTTGTTGGTGTACCGTGAGATTATTAAATTGTAAAATATGTGCCATGTTTCCATGAAGGTTGGAAATCACTGTCCGAGACAGATTGGCGAAGCTTAATTATGAAGCTATATTACCTACGCCATCTAATGTGTTTGACTAATGTTTCTGTGTTGTTCAGGTGGCAAGACGTCTGTCACTCATCAAGCACCCGCGTTGCTCCACGCTGAGCGGAGGACAGGCCATAGAACTGCTGGCTAAGGACGGCGACCGGATGAGGTTTCCTTTCAAGACGCCCATGGGACAAACGTACGACTGCTGCTTCTCTTTTGCCGGGCTACGAAATCAAGTTAACATGACCATAGAGAAAAAAGAAGCAGAGGAAGGTATGAGGACACCCCTCCCCCCCCAAAAAAACCTGTCTCAGTTGTGTCTAGGGCTGAAACTATTAATAGCATAATCTGAATACCGTAATTTCTCAATTGTAACACCCAGTTTTTCTCTTTTAAGAAAGCTCAAATTTTCCGAGTGCGTATTGCACAGGAGTACAAGCAAATATGTACAAAAATTTCGTCCCGCCAACGCGATTGCTACACATCATGCTTCCATCTTGTGAGCAAGGGGGACACCGCAGATATAAATAGACACAACACGCCCCTTTTGAGCTGTGTGCCAACCGCGTCACTAAGCTAGGAGTTTCAAAGTCGTCAGCACATTCCATGTATGTGGATGGCAAGAAAACAAAAATACCAAGGATACCGGTGCATTGCGCTCCATATTGTTGCGTACCACGCAGACCTCCCACCAACCAAACATCGAGCTTAACAATATGGCCGCCAAGTAGGCACATCAGTTAGCCAGGCTGCTACAATGTACTGGCGTATGCAGTCTTCATATCTACGGGGGACGCAAAATAGCTGTGCTGTGATTGGCCGAAGACATCTGCATGTTGATAGCTGCTCTCTGATTGGGAGTGTTAATCAGCAGGTATCACCTGGGAGAGAATAATTGTGCAACAGCAAATAGAGTAAGTTATTCAGCAGCCTTCAAAAGAAAGGTGATTGTAGTGGCTGAGGTTTTGGGCAACAGAGAAGCTGGTAGGACATTTTACGTGAATGAATTCGTGGTTGGAGGAAAAACAAAGCAGATAGTGTTTTGTTGTTAAAATAATGATCTTGAATAATCTGATGACAAATAGACCCACTTGTATTGTGATCCATAAGCTTATTGCAAAGTTCAGCATCTGTTTGATGGAGAAAATTGTGTATTTCTTGTGAAAATAATGACATTTCTTTGATTAAAACTTTGAATAAAGTAGATTTTTGAGTCGTCTTGAGAGAGTAAGGTTTGGGTAAAATTTGGGTGCTTGTTATATTTGCGTACAATGTTTTTCAGGCAAAAATCATGAAAATATGGCGTGGTTGTTATAATTGAGTATGTGTTATAATTGAGAAATGATGGTTGTTTGATTACAAAAAAGTACTTGTAGCAAAATCTCTGCCTTGAAGCTTCGGACCTTGATTTCCATGATTAATTGATGGGATAGTCGGTAGAATACTTGATTTAAAAAATAGTCAATAGCTGCAGGTAGGCATGGGCCTGTTACCAGTTTCAGGGTATACAGTGGACCCCCACATATTTGTTTTTTGGCATTTGCAGATTCAACTATTTACAGTTTTTTTGGGTAACTTATCTGCCATTTTTCATGAAAACCCCTGCTTATTCATGTTTTTTATTTATTTTTACCCAATCCCCCACTTTTTTATGCCATTTATAATGAGTGTCAATTATTTTCAAGGATTTTTGCCATTCGGTCTGGCCTGGTCCCTACCCCCGCGAATAGCAGAGCTCCACTGGACTGCGGTTTTAAAAACTGCTGAAACATTCCATCAGCTATTTTCTTTTTTTTGAGCGGTCAGTGCATGAAATGTGACACAACCCCTCACGTTGTTGGTGTGAGCAGTCAGTGAGGGTACGGCGACTTAACACTGTCTTGAAATGAATGTTTGAAATCAGTTACAAGAGTTACTGTGTCTACAATTTGTGAAATAAATACTAGGGTATAGTAGAAGAGCAGAGAAGTAGCTACTGATTTTCTGAGAAATGAGTAGTTTTACTGTTGTTCTACATTTTGATTTTAAATTATTATTATTTTTTTTACATTTACTAATGTACCTCCGGAGCACGTTCAACAGAAAAGCGAGCGTGTGTATCCTGGGGAAAATGTATGTACTCAGCAGTGCCTCTTGAAAAGTTAAAATAATTTGGTCCCAGTCAATATTATCACCGACCAACACAAAATTGGGTGGACATGTCTGTCATACTAGTCTGTAGGAACCATGCACCAATTTGCCTTCGTCCGCAGGTATTGAACGTGGAACTCTGCTCTCCTGTGTGAACGACATAGCAGCAGCGACGCAACACACGGTCGCGTGTCATCTGGCCAAGCGCACGCATCGCGCCATCTTGTTCTGTAAGGCCAATGGACTGCTGCCCTCGCTCACGCCCACACTGGTGAGTGTGTGTGTCACTCTCCAACATGACCCAACTCCAGAAATTCCATCCATTCATTTTCCAAACCACTTATCATCAGTAGGGATGCGGGTGTGCTGGCGCCTATCTATCTTAACTGACTGTGGGTGAGAGGCGGGGTACACCCTGAACCCTATGTGCCCAATCGTAGGGCACATATAGACAAACAACCATTCGCATCCATGCCTACAGACAATTTAGAGTCTTCATTTAACCTACCATGCATGTTTTTGGAATGTGGGAGGAAATCCGAGTACCCGGAGAAAACTCACGCAGGCACTGGGAGAACGTGTACACTCCACACAGGTAGGCCGAATTTGAACCCGGGACCACAGAACTGTGTGGCAGATGTGCTAACCATTCGGTCACCGTGCTGCCCATTCCAGAAATTATTTGATGAAAATAAATTTACTTTCGTGTCATGTTGTGGGTCAAATGCACGGTTTTAAATTTTGAAATTCCACGGGGAAAAAAAGGATTTAACTGCTAGAATATTTTCTTCATTTTAAATCGAACAGAAGTATATTTATTTATTCTATGTATTCCAGCTTTTTTGTTTTGTATTTATTTTTAAAAAAGCTATTTTTAAGATGATGTATTTAAAGATGGCGGCACGGTGACCGACTGGTTAGATTGTCTGCCTCACAGTTCTGAGGACTGGGGTTCAATCCCCGGCCCCTCCTGTGTGGAGTTTGTTCTCCCCGTGCCTGCGTGGGTTTTCTCCGGGCACTCCGGTTTCCTCCCACATCCCAAAAACATGCATGAGGATAAGCGGTACGGAAAATGGAGGGATGTATGGATGGATGTACAGTATATATGTAATGGGAAGGGGTAAATGAATTGTACTTATATAACGCTTTAACTTCACCAGTGGTTCCCAAAGTGGGGTCGCGGGACAAATGAATGAAAAAAATTGCATTAATAGCAATGTTGAATGTTTAAAAAAACCAAAAACAAAATGACAGCTGGGATAGGCTCCAGCACGCCCGCGACCCTAGTGAGGAGAAGCGGCTCAGAAAATGGATGGATGGATGGATGTTACACTGAACATAAGTACAGTTAAGGTGCTTGAAAACAGTTACACTTATTAGAACCTGCAGTTTATGGCAGTTCACTTTTATTGTTTTCAAAAACGTTAAGGTTTGTAATAATTACGTGTGAAATAAACCAAATGTGTATGTATGTGCTGTTTGTTTATTCATTTTGAGAGGGGAGGCAAAATTTCTTATGAACCAAAGGGGGGCCCAGCAGAGAAAGTTTAGGAAACACTGAACTACACTATCACGGTGCGCAAAGCGCTTTACAGGTGCTCACACATTCACCCACACCTTTATACACCAATGTGCGCCTGCTACCATGCAAGCGCTGCCAGGCTCAGTGGGAGCAATTTAGGGTTCCGTGTCTTGCAAGGACACTTTGACAGTGGGGATTCGAACCGTCAACCCTTTGGACGACTGTCTCTACAACAACAAATCCAAATATTCCTAAATATTACGAATATATTTACTTTATTTATTTTTGCCTTTTAAAAAATATTAGATTATTTTATAATACAATGTATAATACATTATTATTTATTTATGTTTAAAATGTACTTTTTCTAAACAAAAAGAAAAAAAATAAGGCCAGCAGAATACTCAGAACACAAGGTTTTGAAATTAATTTAAAATATCACATACTGCAGTTTATAAACATTGTTTTTTTAATTTAAAAATAATAAAGACCAGAAGAATAAGTTTGATCCTTTTTCTCCTAGATTTTCGAACAGGCAATTTAACCCATAACATAACAGAAGAGTTAATAAATGAATTTAAAATACATAATTTAACAAAAGTTTAACCCCCCCGTTATGTCGCAGGCCAAATTGACCATTTGAAAAGTAAGTAAAAAATTATGTGTATACAGTTGTCTGGAGTCCCATTATTCAACTTTGATGTACTCTAGGTTGTGTCTGGAGGCGTGGCGAGCAATCAGTACATCCGCAAAGCTCTGGGCGTCATCGCCGAGGCAACCGGCCTACGCCTGCTCTGTCCTCCTGCCAAATTCTGCACAGACAACGGCGTGATGATTGCGTGGTGCGTTGCCACAATTTCTTTGGACTGACACGTCGCTTTTTATTGACCTCTTTGTCTCCTTGTGTAATCAGGAACGGTGTTGAGCGACTCAGGGAAGGGAAGGGAATACTACATCCAAACGTGGACGTTACTTACGAACCCAAGTATGTACGCACGCATAAAGAATATTATTCATGATTTTTTTGTCATGCAGATTTAGTCGGGATACCAAACTAAGTTAAGATCAAATATTGTGTTGTAGAGCACCACTGGGCGTCGACCTAACGTCACAAGTGAAGGCGGCGGCTATCAGGGTGCCGTCAATCCGGATGAACATCTCATAGACTATGAGAACATCACCAGGATCAATAGTGTGGATATAAGAGGGCTTCAAATAAAATGTCCCAAAAAATAGATGTAAACACAATTCTTAATTAAGGGGATGTTACTTGAGGAAATCATGACATCTGAAGGATGTTTGCCAGGTTTGTCCTGTCGTGACAGATTCACTCTACAAACCACATGGGGACATGATGTCATTTCAACACAAATTGTCAGATTTTATTTTATTTCTCTTTCTTGACTGCATTAAAATGTACACAGATCTCAACTGCAGATTTTGAAATCAGTTCAATTCCAACATCTCCGTCACCTTTTCCCCCAATTAACCCTCAACATCCATTGATCCATTTTGAACACCGCTTATCCTGGTTAGGGTCGCAGGAGCCTATCCTAGCAGACTTTGGGTGAAAGGCCGACTACACCCTGAACTGGTCGCCAGTCAGTCGCATGGCACATATAGACACAGACAACCATTCGCACTCACATTCACACCATCACTGAGTGGGAACTGAACCCACGCACCAAAGTCAGGCGAGTGTACCACTACACCATCAGTGACTCAACTCTCAACATGTACAAAGTAAATGGTCCATTTCACATATAGTAATTGTAATAAAATGGTCAGTAGTGGAGTTCATTGTTAACGTCACTGCTAACAATAATGCAAAAACATGATACAAGATAAAAACATGTTTATTGGGATTTTGTTTCCCCCATTTCTGACACTTTTGGACAATTAAACACAACTGGTTCATATTTACCCTGGGACATAATGGCTGTTCCTGAGACACAAAAGTAACAATATTGTGTGTGTGGGGGGGGGGGGGTGTTATTGTTTAGGACACTTTGATAGACACACCCTGGGTCAAATGTTTGCCCTTCCTGTAAACCAAACAAAACGGTGTTTTAGGGGGGTCTATTCTGTTCCTAACAGTTTTGGATAAGTAGGCATAACCCGGGTCGTTTGTTTCAATGACCCAGGGAGCTGCTTGTTCCTTAAAAAAAAATGAAAACAGTGTTTTGAAGGATTTTTATTTCCGTTTTGTGACCTTTTTAGATAAACACTCCCGGGTCCATTTATTATTGCTGTTCCTTAGAAACAAAATGTAACACAATAGATGACAAAAGCACCTCGATTGTGTGGCATTAAAGATTATTTTCAGTTGTACAAAATGAAACACCCTCTGTGTTGATACAGAAAAAAAAAAAAAAGTTTTAAGACTTTGCTGCCTTCAGACCCCAAAACACATTGTAGATGAAAATAATGGGGGGGGGGGGGGGGGGGGGTTGACGGGCCAGAGAAGAAATGATAACTCCTTCAATATACTACAAGTAGAAAGGACTAGAGCTCATCATGTTGATAAATGTTGTACTCATTGGCACTGATGATACCGTCTTTGTCGCCGTCGGTCTTGCGGAAGATGTCTGTGATAATCTTCTCGTAGAAGGAGTTGTCTCGTGGCTTGCCGTCTTTTTCAAACTCCAGCTTCAAGTACTCTTTGATCTGTAAATACAATTGGACGTTGCTTCAAACCCATATGGATCCAATATTTTGTAATACTGTCATTGTTCTTACCTCGGCCTTTGTGAGACTTCGGTCTTTATCGACATCTATTTGTCCAAAAGCTTCCATGCTGCGTGGACCCCTGGACACGGAGAAGAGTTCCACCTCAAATACCACTGTCGCATTGGGTGGGACAGGACCTGTATTTAAAGGAGTCTTATGATTAAAAAATATATTTTTATTGACGTCTACACAAACAGCTGGGTTTGTGTAATTCGGTGGCTTGGTAATGAAGGGCCATATCCACAAGTAAAAACACATGCCACAAAGGTTAATTTAATTTTCATTCTGTTTCTCGCTCTCTAAACAGGGTGAGATTGACCCAGGGACATTTGCGGTTTCTAAGAAACCAATGCAACAAATGTATTTTGGGGGAGGTTTTATTCTATTTATGACTTTTTTTGGGATGATTTAACAAGCCTCAGGTCAAACTGACTGACAGATGCGTGAGGTTTGCATGCAGACTGGTACAAAGAGGGCATGCGCTTTCAAGCCACAAAGTAAATGAAGTGAGCAGTCGTACAGCAGAAGTAAAGAACCTTAAAACCTGCGTGCATGCTTACAGTCATGCCACGGCGAGATGAGAAAGGGGAGCGAGGCACTCTTCTCACCGAGAGTGAGCTGTAAGGCAAAGACACAATATGAAAGAAGCTCTTGGCTGTGATTGGACAAAGACACGAGCGACGGTGTCGTCGAACGGGCTACCTTTGCCTTTCTCTCCAAAGGCCAAGGCCGATGGAACGGTTATTTTCCTCTTCTCTCCCGCACACATGTTGACCATCCCAATGTCGAGGCCCTTGATGACTTGTCCCACACCCAGGATGAACCACTGCGGGTGGCCGGCTTTGTCGTGTCGGCTGAAATGGGAAAAGAAAAAAAAAGAAAAATCTAATGGACCACTTTCACCAATCAACATGAAATTGGGTGGACATGTCTATCACAACAGGACGCAAAGAAGAAGAAAAAAAGTCTTAATGGCCAATAATATCGAACAGGAAGTCACAGCCATTTTGGTTTAAAGTGGCCATTTTGAGGGTGAATTCTCAGATGTGCGCCCTGTACAGTTGGAAGTTTGCCCGATCGATACGAAATTGGATGGACATGTCTATCACAAACAAAACGCATGAAAAAGTCTCAAGGACTTATACCCGATATTGCACACAGTCGTACATTTTTGCTTGAAGCAGCCATTTTGGGGGAAAAGGGGGTGTGATGTCCTAGACATCGCTGCTGCTGCTTCTTTTTTTTCTTCCTGAAGGTAAACGGGTTCATTCACCTGTTCAAGATCTAATATGCCACAAAAACTGGTGTCATGAAGTATTTTGTTACAATTTCGTTGGGTCGGTAATGGGATTTTGTTAAATCTCCACCAGGGGGACTTTAGTAATATTATTGAAATATTGCAGAAAAAAAATAAATTAAAAAGTCCTTCAAAGAAAAAGAAACATTCATTTCTGTGACTAGGAGGTGTAAGACACGTTTTCCCACTGACCTGCAGTAAAATTGCGACCCATCTTTGGCGAGGAAGCCGTCGTAGTGGACGTTCATCAGGTCTCCCTTCTTGCTCCTCTTTTCGCACGTCTCGGGCTGGTACACCACTTCGATCTTGACCTCATCGTCCGCCCAAACGCTCGTCAAACGGAGATGGGAGCACACAAAGACGCACAGCGTGTAGTAGCTCACCAACTTCCACATGTTTGAGCAGCGACGCTTGCCCAACTGCTGCAGTCGTGGCAACTTTTTTCCTTCTGGCGTTTAGACACTAGAGGGCGTGGTGGAGCACGTAATTGTGGTGCTTTGCCCAGAGTTGCGTCTGTCAGGTAAGACCGAACATCTGTGAGGCTTGTTGGTTTCTATAGTGGAACATCCATCCATCCATCCATCCCTTTACAAACCCAAATTCCATTGAAAATGGGACATTGTGTAAAACATGAATAAAGACAAAATACAATGATTTGCAAATGCTTTACAACCTATATTCAATTGAATACACTACAAAGACAAGATGTTCAAAGTGATTAACTTTAATGTACTGTGTTTTTTCGCAAATATTCACTTATTTTGAATTTAATGCCTCAACACATTACAAAAAAAAAGCTTGGCAGGGCATGTTTAGCACTGCGTTGCAGCACCTTTCCTTTTAACAACACCCAAAAAACATTTGGGAACTGAAGACACTAACTTTTGAAGCTTTGTACGTAGAATTCTTTCCCATTCTCGCTTGATGTTCAATTTCAGTTGCTCAACAGTCAGGAATCTCAATTGTTGTATTTTGTGACTCATAATACGCCACACATTTTCAATGGGAGAGTCTAGTACTCACACTGTCTTGCTGAAAAAGACAGTTCTTGGATGGCAGCATACGCTGTGTTGCTCCAAAACCTGTATGTACCTTGCAGCATCAATGGTACTTTCACAGATGTGCAAGTTACCCATGCCATGGGCACTGACACACAACCGTACCATCACAGATGCTGGCTTTTGAACTTTGCGCTGATAACAATGCAAATGGTCCTTTTCCTCTTTGGCCCAGAGGACATGATGTCCATAATTTCTAAAAACAATTTGAAATGTGGACTCATCAGACCACAGCACACTTTTCCACTTTGCGTCAGTCCATCTCAGATGAGCTCGGGCCCAGAGAAGCCGGCGGCATTTCTCTGCGTTGTTGATATGTGGCTTTCGCTTTGCATGGTAGAGTTTTAACTTGCATTCGTAGATGTAGCGATCAACTGAGTTAACTGACAATGGTTTTCTGAAGTGTTCCTGAGCCCACGTGGCAATATTCTTTACACCACAGGTGTCAAACTCCAGGCCCGGGTGCCAGATGCGGCCCACCACATCATTTTATGTGGCCCATGTTTCTTGCTAAAATCTGTTCCAAAATGAATAACGTTGAGACTGCAAGCGTTTTATGTGACCAAACCAGTTTTTAAAATAAATTGAACAACGGTTTAACAAATAGTTTTCCTTGACTGCATAGTTCAAAACTTGTTTTCTATACATTTTTGGGGTTTATACTGTATGTAATAATGTCTGTATGTAATGAGGCGATTATACATTCATATCATTTTACAGTCATAAAAGCCCTCTAAGGGAAACCATAACTACAGTGTGGCCCAGGACAAAAATGAGTTTGACACCCCTGCTACACAATGTTGCCAATTTTTAATGCAGTGCAATCTAAGGGATTGACGGTCATGGGCGTTCAATGTTGCTTTTCGGCCGTGGCACGTACGTGCAGAGATTTCTCCCGATTCTCAAAATATTTTGATGATATTATGGTCTGCAGATGAGGAAATCCCTAAATTCCTTCCAATTGTATGTTGAGAAATGTCTTTCTTAAACTGCTGGACTATTTGCTCACACAGTTCTTTACAAAGTGGTGAACCTTACCCATTCCTTGCTTGTGAATAAGTGAGCCTTTTGTGGATGCTCCTTTTGTACCCAATCATGACACTCACTTGTTTCCAATTAACCTGTTCATCGGTGGAATGTTCCAAACAGATGTTTTTTAAGTATTCCTCAACATTCCTAGTCGTTCCAATGTGTTACGGGTATCAGATTTGTAATGACAGAATATTTTTAAGAAACAATAATGTTCATCAGTTTGAACATTAAATACAGTACCATGAAAAAGTATTCTTCTCAAATTCTTATATTTTTGCATTGTTTCCCCACTTTAATGTTTAATATCATCAATCAAATGTAAATAACTGACAAATATAACCCCAGTGAACTTAAACTGCTGTTTTTAAATGGTGATTTAATTTATTAAAGAAAAAATTCAAAAAAAGGAATTACCTCCCTTGTTAAATCATGAATTAATTGTGGCTAATCACAATTTTTGGTTAATTTTCGCTGATCACACCCAAGCCTGATGACCTCCAGACCTGTTCAATTAAGAAATAACTTCAACAGAATCTGTCCAGACAAAATCAAGTCAGACTAAACATCTAAAAAAGATGCAACAAAATTACATGATCCAAAGAAATTCCAGAAAAGTCAAGAAATAAAGTAATTGACATTAGTCTGGAAACAGTTATAAAAGCTATTTGTAAAGCTTTCGGATTCCAGAAAACCATAGGGAGAGCCATTATCCTGAAATAAAATGGAACAGTGGTGAACCTTCCCAGGAGTGGCCAGCCTCCAAAGATTACCCCAAGAGAACAGCAATGACTAATCCACGAGGCCACAAAGGAACTCAGGACAGTTTCTAAAGAACTACAGGCCTCCCTTGCCTTGGTAAATGTCAGTGTTCATGATATAACAATAAGGAAGAGACTGGGCAAAAATGGCATCCACGGCAGAGTTCCATGGCGAAAACCACTGCTGAACAAAAATAACAGAGGCTCGTCTTACTCCCCCCCCCCAAAAAAAACAACAACAACATCTGAATGATTCCCAAGACTTTTGGGAGCATATTATATGGACTGATGAGATGAAAGTTGAGCTTTTTGGAAGGTGTGTCTCATTACATCTGACGTAAATGTAGCACAGCATTTCAGAAAAAGAACATCATACATCAGGTCTGGGGCTGACCTGCTCCTTCAGGACCTGGACAACTTGCTATGATTAATGGAACCATGAATTCTGGTCTTTAGCAGAAAATCCTGAAGGCGAATGTTAACAGTCTTTTTTCGCTGTACCAAGCATAGTTATGAACACAGGTATATAAGACATGGCCCTTTTGAGCTGCGTGCCTACGGCAACACTAAACTAGGGGCAATGTCGTCAGCGCATTTCATGTGTGTGGACGGCAAGAAACCAAAAAAAGAGCACGGATGCTACACTTTTCACGGGGAAAAGTATTTTTTGGACTTTTTTTCAAATGGTCTGTATTAATATCACACGCTTTGTTATTGACAAAAAAAGAAAACTTCATTAAAACTGGTTGAGAAATTGGCAAGTTACGAATTAATTTCAATGTCATTGCATTGCCTTTGATAGGAACGCCGCCCCTGCCAACATGGCCGCTACTTAAGCACATCTGTTATGCCACAGATAGCCGGCTGCTACTACGCGCGCTCGCTCGCTAACAAGGGAGCGTCATATAAGACGTCACAATCATTTAACCAATAGGAGCGGAGCAAGGCGTGACCCTGTGCCTGTATTTATACATCCGCGCTGGTGTATTATGAGTCATCGCCTGAGACATTCTCACGACTGTCCTCTAATCACGTTACCTGTTTGAACGCGGGACCTACTTTTAATCCAAGCATCGCGTCTCCTCCAACAGCCCGACGGGGATTGAGATGTTCCAGTTTAGGCTCGCCACAGCGCTCCAGGAGTTGTTTAAAGCTAACCTCAAGTGTCTCTCCGTCGGGTGGCGAGCGAGCAGCCACGGGTGCTCGGGCGCCGCCTTCTCCTCTTCCGCCGGGCTCAAGCTCCTCCATGGCCCCGCGTACCGGGGGGCGTACCCAGCGGCGGTGGCGGCGTCCGGTCACGTCCGTGCCTACTGCGTGAAGGCGGGGGGCGAACTGAAGCTGGACGAAGCGAAGAAGAAGGACGACTGCTTCGAAGCGGCCGCTGACAAGTAAGGCGGCTCCCAGGCGGAGTGGCTCTATCTTGGCTCCCCCTAGCTTAGCTGGCGTGCGGACCGCCTGGTGCTCAACGACAGGTTGCGTTTATGGCGTCACCTTTTGTGACCAAATGAAACCAAAACTACATGTAATATGCCGCCGAAAGCGAACTTTTATGGAGCTTTATCTTGAAACCACAAATACACATGTGCGTGGCACGACTACTGCTAATACCTAGCTATGACGTCGTAATGGCACAAATAGCTCTTGTTGGTGAGTGCAAAAATGTAAACACGCCATACGAATTTGGACTGTAAATTGCTGTAAATTGGTCCCTTTCCTTCCTAGTGTGTGTCTGTAATTTAAAATTATATATTGCATAGTTAACGGGTAAAAAAGCGCACATCTATGCAGTGGTGTAACCTGGTGGTGGGAATACACAAGAAACGCAAGTCAAAAGCTACACTCAATAAAAATACTTAATAGTAGATTGTTTAATTACAATATCTGGAAACCAGATTTAAAAAAGATGTAAAAAATGAACAAGGCCTTGCTCAAATCTGTTTAGCAAGCAGGTCAAATAAATGCATGCTCTATTGGGTTTGTGTCTGGAGATTGACTCTGCCGGTTTACAAACTTGCATTGCTTGCTCTTGATGAACTCCTTTATTGTTTCGGTTCATTATCTTGTTTTTTTCAAGCATAGGTAGCAGTCTGCTTATGATTATGGAGATTGTTTATTGTTTCCCCTTCCCCTGCAATAGTGTCTAGTATGGTTTAAAACTTCTTATCCCTCCTGTTATGCAGCGAGTCAAATTGACTCGATTAAAAATGTAGTTGCCTCATGTTCACATTTTACTTTTTTCTTCTTCTTCCCTGTACACTGTATTGAATTAGAATTCCTTGGGTTTTAGCCCTGTATGAATGCAATAATTTAGTACAGAGTTCTACTTGTCGACGGTTTTTCCTGCCTTTTAATATTTTCATCTTGCAAAAATGAGCTACAACTAGAGTACAACCTTGCTCAACAAGTAGGTCGAGCTTCATTCTCGTGTGCAAACATTGCCCTTGTGGTATGTGAAATGACAACATCTTACAAGGTTGTTTAAAAGGTGTGTCTCAGAGCCCAAGGTGGAGATGGGAATGTGCAGTAAAAGCAGTGTTTGGAATTATGGAAATAATTCTGATCATACACAAACAGCATTGGTGGGTTGCACAAAATAACCACTCACTCAAACACAATGTGCAATAATTTAATGTTAATAGCAAATGATAGGATAGGTAATATGCTCATGCTAATATTTGGCAAAATTTCCTCCTAGGTTGAGCCCTGGAATTCGACCAAAATAGCTGCTTTAAACCAAAATGGACAACTTCAGGTTCGATTTTAGACATTGGACCTTGATACGTTTCCGTATGTCTGGTTTTGATAGACATGTCCACCTAATTTTGCATCGATAAGTGGAACGGGTGTCAGGGACATTTTTCCCCCCCAGCAATATCTTGGCCTTTTTGCAGCAAATCCACAAAATGATTATCAAATGTTCACCAAATTCCTCCAAAATGGTTGCTTTAAATCAAAATGCCCGGCTTCCCGGTCAATTTCTCCCATGGGTGCTTGACACTTTCAACTATAGACTCATTTGCTGACACCCACGTCACTCACCAGACCTGAGGCCTCATGTACAAAAGGTGCGTACGCACAAAAACGTGGCGTCCGTTCTTTTTCACGGCAAAGTTCAGATGTATCAAGAGTGACATGACCGTGGAAATGTGCGGTGCCTCACGCCAACTGCATGGCTGGCGTACGCACGTTTCTGCATCTTTTGGTGCTTTGGCGACACTTAGAGGTGATGCTGGGAAACTGCATAACTCATAAATCTGCACACCAGAGACACATGGATAATTAGCACCGATGAACAATTCATGCCCGGCAACATTTGATTTCAACAATGCAATTGAGGCAAGGACCGAGAATTCATTTGTTAACTAGTGTATTTCATGAACCACTGATATTTGTGAAGACACCTATTAATTGATCGAGGCGATCATTTATGCTGCCTATTGCCCTCACAATCGCTTCATGACTCCACCACATGCACTGAAAAAAGAGTCCTTTGAATTTGCTTCATTTGAACATGTGCATCGGTTGCACATGATTAACGTGTTTAAATTGACATAATTTACCCCTCTTCTCCTAAAAAAAAACATGATTTTTTTGTCAGCGTGCATGTCCTCTCCTGTGTATTAAAATAATAAATTGAGTAATCAAAAAGGAGTCAAAGTTTTTGATATCCTCTTTGATATGCTGATGTGCTTCTATTTGAATTCCAAAGATTGATTACAAATACCACACATAGAACATTTGCGCATGAACCTTTATCTCACAGGGCTGAGTGTAGGTTACTGTATGAACATATTTGTTATGAGTTCAAAAAATACATGGTATTAACCTTGTGGGCTGATCATAGTCAGCCACGTCCTCCCATCACCCCTGACAGAGCAGCGTCACCCATGATCGCAGGGATTCTCTCCTCGAACGGGGTGAGCCCCTCCACGCCGGTTCTTCCGCCATTTTTTGGCCACACTTTGGCAGTGGGCAGCTGTCCTCCACTTCACATCCTCCTTAATGTCTGACCATTTCTTTTTCAGTTCAGCGTGTGCGCGCTATTCTGTCTTCACAGCATTGACAGCCGCACACGCACTGTCCCATTCACGCCTCTTTCGCGTGTTGTTAACACCGGAGGACAGCGTGCCAAAGAGGATTTTCTTGCGTGCCTCCACTTCACTGAACAACTTCACATTCAGAAAAAAATATTTTTCTTCATTACCTTGCTCATTTTCCTATTTTTCTGATCATGCAGAGATCGGCATCTCAGGTGCAGGGTTCATTTAAATATGATTTGCATATTCAAATATGGGCGTGGACAGGGAGGAGTCGGCTACTCCAACATGTGCGCTCATTTCCACGTTGATTGGAATGTACGAAGGAAATGTGCTTGGATTCATGAGTCCGCAGTTTCATACATCTGAATATCTTTGTGCATACGACGTTTTCTGGATTTGAGCGTACGCCATGTTTTCCAAATCCACGCAAGTCTTTGTACATGAGGCCCCAGGCCCTGCTTTTTCAAGCCAGACATTCACAGATGCGACAGTATAATGTGAGGATGGTGACCCCAAGTGGACAAAAATAATACTTGCAACTCGCATGTACGTTATTGTGTTTAAAATCTGTTTTTATTTGGTTATTCGTTTAATCGATGGCATAATTGGTAGAATACTAGATTCTAAAAGTATTCAGTAGCTGCAGTCCTAATTTGGAGGAAAAGGAATTTATTTTTTACAATTTCATATCACTGTGGCGTCATTAGAACATAACCAACCCTTTTGAATTATAATTGTACAGCCTGTTTTTTTATTTAATTTTTTTATTTTTTTAACATAAATCTTGCTCTGTGAACAGAGTCGTAAGCCTGGTTGCGAAGTAACAGAAAAACTAATGTAGCAGTTTGATTCAGCTCACATGCTACAGTTTTGAACGTCATTGTGTACCCAACTATACTGCTCGTTGGAAACGGGCACACGTGGTATTTAGGACACAACAGTTAATGCTGGACACGGTGCCAAGTGGCTAAATAGGTACACCCACTTAAAATCCCAGTGAGCTATCTTGAAAGTTAATTGAGACTGTAGTTCACATAGTAGATTAGCTCGGAAGTAATGCGTTTCTGGACAGATAACACGCAACACAGAGGCGTGCTATATAAAATATGAGCCTTAGGAGCTGGAAGAGCAAAATCAACACATTAGTTATGACACTGTCAAATATCAATCATGCATAAACCAATCCTGAAATGACACTTGAGCTCCAGTAATTTGAAATGGAAGAAAATTGGAAGTTCGTCCCCCTTTTGCAGCTGCACCAAGATTTTGCATTTTACCTGCTAATTGGATTTGATAGAGGTCACTTTATTTAAACATCCATGTGTATGCTTTTTTCCCCCCTTATTTTTTTAATATATTATCCAACTCATTGGTTTCATTTCTGTGATTATCTTTTTTTGTGTTTACTAATGTATTGGGTCACATTAGCCTGTGTCCATTTTTGGAAACAAACATACCCGTAGGGTGAAGAAGCACAACGAAGCTTCGGTGGCCTCAAGCTGTGAGTAAACTGACTAATGTGTAACAGCCTCCACCACCACTATGAAGGATTAAGGAATCAAAACAGGTCTCCTGATAATGTGATGCATGATAGACAGAAATAGAAAGGAGAAGCCACTGCTGACATATATTTGGACAGTGTTCGTGTTAACTTGCTGAGTATGTAACTGAACATACAAAACGATTATTAATTTGGTATTACATAGTGTGGCTTGTACAAATGATTGTGTGTCTGAAACACATTTTAAAGTAATCATACACTTGAAGACAGCCAGAACACTGCTAATGGTTTATATTATATTAACAATGGACCTATTAATCTTCCTGTTATGTTACAAGTCACATTGACCCATTTTTAAAGTAAAAACATTTTAAATTAGTTTTTTTTTGCTATGAGATATCTCCTTTTTGGCTTCGTATAATCTAATAAATTTGAACATGCAAAAGATGCCTTTATTTTAAATGAAAATGAATAATTATCCTCGTTTAACCAGGATCTTAGAGAGGTAATTACAATCCAATCCAACGTTATTTTTATAGCACTTTAAGAACAGCTGAGTTGGCCAAAGGGCTTAACATAGCATAAAGTAAACAGAAAATAAAAACACAACAAGGAGCAATGCATGTAAATAGCTTAAATAACAGGGATATAAGACAGGTTAAAAAAATGTTTTTTTAAATAGTAGAAAGGACTCTATCCATCGATTTTCAACGCCACTTATCCTGTTCAGGGTCACGGGGTGCTGGAGCCTATGGCGCTGACTTTGTGGGAAAGGCGGACTATACCCTGAACCGTTCACCAGTCAGTCGCAGGTCAGAAAACAATAATAAAAATAAAAATCAACATCTCAAACTGAGGTGTTTCAATTGTGAGTGTTTCGAGAGAAAAGTGTTTCAATATAGGATTTAAAAACGGCAAGTAGTTCACTAAATATTAATTGAAATGCTTAGTAATAGAGTTAATAATGAGATCTACACAATGTATATTTGGACTCTTTTTTTTGTCCTTTCTTACACTTGGAGATAATAATTATGTATTTGACCCAGGGGCAATATTGCTGTTCCTGAGAAACGAATGTAACAGGAGCTGTATTACTACTATTTCTAGGACCACACTGCGTGTTTTCCTTGAACTATTCTGTGATGGAGCTACACAGTTTCCGATTTTCCATGGCTGTCTGGTGCTCTGATGCTTCTATTTCCATATCTTGCCTCAATATATCAATGAAGGTCAAGATGGGCCTACCAAGTCTGCTGCTTAAACTATCTCCAAAAACGGCATCTTAAAACTATGAATCTAATTTAAACCTCTCAATCTTGGATGAGACAGCGGTACCTCAAGATGGGAACTGTAATTTGCCATTTATTCTACATACAGTAAACTCTTGATGTACATGAATATTGAAAAAACATAATTGATGCCGCCTTACACATTCTTTATACTGTAATTGCCTATATTGATAGTTTATATCATAAAACTATTATCCATAACAATTTGCACACTTCAATATAATTTCAAACTCATTTTATGTTACCCTTAAAAATACATGACTCACAAATGATTTCATTTCCCAAAAAAATGCACTTTTCGAGAGCCACACAGCAGAGCAAAAACATACATGTGGTGAATTCTGCTAACAACCCAAGCTAAACTTCATTCCTCCCTGACATACGAAGAGGTCAGTCTCTCAGTCAAGATGTATCACTTCACCATACTAACTTGACAGTATCATCTGGTCATCTAGGTCCATTTGTTCTAGCAGACACTGTTCCACGGTCGCCATTGTTTTTGCTTTGTCCCTTGTTACTGAAAGGAAAGTAAAAACGGCGACTGGAAATGGCCCAAAAAATGCAGAGGAAACTCCACCCTGTGGTGTCCTAGCCAATACCAGCCGTAGCACCATCCCCGACTTGGAGGTGAACTGCAGTACATTTTCAAAACTGCGCGTGTGGGTTGCGCTAGAGTATAAAGGCAAATTACGCGTGGGACAGCCGCAGTGACGTCAGCGCGGTCGCCGTCCGCACGAGTATAAAGAAGCCTTAACACACACCTAAAGTTAATCCTGTGATGTAGATGTACTACAAACAAACGCACTTAACAGAGACGCTCTGCTTTCACGCCTTGTCTGCATGCTCACCTTGAACAGCTGGGGATGTTTGCGCATTTATTACAGTTCATCTGATACGGTGTAAAAAAAAAAATATCCTCAGTGGAAAGGAACCATCTTATATATCCAAGTGCAGCACACAAACACACACACACATGCGCGCACATGCATACGCATACACATCAGTTTGCTGAGTGCTTTCCTACTGCATTAGCAGAGTTTGTTGACTCGCTACCTCTGCTGCTTTTGTAGACAGATGCCATGTAAATATTGCTTTCAAGTTGAATTAGGTACACAAGAGCACTTTGGATGTTCAAGGACAAAGAGTTACCTTGATGTTGGAACACTTGTGCAGGGCTGTGAGGACTTGAAATGCGTCGCCTAGCTAATATGCCACATTGTTAGATCAGAAGTACTAAATTTAATGTAGTCATACATTGTTTATCGCTAATCTGGTTCAATTTGTCACCGGTCTGTATATTTCAGATCAGTAATTGTCAAACTGCAGTCCACAAGCTGCAGCTAGGGTGTCTGCAAAATTTCAATAAAATGAAAAAAAAGTGCAACCTACAAATGGGCACAAGTACCAACAGAACAAACATCCTTACAGTTACTCATCCCTACCTTTGCTTTGGGCCAATTAAAAGCTCGGATATTAATTATTAATTATTTTAATTACTTATAGTATTTTCCAGAAGTTTATTTTATTTTACATTCACTTGTTAAGATATACTTTCTTCCCTTGTTAAACTTTTACTTTAATTTTACTTTAATAATCACAGTGGTGCCTGAATTGTATTTGTTCCGTGACCATGCGAGTAACCTAAAACACTTTTATCTCAAATCATATTTCCCTATCAAAATAAATGGGAATGCCATCAATGTGTTCCAGCCTCCTTCCAGCCTGTTTGTAACTTGTATTGTATTTTTTATGAAGAAAAATAGCTCTCTATAATAAGGGTGGAACGTTCCACAAAATCCACGGTTCGGTTCATATCAGCTTTGTGGTTTTCATTTCGGTATACGTTGACTCGTAAGAAAATCAATTATGAGTCTTGTATATTTTGTAATAATATTATTCACATTTTATTAATCAGAAATATTTGTTCGTCTAGCTATGCTAGCTGCATTTAGTGACAGGCAGAACAATTAAATACCATTGGATGGCAAATCGTACAATAAACCTTTGTATCCACCTGTTGCCTTTCATACAACAGAATAAGTTATGGCTCCCTGCAAATATGTTCAACTAAACAAGCACAGATTTCACACTAAGTACATTTGTGACTAAATTGAGACAAGATCATTATTTCAGTATTAATACTTTAATTATTTTTTTTGTTTGGTGGTTCATCGTGAGAATTTAAAAATGTAAAATGGATGCCTTGACTCAACAAAGGTTGGAAAACACTGATCTAATCATTACTCTCATAAATAAAAGCTCAAGTTATTAAATAAGTCATCCATATGTGCACATAGGATGACATGTCTGTATAAACATAGCAATTTCCTGCGATTTGTAATCTCTTCAATGCAAGATCTCTGGTGGATAAAATGAATGACTTCGAAGTCTGTTTAATGCACCCGCGATCTTGTGTTGGAGAGATACAGACCCCCGGTACACCCGGGTCGCATTTGTCTGGGATGTTATGTGAGTAATTAAAGGCACTTAAAACAGGTATCTGGTACCATTTGCCAGTCTCTTTCAGCTCCCGGTGGGCGTAGCGAATTTTCGTAGAACCTATAGTGCATAAAAAAGAAGGAAATTGTACAAAAAGTGCACTGGAAGAGGTGAGCCGTATGCCACTGCAGTATGATTATAAATCCCGCTCGAGTACTGACCAGGACGTGCCCCACTGCAAGATGATCGGCCGCTGCATTGCTGGAAGAGCATGACACAAATAGTGTGTGTTGCCTAATCAACTACTCGAGTGGGAGTCAGTGCGACGGTGCAGCCATGCATGCCACCATCTTGGCTAGCATTAGCGCTACTGTACACTTTGCCTCAATAGTAAATAGGGGGGAAGTTGCGCGTGCTGAACTGAACAGGACACATGCGGACCGAACCGAAAAAGTCAAAACAAACCGTATGGACGAGTTTTAAAAACCGTTCGACCCCTACTCTATAATATACACACAAACTATATGGCGACAGCTCAGCTCCTCAGGTGGGTAGAAATATTAGTCCTTCACGGAGTATAAAGAATATATGCCTGTGACTATTGTTATATTACCTTTCTACGTGTGCTGCTCCACCGTTTGTCTTCAATAATCTGTTGCTTTAAGGGTTATAACTCCCATGCTCTTCATTAGCCCATCTATGGTATTTCCCATTATCTGTTAGCATTAATCTAGCGCAGTTGTTCTCAAACTTTTTACATCCAGTGCCACCTCAAAAAACACTTAATTCTCCAAGTATCACCATAATGATAAAAATATACATTGACATAGTAGGCCCAAGTGTTCATCAAAAGTTTAAGCCACTGTAAGTTTGAACATTTAATTCAGTGATTATTTTTAATACCACTAGAGGGACCCCACGTACCACTAGTGGTACTTGTACCACACTGAGAACCATTGATCTTGCAGACTTGAAGCCAAAGTTATGTGTAATTCTCTTTGTTTTATGTTTAGTTTGACAGTAACCTTCAACTGGGCGTGTTTTTTTTTAAATAGTTCAGTACTATCTGCCAAACTGTTGCTTGTTGTAAAGTGAATTCAATAGAGTTCACTGCCACCATAAAGTGCTTGTATCTCAAGTTTTTTTCTCGCAAGTCTAGGCAAAAACATCGTCCGTTTGACGGCTTGTATCTTGGAAAACGCATAAGTCGGGTCTATCGCATCTCAAGGCACCACTGTATTATGACTTGTTCTTGGAAAAATCTGACTTTATTCTCATAACTTTACATCATTTTTTTTTCTTAAACTTTTTTTAAAAAAAAATTTTGTAACATGATTATTTTTTTCTCGAAAATAGAGCACATTTTTAATACATATGGTATAAAGGAACACACTTGGTAGTTATGTTTAATTGGTGTAAGGATTATGAGGGAGTTGGAAATTTTTTACCCTGGACTCAAAAGGTTTGAGAAACCCTACTTTAGATCAAGGGTGCTGAGCTGTGTTTCTGCCATTACTGACTTCTATATGCTGCTGTGTCACGACCAGCGTGTGAACGGGACTACAGTGTTGATTTTATTAATCCAAGCGTTATAGAGAACTCTGCATGGCTAAGGACCAGATAATCCCTGGAATTCACGCTTGGTCTTATTATACTTTAGTACTTTATTGCACTTTATAAAAACTTACAATAATAACATAGCTAAAATGTAAAGAACAAAAATAATTGTGCATTGTGATTTCATGCTTCAATGCCTGTTGACTTTGTGCTTCTCCTTATGGTGTGGTCGTATTAGCCACCAGGGGCCAGTACAATAAAGACATTCTTAATGCACCAAGAAGAGTTTCACAATTAAGTGACTCAGTAAGCTGCAATAATTTTAGTTTTTTGCAGATGATACAGAATACATGGCTATGAGAATTATTTTGTCTGTCTACATGTGTTGTTGCCACAGTTTGTGCTTAAATATCCCTTACTAAAGGGTTATATTACAGCAAATTTGATGTTAGCTTCGTTGACCTGTCTGTGGTGTTTTGCGTCGTGTGTTAGCATTAAGCTAGTGGACTAGTTTAAATATACAGCTTGTAATTCTCTTTGTTTAGGTTGGAACTTGAGTAAAGATGATAAAGATGAATCAACTGTGCAATATGATGAAGATGAAGTGCTGCCTCCACGAGTGAAAATACTATCAAAATACAAGACAATGCAAAACAGTGCTTTTGCTGTCTTTACGGGCGCTCACTTTTCACCTTCTGAAGGTAGTAGACACTCACCTCGTTGCACCCCTAGTCATCATGGCAGTAGAGAGGTGGTGTAATTTTTTATCAGAAGTATTTTGATGAAAGCATGTCACAGACATGTTATAAAACTGGAAACTGTTTTAAATTGTTGAAAAAATGCATGTCTCCTTTCATGTTTTGCTCTCCAAATGGCTAATGTGATGGAAGATGCCAAAACAACTGTTTTTATGAGTTATTATTTGAAAACGGTCTTGAATAAGTGTGTGTATCACTGATATCGTTTGCTGGATTGTTAACATTATCAGCAGGAAACAGATAAGTGCTGTGTTAGCACTGGAATTGACCCAATTATTGCTCAGACTTGATGGTTTCACTATCATCAAGCTGTTGTTTGCATAACAGTCAACCAGATTGTGTTTTTATTGTGAAGTTATGTATATGATGAAAGATAAGAAGATGAGATATACACTGCAAATAAAGTAATAAACCGTCTATCTTTTTCTAATTTAGGAGAAGAAATGCCGGCATCCTGCCTAGTCTGGAGGATTTACTTTTCTACACTGTCGCAGAAGGTCAAGAAACGATTCCAGCTCATAAATTCCTCACTGTAAGTCCTACTAACTGCTGTTCATCTTATTCCTAGTAAACGGCCACTATGAGGACTTTCTCATTCTCAAAAAGTCAACAAATTTGGCAGGTGTTTTCAGTTGTTTAGTTGGGGTTGCAGGTATGAACCCACAAAATTGGCTCAATAGTGGCCCTGGAATTCTTTGAAAATTCATCCCCTAATGCTGATTCTCTCCGCAACATGAAATTTGGTATGCATGTCTTTCAAGACCAGACACACAAAAAAGTCTCAAAAACCCATGTCAGAAAAGACATGAGGTTTTGGTTTAAAGTGGCCATTTTAGGGGCATTTTAGCCATTTCTACGGATTCTTCAAAGACAATCTTGTCCTAGAGGTTTTGTTGTTGTTGTTGTTGTTACCAAATTTGAACCACTTATAGTATATTATTAGACAGAGGGATGATACTAAATTGCCAAACATTTGAATTTTGCCATTGTGAGTGGGAGGGTTTACATATTTTTATGGTTTTTACTAATAATCCATGAAAGCATGATGAAGATACTCATTTAGAATCCTTTCAAATCACTGTGTTTATTATTATTCTTCCTACAAATATATTGAATTTGTTTAGTAGTACCCCCTGGAAAGTTGGAAAAAAATGGCCCATGACACTAGTTTCACTGATGGACACAAAATTGGGTTGGCATGTCTATTGTAACATAAGAATGACCATGCTTGAAAGGACACAAGAAGTCAGACATTTTAGTTTTAGTCATTTTCGTAATTTCCAGGGTCCTTCAAAGACAAACTTGCGCTAGAGAATTTGTTGAAATGCTACCAGATTTGAACCTCATAATCTAGACAGAGGGACAACTCTAAATTGCAAAACATTTGTGTTTTCGCCATTGGATGAGAGTAGAGTTTGATTTTGACGTGCCATAAATCAAAAACGATGTCAACGAGCTTGAACTAAAGACAGTTTTTAAATGGTGATGTTCATCTTCTATGTTCAGGCTCTTAAAACCACAGGACTTCGCACGGGAGATCCGAGATTAAAGGAATGCATGGAAACACTCAAAGAAACTTTAAAGAACACTCCGGATGGCGTCACGTTGGACAGGCACCAATTCAAGAAGTGAGTCGCTTCTACTCGCAGCGTCTCATATTTCTCAGGTTGAGAGGAAAACTTTGCGACTGTCGATTGATAAATTTGCAAACCTAATGAGAGAGTTTTTTAAATAGCGTTTATTGCCACTTGAACTATATATTTTTCCATAAAAGCAATTATGAGTGTTGACACACAGCGCCACAAACCCAAAGGTTACATGGCACATGTCATCTCAATATGGGTTCATGGTAGGTGATGCGGGTGAACCGATGAACCGCCATATTGTCGATGAAGCCCCTTCATCGACAAACCCAGTTGAAGTTTGTCACACATCAGTGTTGCAAACTCAATTGGCAACCCCCCCCCCCCCAGTTGCATGCAGTCGCTGTGTTTGAGCATGCTATTTGTTTGTGGTTTTGTTCATCAGGTGTGTCCAGAGCAACATTGTTCTGCTCACGCAGGCCTTCCGAAAGAAGTTCGTCATCCCAGACTTCCAGTCCTTCACTTCCCACATTGATGAGCTATACGAGAGTGCCAAATCGCTCTCTGAAGGGCAGGTTTGTCCTTAGATCAATGACTCCTTTATCAGTCCATTAGTTGAGAGGAAAAACAGTATAGGCTACTTCTATTTTAAAGGGGACATATTATGGAAAATTGGAGGTATTAGCCTATATGGTGGCAGTGAACTCAACTTAGCTCTTTTCATGATCAGCAGCAGTTTGGTAGATCGTGAACAATTTATCAAAAAAGAGACTTCAAGCTGTTTATTGCCACTCCCAGTTGAAGTTTACTGGCAAGCTAAACAAAACAAAGAGACTTACACATTGTCCATTTAAAAATACTACATAGATTTGCCATTTTAAAGGCCATTTAGTTAATACTAACAAACAGTAAAAAACTCCATAGATGGAGTTAAATATCATCGGTGTCGTGGTGTTATAGTCCTTTGAGCAATGGATATTTCAACTCAAATTGTGTAGAAACACATCTAGACAGACAATATAACAATACTCACAGGCATGTATTTTTTATCCTCGGCTCAAACGACGAATATTGGTGCGGCTTACTGAGGATAGACCCGTTTTCATGTATAGCCTTATATCTGTTTTACACTGCGCCCAGATGGCCAAGGGACACACACCAGAAGGAGCAGCACAATGTCCATTAAATTTAAGCAAACAATTTGGCAAAAACTGTTTACTTATTTAGTTTTTATTTAAGTATGTCATTACAGTATGTTTGGTGTGCTAGTTATTAAAAGCATGTCAAAACATTTTGGGGCTTTTTTGGGGAGGCTGGAACAGATTAATACAATTTCAATTCATTACAATAGGAAAAGATTATTTGATTTGATGAAGTGTTTTGCATTTGATGAAGTGTTTTGCATTACGAGCGTAGTCACGGAATGAATTAAACTCATATATCAAGGCACCTCTGTATCCAATTCCATGTTTTTTTCTTTTTACCATGATTTCATTTTTTTCAATTTTATCACTTTGAGAGCAAATAATCAGAGTTGTGCCTTAAACCATGATAATAAGCAAGCAAATTCAGCCTAAGACTCTGGGATATGAGCATATTCTGCAGTAGAAGGGGCTTCAGTGACATACTAAAAAGATGTATAAAAATGTGCAGTAATGCTAAATCCTCTTGAGTATTTTGACAAAAGCATGTCACTGACAAAGAAATGCATAATATTTAGTAAATAAATAGATTATATAAATAATAAATAGATTAATGCAATAGAAAGAGGGGAGTGATGCAGTGTGAACATACATTTCTTTTATTTAAAATTTTTGTTTTAAAAACATTCTTCTCTACCTGCATGATCATGCTTTACCTTGCACTTAAAATAAAAAAAATGATGGTAGCTGTTTATCAATCATGACTCATGTCCTCTTGTCACATGGTTCTTGTGTTTGGTGTCCTGACATGAGGATTCATATGGAGGTTGCAGTTTTGCATTGATCCCAAGTGTCGAGCTGTAGCCGGTCGCGTAGCCCTTTTTTCAGATGCTGTACTTATTTTTATTTTATTTTTTTAAATTTTTTTATTCTTTCAGGTTGCTGACTACATTCCTCAACTTGCCAAATTCAGTCCGGACCTGTGGGCTGTCTCTCTGTGCACGGTGGATGGCCAGAGGTGAGGTGGGAGCTCAACTGAGTATTACAAGAGGCAACAATGAGGCTTTTTAAAAAGTTTTACTGGTCACATAATCAGGCACACAACCTTAGTTGTGGTAAATATGTGATTGCGCTGCAGATGGACCAAGTCATCAAATCCACTGTAAATGAAATGGGGAAGTAATTAATGCTCTTGTTGTGTCGCAACAGTATTTTTGAACAGCGTGTTCTGTGTCGTGTAAAGTGAAATTCCATTGACACGCAATGTGTATGTGTAAGAGCAGAAGTCATAAAGACAAACTGGCACTAAACACACCGGATCATCATCATTAACACCCTTTTACTTATTTTGAAGGTTTTCCCAGACTACTAATAATCTACGAAAGCATGTTGATGATACGTATATTTATGTACCTGTATATTTAGAATCAACTGGAATTGCTGCTTCTTCCTGCAAATCTTAGAAATCAGTCCCCTTTTGCAAGTCTTGGGGGAAATGTATGTTTTGCAGGAGTCCTGAATTCAACCCCACTCAGTGGCACCTCCAGGAAGGTTAGAAAAAATTTGCCCCTAACACCAGTTTCACCAATCCACCTGAAACTGCGTGGACATGTCCATCGCAACAGGATGTACAAAAAGGTCGCAAGAACCTATGTACAAAATTGGAGTCAGCCATTGTGTTTTGAAGAGGACAATTTTTGGACAAACTCACTTAGTAGAGCCCCATGGAAAGTTTTGGGGGAAAAAAAGAGCCCCTGATGTTAGTTTCATCAATCGATACAAAATCGGATGGACATGTCCATCAAAACTGGACGCACAAATAAGTCTCAAGGACTAGGGTCCAAGTCCAAAATTGAAAAGGAAGTTGACCATTTTGGTTTGAAGCAGACATTTTGGGCGTATTCTAGGGATCTTACTCTTGACGAACTGTTACCAGGATATTCGCCTAAATGAGCCCCAATCACAGCTTAGCTTACCCTATGCCATGTAATGTGGGTGGAGCAAGGTATCAACATTTGATGATCATTTTGAGGATTCCCCAATGAAAAAATGGGATGCAAGGGCCCACTCATCACTGCTTTCATGATTTGTTGTTTTTGTGGATTGTTGCCAATCAAACCCTTTAGCTGACGATTAATTCGTTGTCTGTTGTAGACACACAGTGGGCGACACCAAGGTCCCCTTCTGTCTGCAGTCGTGCGTGAAGCCTCTGAAGTATGCCGTTGCTGTACACGACTACGGCACCGAGTACGTGCACAGTTTCATCGGCAAAGAGCCCAGCGGCCTGCGTTTTAACAAGCTCTTTCTGGATGAAGACGGTGGGTAGATTTGACACTTTTATCTTTTATCTATAAGGCTCAAATGCCTCCAAACCCCTGTTTTTCTGCCGTACAAAATAGAAATCTTTCCGAGACCTCATTTTGTACACACGGTGTGTTAATATAGTCAGAGAAAATACCACCATTACTTAACTCAGAGCTATTTTGTCATCATATTCGATGCAGGAATTTTGCCAGCCCTGTTTTGCAAGGAGCTAATGCGGTGGAGGAATTAAAGGGGATGTAACTCCAAAAGAGTTCAGCAAGTTTCTCACACCTTCATGCCACAATATGTGGAAGTGGGCGGCGTCAGGGGTTACTCACTTAATCGGATTGTTTTGGACGTTGTTGTCTCCTCATGTCAAGACACTGACAAATAATTAACCGCAAAGCAAACTTGGATGTTCATAGCTTTACAGGTTTGCTTTCCATCATATGGCATGTTGTTTACTGATGCGGCTTTTGCTCACAATTCAAGAACAAGTTAACCGTTTGCCCTCATGCCACATATTAACTAAGCTCTTGTTGTTTTGCAGATAAGCCCCACAACCCAATGGTGAATGCTGGCGCTATTGTTTGTACTTCCCTGATAAAGGTAAAAGCAATACAGTCTTGTTGTTTTTTTTATTTCACTTGGTGTCAATCTTAAATTTAGTTGAAAAGCTTTGACTCTGTTTGAAGCATATCTACAAATACAACACTTTTGCAGTAATTGTGCTGTCAAACTGTTCCTTAAAACTCTTTGTCGAAAATACCACTCTGGTATTGCTGCATCCAGCCGAATCATTGAAGTTGTCATTGTGTCTTCTCAAAGAATTTCCAACTGTCATCCACAGTGGCATCTTGTTGCGGTGAGAAAAACTGGATTTACGCAGCATGGTTCAAGTGACACAATTATGAATCCCCCCCCTGTAAAGTCCCACATTTGGGATATGCATCACAATAAAACATACGGAATCGGATATCCTCAGATTGTAATAAGGCCTCGTCCGAATGTGGATACAAATCTGAAACGTATCGGATATCTGGCAATGCCAGTTCTTAGTTCTCACCCTGTCAATGCCAGCCTGCCGTCATCAAAATACAATTGATTGCTGCCTTATACACACCCACGTCAGCCCAAACAACATAAATAAACATTAAAAACTAATTTAACAATTAAATATGGTACATCACAGGTGTGTCCATCATTAGACAAGAATAATAATTGCAGATGGTGGCCAGCGGAGTAATGTGGAGGTTACCCTCATTCAAATCAATGAGGGGAAGAGTCAACTGAGGCCAGCTTAATGTTACTATATATATGGTTTTATATTTTTAGTATTTATACGTTGTCTACTTCCGTGTTGTCACTGCCCAGTGTTGATGTTTGTGGAGTTTTTTACATGCAATTAGGGTGTCATTCAGTTGTTCCATAGAGTAAGCATAGCCATATGGGATATGTGTCACTTGAAATGTACAGGGAGTTGGACAGTAAAAAGAAATTTGGCAGAAATAGCCATTAAATCAGAATTGGCACTTGGACCTGCAATTTAAATCCAGGCTGAGGTTGGTGTTAATCCTCCATGAAGGGTTCTTACAAGCTCCAGGCCACAAATCAACGCAAAGGCGGATACATACATACATGCAGACCAACAGCGAAGACTGCTAGGATTACGGCCAGTTTGGCATCACTCTGTTTGACTTTTTAAGACATTGATATGTAGTCGTCTTGTATAGCCACACTGATGGAAGAAATTTGTGCAGGTTCTTTGGTTTGATAAAATTATCTTTTTTCTCTGTTTATTGGTCAAAAAATAATTTCTTGTTTGACATGGACCTTGTATGCGTTACTATTAGGAGGTAGACCATTGACCTCTCAAAATAAAAATCTGAAAAATAATAACAATGCACATTTACACATAATATAATTAAACAATCATTTAAATCACCCAGGAAATCCATACTCTATGATTGTCTAGGATTTAACTTTTGACATTTCAAATATTTCAAAGAGTGCCCATTTAAACTTGCCGTAATGGTTATCAAACTGACTCAATGACATGCCTCCTTAACATGCATCTGATCAAAACTTTGAACTGTGTTGTATATAATGTATTGTAACCATCATTGCTGACATGGATTATCATGTTTAGGGAAGGATTCCAGCAATATTTATTGATCGGGGCACCTTTTGTACTAAATACAAAGTGTATAGAAAATGGGTGGATGGGATTGGTTGTTACAGAAAGTTACAGAAACAGACCCAGCTCCTTTAAAAAAAAGTGCAGTGCTAGCCCGTCATGCAGCGTTTCTACACAATTGGCGCAACAGTAAAGTTTATTCACCCGTTACAGTTGCAATGTCAGTTTATTGGACAGCAACAATTGATTTTAACACAAAGAGGCTGGAGAACCGAGTCCCAGGTGTTTAAACCCCTAGTTCCGGCTTTCTGCTCTTCCCTTTCACACGGCCAGCATTGCGCCTCACTAGAGCCTTTAATACTACAGAAATCCCCCACTATTTGTTGGGGATAGGTAACGAGCCCTGCCATGAAGAGCAAAAAAAAAGTAAGTTCTTGACACCCCCCTAAAAATGTTTAGAATTGCCTATATTAATAGTTTAAGCCATAACTATACCACAGTCTATGACACTAAAATGCTTGAATATAATTTATGAACTCCTCTTATAACATTTCCCTTAAAAATAAATGCCTTACAGATGATTTAATTTTTTTAAATGCACCAGCAAAAACTTACACATGCAGTGAAGACTCTCTGTAACTTATGCTTACACCCCAGGCTAAACTGAGCTCCAACCCAACATACAAATATTTTGCTCTCTGAGTCTTTATGTATCACCTCAACATACAACCCCAATTCCAATTAAGTTGGGATGTTGTGTTAAACAGCAAATAATCATTAACTTAGAATTTTATGGCTGCAACACATTCCAGAAAAGCTGGGACTGGTGGCAAAAAAGACTGAGAAAGTTGAGGAATGCTCATCAAACATCTGTTTGGAACATCCCACAGGTGAACAGGTTAATTGGGAACAGGTGGGTTCCATGATTGGGTATAAAAGGAACTTCCCTGAATTGCTCAGTCATTCACAAGCAAAGATGGGGCGAGGTTCACCTCTTTGTGAACAAGTGTGTGAGAAAATAGTCAGTTTAAGGACAATGTTCCTCAACGTACAATTGCAAGGAATTTAGGGATTTCATCATCTATGGTCCATATCATCATCAAAAGGTCCAGAGAATCTGGAGAAATCACTGTATGTAAGCGGCAAGAACGAAAACCAACATTGAATGCCCGTGACCTTCGATCCCTCAGGCGGCACTGCATCAAAAACCGACATCAATGTGTAAAGGATATCACCACATGGGTCCAGGAACACTTCAGAAAACCAATGTCAGTAAATACAGTTCGGCGCTACATCTGTAAGTGCAACTTAAAACTCGACTATGCAAGGCAAAAAATCCATTTATCAACAAGACCCAGAAACGCCTCCGGCTTCTCTGGGCCCGAGCTCATGTAAGATGGACTGATGCAACGTGGAAAAGTGTTCCGACGAGTCCACATTTAAAATTGTTTTTGGAAATTGTGGACGTCGTGCCCTCCGGGCCGAAGAGGAAGAGAACCATCCGGACTGTTATGGACGCAAAGTTCAAAAGCCAGCATCTGTGATGGTATGGGGCTGTGTTACTTACAATGGCATGGGTAACTTACACATCTATGAAGGCACCATTAATGCTGAAAGGTACATACAGGTTTTGGAGAAACATATGCTGCCATCCAAGCAACGTCTTTTACATGGACGCCCCTGCTTATTTCAGCAAGACAATGCCAAACCACATTCTGCACCTGTTACAACAGGGTGGCTTCGTAGTAAAAGAGTGCGGGGACTAGACTGGCCTTCCTGCAGTCCAGACCTGTCTCCCATTGAAAATGTGTGGCGCATTATGGAGCGTAAAACACGACAACGGAGACCCCGGACTGTTGAACAGCTGAAGCTGTACATCAAGATAGAATGGGAAAGAATTCCACCTACAAAGCTTCAACAATTAGTGTCCTCAGTTCCCAAACATTTATTGAATGTTGTTAAAATAAATCTAACACAGTGGTAAACATGACCCTGTCCCAGCCTTTTTGGAACGTGTTGCAGCCATAAAATTCTAAGTTAATAATTATTTGCTAAAAACAATAAAGTTTATCAGTTTGAACATTAAATATCTTGTCTTTGTAGTGTATTCAATTAAATATAGGTTGAACATGATTTGCAAATCATTGTATTCTGTTTTTATTTGTCTAACACAATGTCCCAACTTCATTGGAATTGGCGTTGTACTTCCTTGACACCAATTACTACTTTACTATTACCCTGGGTTTTTCTGCCAGCTTGTGGCAATTTAGGGCATTATAGAACGAGCACAGAAATATGCAAATAAGTTACCAAAAAATGCAGGTAAATTTGTAAAACGTGAACTGCAAATATGCGGGGCATTTACTGTTACTTGAAAACTGAAAACACTCTGTCACACCTACCAGTGACAAGAAAAGGCCATCTCTAACGGGCAGTGTGAAAGGGGCAAAACGTTAGCAGTGCTAGTATGTGCTAGGCTGAGGTACTCACAATAATGGAGTGCAGAAAATGTGTGTATGTTGGCTGGTGAAGTGTGGTCCTATTCAAGAGCTCCCACAATACTCACCTCATCCACCAGGTGCTATGTGAAGCAGGTGGTTGTCTAATGCTGGCAAGACAGTGTGTCGGCATCTTTTGGCAGCCATGTCTCGACTGTGTTTTTTTTTTTTTCCATCAGCAAAAAACAAGCTGTTGGCCAGTTTCCCAGTTAGGTTTAAAGGAGACATATTATGCTTTTTTTAACCAGAATTTGAAAAGTTAAGTATCAAGAATTACAGCCCACACATTTCCTCCCTCAGTATCGAGCAGTCTTTCCCGACCTTTATTAAGCCAATGCACTTATTTTACATGAGAAGAATCTCATGGCACACACCACCAAACAAAAATGTCACAAATAGAATATACTAAAGATATGTATTGGAATTAGGACTGAAACAATTGATGAAATAACTCTTAATTATACTCTATTACAAATAAGTTGAAGCAAAATCTCTGCCTCGAAGTTATGAAGACTCACGCCCCACTCCGTGTAGAAATAAGTTGGCGTGATGGCCGTGAGCCTGGAGGAAACTGTCTGTAAAAGACCGGGAATGTCCAAAGTTTGGGATCATTTCACACTTGTGGTAATAATAAAGTGCAATTTGTCTACTGCAAAGCAGAACTTGGGTACCACAACAGCATGTCTACGATCGCCAACACAAGGTATCGGTGTTAGCTACTTTAATATACCCTTAATATAGAACTTAATGCCCCCACAAAGCAATTAAATAGTACATTTTCCTTAATATGTCCCCTTTATATTCACTGGGAAAACTTTGGGACGTTTGCCGTGGCAGTATGCCCCTCAAACTGTTACGTGGTGCTTGAAGGCTACATACTGTTGCTGTTTTTGTATGTTGTTGCATATTTTCCAGACTTAGGAACTGTGGGAAATAATGACTGCTGCTGCAGGTCAAATGACGTTGGTAATTTTTTCTTCCTTTTCCATATCTTTCTCCTCTCACTGCCCCCTCCCCTCAGCCCCCTCCCCCATCCCTCTTTTCCTTATCTTCTCCAATCAGCCTGTAGAAATCCTATGTAGTGACTCTCCATCCGTGTATCTTTGTCTTCTATTTCTTCTACACAGTTAAGTGTAGAACCTAAAAATAAAAGTTGTCATTCATAGCTTAAAAAATAGGCTTTTTAAACATGTAACCTGTAAAATGGAAAAACATGAGTGGTTTTGTGTGTGTTACAGCACTATAAATATT
Source organism: Phyllopteryx taeniolatus (assembly GCF_024500385.1). NCBI lineage: Eukaryota > Metazoa > Chordata > Actinopteri > Syngnathiformes > Syngnathidae > Phyllopteryx > Phyllopteryx taeniolatus. The sequence continues at coordinate 7,696,069 of NC_084513.1, read as the reverse complement.
GTATAAATATATGCATGTCCATTTGATTCCTTCCTCAGTGTTTGCTTTGTGGCAAAAGACAGCATCCAAAATGGCTGTGTGTGTTAAAATATACAGAAAACTTGGCCTGACGCTTTGAATTGTACTCACCAACATTCACATATGTTAGTTGACATGACACAGTTGATATTCAGTTTAAATACAAAAGCACTACAAAAATTATTTACATTTACCCACAATGCTCTGCATTACACTCCATTTGGAAAGTAAACACAGTTAGGGGGCTGTGGTTTCAAACCTGTTTTTAACCTTCCTGTCGAATTCACCCATTTTACATTTTAAAAATAGAAAAATATTTCAAAAATGTAAAGGGAAAAAAAAAAAAGATGTAACTTAATCTGCTGGTGTTATTTTTTTTATCATTTAAAAATATATATTTTTATCATACATTTCTTTTAATATTTGTTTACATTTGCAAACACCCCCTTGGGTTTAAAAGTAGTGCATAAGTGATAGTAACAAACATAACAGGAGGGTTAAACATCTTTTTGTACATAATCTCATATAATTTGGATTCGTAAGTATACTTTTTTTCCCCCATTAACTGGTATATAACACTTCTACTAAATCCCCATGCAACTACAAACTATTTCCCTCTTTGTAACCCAAAGGCAATCTGTAGCCATTCTCTTCAACTCATAGCATTACTATGTGATTTTACACCAGTTTTTTTTTTTTTTAATCTATTCATATTTGCTCATTCTTTAGTACTCTGCAGTAGTAATATCATTTTACCGTAACTACATTTCACCTGGTGGAAAGAACTACACTTGACTGCCTTTTGCTTCTTATTCCCTCAGCAAGGTGAAGGCAACGCCGAAAAATTTGATTATGTAAGCATTAGCACATCCTAAATAGCATTTTAAAAATGGGCAAATGAGTTTACTCATATAAAATTTTGCTACTTTTGCCTTCAGGTCATGAACTTCTTGAAGAACATGGCGGGAAACGAGTATGTCGGTTTCAGCAACGCCACGTAAGTCACTCGAAAGCCTGATAGAAAACTCATTCCAGTCGTTACCCCTGGAAAGTTGGGGAAAACATTGACCTCAACACCAGTTTCACCGATCAACACGAATATGGAGGGACATGTTTATCATAAAAGAACACACAAAAAAGTCTTAAGGGTTCGTTCCTTAAATTGAACAGGAAGTGGGGCATTTTGGTTTGAAGCGGACATTTTTGGGAGGACTCCCGCAGTAGTGCCCTATTGGACGGTTAGAAAAAAATTAGCCCTCGACACAAGTTTAACAGATAGACACGAATTTTAGTGGGCATGTTTATCATAAAAGGACGCAACAAAAAGTTCAACAGGAAGTCAGCCATTTTGGTTTGAAGCAGACTTTTCGGGTGGATCAGGGTTCATTTTTTTGACAAAGTCCTACAAGGGAATGCACCCAAGTGAGCCCCAATCAGAGGCAGGTATCCTAAACAGGGATATTAAATATATATTTTTGGATATATATACTTCCTTACAGTATATCTGTGTCACACACAAACAATTAACACTCAAACAAAGCGTAGATAAGTATTTTAGCTTCAATTTGTATTTTATTAATCACCCTCTGGAGAAGAAAAAGCTTATGTCAAAATCAAAACCATTCAAAAACTATAAAATGTTATGTAAAACTCATTCATAAAAACATTTTAAACATTCCCACTTTTTATGGTTAAGCATATACTGTGTCACATTGGCCCATGAACATAACATTGTCGAAACAAGCATAACAGTAGGGTTAAAATGTTGTTTTTCAACATTTTAAAACTGTGTTTTTGAATGTATGCATACACAGTATATTGTATCAATATATTAATAAAACGGACTAGTACATTGTATCACTGTTGCACAGGATACTCATGTCCATGATTTATGATGGTTAGCAACGCGGCAGCAGGTAAGATCGCAGCCAGGGGCTCAGGTTGTAAGACGGTCACATGATTGCATGAGGCTGTACTGTACACATGAGGAACCCACACTAGGGATGTGCAGTGAAATTTACACACACACATGCATGCATGCACACGCAGACACACACACAAAGTCAAAGTAATGGGGTATGCTGTGTTTTTGTGACAGATTCCAGTCTGAGCGTGAGTCAGGAGACAGGAACTTTGCCATCGGCTACTACTTGAAAGAAAAAAAGGTTTGACCCAATTTCATTACATAGCCTACTCTGATGGCACACTAGTTCAATTCAAAAAGTGAAACTCATACAGAATTATACAGATTCATAAAGGCGAATTTCTACCTAATTTCCATTTATCCATCCATTTTCTTTACCGCTTATGCTCACGTGGGTCGCGGGCTGCAGAAGCCTATCCCAGCTATCTTCGGGGGAGAGGCCGGGTACAGCCTAAACCGGTCGCCAGCCAATCGCAGGGCACATAGAAACAAACAACCATTCGCACTCACATTCACACCTACGGGCAATTTAGAGTCTTCAATCAACCTACCGCGCATGTTTTTGTGGGAGGAAACCGAAGTGCATGGAGAAAACCCACCCAGGCACGGGGAGAACATGCAAACTCCACACAGGCGGAGCCGTGATTTTAACCCAGGTCCCCAGAACTGTGAGGCAGATGTGCTAAACAGTCATGCACTGTGGCCCTACCTAATTTCTGTAGTAAAAATAATTTTGATTGTTTCTAATCTTTTGCCTAATAGTATGATTGGCCAAGTCATTTTCAAATGTTTTTGGGAAAAATTGCAAATTCAGCAAACAAGAAGAGTCTAGTCACCTCGATTCAACCTTTGCAGAAAACCATGACCTGGATGACTGAGAATCTACAAAGACAAAAAAACATTTTATTTCTCAAGTACCTTGTTTTTTTTTTATTTTTTTATTTTTTAAAATTGGATATTGTGAGAGAAAGTTAAAAATTACTTGGGCAATAATGTATTCCTCTATTAGGCTGTAAACTATAATCATCGAAATCATGACCGGTGTAGTATATGAGTTTCGCTTTCTGGATTAAAGTACTGAAATAAACACCTGGGAAAATTATTGCCATTCTTGACAAACAAACGTAACAGGAGGGTTAAAATTGGGGTGAAATGCATATTACAAAATAATAACAAACGTAAGAACTAGGGAGGGACAAATGTTTTTTCCCAATTTTGTTGTTACAGTAAAAAAAAAAATGTTTATAGATGTTTTTCATAGATTTTTAAACCAGTCATTTCGACAAGAGCTTGTAAGCATTAATATGCAATATTAGTGTTTGCTTTTTTGTTTCTCCTCTGCACTGCATTTTGTCTAAAGCCACATTTCTCCCTACAGTGTTTTCCTGAGGGGACAGACATGACGTCTGTATTGGACCTCTACTTTCAGGTGATTACCTTTCTTCATAGAAGTGCTGCTCGATGTCCAAGTTGTTCTCGTTTACAAATCCTTTTTTAACCATAAGAAATTATATAATTTGTTCCAGTCCTACATTTTTTAATTAACATTTTACCAGTCATAACTTTCATATTTGTATATAAAAAAAAGAAATTAACCACAGCATGATTGAAACCAATTTAAAGTAAAACTACTCAGCCTTTCAAGACACCTGAATTCATATAATTCCTAGCCATAGTTTGAATGCCAAGTTTTGTTTGACTTTTGAGGCATACTTTTCCAGACAATTTTGGTTGAATGCCCAAATTCTTTTTTTACCGGTTCTCAGCAGTTATCAACAAATGCCACTTTGCTCCATTTTGAGAGGGCAATGTAACATTGTTCGTTGAAAATGTATTTTGATCACTGCTGTTTGCAATTTCAAATACGTAAGCAAATACGTAATATTTGTTTTTTTATTTCTGTAGGGGCCTAAAGATTTAAATAATGGTCTCGAGTAAAATATACCTGTCGATTGTGTGTTTTTGACCTACAGCTGTGCTCCATTGAAGTGAACTGTGAGAGCGCCAGTGTGATGGCAGCCACACTAGCTAATGGAGGTATCTGCCCCATCTCGGGCGAGCGAGTTCTCAGCCCCGAGGCTGTGAGAAACACCCTGAGTCTCATGCATTCCTGTGGCATGTACGACTTCTCCGGCCAGTTTGCCTTCCATGTAAGTGGAAATTAGTTGTATACGCTAATGTGGAAAGATTTGGTTAGGTTTATGTTAATTTGAGGGTCAAACTGACCCACTTCAAAATATTTTTTATTTTGTTTAAAGTTAGTAAGTCTAGAGGCTTAATCAACAAAAATGACATACTGTATATAGACAATGTTTATTGTGATTTATTATTAAAAAAAAATAATATTTTTTTTCCCCCCTTCTCATTTTAGACACTTTTGGTAATGGGTCAAAATGACCCAGGAACATCGTTAATATGCTGTTCCTGACAAATGAACGTAACTGGAAAATTAATGACACATTTTAGCATATGCGTTACTCTACTTCCTTCCAAGTACTCAATATCGAATTATCAATTCAATTATCAGCACTACTTTTTGTCATAAGCAGAATCATAATATTGTTAATTCAATACTGTGAACCCCAACAAATTCGCAGCTTGGCATTTGCGGATTTTTTTGGGCGAACCTAATCTCCCGGTATTCAGTGAAAAACTCACCTTTTTGCTGTATTTGTGCTCAGATACAAAATCCAATACAAAATTAATGCTTTTGTGCCATCTTGTGGCATCTTGCTGTTAAGGAACTGTTGAAGTGAGGGGAGGAGCTTCTTTTAGTTAGGACTTGTCCTCGTTTAATGGAAAAAAAATATTTGCCGCCATTTAATGGTATATACAGGCAATGCAAATTGTTTGGGGAGGGTGTCAATTACTCGCTGATTCTTTACTATTCGTGGCACGGGTCGGTCCCTATACCCGCAAATGACTTTCTCGTGGAAGGAAGTACTTATTATTTAATGGCGTTCAGTATAACAGAATAAGAAGAATTCTAATGATGTGTAATGATGTAGTTGTCTCGCTCACGTTGTTCAATACATTCCTCACCAAGCACTTCAAACCACCTCTTGTCGCAATGATCATTCATATCCCTTCCAGACTAAACAAGTGACAGCGAGTGCAATGTAACATCTGTGACGCTTTTGAAAAAAATAGATTTTTGGTTGGGTCAAATTGACCAATTTTGTTGTTAAGAAACTTGAAGGTAAAATATCCTGAGAAATATGTGAGTTACTGTACTTCATTCATCAGTGTGTCCTGTTTTTCCCCTCAAAGGTGGGTCTGCCGGCCAAGTCGGGCGTGGCAGGAGGCATCCTGCTGGTGGTGCCCAACGTGATGGGTATTGTGTGCTGGTCGCCACCCTTGGACAAACTGGGGAACTCGGTCAGAGGGATTCAGTTCTGCACGGTATGTAACTGACGAGTGAGCGTGTATGCCATATAGTCATACATGCCTTGCAGAGACGCGTTTAGTATTTTAAGGGTGGGACACAAGAGATAGAAATGTGTAACATGGCCCGCCCAAAAGCGACAGTTACTTCCACAATATCTGACTTGAATGTTGTTAGTTATATTACAACATTACCATCTCTGAATTGTACTGCATGGCATGGCTTCTGTGTTACTTTGGAGTTACGCTCACCAAAACCAACTGCAGAACATACACTGTGCGCACCTGCATGCTCACATACATACACTGACATTTACATAAAACACCAACAAGAAACAAGGACACCCTTATTTTCTTCCTTTTTTTTGACATTGGATTTTCTGACTATCATCCACAATCATGAGCAACAACACACACAAACCACCTTCACATGAGGCTCATCGATCAGATTAGCTAGCATACTAGCCTAAACGCTAGCACAAACTGATGTGACATCACACGTGGCTGTGCAAACAAATATGCGCACTAGCACTTTACAGAAACGCTCAAACGATAACTCACTATTTCGCATTTACGCGCAATAATAAATGTTGGGAACTACTGTAGAAATAGTAACTGTAAAGTAAACTACACGGTCACTTATTAGTACCTGCATTGAAAGAGAAATAGAAGCATTCTTTCATTTTTAGTTTTGAGGGTGTATGCGGTGCATTCAAGGACCACAGGTGAAAAAAACAGCATCAATAAATTAAATCTAACAACACCACCAAGATTCAACCAGATGGCACCAAAGTAATACTTTTATTGCATTGGCATGAACACAAAAGCTGAATTGACAGTTTCAGCAAATAAAAGAGAATAGGTTCCAAAAATAAGACTGGTCAACAAAAAAATGTATTGCGTAAGATTTTTTTTTTACAGCTGATTTCGGACAATTTTGATGTGGTGAATCCAAATATCACATTAGTTTTGCTCAATCAGGTCAACTTTTTGAACCATGGCCACATGGTTTTGTTTACATGTACAAGTATTTTCGCTTTAAATAGACAGCGGTTCATGCCCTAAATTTTAAACAATGATGATGTAACATTCAATTTACAGGCATGTACTTTTGTCAATGTCTACTATTCAATTTACAGTAAGTAAAGTTTGTAACATTTGTTTAACAGACTGTTAACAACTTGGCATAAAGACCTGACCTGAACTTGAGAAACTGATGTCATTGTTGGATTCAGCGATGCAAAGTTCTCCTAAATCAGTCGAAGAAAGATCGACAACTTTTTTTTGTAACCCTTTGTAATCAGCAAGTTCACGAATGAGTTGCAACACATTGACATGTCGCTTGGGCGATGATGATGACTGTGCCGGACTTCTGGATCTTGGCTGTAACCAATGATGTTGTAGTATACGAACAGCAATTGAATGATAATAAATCTTCATTATATTTTGAAGTAGTTGGAAATTTGCCACCGTGTCGATGAACTTTTGACTAATCCAATTTGTTAAGTCATTGAGTCATGTGTGCGACTGGGTGGGAGCCAGGCCCAGATTCTACACTGCTTATGTCATAATTGCCAATGCAAATAAATGGTTATAGTAGTCAAACCTTTGTCACATTTGCATTGCAGGACCTGGTGGAACTTTTTAATTTCCACAATTACGACAACTTGAGGCACTTTGCAAAGAAGCACGATCCTCGCCGAGAGGGTGGAGAACAGCGGGTAAGGATATGCAACCCCTGTGAGTACGTGAGTGTGACAGCGTCCGTGTGTGTATGTTGAGGTGGGTGTTAGACTTTACTGGTTCCACTGTATTTAAAAACAGCATTTTAAGTTCTCTTGGGGTATATTTGTCTGATTGTTTGATGATCTTAAACATTAAAGTGGGGAAACTATTCAAAAATATAAGAATTTGAGAAGGGGGCCAATGCTTTTTAATGGTACTCTGCATACGTACATACAGTGTATTTTTCTATTCGTACACTAATTTGTTATTCATGTGAATTGACACAGCAGCAATTCTTCGGACCCATGGACTATGAGAGTCTCCAACAGGAGCTCGCTCTGAAAGCCCCCCTTTGGAAAAAAGTCTCACCCACCGAGTCGCATCAGGATACCTCCACCACTGTAGTCTATAGGATGGACAATGTCAGCGAATAGTACATACGTACATACAGTGTGTTTGTGTGTGTGTGTGTGTGTATGTGTGTATATATATATATATATATATATATATATATATATATATATATATATACATATATTATATACAATTCATATTTATGTAAATTGGAGGACTATTTATTGCTTGTGAAGCAGTTACTGCTGTCTTTTATTTGTGATGGGGATATGTTACTCAGTTTATTTTTCCTCCCGATCCGCTAGCTGCCTTAGTGTGTATACAACCTTGTAACTTATTACATACCCTTTATACAAAGGCTACGGCCTGATTTGAAACCAAAAGTGCGTGCGTGCGTGGCGTGGCGTGGTGTGGTGTGGCTGTGGATCAGTAGGTAGAGCAGGTCGTCCAGTGACCGAAGGGCCACTGGTTCGAATCCCGGCTACGACTTTCCACATGTTCAAGTGTCCTTGGGCTAGACGGTGAACCCTAATTTGCTCCCAGTGGGCCTGGCAGCACCCTGCATGGCAACAGTCGCCCATTGGTGTATGAATGCGTGTCTGAGTGGGTGAATGTGAGGCTTTGTGAAGCGCTTTGGGCACTGTGATGGTGTAGCTAAAGCACTATATAAGTGCAGTCCATTTACCATGTGTAGCTTTGGTGCAACCAGCTTTAAGACCAGGGGTGGGCAACTTAAGGCTGAGCATTTAAATTGTCAAGGGTCCTGTAATGTTTGTTGAACTTTACCTTTTTTTTTTCTTTCTATAATTGGTAAGTTAAAATTTTTTTTTTATTTTAATATATTTATTACATGACTGGTTAGTTGATTTATTTTAAGTAATATAACAAAAAGACAGTAAACATACACACACACACACATATATTATACATACAAACATTTAACAAATTGTCAAAACAAACAAAAAACAGATTAGTAGAATTACACATTAATTTATTAAACAATTTGTTAATGAAATAATAAATCATAAAATTAATGAGTGAAAAATAATTTTCCTTAAAATAAACTGACAGTCATTTATTACAAATAATCCAATAAATACATAAGTCAAATCAACAATTTTACATGTGCATTACTTTTTCTATGTATTAAATAATTGGTTTATGTTGCAATCATTAAATTAATTATAAATTGAAAATAAAACGAGATTTTTTTTCTTGTTTCATGCAAATGAAACTACTTTTTTTTTAAGCCTGACCCATACCTTCATTGTTCTTCCAATCTCATTTTGGCCGATGAGAAATCATACAAAATGGCTGCCCTTCTACAGTTGTGTGACGAGTTAAGAAAGTGTTTGTTAGTGTTGTCAGTCAGTGCGATTGAGCTGCAGATGTAAAACATCCTGACAGCTCCAGTTCTCAGTTTCACGATTTAGTGTACTCCACTTGATCCTGTTCTGAACACCAAAGCTACCTACTAGCTTCGCTCGTGCTACTTTATTAGCATGAATGAATGTAAAATAGATGGACAGTCTATTGATATGAAAACAGGGCATCTTGACACGTGTTGAAAAATATATTCTGCTGGCTTTGTTTGAAATATTTTTTTAATGGTTTATTAAATATACCAAGGGGCTAAAGAGGTGTGAGAATTTTTTTTATTTTATTTTTTTTATGGTCAGTGAGTCACATAGACCCGTGAACATTTTTGCTGTAACAACGAAACAAACGTACCAGGGAGGGTTCAGGCCGACGTTTTAAATCTGTTTTTTGGGGGAATGTTGGATTTAAAAGGAACACTTGAGTCCGTGTGTGCGTGTGTGTGTGTGAGGGTGGGTCTATTGTTTTTCAAACGAGACTACAGGATACATAAATGACGCACGCTATATCAGATTGCTTGACAATTCAATAGGAACAAACTAATCTCTAATAAGTGACCTAAGCACAGTTATACCCAGGCAAAGTTCTCTTCAAGCTGCTTAACTCTTGACAACGTTTTTAAAGGGGACATATTATGGAAAATTGACTTTTTAACTGATAGTTGGGTATTAAGAATGTTTTTGCATGGTATAGTTTTGGCCACTTGCTCCAGAAGTGTTTACCAACCTTTACTGAGTCGTGGTTTCTAATGTAAAATATGCATTTTAGATTGGTAAAATCTTAATAACTTGTTGCAGTTTACCCACAATTACACTTAGCCATCTAATAGGCGAGCATTTGACTCATTTACTGCCGTGGATGTTTTTATTCATCAACTGGAATCCATCCGTTTACAGCCACTGCTTAATATATTCGTCAAGTACGTTTTTCAACCGGTAGGTGTGGAGGAGCGTCTCAGCCAGCTTGTCCGTGAAATTCAAGTTTGTAAACGACTAATGACTAAGATCCCTGTAGCTGGTGGTGATCCATGGCTTTGGATTTGAGGAAAGATTTTGAGTAGGAAATAAAGATTACGGGCTGAATTTTGCCTTGTCCTGTCTATTAGGACGGTGATAAATGCCAACACGTTGGAAGTTGAACAAGTTTAGCCATCTCACTCAGACACGGTATATATGGTATAAACAAAGTATGTGCAGTGGTAGAAGTGTGTCGTAATCATGGTGAGAAAGTGATGCATTTCATTGGGTGAATGGCGAACGCCATGTAAAAAAGCCACACTTGAGCCATGCAGCAAGTCACTGCGTGTTAGTTTTATATCTGTAAATAAACGATTGTTTCCATTAAAAAAAACTTAGCAGTCTTATTTTGCAGTTTTAGGTGTCACAAAAGCAAAATAATATTATTGTCAAAGTAAATGTTCTGCTTGACATGTTTCTTTTCACCCAAAAAGTTCATTTTCTCTGCTTTTTTTTGTCAGAAAGCTGTGTTTTTGCTGTACCCAACCCGTGTTCTACTGGTGATAACTAAAGAACAGGAAAAGTTAGAAACAAACTTTTTTTTTTTATCTGGTGAAAGAAGAGAGTCTACTCTTTTCTTTGTGATCAGTTTGATGCTTATATACTCACAGAACACTGTAGTCTGTGAGTCTTTAAAGATCAGTCAAAATACTATAAAATGGAAGGCAATATGGAGAACCAGTTCAGGGTGTACCCCGCCCTCCTGCCCGATGACAGCTGGGATAGGCTCCAGCACGCCCGCGACCCTAGTGAGGAGAAGTGGCTCAGAAAATGGATGGATGGATGGCAATATGGAGAACTTCTTTGAAAACTGCTGGCAGTCAATGAGTTAAATGTTCTGTGTGACACTGTTGCTGGCATGGAAAGATGAGTAAAGAAGTGTTTTGTAGTAAGCAAATAATAGTAAAATTTCCCGTGGCACACCTGATGATCTGTCACAACACACAATTGTTCCGCGGCACAGTGGTTGGGAATCACTCGTCCACACTGAGTGGAATTCGGCAGCTTGCTTCTGAAATTCTCCTGCCACATAATTTGTCTCCTTTAAGGGGAAAATCCCAATTTTAGTCGGATGTCCAGTAGTGCCTCTAGTTAAGTGTTATCCTCAAATGTTTATAGTGTCAACTGTCACAGTGGGTCTTTAATCTCGCTCTACTGGGACTGGGAACGGGAATGTCGTGAACGTCACCTCAGTGGTGCTGGTTTTTACTTGACTTCAGTTAAACGGCAATAGCTGCTGCTGCTATAGTGCAGTCATGACTATATCAGGTTGTGAGGTTTTTTGCTGATGCTTGACTGTTGTGGGAGTTTTTGTGCAGTACAAATTATTCCAAAAGCCTCTGTGGACAAGTTCCATAGGACTTCGTTGGGGATGTATTAGGGATTTGTTTTGTATTATTATTATTGCTTGTATATAAATAGTTAGCTGTGCAACTAAATGACCAGGTCAATCTTTTATAAGCTCCCTATTTCTGAAAATGTGTCTGTGAGCGAGCCCTTCTAGATTTTGCTGGACTGTAACATGGTGAGCAGCGGTGCATTTCCATGAAATAGGGCCACCCCCTAAAAACTATTGGTTTTCAATTGTAAAAATAAACAAACGCACGTGTCCATTAATTCAGGGGTTCTGAAATGTTTCAGGGCCAGGTAATTATAACACCAATTAAACATAACTTGCTTGATAAATGAATCAGCAGACTGACTGTCTGCTAATGAACTACTGTACTACTGTTGTTTTCCTCTCATTTGCATGGCTAAACCTCCAATTGGCCGATTGGCCAACTCATTGCAACCAATCAGCATTGATGATTCAAAAGCAAATCACTGTGACCAGCGAGATGCTTCTCAATTATTATTATTTTGCTTGTGGACTTGTCACTGTCACTGTTTGCATGCTCATTTTTTTGTATGATAAATGACAATTATGTAAAATCACCTCATTGTAATGTACATCATTATTTTTTGTTGATTTGTGTCTGGGGACATTATTAAATGTATGAACATTAAGTGTGACATTGGAAATGTAAGGTTTTGAAAGTAACGATAATTGTTTTTAAAAATATGATAAAAATTAAGAAATTAACTATTGAACCCTACATTTCCAAGTTGAACATTGTTTTTTTGTTTTTTTGTCTTTGGATTTCTTTTCTCTGTCAACATGAGTGTAACGCTGTACATTACATCACCATAAAAAACAATTAACTGTTCCATCACGTTTGTTTCTTTCACTGTGATAGTATATATGTGCTGTTGTAAAAATCCAATAAAGCACTCCTAGCTGTTCATCCTGACATTTTTAGACTTGTCTTGGGTAACTGATTAATTAGATGTGTTTTCCATGGTCATCGAAATTAGTGGTCCTGTTGCAGTTTTTGTTAATGGACAGTACACACTTGGACAGGGGACAGACAGAGACAAGAGAGAACAAACAGCAATAATAAATGACAACAATGCCCGCAAACACATGTTTTTTGGAGACGAAGGGGGGCGCAAGATAGCAACGCCTGCTGGTATTTTGTTTAGCGGAAACAGAAGAGGGACCGCAAAAACCAAATGGCAAAAGCAACACCTGCTAACATGTAGTTAGAAAGGGAGCAGACAGAGAGAATAAACAGCAGTACCAAAAGGACAAAAAAGCGCAACAACACCTGCTAATATGTGGTTTCAGGGCCACTGAGAGAAGACAAAAAAAACAAGACAACAATAGCGACCACAACATGTTGGTACTTGGTTTGAGAAGGGTTGGACACCAAAAAGAATATCAAGACAACAAGAATAGCAACTGAAGCATCCTTTAGTATGTTGTTTGAGCGGTAACAGACAGAGAAGAGGAAGAACAAACAGCGATAGCAATGGACAACAATGACTGCTAACTTGTAGTTTTTGGACGGGACCGAAAGGGGAGGGAAAAAGCGACAACCATCGCAGTAACACTTTGGAGCGTGTATTTGGAACGGTGACACAAAAGAGAACAAACAGCAAAAGCAAACGACAACAACTGCAATGCCTGGTAATACAGTGGGAATCTTATTGATGTTTTATATATATATATATATATATATATATATATATATATATATATGTATAAGCAATTTCTCAGTCAATTATTTTTCTCGTGAGTTGCGAACATAAATTTGAGATACGAGCACTGGATGGTGGCTGAAAACTACGAAATATGCAGCTGTTGCCAGATAGTGAAAAATTATTTAGAAGCTTCAAGCTATTTATTCCCAGTTGAAGTTTACGGTAAAAGTAAACCTAAAACAGGAAGTCACTGATTGTGTAGTGGTACACTTGCCTGACTTTGGTGCGGGCAGCGTGGGTTCAGTTCCCACTCAGTGGCGGTGTGAATGTGAATGTGAGTGTGAATGGTTGTCCATGTCTATATGTGCCCTGCGCCTGACTGGTGACCAGTTCAGGGTGTAGCCCACCATTTGCCCGAAGTCAGCTGGGATAGGCCCCGCGACCCTAACCAGGATAAGCGGTGCTGAAAGTGGAAGGATGGATAAACCTAAAACAAACAAAATTACTCCTTGTATTTTTAAAACCACATAACTTGCCTTTTACGAAAGTCAGCTAGCTTAATCCTAACACACAATGCAACATGCAAAAGACTAGCTAATAAAACTAACATTGATCCATCCATTCATTGTCTTCCGCTTATCTGAGGTCGGGTTGCGGGGGCAGCAGCCTCAGCAGGGAAGCCCAGCCACTTCCTCTAGCTCTTCCGAGGGGATCCCAAGGTGTTCCCAGGCAAGCCAAGAGACGTAGTCTCTCCAGCGTGTCCTGAGTCGTCCCCGGGGTCTCCTCCTGGTGGGACGTGCCCAGAACACCTCTCCAGGGGGGCGTCCAGGAGGCATCCTAAACAGATGCCCGAGCCACCTCAACTGGCTACTCTCAATGCGGAGGAGCAGTGGATCTACTCTTGAGCCCCTCCCGGATGACCGAGCTTCTCACCCTATTTGTAAGGGAGAGCCCGGATACCCTGTGGAGGAAACTAAATTCGGCCGGGATCTTGTTCTTTCGGTCACGACCCACAGCTCGTGACCATAGGTGAGGGTAGGAACGTAGTTCGACCAGTACATCGAGAGCTTCGCCTTTCGGCTTAGCTCCTTCTTCACCACAACGGACCGATACAAAGTCCGCATCACTGCAGACGCTGCACCGATCTGCCTGTCGATCTCCCATTCCATTCTTCCCTCACTCGTGAACAAGACCCCAAGATATTTGAACTCCTCCACTTGGGGAAGGATCTCTTCCCCAACCTGTAGAGGGCACTCCACCCTTTTCCAACTGAGTACCATGGTCTCAGATTTAGAGGTGCTGATTCTCATCCCAGCCGCTTTGCACTCTGGTGCGGACCACTCCAGTGAAAGTTGGAGATCATGACCTGATGAAGCCAACAGAACCACATCATCTGTAAAAAGAAGAGATGCAATACTGAGGCCACCAAACCGGCCCCCCTCTATGCATCGGCTGTGCCTAGAAATTCTGTCCATAAAAGTTAGGAACAGAATCGGTGACAAAGGGCAGCCTTGGCAGATTCCAACCCTCACTGGAAACGAGTGCGACTTACTGCCGGCAATGCGTACCAAACTCTGACACCAGTCGTACAGGGACCGAGCAGCCCGTATCAGGTGGTTCGGTACCCCATACTCCCGAAGCAGCCCCCACAGGACTCCACGAGGGACACAAGTCCACAAAACACATGTAGACTGGTTGGGCGAACTCCCATGCACCCTCGAGGACCCTGCCGGGCTCCATGGGTGCAGGCCTTTGAGCCCCACCTCCATGCCTGGCTCCAGAGGGGGGCCCCGGTGACCCGTGTCCGGGCAAGGGAAACCTAGATCCATTTATTTTGTTTGTCATAGGGGTTTTTGGAGCCATGCTTTGTCTGGTCCCTCACCTAGGACCTGTTTGCCATGGGTAACCCTACCAGGGGCGTGAAGCCCCTCAAGGAGAGGACTAACATTGATGTTCCCATAATTATAAATCTTTAAATCTGTAATCCACAACTTTTTTTGGGGGGGAAAAAAAATAGTCATTTTTACCCAAGCCACGACTAGAGGAGATGACACAATGCTGATTAAACCATTCAGATCCGCTAATATCTTACTGTATTTGTCAGTATCTTCTTTTTTAATATTTAGTGAATGCCCTATTCATTTCCCACGCTGGCCTGGTTGGTGGCGCACTGCAAATGATGGCACGGAAATGGCGCATGTCCTTCAAAACATAGTAAAAATGTTGTAGAATC
Source organism: Phyllopteryx taeniolatus (assembly GCF_024500385.1). Lineage (NCBI taxonomy): Eukaryota > Metazoa > Chordata > Actinopteri > Syngnathiformes > Syngnathidae > Phyllopteryx > Phyllopteryx taeniolatus. The sequence goes on along the minus strand of NC_084513.1, from coordinate 7,681,014 downwards.
ACAAATAAGGGCCATAACATGCATTGCCTACATCATATTTAAGTTGAAAGTTACATACTGTACCTTTTAAACAACTCATATTTGAACACAAACAGTAGCAACACATGTAGACAGACAATTAACAATAGTCACAATATTCGTTTATTCTTTATCCTCAGTGAAAAACGACTGATATTACTGCAGTTGAGTTGCCATAGTCTTCTGTATTTCATCACCAAACCTACAATCTTTGTATTGTACAGCCCTCAAGTGGCCAAAGAGTGCTCACCCGAATGAGCAGCACTCATTGCATTCAATTTAACTGTTATTTTTGTATGTTTTCATAAAGTATAGTATTGTAGATTGCTATTTTTCTTATTAAAAAAACGTCACAACATTTTTTGTTGGCGTTTTATGGGGGGGCTGGAATGGAGTCATGGCAATTCAATGGGGAAATATGAAGTGTTTTGAGTTACAGGCGTGGCCATGGTGAATGATGAATTAAACTTGTAAGTCAAGGCACCACCATATGTGGTTTTTAGAGGGGACAGATGACAAAACGCAAGAACAACACATCTAGTATGCAGCTGCAGAGGGGACAGACAAGAGAAGAGAGGCAACAAACACAAGGAAAAAGCAATGACAAGATAGCAATAGCATTAGCAAGACCTTCCCAGTACATAAGAAAAAGTAATCAGCATTTTTGAAGAGCTTATAATAACTTTTCTAGCTTCCTAATAGGGACACAAGTGAAGAAGGTCCTAAAATGACCAATTGCGACTGTGGTTTGTGTCTTCAGGTCAAGTCTGTCATTAACTTGCTGTTTGCCGCCTACACAGGAGATGTCTCCGCGCTGAGGAGGTGAACCACAGTGTGCACACACACGCATGCTTCCTTTTTAAAATCATTCCGTTATGTGGGTCAAATTGACCTGCATGTTTTAAAGTCGCATACTCTAAATTTTAAAATTTTGACCCGCTATGGTACTACAGTGGCTCCACCTACCAGAAAACAAATTCCTTGTGTTTTTTAAACATACTTAGCCAATAAAGATGATTCTGATTCTGGAGGTTGAGTAAATCCAGATTTTAAAACCCCCTTGGTCAAATTGACTCGCATAGGCTTACATTTAAAAATTGTAGATGTTCAAACCTCTAGGTCAATTTAAACTACATAATAATAATAATAAGAAGGAATAAAAAGATGTTCAAACTCTATGGATCTAATTGGTGCGCATATATTAATGTTTAAAATTTTATAATTTATTGTTTATTAAATTCATTTATTTTATAAATATTTATTTTCAAACATGAAAATAATTTAACATTTTTTTTAATTGAATTTTATTGCAGCTTTTCATAACTATACTTAAAACCATGCAGGTCCAATTGACACACGGGTTTAATACAAAATTATATATTTTTGCCTATTATTTTATTTATTTTTTAAATGTACATACATGGACAGTACTCCTGTCCATACATGCTATTCATTCATTCATTCATCTTCCATTCCGCTTTATCCTCACTAGGGTCGCGGGCGTGCTGGAGCCTATCCCAGCAATCTTCAGCGGGGTACACCCTGAACTGGTCGCCAGCCAATCGCAGGGCACATATAATCATACAACCATTAACACACACAGTCAGACCTATGGGAAATTTAGAGTTTTCAATCAACCTACCATGCATGTATTTGGGATGTGGGAGGAAACCGGAGAAAACCCACACCCAAACTCCACACAGGCTGGGCCGGAATTTGAACCCCGGTCCTCAGCACTGTGAGGCAGATGTGCTAACCAGCCGCCCACACATCAGATATTAAATTAATTAACCTGGAAGTGAAAAGTGCCGATGGGAATATCTAAATGTATACTGTAAGTGGACAATTTATTTTCAAATCCTATCCACTCATTCCAGTTATATGTCATACACATGCACCTCATTTCAGCCCATATGCCAAAAGAGGAGGGTTAAACAAACATTTTTGTGTGCAGGTTTGCCTTGTCATCTATGGACATGGAGCAGAGGGACTACGATTCCAGAACAGCCCTCCATGTGGCGGCAGCTGAGGGTAGCGTGCCCAAATCTAACTTATTATTTTCATCATTGTTTAATGTTTTGTTGCCTTAAGCATGTAACAACCCATTTGACACTGGAGAAAGGAACTAACATTGACATACCAGTAGAGCGCAGTCCTCAATTAAGATACCAAAACCAATGAAATGCAAGCAAGACACATGCCTTTCAAATGTTTAACAAAAGGCTAAGTGCTTAACAAAAGGTTAAGTGCAAATAACATGAACTACCGTTTTTGCTAAATACAATCAATTATCAAATTCAACAACAAACAAAGCCTAAAATCACCAATTGCGGAGGAGCATCGTAAGCCATACATTTGCATACAGAAAAACATCTTACTCAATTTAGAATTCTGGATTTTTGCCAGCAGAAGACTATATTTACTGTATACTAGTTAATTTGTAACCGACCCGTCCATCGGGGGTGAAAGATTTTAGACTAGCCAAGTCAATCCTCAGCCTTTAATTTCTCATATATAATGCACATTTTTTCCCCAAAAAAATTGTCAAAAGTCAATAGTGCGGATTATACATGGGTATAGGGGTAAATGGAAAAATGGTAGGTTAATTGACAACTCTAAATTGGATGGATGGATGGATGGATGTTTCGTCTGGCCCTTCGTTTTCTTTAAAGAATTGTACCTATCTTACAAATTCTGCCTGGGTAATCGAACATATGAGCACAACTGTGTGTTTTCTAATTTAATAAATAAAAGTAGGGCTGTGAATTTCAAAATAAGAGCAAGTAAATTTAAAAAAGTATTACGTGTTCAAATAAAGTGCTTCAGAATAATTATTTTAAAAAAAGTAACAAAATACTGATGTTTTGATCATACGGATACAAGCAAAATCATGCAATGTAAAAATGCATTGTACATAGGTAGAAGGGTTTTCCAGAATTTTTAGGTCAACTTTGGGGTTGTGTATTATACATGGGTGAGTATTATATACGAGAGATTACGGTAAACCCCCTAGAGAATGCCGTTTAAATGGCTGTGACTGAAATTGTGCTTCCAGGTCACACAGAGGTTGCGCGTTTCCTGCTGGAGGCCTGTAAGGTCAACCCGGTCCCCAGAGACAGGTGGGTGACGATGGGAAATGCTCTGTGTGCCACGGCTTGTATTGGGAAAAATATTATGCAAAAAAATAAAAAAATAATACATTCAAGCACTTAAATGAGGTCTTTCTAAAATGGAAATAAACTGTACAAAGAAAAAACAAAACCACTGGACCTTTTTCAGCAACTAAATGCTGTAAATGAAAATATTTGTATTTGGGAATATATATATATATATATATTTATATATATATATATATATATGTATATGTGTAATGTAATGTCTTTGTAATTTTTGTTAGCATATCAATTGGCTCAATTGACTTCGGAGCAGCGTTGCAAACTTGCTGCCGGGCAAACTTTTTCTGTCCCTGACTGCAGTTGAAAGCCAGTTTGAGAAGCTTTATGGCTGTCACTCTGCTCCTACGCGGAGTCCAATTTATGTTTCCATGGCAATTTTCTTGAAACAAGATGTTATTGACATACCACACAGCAGAAGGCCTGTAACTACCACCATTAATGAAAACACCGAACTCCTCGAACAGGTGTTGGCGCAAAGCTCGATTCAGCAGATGCTTCAAAGAGTGAGGAATCTTTCCCAGAACCGACTTCAGGCTGTTCAAAGGCTTCAAGCTGAAGATTATGATGGTCAATATGATGGTCAAAAAGTCCTGATGGCCTCTCGTATGTCTGAATTATATATGTGTATATATATGTGCCATACGATTGTCCGGGGTGTACCCCGCCTCTCACCGAAACGCTGCTGAGATAGACTCCAACTCACCTGTGACCCTAATAAGGACAAGCGCGATTGAAAATGGATGAATATTTTGTTTGGTTTTTGCTTTACAAGCATTTTCCATTACAGTGCTTAACAAATGTACTGCACTGCTGTGTACAGGTGGGGTAACACACCGATGGACGAGGCCGTGCACTTCGGCCACCATGACGTGGTGGCCATCCTGCAGCCGCACAGCGACAAAGAGCGGCCGGCCGACGACTCCGGCGACAAGGAGAGCGCAGAGAAGAGTTTGGACAGTCTGCTGTAGGAGGGCCAGTCAGTTTTGCCTCTGGTTTGGACACTTCACTTTCAGGCTGCATATTGCCGTGTGAGTGGACGTTATACATTACCTTTAGTATGTAAAGAAGCGTATAAAACCTGAATATGTCATCTATTATTGCAGTTGGAATTGTTCTGTGTTTTTGGTGTGTTGAGCATTTTCTCACTGTGGTCATTGCTGTGTGTGAAAACAGAAATGTTGATGAATTGTATTACCGTTGCATATTTGTTGAGAAGTTTATTGGAATTTTGCTGTTTGATGAGTGGTTTTGTCAGGATGAGTTTTTTTTTTTTTTTTTTTAGAGCATTCTACCTATTTATCAACTCACACGAAGAAGAATGTATTTGAAATATATTTTTCGGTATGACTTGAAGAGCTCTTTTCCAAAACAAAACAAAAGCAGAAAAAAACAACAACTAATGCCATTCATTGTATATAATTTTAACTTATGTTAACTCAATTAACTTTATTCAGACTAAAATTGAATTGTTTACAACATTTGGGTAAATAATTTTTTTAAAGGATTTCTGGCGTTTTGGAAAAGAACTCCACTTGCAATAGAGGTGACTTTTTATGATGATGTACAACTAAGATGTTAGATGGATTTATTTTTTCGACTACTGATTATTTTCTGTTTTTGTGAAGTGTCATTTGAAAAGAAATGTAAAATGGCCGCCATGTCATCCCAAGGTAAGTCGGCAAGCACAATAACCCGCAACTTGACACATTCCATTTTCGCAGTAAACGAGCATACTGATAGTCACATCTTTGTGGTTGTATAAAAAGTTATTACGAAAGTTTACAAAATGCTAATCCCAGTATTCTGTGGTTATTTTACAAATGTTCCAAAAATGTAAACCCACAGAATTCCTTTTAATTTGCAGATCAAATTGACCAGTTTAAAATATATATATATATATAAGGTTGCTTAAGATACAAATTTAATTTGTTCTGTGACCATGCTCATTTTTCCCCATTGAAATGACAAAAATGTAACTAATCCGTTCCAGCCCCCGCCCCCAAATGATTTTATAAGAAAAATTGCACTCAACAGGATTGTACTGTATAAAAACACAGTAATAACATTTGCTCTCCACAAAATAAAAAATGCGAGCACAAAACACAACTGTACCTAATGTATTGTCCTTCGTGTTGTATTTCTCTGGGGTCTACTGGTGTTTGCAAACCAGCTTACTGGGGCATTAGCAAAACCGATTGATATGGTCTTTCCACTGCAAGGAAGCCAATATGAATTGACGGTGGCTAGATCTTGTGAAGTTTGCTGCCCCCATCTCACTACCCCTTTGGTAGTTCTTTATTACTAATCATTCGTAATATAGGTGTGACCAGCAGTGTTACTTGCGTATTACAAGAACTGCCGTCAAAGATTGGTCATATAATATAAGACTTGTTACCATGACGACTAGAGGTGGCTACTTTTCAGGGCCAGAGTCTAAAAAAAGGGTGCGGATGTACAGTAATACAGACAGCCCTGCTGCGACTAGCGAAAAACCACACGGGATATTGACGACCCTCTGAAAATGATTCTTCATTGCCTACATTAAGAGTTTCAACTGTAACCCTATATGACCCCAAAACACTTCATCATATCAAACTCATCTTAAAACTTTATCTTTCAAAAAAATGGCTTACAGAGGATATGGTTACAAAAAATGCACATACACCTATGACGCCATAATTTCTGCTAATGACCCGGGCTAAACTTAGGTCTCCCCCAAACATACAAAGCTTGTCTTTTGATTGAGATGCATCACATCAACATACTTCTTTGACACCAATGACTTATTTCTTATTATACAGAACTTCAGTGGCATCTTGTGGCAATTTAGACATTACAGAAAGCGACCAAAACCAAAAAGACAAGTGAACTGTGACTAGGCGGGGATACACGGTATTTTCACCTGTGGAAGCAGCACTTCTTCAAGTCGCCTGCGAACGACTGGATCCAGGCATGTGGTGCATGCAGCGAACACGTCACCAAATGCACAATCCTATTCATAAATATCTTGCTTCAAATCTTTTCCGATGGAGCTGAAGTCACAAACTTGATATTGCTCGGAGAAGGACAGGTCAAGGAGATTCAAAATCTCCACCTCTTGGCAATTGTAGTCCTGTGGGAAGACAAACCGAATGAGATTGTTTACAATCTTAAAAAAGGGGGATGTAGGGAATTCAAACTCACATCCGTGCCAGCCATTGAGGGGAACATGTCCACCATGGGCATGTGTGGTGGTGGAGAAGGGGGAGGCGTTGGCATACTGGGGGGGGAAAAAAAACAGCAATATTTCCACAAAGAAATTCAGCTTTTTTTTTTTTTTTTTTATGTTAAAGGCTACGGTAGGTTTCATTTGGGTCTGTGAATGTCCGTCAATTCACATAGAACCACATCGGTCTGTACACTCACATATAACAAAAGACAACGGAAATATATACAGGATATACTGATATACTATATCATACGTACTCTGTCACATTGAAACGTTTTCGTTGCAAATAACCAGGATCGGGTTTAGGTGCCATCTTACCTGCACAGATAAGACATTTACATACATTTTGTACACATTGATACACTACAGTACACAACTCACAAAAAGTTGGGAATATTGCCCTTTGGGGTGAAGTTTCAGGATGAACCCAAAATGTACGCTAACCTTTACACATGACCTTCTCCAAACTGTTGAATTGACATGTCCAATTGTTTCTGTACTTTTTGCACAACGTGCTGTTCTCTAACATGGAGATGAACAGCGAAATTCACAACCCGTGTTTGATCCATAACCATTTCTAAGGACGTCCACCGTTATGCCTTTCTGTGACTCTTCCAGTCCCTCTGTATCTCTGTTGCCCGCACCTGATGACACTCTAAGCTCAGTGGCCACCTCTTCCTGTCTGATGGTGAGCTACTGTTGCGCAATTGTCAGGCGTCGTCATGGTCTTATGTCAAAATATGAACAGCATGATGTAGAGGACTCTTAAATAAATAGCATTTCTAATTGAACCAGGAAACACATTGGTCCATTTAGGGGTCAAACACCTGTTATGAATTTTGTGTTAGAGGACAGAAAGAGGACCACAAAGTACTGAAACAAGAGGTGCAACAATGAATCAATTAATTGATACCTGATCGATCATCGCGTTAATCGACAGCCTAATCGATTCATCATTTAGAGCTCGTTTAACTTAAAATCGTCCAAATCCTCAAAATTTCAACCTCTTAACAGTGAATATTATCAGATTCCTGTAGCCCTCCATGAAAGTGGACTGATTCTCTTTGTGTTGAATCAAAATAAGACATTTGAAAACATCTGCTTTTACTTTAAAAAACAATGATCAATAGTTTGCCTATTTTCTGACGCGTTACAGACCAAACCAGTAACTGAATCATAATCAGTTAATGTTTTTGCATTTTCTGCAATGTTAATCTGAAATAATGTCCTGCTTCTGAATAGAATTTTGAAGGTTCATGCTGAGATTTCACCCCAAAGCCCAACATCCCAAACACTGGTTTCAAATGAGCTACAAACATGTTTACTAAGCAGAATGAGATCATTGCGCATACCAGAGCGGATGTAGTAGCGTCTGAAAGCAGCGTCTTTGTCCACCTCCGGGTAAAGATAGAGCAGAGGATTCCTTCGGATGTTGCCCTGAACTCTGGGGTTGAAGTCGTAAATCATGTTGGGCATCGGAGTGTTTGCCAGCTCCGTTTTAGTGTAGGGCTCAATCGAGTGCACTTGGGCTTCTGAAGATACAGACGGTAACTTTTAGCTGGCGAGTTAAGGAGCAAAACAGCTCGCTTCACCGTCTCCAAGCTGATGAAATGTCAGAGCTTCTCCGAGTTGTTGTGCGTGTCCTCAATTAACACAAACACGGGAACGTTAACTGTGTATTAAGCAGAACCTCAGTGGCACACGTTATTCAGCGAACGGCAACGAATATTTGATTGACAAGTGAACGGCTCGTCTTCAGCGGAACAATCACACAGACGCTGGGTTTACAAGAACGTCACGTCATCGATCAAGGTGGAGGTCCGTCGTCTATTCAGCACAGCAGTTTGGATTGTTTTTATACATTTATAAAAAAAAAAAAAAAAAAAAAAGGGATCCAGATCACAGAGTAAAGAAAAATAATTGAATAGAGAAACAAGAAAGGAATTATAATAATAAAAATAATGATTTAAAAGCGGCCCTTATTTTTTATGATTTCAGAGGAATTAAAAAAAAACACCAATATTATCATACATCGTGATAGTTGTTGGGAAAAAAATGTTTTCAATCGTGACACGCTTAGGTATCGCTATCGGTCCTGAAATACCGTGCCATTCAAAAGTATTTGCACCTTTTTCAAATTCTTATTTTTTTTTGCATAGGTTCCCCACTTTGTTTAAAATCATCAAACAAATTAATATCAAAGATAAGCCATGTAAACATAAAATGCAGTTTTTAAAGGGAGATTTGATTTATTATGAAAAAAAATATATATATATAGTCAAAGCTATCTGGCCCTGTGTGAAAAAGTAATTGCTCCCTAAACCTAATAACTTGTTGGGCCATCCTCAGCAGCAACAACTGAAATCAGCTGTTTTCTATGACTGGCAATGAGTCCTTCACATCTCTGTGGAGATATTTTGGCCCACTCTTCCTTGCAGAATTGTTTGAATTCAGGAACACTGGAGAATTTTTAGTCTTTTTAGTCTTGCCAGAGCATTTCAATCAGATTCAAGGTCGGACTTTGATTAGGCCACTCCGAAACCTTCATTTTTAAAATTACATTATTTTTTCAAAGGCCATTCAGAAGTTGACTTGCTGGTGTGTTTTGGACCGTTTTCCTGCTGCAGAACGCGCTTCAGCTTGAGGTCACAAACTGATGGCCAAACATTCTCCTTCAGGATTTTCTGGTAAAGTGCAGAATTGATGGTTCAAATCACAGCAAGTTGTCCAGGTCCCGAAGGAGAAAAGCAGCCCCAGACCATCAGACTACCTCCATGCTTGATTGTTGGTATGATGTTCTTTTTTTGAAATGCTGTGTTACATTTTCGGCAGATGTAACGAGACACACACCTTCCATTGCATTTTATGTTTACATGGGTTATCTTTGTCTGATATTTACATTTGTTTGATGATCTAAAACAAATTGGGGAAACTATTCCCCCCCCAAAAAAAAAAAAAAAAAAAAAAAAAAAAGAAGAATTTGAGAAGGGGGCGAGTACCTTTTTATAGCACTGGAACACATCGGTCTAGCTCCATCCTCAAAACATAGATTTCAATAAGGCTAAAAAAAGAGCGTGTAAAAGTAGGTGGTAGTTCTTGGGGTACTCTAACCAATTTAGTATTATTACCTTTTTTAAGACAGTTCTTGTAATACACAAGTAACACTGTTGTTCACCTACATAACAAATGGGGTTTAATAATAAAGAAAGACCGATAGTATATAGTGGTCTTGTATACGATCGTATGGAGCAGTGATTTCCAACTACTGTGCCTTTGAGATTGTCAGGCATGCTGCGGTAAATGATTTAATTTCACTTAATGGGTCCCAAAATTATTATTTACTTACTACAAATAATCTTTGTTCATCTAGCTATGCCACCAACAGGTGGAACCATTAAATACGCTTCCACTAGATGGCAGAAGGTACATCAATAACCTGTGTATCCACCAATGCGTACCTCCATTATAGTGTTCCACCCAGCTGATGGAGATGGCACCATCTTGGTTGCTTTCACTGAAGCGGAGCAAGAAGGTGCCCGTCTTTTTTTCCTGTAACAGCTCCTTAATTTTCTCTCGGCTCACAAAGCCCATGATGGACCTAAAACAAAAAAACCCACTTGGAGATATTGATAAGTTGGCTAATTGCCTATTTGTAGTGAGATGGTTTACCCGTCGCGCCACAGGTCCACCAAGTGCTTTTTGATCAGATCCAGAATTCCGTCCAGCCAGAGCCACACATTTCCATTTTTTTTACAACCGGCCTTGGAAAACGAGTTCCAGTTGACAAAACCGATGGGATCCTCTGTGGAGAAAGTAGCGGCGACGTTCCATCATTTCAGACAAATTAACACCAATAGGCAGACTGGTGGGACTAGTGGTTGGTGGTTGTCTGTCTCGAAATGTGCTTTATGATTGACTGGTAACCAGTCCAAGTTTTACCCTGCCACTCACCCAAAGTCAGCTGCGATAGCCTCCGCAATTACAGATCTGTTTTGTGGTGGTCTTATAGTGGTCTTGTGTCTCTTACCAACAATTTTGCCTCTGAGCATGGTGAGTTGGTTTTCGTCAAGCTGTCGTTTTCCGATGGACAAAAATTGCCAGCTCAGAAGCTGGGACAGGTGTGGCCAGGACAGCAGAGGAGGGTCGGAAAATAGCGACAGGTTCTGAACACAACAAAAACATACAACAGTTTGACATGCTTTTTCGACAAAATGACCTGAATCTTAGCAGAAACACCAGACTCCAATAATTCAGTTGAATTGGTCCACTAACTCAAGTTTAGCGCACTCTGATGATTCGGTTGTATCAGTTCCAATTAGCAGAATCAGTGTAAACACAACGGACTCAGTGTGGTGGTGTTTGTGGCTCTGATGTGAGATGCTGGCAAGCCACCAGTCTAGTACTCAGAGGTCTTGAGCAGGAACAGCAAGGGTCCGGACATCTCGTGTCAAGCAGCTGCTTACAGGTCAAAATCAAAATGGTGCTCCCGTTTTCTCCCCCAACATCAACTGATAAGGGCACAAAATATTTGGCCATACATTGAGCAAATTAAGGATGGAACCGGGTGTTTACCAAATATGGTGTGCAATCTGAACGAACAAAGGATTCACCTCCATTAATCTAGTTCATTAGAGTTGAAGGTGGCACCTTTCTAGCCAACGCTTCTGTCCTAATTGGATCTGGTTCTCATGGAGTTTGTGGTAGAAAAAAAGACCTCTGTTAAAAGCTTGAGCTGTACCGATACACACAGGGAGTGCCTGCTTATGCAGCATTCCTGAATGTGTGCAGACTTTAGTAAGGATAAAATATACTACATAATATAATTGGGTTCTTTCAGTTCACTGATTCGAGTTAGCTGTCCCAGGTTGATTAGGTTGTACCGGTATCTGTTCACATACTGCAGGTGGCAGTGTTGGGAAAGTTCATTTTCTACGTGAGCTACTAAAAAAAGTTCAGTTCATGGTCCAAAAATGAAGTCGTTCAGTTCATAATTCAACATTTTGAACTAAGTTCACCGGTTGGGCTATTCAGCCGGGTTTTGTCCCGTAAGTCCCTACAAAACCTGGCCCTCTTGAATTAAAATGATCATCCGAATGAGCACATTCTCAGCAACCTTCATCAAGCAGAAATGAACAAAGTTGAGTTGACGTTCACCCAAAATGTGAGCTAGAGTTCATTGAACTCATTCAAGCACAACACTGCCAGTTGGTGGACTCAGATGATTCGGTTGTATCCGTCTACTGATTCGCCCTAGCAGACTCACCAGAAACATAGCGACCCCTCCCCATCTAGCGTTATTATTTGTAACAATTTATGTTGTACTGTATAGAACTTTATTTTAATAGTACAAATAAATGCCAGTCTTTTCATTTAATAATAATAATAATGCATTCGACTTGTAAATCGCTTTTTCGAGCCACTCAAAGATGCTTTACAATTGCACACAATAAGCTTACTTGTTTTTCATTTTTGTTTGTTTTGTCCTTTCTTGCCACCACAGAACGCATGCCAATCATCTCCAGAGATGATACAAAAAAAATCTGACTAAATGTATTTTATTATTGGTTCGAAAAATGTCAATTTACTTTTTACTTAAGTACATTTATAAGTGTGTACTTTTGTAATTTCATTTAAGTAAGGGAGTGGCTTCAGCGTTGTTTTTTGCACAAGTATCAGTACTTTACTTAAGTACTGAATACCAGTACTTTTGGCATCTGTGCTAACCGGAGACTTGACTGATTTTGTTGCATCACTTCACTGATTCGAGGTATCGCGGAACCTCCTGGAAACACAACAGACAAAGATGATTTGGTTGTTTCAGTTTACTGACTCGAGTTAGCGGACTCACCAGAAACACTGCAGACTAGGATGAATCGGTTATGTAGGTTCATTCATCTCGGGTTTAGTGGACTCTTGAGGATTTCCTTCTGTCAGATAACTGATTCGGGAAACATTGGGGACTCGGATGATTCATTTGTACAGGTTCACTGACTCGAGTTAGTAGACTCCTACTATTCCATTGGATCAGTTCACAGACTCTAGGTAGAGTGGACTCACCGGGGAAAAAAATAAATAAATAAAAGACTTCTGCTGCCATTTAACACCGGGCTTGCTTGAAATGCTAACAAAATTAAGGTATTTGCATATTTTTAGGAATAAAAAGCCATTGTATGCAGAGTCCCTCCATTTTGAGAATCTCAAAAGCATTAGGAGAGCTGTGGTTCATTCATAGCATTGCACCATTACCATTGGTTCACTGGTGGACATGTTGTACCACATCACTGATGCCCAGGCACTGGGAACCTGACTGGTGGCGGATATGACGACGACCGGTAGAGACCTGGCCTACAAGGTAAGAGGAAACTATTATTTATTTATTACAGTACTGAAACTTCAATAACATGTCCCTTGTGGCAAATTCTCAACTTCCTTTTCAAATGGGAGCTCCAACTCACCTCAATGAGACAGTGCAGTCCATCATGCTGAAAATCTGTCACAAATGTAATGACATGAAGTTCTTCTGTGACAGCCAAATAACTCTGGCAAGGGGAAAATATGAATAAAAACAGGCCTTACTCTTCAATGAACATAACTTGCATGTTTTTGGACTATCGGAGCAAACTGGAGTTTTCGGAGCGCCCAAACAAGCACGGGGAGAACATGCAAACGCCACACAGGAAGTCCGGAAAAGAAATTCACACCAAAAACCTCTCAACTAAGAAGCAGATGTTCTAACCACTACCACGCCAAGCATAGAAAGAGCACAACAACTAAATAAATGACCAATGTGTGCCATGTATGGATCCCACGTCTTACCTCATTTGATCCCAGAGTTCTCTTTTTGCTTTCCTGAAGTACCTGGAAGAAATAGTATTTCATATTGTTTAGTCATATTTGATACAAAATGGGTTCAACTTCAACCTTCTTACCATGTCCTCAAATTCCGCCACCAAGCAATGACCAGCAACATCCACGTCTATCACTTTGCTCATGTCCAAGGTGAAACCAAAGTGACGGAAGCTGCAACATGGGAAGAAAGAACAGTAAGTGTGACTCAATGGCACATAAAACTTACTCGTTAACTAAACTGCTTTCCATTTTTACTTACCCTTTCATTTTATTGTTCTCAGCAACATCCCTTGTTGTCAGTGATGATAAAAAAAAAAAAAGAGAGAAAGATAAAGAATGGAAGACCATTGTGTCTCTTTATGGTCTCAAACTGTATTTGTCTTTGGCTTACTTGTCAAATAGAGGTTTGACTTTAAGCAGGCATTGGAATTCTGGAAGATAAACCAAGAACCTGAGAAGCAAACAAAAAGATATAATCATTTCCAGAAATGGTCAAATGCTAATCATGGTCTAAAACACGAGAATTACAGAGGTAATTTGTCACCCAAGCTTAGAATAATACATCGTGTATTGCCATAAAATCAACACATGCATGCATATGAGCTCAAGTACTCAACAGGATTCCTAATAAGTTTAGCTAACGGCTTTTTCCTCTGACAATCAGGAGTCGCCCCTAAATTTAGGAAAGGCTGCTCTGAAGGAATAGGTTAGTGGGTGCTCGGTTTCCGGCGTTTCGAGGTTACAAACGACGCGTTCTCACCTCAGCCTCACAGTGAAGTGCGACTTGGTCTTAAGTATCAGAGGACGCTGTATACTTGGCATACTTGACATGACGGGTTGTTTTTCCACCACTAAAGCGCTGAAACAAGAGACATGTTATATCATAAACTTTGTGCTTGTCGATGACACAGCAAGAGTTGTGATGGCGTGTCTTACTTGGAAAGAAGTTTAGTGATCAAAGACTGCGTGAAGGTATTCATTTCAGCAACAGAGTCGCTGGTGCTGTAATATGTTATGCCGTTGGGGTCCGGCAACATGGTCAGATGCTGCTGGATTTGTTGGAGCACCTCAGCCACGTTTGTGAACCTAAAACAAAACAAAAAAGGCAAGTTGTTTTTAAAGTAGACTTATGGCACATTTTTTTAAAACCTCTCCAAGGTGATTTAATAACATGTCTGTGACATTCTGTCATCGAAATTCCCGAAGGGTCAAGAATTATAAGAGTTTTTACAACATATTTCTTTTCTGCCCTTGCCATGCACACACACGCCTTGGGCCAATTGGGACTCAGGCTGTCATTACACTGATGACCAGAACAGGGTCCAGAATGTGAGGGCGGGGGGTGGGGGGGGGGCGGGTTTCCTAATAAGCTAAGCCATGGAGGCAGAAGTTCATACATTATACTTTTTGTATGTGCCGTGTGTACACGTTGCTATTTAGTCGACGATTTCACCGAGCAATCAAGTAAGTCCAACTTTTCAACAATAAATCCGTACAGTGGACCGCCACATACTAGTGGTTCAGCACCTGCGGATTTTTTCTCATTTTATTATTTTTTTTTGTGGGGAAACAACCCCGAAAACGCTTATTGCTGGTTTATCGCGCTTTATTCACGACCCCCCCCCCCAATCCAATTGGGCATCAATCCGTGGATTCGCTATTCATGGTCTGCTATCCCCAGCGAATAGTGGGGGTCCAATGTGCAGCCAACAAAACTCAATCCAACTCTGTTTACACTCCGCAAAGCCACCACTGGCTAATTTCACTATACTACACACGTAGCAGTGGGGCGGAAATGCAGAACGCCACATTTGCAGAAACAGGCAGATAACCAAAGATCTATATTGTTGTATAATTTTACCCAACTATTTGTCTTCCGACAATAACACAGTCACTCAATTTTCCATAAAATGTCCCCTTTAAGTAAAGGACTCTTTGGTACCACTTCTGCAGATGGTCCAAGCAGGTGTCAACGGGACATCCGATACAGGCCAGCTGCTGCCGCCGCTTCCACTCGGGCAACTCCACAGTGGTGAGTGTCTGCACCACGTCCTCTGCCATCTTTAAAATGCTCCTTATCTGCTGCAGGACAAGCTGCAAAATAAAGGCAACAAGGCTTCATGTTTAATATTTGCCCTATTTTTAAAAATTCAGGGTTGGCTTGTGTTTCGGGCTGCAACTATAATAATCGATTAATCTGTTGATTTTTTCAATTAATGGATGAGAATTTTTTTTTTTAATTATTTTCATCCCTTTAGTCAAAGACGGGACATTATTTCAAACTTAAAGTGCAGAAAATGCCTAAACATAAATTATGATTCAGTTACTGGTTTAGTCCAGTCATAAAATTAAACACAAAGATAATCAGTCTGATTTCATAGAGGAATACTGAAATATGAAATTTACTGTTGAGATGCTGAAATTCCAAGGTCTTAGACATATTTAAGTAAAACTAAATGTCTAAATGATTAATTGATCATCAAAATAATTTGATAATCGATCAATTTCCGATGAATTGATAAATTGTTGCACCGCCACACGACTGCAAACTGCTTTGAATTGTTGAACTCTAAATTCACTTTTTTCCTCCATACTAGTGGTAGTTGCTGCTTACCTTGTGGTGAATCCTTAGATATTTTACAGTCGGGGGGGAAAAAAATAAATAAAATAAAAAATAAATCACAGGACACCACCAAACAAAATATTAGAAAAAAAGTAGATACACAAGTTAAGCGTGTACCTACTGCCATTTAGTGGAAGAGCATTTAATTTTTCTGCCTGTCACTATACGTCGCTGGCTTAGACAGATGCACAATACATTGTTTGTATAAATCATAAAATTCAGATCATAATTTGTCAGTGTCAAGATGGCGTATCCACATTACCTGCTTTGTCTGCACGAAAAAGTTGTATTGTTCCACGGCGCCCGGAGGGCCCTGCTCCTCCGCTATTGACACAAATAAAAAGTACAGAATCAGGAGAAAAAACACTCAGAGGCTCTGCCATGAAAAAAAAAAAAAAAAGTACCGTGTATGAAGTTGAAGTTTTCATGCAGCCTTCCCAGTGACACGATCTCGTTGCTGACCTCCTACGATAGTGGTGAATTTGAGGATGTTAGCGACGACAGAGCGACGTTTTTGTAGGCTCGGGTCAAATACAAACCAGAGACATCCTCTTCAGCTCTGCAATTTTGGGGTCCAGTTGTGTCTGCCTCATTTCCTCAGCTGGACAGACGCCGCGCTGACAAAATCAATAAATTAAATCTCAGTCATATACAGGTTTTGCGGAAATTTGACTTTGTAATTTCTTGTAAACAAATCGTCTCAGGAGTGTGAAACCACACAACCAAGTGAATCAATTGTGAGCCGCTTTTTTTACCAAAACTCTCTGTGAGTGAGCCCTTTCGAATTTTTGCCGGATTGTGAACAATCCAAATAATCAAATTGTTTATTTAACCGCCACAGTGCCTGCTTGTTGCCATTATATCTTATTTGAATGAAATGTAAATTATCGTATTATAATTCTTTTCACCTGTGCTGAAAGCAGGATCTTCTTCTCCTCCTCCAGGCACTCAAACAGGATAGCAGCGAGGTTCTTTGGCTTGTTTTCAAAGAAGTTCTAGGTAAAAATAAAAATGATTTGGTTACAGGAATTTGCTTTGATTAAAAACAACAACATTGGATCAAACAGCAACGTTGTAACTTGAAATGTTAAGCCCAAAGTTTGTCCCACCAGCACGTATTCTTTGATTCCTGGAAGATCCGGTCCCTGCAAAATGTTCTCGTGCTTGGTGCAACGGCTCCACTCTTCTTCCAAGTAAACCAGGAGAGAGTTGAAACAAGTCCTCGCCTTTTGGTCATCGACAGATGCTGAATGCCTGAGAACGACACAAAACAAGACATTTTAAGACCTTAACCCATAAATACTGCATGCATACAGTACAACGGGTTAATTGGAGCATACCCCATCAAAAGAGGCCAATTCCAGCTTGACCAGACTAGAATATATTTAGAACTGTTAATACAATACAATAAAATAGCACAGGTATTATTTTGGTCCACATTTGGTCGCTATCCTCACATTCTACTGTATAAAGTAGTATCTGTGACTTCGAGTGTGCATGGCTTTAAAAAAAAAAGAAGCAGCGATTGGATCACCTTGTCTTGTTTTTGATGAAAACTTGGGTGTACTATGCTAGTGTATTTCAATGTTGGCCATGATGGTACTAAAAAGTTTGCGAACCACTGCAGTGCGGTGGCTCTCCGCATACTCCGCGGATTCACATCTTTTTGCATCAATTAAATAAGATTGGATAATTTCCCACAGCACACCTTCTTCTCTCTCACGGCACAATATGTAATGTGCCAAGGTGGTGGACATGGATCTTGAAAATGAACAATGGTCAAAATAATATTCTTTTTTTTTTTTTCCAGAAAACACAGAAACAGCCTCCCGCGACCCTTGTGAGGATAAGCGGTTCAGAAAATGGATGGACAGAAACAGCCATCTTCAGACACCTCTATGCAATTGCAAATGGATTTCGGTCTGGGCTTTTATTGGGCCTTTCCGCAACTTGGTTCAATAAAACATTCTTTTTAACAGCGGGTTTTTCACTTTCCACCGTACTTGGGCTACTTGGTGCCTTAGTCATTTAAAGTTACTGCGGAACTTACCAGTCCTGGTTCTCGATCCAAACGCTCAGATATTGCCGGATATGTCTGGGGAACTTCCTTTCGTACAACTGACTCACTTGTGGCTGAAGGGCTGCATCCAGCCTTAGCATCGCCTGCCACTGAGCCATCTTAGGACCACTCAACGGAGACCCATCCACCTACAACTGCAATCATGTCACAAATAACTGAGTGGACCCTTATAGGGGACATATTATGGAAACTTTACTTTGTAATTTCGTGTATACAAATAACTGGGCCTCTGGTGTGATTGCCCGCCAACCAATGGTGAAATGAAACAACCAAGGTAATTTTTGTAGTTAGCTGCTTCTTTCCCAAAATGTGTGTGTGAGCGATTAGTTCTAGTGCTATCTAACAGCACTAGCGTCTGATAACAATAATGTACTTGGAATGTTCAGTTAAGTTGTCGATGTAGTATTCAGCTACGATGTAGTAATCAGCTAAACTGATTGATAACTGTAATTTGGCTCCTTGGTAATGAAGTGCTGCCTCCACTTGTGAAAATACAATCCCCCAATCTTGTTTAATGTTTGACATATGGTAGATTTGTCAACAGAGATTTTGGCATGTGCCAATGATTTCTGTAAATCAGTTGACACACTCGGGTTTTTTTTTTTTTTTTTTTAAAACCTCATTGAGCATTCTGCACTGTGCTCTTAAAGTCATTTTTACAGGACAGCCACTTCTCGGAAGAGAAGCAACAGTGCTGAACGTTGTCCATTGATAGACAATTAATCAAACTGTGAACTAACCAAGAATTTTAGAGATACTTTTGTAACCTTTTCTAGCTTTATTCACGTTAATAATTCTTAATAGTGAGTCTTCTGACAGCTCTTTCAGGCAAGGTACACATCAGGCAATGCTTCTTGACAGGAGACAATTTTAACCTGTTGTGTGTCTTCTAGTGGCGAGAGCAGCTTTAAGCCACACCTTCAATCTTGTCTTATTGATTGGACTCCAGGTTGGCTTACACCTGACTCTGATGAGCTCTTAGAGAATCCGTAGTCTAGCGCTTCACTTACATTTTCCTTCCTGTCCTGTGAATGTGTCCATGTTATTATCAGTAAAAAAATGTTTAAATGAAATACTTTTACAATAAGAAATACAGTCATACATATTAGAATAAATGAAAATATCGTATCAACAGATGGCAAGGAAATGAAGGGCGATACAAATTAAAGTAACATTTAACTTTTAAGTAAAATATATTTGCACTTAATCTATAATAACAGTTTGTTTTAAAACATTTAGGTACAATATTAATTTAATGTATGCAAAATTTATTTTATTGAATCATAGTTTTTTGGGGTATTTTCCTATATTTAAGTGCAGCGTTTATGGTTAAATGGCATAATATTACATTGGCGCACAATAATATGAAATATACCTTTTTAAGAATAAAACCTCTGCCTCATTTTTGATGAACACTTGGGCCTACACCACTACTGTATTTTGGGAGCGAATGATGCGTATTTTTGGAGGTGGTACTTGGCATAAAAGCTTGAGAATGACCGATATACAATATATATTTGTTCAATGGTTACATTTGCAGCCGACAAAAAGGACAGCGACAGAAATCCCTCCTAAGTACTCCATAGGGGTTTACAGTTTCAAGTATTATATCTGCAAAGCACGCACGTATAAAATGGAGATGAATATGGAGATTACAGTTGTTAGTTTTTGCCAAGCTAGTGGTTCTTTCAGCATGACTTATTCATTATTTACTGCATTGAGACAAGAGTGGTGGTGGTGAAATACAGTCTACACATAGACAGTTATACGTAGAGCCTGAAAACAAAACAAAAAGGAAGACGGATCACTACTTACTGTGTCGCTGAGGTTGTCAGAGAAGCAGAAGGTACCGTATCGTCAAAAACAAATGAAAGAATGAGGAAGCTCCGGTCGGTTGCGACCCACTGGGGAAAAGCCTGTCACGTGATTCCCGAAAAGTGGCACTCCCTCCTCCTCCTCCTCCTCCTCCTCCTCCTCTTGCGCGTACGCGCCGGCATTCATGTTTTAGCGCGCATGCGTATTGACAGTCACTTCCGTATCGAAAAGCGTCACATCCGGGCAATACACTTTAAAAAAAAAATAACACACATAAACGGTGAAAAATCTATGAACCCCCGTGTTATGTTAGTTTTTTTGCCA
Organism: Phyllopteryx taeniolatus; assembly: GCF_024500385.1. NCBI lineage: Eukaryota > Metazoa > Chordata > Actinopteri > Syngnathiformes > Syngnathidae > Phyllopteryx > Phyllopteryx taeniolatus. The sequence goes on along the minus strand of NC_084513.1, from coordinate 7,660,921 downwards.
CAATAAAATTGTTAATGGAACTTGCTGTTTAGTCAAATAAAAAAATCTTTTTTTTCTTTACATTTTAGCTTTGGGTGAATATTGTAAAATCCATCCATTTTCTGTACCACTTCTCACTAGGGTCACGGGCGTGCTTTAGCCTATCCCAGCTATCTTCGGGCGGGAGGCGAGGTACGCCCTGAATTGGTCGCCAGCCAATCGCAGCCCTGTAAAGCAGTAGTTCTCAAAAGTTGTCACCCTGGCAACCAGATTATCCCATTGTTCTTTTTGTTTGCAGACGCTCTCATACAGTGCAGACGCTCTGCTTGCTTCGCCTCTGTTTACATTTTTTCTTGCTGATAAGCCTGTTTTTCTTCTTCCAAAGACGAGAAGAAGTGAAAGTAACTCCTAGATATTCTTATATTTTGGGAATGTACTTTTTCTTTTGTAGTTGTTGCCATATTCCAATATTCTTTGATACCCCCTTACTATTACGTGAGCGTGGCCTGCTGATTAGCACAAGCCTGCTATTAGCAACGACACCGCCAACTGTGTTTTACCAATGATATGGTGTCTGACATCTCTAAGAGCACCCAACTGTGAAATCTGTCATTATACAAACCGGGGCCTAGGATGTTCTCAAGCAGCAATCACAGGTACTCAAGCGAGATTTCATTGATCTCCTAACGAAAGTGCTATGTTTAGATGCTGAGGTTTTCATAAGTGGACCTCTCACAATGCTACGATTTGGAGATTAACGTTTCGGTAGGTTCAGTCAATTAAATAAGTGGCTCAAAGAAGTGTGTACTGCGCTAGCCGTGAGCTTCATTGACAATTTCTGCGTTTTTTTGGGAGTGCAGACATCTTTGCAAGGCAGATGGCTTCTGTCTAAATAGATAAGGGGTTAAGTTATTGGCTCCCAATTTTTTTTTACTGTGCATGTGATTCAGCGGCCCAAAAAGAAAATATTGGCCTTGTTGACGCGGCTGAGGAGGACAGGAGGAGTCTCCAGTTGTTACCAAACAATTGGAGGAACAAGAGATAAGGTGACACGAGGCGCAGTTGGAGTCACCAGCGTCCCCCAATCGGAGGAATGAATGAGGAATGAGATGAGGCAGCACTTGGAATGTCCCACACCCCTCCCTGCCCCATTGGAGCAAAGCCCAATGCAAAACTCACTCTCCATAGCCTAAATGTGGTTGGTGTGACAGACAGGACTAAGGCTATTGTCAATATTGGAATCCGACGCACACCATGCCAAGATCTTCCTCCCATCCCCCCTCGCCTGAAACCAACGTCCACGAAGATGTGCTGTGTCACTGTCTAAAACATATCAATAACTGGATGAGCCAACATTTTATTTAATTAAACCACAACAAAACTAAGATAACTGTTTTCAGCAATAAATAAATGCGGATTGCTGTTAGTAAATACGTGGAGTCACTCTCTTTAAAAACCAAAGACCTAAAGACCAAGTCCGAAACCTTGGTGTACTGATGGATTCCGACCTGACTTTCATATCAAATCAATTACTAAAACTGCCTTCTACCATCTGAAGAACAGAGTGAATGCTTGCATGTGCCAAACAGACCAGGAGAAGCTCATCCATGCTTTTAGCTCAAGCAGACTTGACTATTGTAATGGTCTTCTGGACTCCCACAAAAGAGCATTAAACAGCTGCAGCTCGTGTTCTGGCCAGAACAAAGAGGCCAGAGCATATTACTCCAATTCTAAATTCTCAACACTGGCTCCCAGTCAGCTTTAGAAAATATTTAAAATTTCTGCTACTGGTCTATAAATCACTAAATTGTTTAGGTCCTGAATACATGAAAGAAATGCTCATGGAATATAAACCCAATAGGGCTCTGAGATCGACAGACTCAGGTCAAATAGTGGAGCACGGAGTCCAAAGCAAACATGGTGAGGCAGCATTTAGTTATTATGCTGCACACAAATGGAATAAGTTGCCAACAGAAGTGACGTCAGCCCAAAGTGTGTATGTTTTTATCTCCATGTTAAACTCTTCTTTTTTCTCATGCTTTTTAGAGGATTTCCACTTTTAAATTACATTTCTTGCACTGTACACCATTTTAATTGTACTTTTATTTTTCTCTTTGTTTTCAATGTTTAGAGGCTGTTTTTCTTTGTTTTTAAATGCTTTTAATCATGTAAAGCACATTGAGTTACCTTGTGTCTGAAATGGGCTATATAAATAAATTTGCTTTGCTTTGCCTATTGTTGCAAAGTCGCAATGAAGCCAAGACAATTTAAAAAAAACGTGTATAAAAATGGCCTCTGAAAACATATGCACAGTATTATATTTTTAAATGCCTTTTCAAATGAATTTTACAGTATCACCAAAGGCATATTGCCGGCGATGATGGCCACCAACCAAAGGCTAAGCTACACTGTATTTGTTTACAGAGTAACCAATTTCAAACAATCACGTTATCAAACCATAGTCATGCTTGTTAGCGTAGCATACACAGGAAGTCAGCTGTCCTTTTTTTCCGGGTTTGGTCACGTGACACTCCGCATATAGCGGATTACTTTAATTTTACAATTATAAATGTAAAATGAATCATAACCATAAAAAATAGAACAATTAATTAATTAATTAATTGATCACATTAATTAACCATGATTATGTGTAGAACTGCAATAAATATAATCATATGCTTGAGTACATTCTTGATACACTTTATTTTGCATTTATTCACCCACTGTAGCACAACAAAATGTGTAATACACTGAAAATAAAAAATATTAACACAACAAAAATGCTTAGAAAACTAGTACATGAGCGGGTTTTGGTCTGCATTGGTGTTATTGGCTGGCATCCTGTCCGGGATGTCAACTTTCTTTGGGTCCAGCTTTACTCTGAATATGGAGAATTAATCTGAAAAATAAAGAGCAACACCATGTTTAACATAATGCATCAAATGCATCTCATTTTCCTTGTACCTATGTATTACAGAAACCCTCAAATAATAAAAAAAAAATGAGCAAAAATGCATAATATATTTAAGAAATTATAGTATGTCTCGAGGTACTTAGTGAATGGCAAAATGAGATTGAAGTTCAGGTTTTCTGCTTTAACTGAACCCATCCAAACTCACGACATCCATGTCGAAGCACAAGGTTTGGTTGAGCATGTCGAATTCTCCCGGGGTCATCGGCGGTTCGGGCGCCTCACAAGGAGGTGACGGGGGGCTCATATTGGAGCTGCCATAGAAGACAGATTGATTGCATCAATTAGGCTTCTTTTAACCCTCTGCGTATCAAATTGATCCAAGCTACTTAACCCTCCAGAAAATTATTATAAAAAGGATTTTTCCCACGTTTGTGTGTCAGATTTTTTTCTCTTTTGTTTGTTGGTTACTTCAATATCCCTAAACATATTTCCTATAAAGTTTACACAGCCAATAGGAGGTTGTGGTAAAAAAAATAGGGAATAATCCTTACATTTGAAGCAAAAAAAAAAAGGGTCAATCATTCATTTAGAGACGCAACTCTCTAATATTAGTTTTTCAGCAACAGCAATACAGTTCCAGGGTCAATTTATTTAATTATGCAAAAGTCTCAGAAACGGGGATATAAACCAATTTGACTCGAGATAGGTTTAGTGATCCAAAAGTGTTAGAAATCGAAATAAATCCCAATAAACATTGTTTATATCTCATTATTAACTCCATTACTAACCATTTCAATAAATATGTCATTATATACAAACTTCTTTTTTAGTATTTATTAGAGGATGTTTAATTATCCAAAAATGGTAGAAACTAAAAAAAGTCACCAAAAATTATTTATATCTCATTATTAACTCCATTACAAACCATTGATGAGCATGTCAATACGTTAAATCTTATTAATTTAATTTATTTATTAAATGGGTCAATTTGACTTGCAACATAACATGAGGTTTCAAGTATATTTGAACTCACCACATTTCAGAGCAGGGGATCAGGGTGGATGGTATGTATGGATACGCTGGAAAATTGAGAAGAATAAAAAGAAATTACAATTTCATTAACATCAATCAAACAAAGTCATGAGGTGGGGAAAAAAGAACTACAACTCGTGCCTTTGCTGGGGAGATTGTTGTAAAGACGTCCAAAAGCCTCATCTTTGGGGATGTCAGGAAAGAGGAACTTAAGCGGGTTCTTGGGGACCACCCCGTCTGAGATCACTTTGTAGTCCCGGATGATGTCGGGAAAGTGTAGCGCGTTCAGACGGCTTTTGGTGTACGGCTCCACCGAGTTGAACGTCGCCTCTCCTGTTGCAAAAAAGTCACCGTTACATCAGATAAAGTACTGTGGGTTCGGTGGGTTCAGGGTGGTCACCGTTGTCGCTGTGTTGCACCCAGGTGAAGGTGATTCCTCCGAGATGGCTTTCGCTGAAGCGCAGAAGGAAAGTGCCCGATTCTTTCTCCCGCAACAGAGCACGCTCCATCTCTTTACTCACAAAACCCATGATGTAGCTACACGGACAGAGAACAGTAAGTTGATGTTTTTTTTCAGTACTGTCCCCTGGAAAGTTTGAAAAAATTAGCCCCACACAGCGGTTTAACTAATAGACACGAAATTCGGTGGACGTATCTATCAAAAAAAGGACACACGAAAAAGTCTCAAGGACCCACAATGAAAATTGAACAGAAAGTGGGGCATTGTGGTTGGAAGCGACCATTTTCAGCAACTTCCCTCAAGAGTGCCCCCTGGGGAATTAAAAATAAATAATAATTGCCCTCTATACCAGTTTGACCGATTGACACAAAACTTGGTGGACATGTCAAAACAGAATGGACGAAAAAGTGTCAAGGAGCCATAACTAAAATTGAACAGGAACATGAGCATTTTGGTTTGCTGCAACCATTATGAGCAAATTCTCTCAGTCGTGCCCCTTGAAAAGCTTGAAGAAAAATCTTATATATATAATAATATACAAAGTGAGATAACAAAGTAGCCTCTTACTTTTCATTCCACACAGGCAGCAAGTGTTTCCTGATCAATTCCAGGATGGAGTCCAGCCATATCCAGAAACTGAAAGGTTTTCCTGGAATATTCTCCTTGGGGGGGGGGGGGGGGGGGGGGGTGAATGTGTGACTTACATTATACATACATTATAATTACACCTGCCAGTATTTGGCAATGTCGTGGTCACAGCCATTAATACAACCTCAGCAAAACTACATCAATTAATTGTGATCCAAGCAGATTGGGGAGGAAAAATCCCTCTTGATAATCGATAATCGCTTTTAGAGACATCCGATAATCAGACCTGCACTGACTTTGATCGGAAAGGGAAGAAAATGCCAAAATTCGTCCTGATTATCAGTAGGTGTGTACCCTGCTTTACTTACCTTACAAAACTTAGACCAGTAGACTTGGTCACTATCGGAGAAGTGTTGACCTATAAACATTTGTAACAATAAAACACAAAGTAGTCATTGGCAAAAGGAGAAAACTCCCCAATCTCAAACACTTTGAGCTGTCACATCAAAAAGGCCAAACACACCAAGAAGCTTTTCGCCCAACATATTGAGCTGTTCCTTGTTGAGGCCCTGGCTGGAGTTAATGGAAAATTGCCAGCCGAGAACCTCAGAGAGCTGACTCCACGTGGCTCGCGGCAGACCGCTGAAGAAGGTCAAATTCTGTGGCGGCAAAGCAGAAGTGTTATCCGACTTCATTCATCTTAAACTGCTCATACTGTATTATGTAGAATGGACTTTTTAACTGCTTGTACCGTTTACAGATAGTTGTACAGCGTGGCCGTTACCTAATTAAGTATGAAATTATCTAGCCAACTAATTCTTTTGTCATCTGTCTATTTATGAAAATGGGTCAGTGAGCAGGCAGAAATTTGATGTACACGCGAGCTTCAGATGCAGCTTCTAGATGGCAGCAGAGAACGCCACAACATCCCGTGTCTCACTCACAGTTTCAGACATAAGATATAATGACCCTCTTGAAAAATGAGATGATGCATCTCAAAGGGCTATCCTTGAAATAAATAAACAAAATAAATAACAAATTGAGTGACAAGCTCAGTTGCGGACCAAATTAAATTTGTAAGTCAAAAGATTCCACTGTATTTGAATGCTCAGTAACCTTTTTGAAAGACTCTGGTATCAGCTCCTGAACTCTTTTAAATTGTGGAAAAAAAAAGCATAATATTGTAGGTCTCCTTTACTATAATGTACAGTAATGAAAGAATAGCTGACCTTGGGCTCGTCGTTCAAAAGGTTATACCACATGACGGAGGCCCAGGCGCCAGGCATCTGACTCACGTTCGAAATGACCACCAGTGGCAGGGAACATGTCTGGAAGCATTTACAGTACTTGACACAGTATTCCCAACGTAACAGCCAATTAACACTGGATTGATGAAGGCTGGTTCTTACCTCCAAATCAATGTTAAGGCCCTGAATTGTAAAGTGGGCCTCAAAACTGAGAGAGTGAAGTTCTTCTGTTACAGATAGCAGACTCTGAAATATACACAGTACATTCAAAATCGACTTAACATTATTTGGGGGTTTGGCTCAATTCAAAAAATATTGTTTTTATATTTGTTATTATTGTCGCTGTAGGGTGGAAAACCCGTAGGCCCAAATATAGTTATCACAAATCGATACGATTGGTCTGTCCTCACATCGTCTGTTATTCTTATGCATTATTAACCAATTTAAAGTGATGACAATAGCTTGAGAACAAATCTATTATAGGTCCCATTCCATCACTTTTTTATTATTTGGTCATTTGCTTTTGTGAAGTACAAAAGGTTTTTGCAGATGTTTGGTACTGGTGACATGTCCTACCCTTTTAATCAATGACAGCATAATAAATAAGCAGTTTGTTTAGCATATTAAATTAGGGATTGAACATGATTTTGGGTCGGTGTGGCGTTAATGTTGGTGCACTCAAGGAAAGTGCGTTTTTTGTTTTGTTTTGTTTTTATTTGTAATTTTTTTTGTGGACGATATGCTGTTGCATGCTCGACAGGACAGGTGTCAAGAAACAACGGACAGACAAACAGACAACAAATATAGGTGATCAATAAAATATTAGTTATTACCTCATTGTTCTTTGTGGAATTGCCGTATTTTTTCTCCTTCAGCTGTTGCAATTGAGAGATTCAATGTCAACACAAACACACACTGGTGCAACGTACTTTATATACTATAGCAAAGTGAGCTGCATATAACTTATTGTATAAGTAACACATACCGCATGTCTAAAGTCCACTGAAAGGCAGCCATTGGAGTAGTCTTCAATATCCATGACTTTAGTGGTATTGGTGACGATGAAAAACTGACGGCTTCTGAGGTTGAAAATTAAGTATAAATCAACGACACCTTCATTTTTTGCACACTGTATGCAAACTACATAGGATTACATCCATGAACGGAAATATAATAGTGTTGCTTTAACAGGTGCAATGCGTTTGGATGGACATTTAAAGCTAACTTCCTTCTACTCTGTAAACAACAGCAGAACATCCTGTGGTGAGGTTTTCTGTACTCACACTCTGCCAGGAGGGAGGTCCCTAAATAAACAGACACACACACAAAAAATGGTTTTTCGAGGAAGATTGAGAATTTTCTGTTATTGTATTGCAATGATGAAACATCAGCATAGAAGAAAACCCTCACTTGTCAAATGTTGTTTTCACCTTTAGATGATAATCAATAGCTGGAAGTATAACCAGGAGCCTAAGTGATGAAAAATATGGATTAACAAGTACCATCTTGGCTTTGTAAGAACAGAATAATTACAGCTGCAGGTAGCCATGAACGGGCCCTCGGAGCCTCATTTCCACTTGACGCCACACTGTTAGACATTTCTGTAAATTCTAGTTATTTATCACATACAATAGAGTAAAATACTGTAACGTAATTGATGGAAAAATGTAAATAAGTTATCATGTGTTGTGCTTTTCTGCTTGCTTCTACTTAGAGAAATGTTTTATCACTGCAAAGCTTTCTCCCACAGGTTTTAGGTGTCTTGAACCTGACAGTAATTATACACTTGACTGTAATGCTGATACAGCTATGCAATCACTTAACAGTATTTTACTCTATGGTACTGAATGTGGTAAATAATTGTAGAATTTAAAACATGTCTAAGAGTGTATAGTTAGGGCTATGATAGAGTGCTGTGAAAAAGTATTGCCCCCCTTCTCAAATTCTTATAGTTTTGCATAGTTTCCCCACTTTAAAGTTTAAGATCAAACAAATGTAAATATGAGACAAATACTGTGTAACCCAAGGGAACTTAAAATGCTGTTTTTAAATGGTGATTTCATTTATTAAGGAAAAAAAAATGATTCAAAGTTACCTGGCCCTGTGTGAAAAAAGGAATACTATTAAAAAGGAATATGTGCGTGGAGGAGACGAACATTTTAATTTCCCATCTTGCACAAAGGCTAGTTTGTACGAGTATTATTTTGGGTTTTGCCATTTAAGGATTTGTAAAAAAGACCAACATACACGTATAACGAGACACATGCAACAAAATAGGATTATCCAAGAAAGAGAATGAAAAAAAATCAATTGAGTAGAAGTATTGTTAGTGTCTGAACACTAACAATATGGCACCATTGCAGAAAAGCATTGTTGTATACGATTCTAATATATACATGTGGTGTTCATAGTAAGCCTTTGTGGGAGGAACCTCATCGTAAAGGTCATGTTCAGAGTGCTCAGACACTCGACCAATCCTTTTGGGGGAGGTTAGAGACAAGAGACCTCACAGAGCGTCAACTGATTCGGGTGAGCGAACCAACAGAGAATACTGATCACTGTGTGGTTCAAGCAGGAGAACTTAGACTTGGAATGACTCATTGTATGAGGTGGAGCATGACTCCAGAACCCAATTTACAATACTCCCCCCTCCCCCAGTAAATTACTGTAATTCAGGATTACAGTAATTTACTGGCTTCAAACCAAAATGGCTGACTTCCTGTGCTGTTTCAAGCATGGGTCCTTGAGACTTTTTTGGTGAATCACTATATGATAGACCGGTCCAACAAATTATGTGATGCTCAGTGAAACAGGTGTTAAGGGGCTGTGTTTTGGCTGTGTGCTAATATTAGGACCTCTACATTTCATGAGGATGCACACTTGCAAAAATTGGTGAATTGTCAGGGATGTCACAGTGGAGACTTTGCGTAGTACACCTGCCTGACAGTTGGAGGTTCTGGGTTTGAATCCCGGCTATCATTTTCCGACCAAACTGACTTATATACCTGACTTTAGTAGTGAATTGCACTCTGGTCTTGATGATGAGAGGTTTCTGCGGATGTGTGGACATGCAGGGCTGTTTCTCCACCACAAATGAGCTGAGGACAGACCAAAGGCACAACTTGTATCATTTGTAAATCTATAATTCATGCCTCTGAGTTCACCGTTCATCATACCTCTTGATGATGTGAGAGATGAGGTATTTAACGCGTTCCTCCATCTGAGGTTTCTGCATAGGAATGGGGTCACTATCGTAGGTGACTTTCAAAACCAGCTCCCCCAGTTTGTCCAGTTGGCGCTTGACCTGGAACAGACTCTGCGCTGTCAGAGTGAACCTGAACAGGGAAGGGAGAAACAAGTTGGCTGACACTACATTCTTTCCCATTCTCTGCAGTATCCTCATTAGTAGGAGAAATGCATGCGCTTTAGGATTTAAGTCTGGAGATTGACTTGGCCAGTCTAAGACCTTCCACCTTTTGCCACTGATGAACTCCTTTTGAGTCCATAAAAGATTGTCCCACAATTTTTATTGTATACTTTTTGGCAAATCAGCTAAAACGTTTTATGCAATGCCGCTGATATAATAATATTACAAGCATTTCATTCTCATCCATCTTGTTTACCAACTCTGCAGATGGTCTAGGCTGGTGAGCAGCGGACTACCGATGAGGACCATTTGCTGTTTGCGCTTCCAGTCCCGAAGCTCGGCGTCAAGATGATTATTCATCAGGTTGTCAATCTCCTTGATGACAACGGCCATCTTGGACAAAATCTCCTAGCAAATGAGTTGAACAGGAATGAGCTTGCGATTAAATGCACAACAGCCATGATCAACAGTACTCTCTAAACCTCCTGAAAAAAACAAACAAAAAAAATTGTTGTTGAACTTGCTGTCAACAGATGCAATAAAAAATGGTTCATTTCACATATTTGTACATGTTT